>NC_090317.1:70901324-71526324 GCF_039906515.1 Pseudorca crassidens | reverse complement strand
CTTAAAATTTTAATCCTTGCAATAACATTATGAAGCAGGCATTCTTCGACCCATTTTTCAGTGAACACTGAGTCTTGGAGGGATTAAGGAATTTGCCCAAGGTCCCAAGCAACCTCTCATCCTTCTGCAGGAATCACTTGGAAATCTGTTGACCAAGGTCTAGGAGGCTCATCTGTGTGGTTGGAGCTGTGGGAGAGGCAGGAGGGAGGATGCTTCCTTCTTCCTTCTGCTCCATCTAGGACACAGGTGGAGCCCAAGGAGTGGAAAGCAGGCCAGCCCAGATGGAAGTCATCACTCTCCTGCCGGCTCCCTGAAGGCTGAGCAGAAGGGAGGCGCCTTCCCTGCCTAGCCTTGCCAGGAATCTGGGTGTCCTGAGAGGCTGAGACCAGTGAGTGATGGGGGTGGTGTGTGTGGGGTACTCCATGTGATAAACTATTTTCCTTTCTCATTCCAAAGATCAGAGAGCACTTGGTGAGCAGTTCTTTGTTCCAATGGAAACAGAAAACCAGAAAAGCCCAGTGGGGGTTGGCCAAACTTTCCTTTGTCTTCTTGGGCTGAGAGGCTGAATGGGAGGACTATGCAGGGGGGGTGGGGCAGGGCCCCCATAAGGGCAACAAATCAGTAGAAGGGGAACCAGGACAGGACTCTAGCCAAAAAAAAAAAAAAAAAAATCCACAAAGAGCTAAGTACATGCTGGTGAGGAGGCCTTGCAGCCTCTTTCATGCAGCCTTACTCCATGTGAGTCTGCTAAGTCTGACAGCCCCCGCAAGAGGCCAGTGGGGACTCCAGAGACACAGCTAGTGCTCTCCTGGCCTAAGTAGTACCAAAGGCACCTCCGGGATCACTGCTCTCCACGCATCCTCTGAGCTCCCTGGCCCAGTCTCTTTCCTGCCCCCTCCCCACACCATGCTCCCACCAAGAAAAATAGGAACTCAAATTTGTCAAAGTCATTCAAAGTTTGCCAAGCACTTCGCTATATAATAGCTCTTCAGGAGGCAGGGGAGCCTATTGGTTAAGAACACAGGCTCGGGGCCCAGACTGCCTGGCTCTGCTGTGTGATCTAACCTTGTGCTTCAGTTTCCTCATCTTTAAAATGGGACTGATCACAAGGTCTGCATCTCAAGGTTGTTTTCAGATTAAATGAGCTAATGGTTAAGGTCCCTAAGGTTAATCTCCCTAAAAGTAGAGATTACTTTGTCTTTTATTCACTGCTGTACCCCTAAGGCCTAAACAGTGCCTGGCACCTGGTAGAGACTCGACAAATATTTATTGAATGCATCTGAAGTGCTTGGAATGGGAACTGGTACTTAGTAAACACAACAAATATTAGTTGTCATTATCTTTCACATTCTCACAACAATTCCAAGAGGAGCACTCTGAATTTCATGCATGTCAGTTTTCTTCCTCCATGTAAGGTTCAAGTTTAGAGTCAAGGCACTGTTGACTGGAAAAAAACACATAACCTAAAAGTTGAGAGCTATGTTTTATTCAGCAGACATTCTGAGGACTTCTAGCCTGGGACACAGCATCTCAGATAATGCTGGGAAACTGTTCCTAAGAGCCAAGGGGGTGAGCCAGGATATACGGGAGTTTTTGCAACAAAAGACCAGGTAGTCGGAACATCAAAAGCTTACTGTCAATGAAAGAAAACCAGATATCTCAAGTTAAGGAATTTAGCGCTTTCTATGTATGGGAAGATACAAGAGTCTGGGCTCACTGAAATCATTCCTTTGATATGCACCTCTGCTATCTGGGGCCAGTATCCTGTGCTTTCTCATCCTGAGTCTCCTCAGGGTACACCATCGGGGGTGGCTGCAGCAGTTGACTGCTAGATGGCAGGCATCCTTTTTCTATCCTGAGTTTCCTTAGGGGCAGCTGTAATGTGGTGGCTTGATGGCTGCAACATCCAGGCAACATTTTAGTTCACAGCACCAAAGACAGGCAACGGATTTTAAATTGAGGGAAATAATTTGGGCCACAGAGGATTAGGAATGCAACCCTCAAATCTGAATAATAGCATGCATCCACCCATTCATTCGTTCACTTGTCCACTCCACAAATATTTCATGAATACCCCCCATGGGCCAGACCCTGAGCTGTGAGCTGGGGATATATTGATGACAAGACAGACAAGGATTCTATGTTTGAGGAACTGAGATTCTAGTGGGAGGAGACAGGCAAAAGCAAGAAAAGACTTAATTTCAGATAGTAATAAATGCTATGAAGAAAATAAAGCAGTATAATGATGTATAGAGTGGCTGAGATATATCTCTAGGGGGGTTGAGAAAGGGACATAGGAGCTCTTCTGGGGGTTCTTGATCCCAGGTCAAGAGCCCTTGCTTGAGTTGGTCAACACTACCTCATCCCGAGAGCATTTATATGCCATCTGCCCAAGGCAGGAGTCAGTTGCTAAGTGTAGCTCCCAGAGGTCTGTACACGGGGCTCTGGGTGTGAGGGGCTGGAAAGAGGGGGGTGTGAACATATTGTACCTGAATTGAAAGGTTCTGGCATTAGTCGTCCTCTGGCAAAAGCTGTTGGTTGCGTTAGGTGAAGTGATGGTAGAAGCCTGAGAGCTTACTCTTAGGTTCTTCTGCACTCCCAGGGAGGAGATGTCTGGCCAGTGCCCTTATGTCCATGCGCCTTCATGGTACCACCTTCACATGTGCACACACCACCTCATCTTCAAGTCAGCCCAGGCACCGTCTCCACCATCACAACCCTTGTCACACTTGAATGCCCTTATTCATTACATATTTGGGCATCTCCAGAGCCTGGTACAGAATTGATGCCTAATAAATGCTTATAGAATGAAAGAATAAATGGTGACTGCTTTCCTTCTGCTTCCTCAACTGACTGGCTCATTCTCACTCACACATCAAGACTCAGCTCACAGACTTCCCTGGTGGCACAGTGGTTAAGAATCTGCCTGCCAATGCAGGGGACACAGGTTCAAGCCCTGGTCCGGGAAGATCCCACATGCTACGGAGCAACTAAGCCCGTCAGCCACAACTACTGAGCCACGTGCCACAACTACTGAGGCCCACGCGCCTAGAGCCCGTTCTCTGCAACAAGAGAAGCCACCGCAATGAGAAGCCCGCACACCGCAACGAAGAGCAGCCCTGGCTCGCTGCAACTAGAGAAAGCCTGCTTGCACCAACGAAGACCCAACGCAGCCAAAAATAAATAAATTTATTTTTAAAAAAAAGACTCAGCTCACACAGTCGTCTTATCTCCTTGCGTCCCACCTGGGGAGCTCTTGCTCATCCTTTACTCCTTTTGTGAAGCTTTCCTTGACCTCTCCAGGCAGGGTTGGTCCCTCCCACCTCTGAGTGCTCCAGCACCTCCTATTCCCTCCCATCATAGCCCTGATTGCTCTAGGGGTGCTATCTGCTACTGCTCAGCCACGTCCCTTAACCTGTAATTTTCTCAGTGGCAAGGACTGCACGTTTCCGTTATCTCCACACCTCCAGCACTAGCCCCTAGAGGGCGCTCAATAAATATTAGTGGAATTGATGGAAAAAACAAATGAATTGTCGGTTTTGCTTAGAGCTTCCTAGGTAGTGGTGTGCTAGAGCTGGCTTGGGCTTGTGGCTCATGAGAGCCAATTGTTCAATATTTAGGAAACCTGTGAGCCAATTATTAAACGCAGCTATTGTTAAAAATTAAATTATAGGAGAAAACAGAAAACAAGCCAACATGAGGGATATTCTACCAAATAAGTGACCGAATAAATGCAATATGGGATCCTGGATTGGATCCTAGAACAGAGAGAAGACTTTTGTGGAAAAATCGGTGAAATCCAAATAAGCTTTATACTTTAGTTATTAATGTTAATTTCTCAGTTTTGACACGTTTTATAATGATGTAAGATGTCAACATAAGGGGAAAGATTCTTGTTTTGTTCATTGTACTCTAGCCTTGAGAAAGTGATGGAGAAAATGTTAATAATGTACATTAGGTCAGGCGGTTTGAACGAGACGAAGATGGAACCGGAGCCGGAAGATGGCAGTGAATGTGTACTCAACGTCGGTCACCAGTGATAGCCTCAGTCGACGTGACAGGCTGGCCTGGATCAATGAGTCTCTGCAGTTGAATCTGACAAAGATTGAACAGTTGTGCTCAGGGGCTGCCTATTGTCAGTTTATGGACATGCTGTTCCCTGGCTCCATCGCCTTGAAGAAAGTGAAATTCCAAGCTAAGCTAGAACACGAATACATCTAGAACTTCAAAATACTACAAGCAGGTTTTAAGAGGATGGGTGTTGACAAAATAATTCCTGTGGACAAATTAGTAAAAGGAAAGTTTCAGGACAATTTTGAATTCGTTCAGTGGTTCAAGAAGTTTTTTGATGCAAACTATGACGGGAAATACTATGACCCTGTAGCTGCCAGACAAGGTCAAGAAACTGCGGTGGCCCCCTCCCTTGTTGCTCCAGCTCTGAACAAACCGAAGAAACCTCTCAGCTCTAGCAGTGCAGCTCCACAGAGGCCCATTGCAACACACAGAACTACTGCAACCCCTAAGGCTGGCCCCGGGCGAGGTGCGGAAGAATCCTGGTGTGGGGACCTGGGATGACGAAGCAGCCGAATTGATGCAGCAGGTCAACGTATTGAAACTTACCGTCGAAGACTTGGAGAAAGAGAGAGATTTCTACTTTGGAAAGCTAAGGAACATTGAATTGATTTGCCAGGAGAACGAGGGGGAAAACAACCCTGTATTGCAGAGGATTGTGGACATTCTCTATGCCACAGATGAAGGCTTCGTGATACCTGATGAAGGGGGCCTGCAGGAGGAACAAGAAGAGTATTAACAGCCTGGACCAGCTGAGCATCATCCGAATTCTTCACTCCAAATCATGTGCTTAACTGTAAAATATTCCCTTTTATTATTCTTAGAGGACTCACTGGTTTCTTTTCATAAGCAAAAAGTACCTCTTCTTAAAGTGCACTTTGCAGAAGTTTCACTCCTTTTCCAATAAGTTTGAGTTAGGAGCTTTTACCTTGTAGCAGAGCAGTATTAACATCTAGTTGGTTCACCCAGGGAACAAAGAGGCTGACCATGGGGCTCACTGAGTGGATGCTGGTAGCACTGATGGCTGGAGAAGGGGGAGACCTCAGTAGAGATGTGTAAAGACTGGTTTGAATTTTAAGCTAATGTGAAATCTTGACAGAGAACGTTTTAATAAATAAATGCCTTAAGAGTATTTAAAAGATGCTTCCATATTTCAAAATGTAAAATGTAACATGACAGGAGCTTCTGTGTGTTTGACATTGTGTCTGGGAAGGAAGGGCCAGAACCTGGAACCTTTGGGAGCTGCTGTTCCCAGCCCTCACGGGGCTGCCTGATCCTTATAGGCGCAGACCTTGGCCCAAAAGGAAAGTTTGAAAAGTTGCTTTGTAAAGCCATTTAGTGTCCTTGACCAGTTGCATCCCTGATAAGAAGCAAGAGGCATTGTTGCCTGGATGAATAGAGGGTGTGTTTCAGCCCTGAGACGTGTTGAGTCGAAGAGCTTGATTTTCATAGAACATTTCTCTGGTGATTTTTCCAGTTATCCCTGATATTTCTATGTACTGTGTTTTGTTGTTGTTGTTGTTGTTGTTTGAAATGAGGTGTGTCCAGTTTTTAAATCTAACAACTACTTTTGGGGACTTGCCCGCATCTCTGGGATTTGAATGGGGGTTGTGTCCCATTTTACTGTCTTTTAAGTTTACATTTAACATGTTTCTCTTCTCTGCTCCCCTTGCCCACTGGGGACTCCTCTTTGGCTCCTTAAAGTTTGCTGCTTAGAGTGGAAGTTCAACAGGCAGGTGATCATGCTGCAGGTTCTTTCTGGACCTCTGGCAAAGGGAGTGATCAGTGAAGGAAGGCCACTGCTACCTTGGGATCTGCAAGGCTGGGTGTTTTCGGTACCTGCTGTCCCCAGCCCTCCACTGTTATCGGAATACTTTGCCAGTGCACTAATCTCTTCGGAGATAAAAATGTTAGCGTGTTACTAAATGTTAATTTTCTTTTGCAGAAAATACAGTACCATGTCTGAGTTAATTATTAATATTTAAAATATTTCATTCCTTAACTCCCTCATTTGCTTTGCCCACAGCCTATTCAGTTCCTTTGTTCGGCAGAATTCTGCAAAATGTGTTACCCACTACTGAGATTGTTCTGCCCCTGATGTATTTGTATTGATTTGTTTCTGGTGGTAGCTTGTCCTAAAATGTGTGTAGCAAGCAGGTATTTTATGATAAAATTGTTGTGTAGTGCATGCTCTGTGTGGAATTCAGAGGAAAACCCAGATTCAGTGATTAACAATTCCAAAAAATGCAAGTAACTAGCCATTGTTCAAATAACAGTGGTGCTGTTTCTCTTTTGTGGCCTTTTAGACTTTTGTTGCCCTAAAATTCCATTTTATTGGGAAGCCATTTTCCACCTGGTCTGTCTTGACAGGGTTTTTTGCTACTTTAAACAGTTTCTGAATAAAATTCTGTATTTCAAGAGAAAAAAATAATGTACATTAAACTTAAGAGTGTTTCATATTTATAGCCCTGATATCCTCATCTCATCCTCAGAAATGATGTCCATCTTCATGAATAACACCCCAAAAATTGAAGAAATATGCTTCCAGTACATGGAAACTACTATCTGATTCAGCAAAGGAGTTGTTTGAATCATTGATGAATCTGTCAAGTTCCAACACTTCTTCACCATTTCACTTTCTTCTTACTCATTAACATAAATGAAAGTATCAACCACCATTCATGTAGGAACTACACTCACTCTTCTTTTCCAGCTGTAGGATGGCTATGGATGTAAGAGTTCAGCAAAATTAATGAACTCATTGTATGAAAATCAATTGGCTATATGGAATTTGCAATAATTATTTCATTGTTATTCATAAATTGTGTGTTTCACTTCTTACATAATAAGTAAATACATATATATATATATATGTATATACATGCATGCATTTTTTAAAAAGCCAGTGGTTAAACATTTACCAGAACACCATTCATCCTAGGTATCAATTACTATTTCATCAAATGCATTGATGGAAAGAAAAGAACATTGCCGGGCACCTTCTCTGTGCCAAGCTGCGCTAGCTTTTTTATGTTCATCATCTCAGTTGCTCTTCACCTCAACTCTGCGAAGTGTAAGTATTATGGACATCATTTCTGAGGATGAGATGAGGATATTAGGGCTCAGAGAGGTTAAATGACTGGACCAAGGTCAAGTAATTGCTGTATAGTGGAGTCAGGATTAAACCCTACATCTGAGTTCAAAGCTAGTTGTATTAGTTTCCTATTGCCCCTGTAACAAATTACCACAAATTTAGTGGCTTAAAGCAACAGAAATATATTGTCTTACAGTTCTGGAGGTTAGACCTCTGAAATGGGTCTCATTGGAGTAAAATCAAGGTGTTGGCAGGGCTGCATTCCCTCTGGCGCTTCTAGGGGAGGATCTGTTTACTTGCCTTTTCCAGCTTCTAGACACTGCCTGCATTCCTTGGTTTTTGTCCCCTTCCTCCATCCTCAAAACCAGTAACGGCCGGTTGAGTCTTTCTCATATCCCATCTCTCTGACCTTGCTTCTGTTGTCACATCTCCTTCTCTAACTCTGCCTCACATGCCCCCCTCTTTCACTTTATAAGGACCTTTGTGATTACATTATGCCCACCTACTACATGCAAGAGAGTCTCCCCATATTGAGGTCAGCTGATTAGCAACCTTAATTCCATCTGCAAACCTTATTTCCGAACTTTGCTATTTAACCTAACATATTCACAGGTTCTGGTGATTTAGGACACGGACATCTTTGGGGGGGGCCATAACTTTGCCTACCACACTTATTCTTTTTCTATGACCCTTAACCACCTTGCCTCTTGTTTTAGGGGTTACATAATCCGATAGAAGGCCGATATTATTCTCCCTGACACCTGCATGCCACACGTCTCCATGCCCTCCACTTTGGGTAAAGTGCCTTCTTTCCTTCCATTACTATCCCAGCTGCCAGAGAGCCCTGTGGGAGAATGGTTTCTAATCCCTGGGACTTTTAATCCTGGACATATATTTTACCTTGGCTCTTACTAAAGTGTTTTATAAATAGTTTCCAGGATTTTTGTGGATTGCTGGCTATTTCAAAGCTCCTGTTCATTTTTTCCTTTCTCCAGTGCTTGTATGGGGCCAGAGCCCCCTTTCCTACATGGTACGTCTCATCGTACTGTGGTTTATCCATTCCCACCTTCTGGACCTGTTTCTAGTCACTAGCCAGGATCCTGCATTATTTATTTGTGCTTCTCACAGATTTTTACATTGCTGTATTCTAGAAAAGGCCTTGGGCTTACTAAAATGGCCTTTCCCCATGCCTGCTGATGAGGCATCTGTCTGTCTGTGTTTAATATTACTCTCTGACTGGCTTTTCAGAATCAGACCCTCTAAGTAGTAGTTCCCTGTCTTCCCTTGTTTCCTCCACTCTGAGATTCCCGATTCTGGTCACAAGAAACCTCGTCCACTGAGACCAACCAAAGGCCAGAGGTTGCCGTTCCCCCAAGAAGCCTTCATAACAGCCAGATGCACCCCTTCACTACCTCTGAGCTCTGACTACAACCTTCTTGGTTCCCCCATCTATTCTTGCCAAAAGCCTCGTGCCCTTTCCTTCTGCCTATCAGACTCATACCCACACTTTGGGGCCTGGTCTGAATCTGACCACCTTGAGGAAAGTTTTCCAGATTATACCAACCCAAGGGACTCACGTCCTCCTCTGAGCACCTCCAGAACTTATTGTCAGTAACACTTATTTTGACAGTGTATCATCTACCATAATGGACAGGTCATAAACCGGTGGCTGGTGGGCCGAATAATGCCCACAGATATGTTTGGTTTAGTCTGCTTGTGGTTTGTTTCTTTTCTAAATTATTTGTTAACAAGTCACAATTAGTAATCTTTCCATTCAATCTGGATTTCTGGCTTCTTTGAAAAACAGAGAAGTCTAGTAATACTGGCTCTGCATTCTCACAGGTTAGTAGTTAGCTGGATTGGGGTGATGCCTTCCCTGTTAGATGGAGCTCTTGCTCTCCAGTTCGCCACAGTTCCCACCACTCCCTATTATTATTATTATTATTATTATATTACTCCAGCCTCCTTCACTCATTTATAGTAGTTGCCTGGCTCCTCAAGGCATTCAGAAATTCTGAAATATTCCACACTTATCTAAATGTCCAGCTGTATTAGAGTCTCTTGGAGGAAAGAAACTTTATTTTGAATTTATTTTGTTTCTCCCATGCATCTCTGTACCTAGTAGATGCTCAATAAGTATTGAGAGAATAAAGACTTTCCTGAATCATCCTCCAGATGACTCTAGAATGTGTAAAACTTCACTTTTACTCCAAGGTAAAGCTTTATAAACGTACTGTCTGTTGAGAAAGTATCAATGTACCTGACTCATGCTAGATGCCTCAGAACAACAGAGGAGGAAACCGAGGCTCAGAGAGCCTATGCAGTAGGGCTGGGGCTGGAGATCTGGTCGTTTCTGGGGTAAGGGCCAATGCCTGTGCTTGATGAGGAATCTTTCCTAAACGTCAATGCTGGAAGCAGAGAGGAGCTGCCCCTGGGACTCTCTGGTAATGTTTGTCCACAAACTTTGAGAGTTACTTTGTTTGGATAGAGATTAAGCAGTTACTAAATGTCCTTTCTGTGCTGGGCATTTATGAAGTAACTCTGCACTTATTCTTGGGCTATCAGGAATTCTGAGCTTCCTGGGCAGCTCACTGAAAAGCTGAGGGACATACAGCTAGATTGAACCTAATTGTTCATGGCATTTGGAGCCCCTTTGGTGAGTCACGTTCAACTGAGAGAAGCATCTGCTTATTTCCTTGCCCATATGTGCACAGAGATTGTGCTATTCCCTCATGCCATCACTGGTGGTACTGATGTGTGGTGTGGGATGGGAAAACATGCAGAAATGATGCATGTTTCATTGCGCAGCAGCAAGCAGAAAGGAATGTGAGAATACCGTAGACTCCCGCTGGGGCAGAAATCTGGTGTCATGTGTTGCTAAACAGCTGCAGGAAAATTTGTCTGGACCCGTGGAGGCAGAGAGGTGGGTTCACCAGACTTTGGTTCTGAGTAACTTTGAGGGCAAAGAGGTTGTACAGGAAACAGATATGGTGCATCTAGAAGCTTGACCCTGGAGGCTTCATCTGCCTTCTTTGCCACCCTGCCCCCTCCAGCCACCACCAGTTCCAGCTGTGGCTAGGAGAGGAGGGAAGCGGGAAGGCTTCAGCCCCAGGTTCCTCTAGGTCTGATGTGCTCACAGGCCCTGCTTAGGGCCACCGAAATGCTCAGACAGAAGGAGCTCCTGGGCCAGTCCTAAAGGAGGCAAGATAGGGCAGGGGTCGTGTGGGAGAGGCAGGGCAAAGGATTCATATGGGGGCTTTTATCCTTCAGACTCTATAGGAGTTTATAGGACTATAAGAAACATGGAATCCGTAACCTTGGACTCACCTAGAACCGGGTTCAAGCCCCTCCTCTATTCCTACAAGGGTGGCCTTAGGCAAGTCATTAATCTCTCCAAACCCAAGTTTACTTCTTTCTGTATAGTGTGAGGAGTCACGAGGCGATGTTTGTATGGGGCCTGGTCCATATTTTAAGAGATGGGAGCTGTGAGCTTTCTAATGATGCAACTGAGCAATAAGCTATCATATTGGTTATTATTTATTGTGGGCTTACTATGGGCCAGACACTGTGCTAAACCATTTCAGTCCATTCTCTCTTTTTTTTAAATTAATTAATTAATTTTTATTTATGGCTGTGTTGGGTCTTCATTTCTGTGCGAGGGCTTTCTCTAGTTGTGGCAAGCGGGGGCCACTCTTCATCGTGGTGCACGGGCCTCTCACTATCGCGGCCTCTCTTGTTGTGGAGCACAGGCTCCAGACGCGCAGGCTCAGTAATTGTGGCTCACGGGCCCAGCTGCTCCGTGGCTTGTGGGATCTTCCCAGACCAGGGCTCGAACCCATGTCCCCTGCATTGGCAGGCAGATTCTCAACCACTGCGCCACCGCCACCGGGGAAGCCCCCCATTCTCTCTTTAATCTTTCAAAGATAAAGAAATTGAGTTACAGAGAGGAAGAGTGACTCATCGAAGGTCATCCAGCCAGTAAATGACAGAACCAGCACACACTCGATACAGAGCGTTCCAGAGCCCACACTTCCAACCAGACCACCTGCCACGCATTTGTTCCACTTCACACATGAGGAAACTTGAGGTCCAGGAGGCACTAGCATCAGAGACAGAGCTTAGGGCTTTAGATGTCTGGCTCTGCTAGTTAACATGCTGTGTGACCTTGGGCAAGTCACTCAACCTCTCTGAGCTTCAGTTTCCTGATTTGGAAAACATCTGAGTCCAAAGCCTCTGGCAGCCTGTACAGTGAGAAGCAGTATCCTATGGGAGAAGGTGGAGGGGAGGGAGCTCAGAATCTACCAGAGACAGAGAATGAGAAGAAATGGGCGTGACTGGCTTTACAAACTGGAGGCAAGTCTGGAATAGAAACTTACCAGAGCGAACATGACCAGTTCACACCACCCATTTAGCAGAGAGCCCACAGAGGCGGGGGGGTGGGGGGCGGGGGGGGCGGGGGGTTCGGTGGGGGGAGGCAGGGGGGCCGGCAGGAGTATGGCCAGCTTAGCCGGCACCCACACAGTGAGCTGCTGTTGCCACCTAGGGGACAGGCAGTGACCATGAACTTGGGCTGAGCAGTACAGCACATTCCCATCTCCTGCTGGTTTCCGGAGTGGAAAGGGGCGGCCAAGCCTTGCTCCAGGAGTGGGGAGGAGAGTGAGGAAAAGGAACGGAGTGCTGCCTCTGCTTTGGGAGTTATAAATAAATCCATCTGGAAGTGTTTGGGGGCTGTGGGAGCCTGAGGCCGGCCTCTGCAATTCAGGCCATGTGGCACACATTTCCATTTACACCAGACCCGCCCCCCAGTCCCAAGAGACTGTCTGATTGGGCCTGTCTGTTCCAGCCCGAGCTGGGCAGGAACCTCTCAGGCCTCCACTCTGCTTCCAGCCCCCGCCTTAACCCTCCCCTCCTCCCAGGCCAACTCCAGCAAGATCATGTGTGAGAAGGTACTTCAAAAAGTTCACGTGCTATTCAAGTGCTGGTTGAATGAATGAATGAGTTTCAATTCATCATTTAACTGGCAGTACGTTCTGCTCGCTAGGAAGGGACCCCGTGGTAGTTCTGGAAGGTGACGTGTTCTTGACTTTTAGCATCCATCTCAGGATCATCTTTACCCTTCCCAGCTAAGGCTGGCTAAGGGACAAAGGCACTGCCCAAGTCTTGTTTGTTTTTCTATCCCCAGCACCAGGGCAATGCTCAGTAGGTGTTGCTTATATGAAGGGGTGAGTCAATTTATTAATTTAACAAACACTCATTGCACACCCTCATGTGCTGTGCACTCTGCTGAACACAGTAGAGAACAAAATAGACAGAATTCCTGCCCTCAACTGAGCTCGTGGTCACAGTGTTTCTCAGTGAGAGTACTATTGGCACGTGGGGTGAGACGATTCTTTGCAGTGTGGGATGGTCCTGTGCATTGCAGGATGTTCAACATCCTGACTTCTGGCCCACTTAGCACCCTGGAGTCATTGTGACAGCGAGAAATGCCTCTACACATTCCCAAATACTTCCAGGGGCTGGGAGGACCCACCCCTGGCTGAGGACCACTGCTGAGGGACTTGACAGGACATGAGGGAAGGAAGGCCATCCCCAAGGTATGAACGTGTTGAGTCCTCCAAGTCCACATGGAATTGGTGGTTTAGAACTGGGAAATCAAATTTGTCCCAGAAAGGTGTAAAATAATCCTTCAGTGGCTGAGTTAGGCCCCAGAAGCCTGTAAGGTAGCCTAGGTCCACAGTTTCCTCGGGCTGGCTTAGGGCTGAGCTGCAGGCACCCTGATGGCAGTTTTGAACATGATGAGATGATGAGATGGTATTTTGAGAATGTTCAGAAAACAACCACTATTTGATCCCAGGTGCACGTTAGAAGTCAACCTCAAGATATAGATTTGGGATAAATCCACTTTGAAGTGGGTGTTAGGGTTGAGACCCAGCATCCGTTAAGATCATCAAGGGAGAAGATATTGGGGAAAAGGTGAAGAATGAATTCAGAACAGAGGCTGAAGCTGGAGAAGTAGGCCCTGGGGGCACCTCTGCCCCTTCGTTTCCATTCCCAAGGTTAGCACCCTAGTTCAGGGCCTCTGCTCATGCCACGACCATTGCAGCAGCCTCCTAACTGGCCTCCGTTTTTCTTCTGGTCTCTCTGCCTTCCAGAATTATCTTCGTAAAACCTGGCTTTCATCACGTCCCTTCTCAACATTCACAAGGTCCACCCTCACACCCTAACCCCCTCAGTCACGCTGCCCAGCAAGCTGGCTCCAGATTCTCCTTCAAGGATTGTTGGTGCTCATCTCCTAGACCTTACCATCTGGCCACACAGAGCGCCAAACACACACTGTCCTTCTTTCACCGATGCCACCTCCTCCCCTGGGATACCCTTTGACCCCCTCTCCATTTGGAAAAATAAATTCAGGCTTCAAGGCTGAGTTCAAGCCTCCGCTCTTTTGTAAAGCTTTCCCCCACCCCTCAGAGGCAAGCACACTTTCCCATCTCTGTACCTCCCTCTCCAGCTCTTCATAACACTGTGGGGCTTCTGTCTCTCCCACTAGATTGAGAGTTCCCTGAGGGCGGCAGCCATGTTTTGCTTTGTCATCCCATTACCCAGCCTAGTGTGAAGGGACGGGAAAGTGGGCTTGGGGATGGGCTGGTAGGACAGGGCAAAGAGAAAGTACAGTGGTTTCCCCCAAGCCTGACAATGCATCCACTTGAGCCACTTTTAACTGCTCTCTCCATAAGCACTGTCTTCGGATGAGGGTTAGTGAAAGAGCTAAGGGAGAGAAGGAAAAAGATGGAGAGCCAAGGTGTGGGCAGGCAGAGGGAGCTGAATGGAGAAGAGAGGAGAGGCTGAGAGGATGAAAGAGGAGAGGAGAGAGCCACGGTCTGCTTCAACAGCTTTCCATACATAGAAATTCAAACAACCTGGAACGGAATAAGAAAAGATTTGGGACTCTGGAAATGAAAGCAGCTGCCTAGGCAGGTCAGCTGAATGTACGGTTAATTAATAGGCATTAATGCCCTTCAGTGACCATCTGTGCATGGAATCACGTCCTGCTGGGATCAAATGCCAGCTGCCCAGGATGCCCATTTAGTAAAGAGCAAAAAACAGCATTGGCATAAAAGAGCCAGAGAATTCCTCAGAGAGATCTTCCTAAGGGCAACGGGGGCCACTGGAACTCCATAGTTGCACCATACCACTGGCCTGGCTCTTGCCAAAGATAAGGGGACACGAGAAGAAAAACAACATGTAGTGAGCAGCTAGTATCCCAGAGGCCACACTAGACACATTTTACGCACACAAGCTCTTTTGATCCTTAATGCAACTCTATGAGGTAGGTATCGTCTCTATTTTACAGGTTAGAAAATTGAGGTCCTTGGAGGGTTAAGAATCTTACCCAAGGGCACATAGGTTCAAAGTCCTGGATCCAGGATTCCAGTGCAGTTCATCCCCTCCCCGATTGGCAGCAATTTTCTCCCTGGTCTTGCTGACTTTGGCTGTGGGGCTGATCTCTGGGTTGATTTCTCTGACCATAAACAAAATACCATCAGTTTTTCCTGGCTCTGGAATGAGTCCTCAGAATCATGTGCTGTTTTCCAGTTTGCAGCTGGGTGCCTTTGCTGAGTGTTCACGAATATGAAGCAATAGGCCTTGTCCTGAGCATCAACAGTGTGCACTCAAAAAATGCCAGGGTGCTTTTCTTCCCAGAAGATACTTCAGGCTGGGGGCTTTTAGCCTGTGGAGCCGAGTTTTCTATTTTCTCTTTCTTCCCAATGATCTGCCAGTGATCTGGGTTGATGGCTGCCAGGCAAAATTTAAAATCCTTATCAAAATCATGGTACCTTTGAGATGTTGCCCACACTGTGTTCTGACTATCCCTGGGACCCATCCCTATCTGCTCAGTGGTTGATGGATGCCATCCATCTGCTGCCAGCCTGTGAGTGATGGTGAGCAGGGGACAGGAGGTAGGAACAGGGCAGGTGTGGACAGTGTTTCCCAGAATTCTGATGTGACATGGTTAGGCCAACTCACGGAGGAGCCAGTGGAGGCAGAGGCTGGACCCAATTGGGGGCACAATGGCACGCAGCACAACCCCCATAGAGTTGTGGCTTTAGGGTGGGGTAGGTTGGCTAGAAAGTCTGTGATGATAGTTTTATGGAATTGTTCTGGAGTCAGGTACACTCTGGGAACCTTTGGGGCTGGGCCTTTGGCCTAGAGTTGTGTGTCCTACACAAGTGGTAATGGATTAGGATTATCGAGCCGCATACAGGGACTTCTGAAATCTTGTGGAGTGACAGAATTTTCAGTGATATTCAGTGTTAAGAGGTGACAAGTCTCTGATCTTGGGTTTGGGCTTTCGCTCTGGTCATTTTAGTGAACAGGATTTTTCGGCATCACCTTCAAAATCTATTTCAAATCCGACCACGTCTCACCACCTCCATTGCTACCACCTAGTCCAAGCCATCATCCTCTCTTGCCTGTCACTAGTCTCCTAAAATGATGCTGTTAAAACATAGTCTATGTCAGTCTTTTACTCAACATCCTCTAATTGTTCCCCATCTCACTCATATTAAAAGTCTTTAGGGTAGCCTGCGAGGCCCTCAGAATCTGCCACCCCCCTTACCTCCCTGACATGATCTCCTACAAATCCTTCCGTCACCTCCTTCATCCCAGCCACACTCGTCTCCTGATCATTCTTTAAGCTTTCCAGGTGCATTCGTGCTTTGTGCCTGCTCTTCCTTCTGCCTGGAATGCTTTACCCTAGTGTATCAGTCAGGATCCTAGGAGAGAGTGGTTATGGGAACTGGAGAAAGGTTGTTGTATGGAGAAGGCCACCTGACAGGAATTGTGGTCTTTGGTGGAGGGATGCAGCCAACCCGTGATGAACCTGCACAGAGAGAGCTGATGAAAAAAATCTCACTTTCTCTTTCCTTCTGATCTCCTTGCAGGTGCCTCCCATTGGTCAAACCTAACCCGAAGCCAGAGGGCGAGGGAACCTGTCGATGCAGTCTATACAGGTCAGCCTACCAAGGCACGAAGCTGGGTGGAAAAGGGTGGACAAGATCTGGAGGGGCAAATGGAAAATGTGCACAACCTCTGCATAGCTTCGTAGCTGGCTCCCTCACTTCCTCCAGCCCTCCACTGAAATGTTACCTTCTCAGTGAAGCCTTCTCTGGCCACCATTTCTAAAATTTCAGCCCCCAGCACCCAACACCTTACATCCATTCATGCTATGCTTTCGTATAGCACTTAATACCACATAACATATAATTTATTTATCTTGCCTATCACCTGCTCCCCCACTAGAATGGGAGTTCCATGAGGGCAGGGACTTTGTTTGATTCATTGCTATTATCACTGCCTAGAATAGTATACAGTAGGTGCTCAATAAATATCTTGTCAATGAATGAAGCACTCTCAGAGGCCCCCCTACGGTGAGTCTGCTCTCAGCCAGGCACAGCTGGGGGTAGGTGTTCAATTGTTATTCATGCCTGCTGCTCTCAGTTTTCTCCAAAGAGGCTCGACTGCTGCTGCGGTATTTCAAGTCAGAGGGTGGGGAGGCCTTTGGTGCCCTCAGCATCGAAACTTGCATGACAGTTTGTCAACTCGAACCTTATGGAAACTGCTGTTGCATTGATTAGCATGGGCTGAGCTTTGCGTATTTTTAAGTCAGCAGCAGTGGATAGATTCACAGTCATGGGGACATTGGCCCTTCCGGGTGGTACATCCATACCTCAATAGTAGTGCTAATGGGCCTGTTTCCAAATAAGGTGGGCCCAGGAGGCACTTCCTTGAGGCTCAAGGGCAGGGGGATGTGAGCTGGGCCCTCTGGCCACAGTGGTGGTGAAACAGGGATAGGTCAGATCAGGACAAGCAAAACAGGTTTGAATTCCTAGTATTCTGTAGCTGTGTCCAGGATAATGTTTTTACTATACAAGTGGTATATGAAGATATTCTCATTGTGAAAAAAATCAAACAGTCCAGCTACAGTTAAAATCCTCTTCCCTCCCCAGGTCTGCTCCCCAGAGGTAACAACCACTGTTATCAGCAAAGAGTGCTCTCTTCCTAATCTCTTTCTATGTATACATAGTTTGGTTGTATGTGGGTATTTAAAAATAAATGGTATTACACGGTATATATTGATCTGTAACTTGCTTTTTTTCAGTTAACAATGTATCTTGGAAACCTTACCATGTCAGGACACATGGATCTAACTCACTCTTTTTCAATCAAACTTTTCATTTTGAGGTAATTGAAGATTCACATGCAGTTTAAGAAATAATAGATCCCATATACCCTTCACCCAGTTTTCCTCAATGACAACCTCTTGCAAAACTATAGGACAATATCACCAGCAGGATAGTAACACTGATACAGTCAAGATACAGAACATTTTCATCACCACAAGGATCCTTCAAGTTGCCCTTTCATAGCTACACTCAGTTTTCTCCCCACCCCCCACCTCCTCCTTAACCCCTGGCAACCGCTAATCTGTTCTCCATTTCTAAAATTAGGTCATTTTGATAATGTTATGTAAATAAAATCATCCAGTATGTAACCTTTAGGGATTGTTCGGTTTTAAGTCAATATAATTATCTGGAGATTCATCCAGGTTGTTGTGGGTATCAACGGTCTGTTTTTTTTAATTGCTGAGTAGTTTTCCATGGCTTGGATGTACCACAAATAGTTTATCCATTCGCCTGTTGAAGGACGTATGGATTATTTCCAGTTTGGGGCTATTATACATAAAGCTGCTATGAACAATCATGTAACAGGTTTTTATGTGAACAGAAGTTTTCATTTCTCTGGGATACATGTCCAAGGGTACAATTGCTGGGTCATATGGTAGTTGCAAGTTTAGCTTTTAAAGTAACTTGCCAAACTGTTTTCCAGAATAGCCGTACCATTTTACATTCCCATCAGCAATGTATGAGGGATCCAATTTCTTGGCGTCTTCTCCAACATTTGGTGCGGTCATTTTTTAAAATTTTTAGCCATTCTAATAGGTATGTAGTATATTTTATTGTGGTTTTAATTTGCATGTCCCTAATAGCAAGTGATAGAACATCTTTTTATGTGCTTATTTGCCATCCATATAGCCTTTTCAATGAATTATCTGTTCATGTCATTGTTTGATTGTCATGTATAAAATCTAGCCTGTATTCCTAGCTCTAGATTTCGGATATTTTCCTTTCTGTAAAAATTTTATAGTTTTACAGTTAAGTTTGTGATGCATTTTTTCAGCTTTATTGAAATATAATTGACATATAATATTGTGTAAGTTTAAGGTGTACAACATGATTTGGTGCACATATATATGTTTCAAAATGATTACCAAAATAAGGTTAGTTTGTGATGCATTTTAAGTTGATTTTTTGGGAATTTTGATAGGAATTGCACCAAACCTGTATATAAATTTGGGGAGAATTGACATCTTTACTATGTTGAGTCTTCTAATCCATGAACACAGTATATTTCTCAATTTATTTAGGTCTCTTTGAATTCTTTCATCAGCATTTTGTAGTTTTTAGCATACAAGTCCTATACGTGTCTTGTTATATTTACACTTAAACATTTTATTTTGAGAAACTGTAAATGGTATTGTATTTTTAAATTTTGGCATCCATTTGTTCATTGCTGGTATGTAGAAATATGATTTATTTCTGTATGCGTATCTTGTATCCTGCAACCTTGCCAAACTCACATATTACTTCTAGGAACTGTTTTGTAGTTCCTTGGGGCTTTCTACATATACTGTCAGATTATTTCCAAATAGGGACAGTTTTATTTCTTCCTTTTCAATCTGTATGCCTTTTGTTTCCTTTTCTTGCCTGATTGTACTGGCTAGAACTTCCAGCATTATGTTGAATTCGAGTGGTGAGGGCAGACATTCTTGCCTTGTTCCCAATCTGAGGAGGAAAGCATTATCTTTCACCATTAAGTTTAGTGTTAGCTGTTAAGTGTTTTGTAGATGCTCTTTTTCAAGTTGAGGAAATTCCTTTCTTTTCCTATTTCTGAGAGGGTTTTTATTTTTTCTTTTTATCATAATGGGTGTTGGATTTTGTTAAGTGCTTTTTCTGCATTGATTGATATAATTGTGTGATTGTTCTTCTTTAGTCTATTAAAATGGTGGATTGCATTGACTTATTTTCAGATATTGAAACTGTCTTGCATCTCTGGAATAGACTCCACTTGATAATGGTGTATAATTCTTACTGAATTCTAAATACTAATGTTGTGTTGAGGAGTTTTACTTCTATTTTCATGAGGGATATTTGTCTGTAGTTTTTGTTTTTGTGTGCGACTGTCATCTGGTTTTGGCATCAAGATAATACTAGCTTCATAAAATTATTTGGGAAGCATTTTCTCCTCTTCTATTTTCTGGAAGAGATTGTGTAGAATTGGTGTTAATTCTTTAAACATTTGGTAGAATTCTCCAGTGAAACCATGGGACCTGGGTATTTCTTTTTTGGGAGTTTTAAAATTATGAATTCAATTTTCTTAATAGTGATAGGGCTATTCAAATCATCTATTTCCTACTGAGTGAGTTTTGGGCATTTGTGTTTTTCAAGGAATTGGTCAGTTTCATCACAATTCTCTAAGTGTATAGAGTTGTTCTTAGTGTTTATTCCTTTATTATCCTTTTGATGTCTGAAGGGTCTGTAGTGATATTCATTTCGTTCCTGATATTAATAACTTGTGTTTTCTCTTTTTTTTTTCCTCTCTCTGTAGGTCTTACTGGAGTTTGTCAGTTTTGCTGATCTTTGTTTCATTGATTTTCTCTAATTGTTTTCCTGTTTTCAATTTTATTGATTTCTGCTCCTAATTTCCTTTCTTCTGGCTTTATCTTGTGCTTTTTTTCTAGTTTCTTGAGGTAGAAACATAGATTATTGATTTGACACTTTTCCTCTTTTCTATAAATTTCCATTTACACACTGCTTTAGTTGCATCCCAGAAATTTTGCTGTGTTGTATTTTCATTTTTATTCTGTTCAATGTATTTTTTTAATTCTTCTTGAGATTTCATCTTTGACGTATGGATTATTTAGAAGTGTGCTGTTTGGTTTTCAAGTGTTTAGATATTTCCTGTTATCTTTCTGTTATTATTGATTTCTAGTTTGATTCCATTGCAGTCACAAAATACATTTCATTTTATTTCAATTGTTTTTTTCTTAATTTGTTAATGCTTGTTTTATGGCACAGGGTATGGTATAACATAGCTTGTTCCATGGGCACTTGAAAAGAATGTGTAGTCTTCTTTGTTGAATGGAGTGTTCTATAAATGTTAAATTAGAAACCATTGGTTGAGGGTGTTGTTGAGTTCTGTATCCTTGCTGATTTTCTGTCTAGTAGGTGCATCCCAGCTCCCCACTCAGCCTTCTTCAACATCACCCCAGTATGGAGGTTACCCCTGGTTACAGTTCAGCAAGGGTGAAAGTCTGTGTTTTCAACCCTTTCTTTGCAGGTGGGGTTGAGGGTTGGGGCCACATTTTTCTTCTCCTGTGATGTTTGGCTGTACTAGAGCAGTTAGTGTCTAAAATTTTCTATCTGGCTGGTATACCGCCTTTTCTGGTCCTTTGGTTAGAGACATAGATATTTTTGTTTTTGTTTTTTGTCTGCACCCATTGGTGTTTCCATGTTGCAAGCTTTTTAAGCTCCAACTCTGAGATACATGAGGCAAAACAAATCCAGGGAACTTACCACCGTGTCATTCCTCGAGTCCTGAGGTCTCTCTGGTGTCCCTTCTCTCCACCTTTCAGAGTCTTCTTGTGTCTCTTTTATTTATAATGTTCAAGAGTTTCAGTTGTACTTAGTTTTTAGTTTTACTTAGTGAGGGAATCGGGGGACAAAAGTTTATCTACTCCATCTTCCCAGAAGCAGAAGTCCTAACTTACTCTTTTAAAATGTTACACAATTTTGCAGAGTATGACATTTATAAGGGTTTATTTAACTACTTACCCATTTGATGAACTCAGGTTGTTTCTAAATTTTGACAGCTGATATTTCAATAAGAATCCATTCAATAAACATTTGTGTACACGTGCAAGAGCTTTTTTGGGATAGATGTGAAGAAGTAGAGTTGCTGGGTAATAGGGGATGTGCATTTTACATACTAATAGGTATTACCAAATTCCTACCTGTGATGCCTGTCCTCCACCCAGCAGTGTATGAGAGTATCAGTTTTGCTCAGCTCCATGCCAACACTTGATAGAATCAAACTTTTAGTTATCAGTGTAATGGGTGAAAGATGGTATCTGATGGTTCTTTTCATTTGCCTTTCCTTGATTACTAGAGGTTGTGAATTTTCCCAAATGTCTATTAACCATTTGTAACTCTCCTTTTGAATTGAGTGACCATATACTTTGCTATATATCTTTTGAGTTGTCTGCCTTTTTTATTGATTTATGGAAATTATATATGGAGATTAATTTTTATATAATATATATAGCAAATAATATTTTCCCCAATTTATCATTTGTCTTTTAACTTTATTGATGGTGTCTTTCATCTAAGAAATGTTCTGATGTAGATTCAAATTTATCAAGCATTCCTTCATGGCTTTTGTGTTGTGTATGTGTGTTGTTTAAAAAGGATTTCTCTACACCAGAGTCACAAATATATATGCCTACGTGCTTCTCATTGTGGTTATAGGTATGTTTTATTTTTTCATATTTAGTTGTTTGAGCTATCTGGAATGTCTGTGTATCTGTGTGCCTGTGTGCCTGTGTGCAGGCATGTACTATGAGGCAGAAATCTAATTTAGTTTTTTTCAAATGGAAAACCAGTTGTTCTATTGAATAGTTCATCCTTTCACCACAGACTTATAAATGACATATTATTTATTTAATATCTTATTACATGAGTTGGCTAGGGAGCTCTCTGTTCTCTTTTATTCATTTACTTGTCTATTTCTGTGCCAAAGCCACACCCTATTAATTATTATAGACTTGATACCTTATATAATGAATCATCATTCATTGTCCTTTTTCCTCCAAAACTGTTTTAGCTCTTCTTGTACATATTCTCTTTCATATGGATGTTCAAATCAATTTGTCAAGTTCTATGAAAAATTCCTGTGGAGATTTGATTGGAACAGCAATTAGTTTATAGATTAATTTAGGGAGAATTGACATGTTTTCTACTTTTCCCCACACAACTTTTCCTCCTTCATGAAGAATATTGGAGCCCACGTGAAAAATGCTTAGAGGCTAAAGAACACACATAAGCCCCTCCTACACAAACACACACACACACTTGTTTCTGTGTATTTGTGAAAGCCTACGCTTAGGCTCCAAAGGTAAATATCTATTGGAAACATGGACTCTAGGCACTAGGGCTGTTGTTCATTGGTACTCCCAAAGTGGGGGCAACTCCTTTTCCTGATCAAAAAGAAACAACCCCCCCAAACTCTGGCTTGATAACATACTTTGTTGGACTTCAAGGAAGGAAGTGGGGAGTAGGTGAAGGAGACAAGCAACACATGGTAACATTAGGAGACAGTGGGTTCATGATTTTTTATCCAGGAGAGCCCAGGATAACAGCAAGTATGAATAGTGAAGGATGGAAAGTACCAGGAATTAGGAGTGGCCCCCTCTTCCATGCTGGTGTCTATGGAGTGGGGTTCTGAGGAACTAGGGAACCACCTGTTCCCAGCAAGGTGCTCTCATTCACCATGTTCATCTATATACAGTATATATTGGAAGACGGGTTGGGTTGGCATCTGGGCCTATTGGGCCTGATGTTCTGGATGGACCATAGTGTGGGTTTGGAAGCAGATCTGACTACCTTTGGGTTCACTCCCAGAAAACACTCCCAAGTCCCATGGGGTTTCTGTCTTGGTGGGTGTTCTGATGACTGGATAGTTTACCCTTGTATAAAAATGGTGTATTCTATCACAAAAGGGCCACACTGCCTGCCCAGAGGTGTGCCCCTTCAGTGTTACTATCTGGTAGCAGGTACTCACAGCCAGTTGCACAGATCTTGATGCCTGGCTTTGGGTGGGGCTGCTAGAACAGCTCAACCTACCTGCTCAGGTGTTTCAGCAAACTGTAAGCCCAAGAAGGATATTTAATAGTATGAGCCAGCCTTGGAGTTTAGCTGGAGCCCTCCAAACTTTTCCTAAGGAGGAAGTAGGGGCTGGTTTAGGGGTTCTTTCCCATGTGCAGATGCTGTCTGGGCAAGCAGCTCTGCCCTCACCTATGTTCCATTCAGCTGACAGGATGGACACTGCCCCCAGACATCTTTATTCTCCCCCACAAGGTCATGTTCTCCAAGGCAGGGGTGGGGCCTGAGCTACCAGCACCACTCTCTGAATCTTAACATCTAACAAGGCCGACAAAACATCACTCTAATAAAGAAGGCAAAATCAAGTGCAGTAATACCTTAGGAGAGGTACAAAGTGCTATGTGGAGTTTACTAACCTCACTTTTGAAAATCCAATCTATCATTAAGCCTTTTCCCACCCCAATGTCTTTTGGATCTGTACTTTTTTTTTCCCACTTTCATGACTCTGATTTAGGCCCTACTGAGCACTACTGGACTACCTCAGGGGCCACTTCTGATCTGTTTTCCTCTGGTGCATCTTCCGAACTCAAAGCTCTAATCATGTCCTCTGCTCCCTAATAAAACATCTTGACAGAATCAAGGCTTAACGTCCACCTGACTTTCTTCTTAAATGCCATTTACAGCTTTTCCTTTATTTCCAAAATGGCAAATGTTTACTATAGTGCTTGACTTTCAAAGTCCTTATGATATGTCCCAACCTTCCCTTCCTGTGTATGTCTGTAAGTGGGGTTGGGGGGCAGTTAGGAGGACAATGCAGCTTGATGCTGGGTAAAGCGCACCTTGAACTTTGGGGTCAGAGATAACTGGTTCATCTAGTCTCTCCTCTGCGTCTTAGCTGCTGCATGACCCTGGCCCTCACTTCACGTTTCTGTCGCCCTCAGTTTCCTATTCTGTTAAGGCCGTGTAACAAAACAACCCCTATTCGAGGTTGGCGATGAAGACTCAGTGAGAGTGGAGATGAGTGGGGCTTCCAGGGCCGGAAGCTTCCCCAAGTTGGGGGTTCAGGCAGGGCGGGGCCCGGGCCGGCGGAGCAGGTGCCACTGTCGCGAGGCCGCCCGGGGCTGCTTTTCGTGCGCAGAGCACCTCCGCGCGTCTTGGTGCGTCACTAGGCGCTGGCAGAGGCGGCGAGCCTGCGGGGGCGGCCTGTGCGGGCACAGCCAGAGGGATGAGTCACGGTCCCTCAGCTCCTCCGGAACATGAGGCTCCTCGAAAGCGGCCCGGCCCCCGCCGGCCTTCCTCCCCCGCCCGGCTGAGCGGCAGAGCCGCCCCGCGTCCGGCAGAGGGCGCTGCAGTGCAGCCGCTCCAGCTGCCAAAGGCAGGCACCGCGTTTGGCTCAGAGGGAAAGATCCCGCCCCGGAGGCGGGGTGTGTGTGTGGGGGGAGGTCTCTGCAGCCCCAGTGGTGGCTTTGTTTTGTGTGTGTGTGTGTGTGTGTGTGTGTGTGTGTGTGTGTGTGTGTGTGTGTGTGTGTGTGTGTGAAACAATTAATATATTTATTTTCCTGATATTGCAAAATAAAGTTATATCTGATGTATTTTAATAGATTATTAAAATAGTCACTTTATTGTTGGCATTCTTTTTCCAGTTCTGACCTTGTTACAGAAGATTGAGAATGTGCTACAGGTTTGAAAGAAAAACCTAATTTTAAATAAACTTTATTTGGAACCTAAGAGAAAAATCACAAGATCTCACAGGTGTATTCTCAAAGTTTAGAGCATGGTCAGCAAACTTTTTCTGTAGAGGGCCAGAATGTAAATATTTTAATGTTTTGAGGGTCTATTTCATAATATTCTTTTTAACGAAAACGCTTGTTTTTAACACAGAAGTGAAATGTACCTCAAAATGATCAGTCCCTACCCTCTTGCACTGTTGGTGGGAATGTAAATTGATACAGCCACTATGGAGAACAGTATGGAGGTTCCTTAAAAAACTAAAAATAGAATTACCATACACCCAGCAATCCCACTACTGGGCTATATACCCTGAGAAAACCATAATTCAAAAAGACACATGCACCCCAGTGTTCATTGCAGCACTATTTACAATAGCCAGGACATGGAAACAACCTAAGTGTCCATCGACAGATGAATGGGTAAAGAAGATGTGGCACATATATACAATGGAATATTACTCAGCCATAAAAAGAAACGAAATTGAGTTATTTGTAGTGAGGTGGATGGACCTAGAGTCTGTCACACAGAGTGAAGTAAGTCAGAAAGAGAAAAACAAATACCATATGCTAACACATAGATATGGAATCTAAAAAAGAAAAAAATGGTTATGAAGAACTTAGGGGCAGGACAGGAATAAAGACACAGACGTAGAGAATGGACTTGAGGACACGGGGAGGGGGAAGGGTAAGCTGGGACAAAGTGAGAGAGTGGCATGGACATATATACACTACCAAATGTAAAACAGATAGCTAGTGGGAAGCAGCCGCATAGCACAGGGAGATCAGCTCGGTGCTTTGTGACCACCTAGAGGGGTGGGATAGGGAGGGTGGGAGGGAGACACAAGAGGGAGGGGATATGGGGATATATGTATACGTATAGCTGATTCACTTTGTTACACAGCAGAAACTAACACAACAATATAAAGCAATTATACTCCAATAAAGATGTTTAAAAAAAGAAAAGATCAGTCCCTGTACAGAGCAATGGGGCCAACAGGGCCATACTGGAGAGGGCCTCTTCTTGCTTGCCCCAAGCTTTTGAGCAGGGAAATGAGAAGTTGGCGACTTCCCCACTCTCCCCAGAGAAGGTCCTGATAGGGTGGGTCCCCCTTTTCCAAAATAGATCTGCCTAGGTGACCCAGCCCTTAATCTTGTCCCTTCTTGACCTTTCCCACCCGAGGTGATGGTTTAAAAGATTTGGGCTGATGCAGCAGAGGGCGGGGGGTGGGGTGGGGAAGAGCTCTAGCTATCAGGGGACCAGGGTTTCAGTACCAGCTCCATCTCGAGTGTGACCTCGGCCATTTCATTATTCATTCATTCAGAAAACATTCACTGTGTCCACAAGGCACTGACCATGGGGGGAAGGGAGGAGGCCAAAGCTGTGAACAATTATCCCGACCTTAAAACAGCTTATGCCTCACACAGGACCCCACACATAGGTGACCCATAAATAGTTGCTGAATAAAGAAATGCTACGTCTTAATCGCTACACACAAGAGCAGGGAATTTTGGGTCACTGATGTGTCCCAGATGCCTAGAACAGTGCATGACACACAGTAGGTGCTCAGTAGTTTGTCAAATAAATGATAAAGGAATACATTAGGCATTTTGTGAGCACAGAGAACACCTAACCCACAAGAGTAAGTGGTGTTTGAACCAAGTCTTGAGGAAGAGTGGGTGTTAGCTAGGCACCCAGGGCCAGAAGGGAGGGTGATACAGGCAGAGAAGAACCTGTGCCAAGGTACAGAGCTCACGATGTCCTCACCAATCTGTGCCTCAACTCGTTCCTGTAAGAAAAAAAAAAAAAGGATAGGGTTGGCCCTCTAATCTCTCAGATTCTTCAGGTTCTGAGATTCTCTGATTCTAAAAATGAATCCAGTTACCCAGGTTAGGGCCTGGACAGCTTTGCAGTTCAAGATATTCGGGTTTTGACTTTTGAGTGGGCCCATCTTCAGAATAAAGACTTGGCGATCTTAGGCACCCCTTTCCCAACCCCTTGCTCTGTCTTTTGTTTGTTTGTTTGGTTTGTTTTGTTTTTTTAATATCTTTATTGGAGTAGAATTGCTTTACAATGATGTGTTAGTTTCTGCTTTATAACAAAGTGAATCAGTTATACATATAGGTATGTTCCCATATCTCTTCCCTCTTGCGTCTCCCTCCCTCCCACCCTCCCTATCTCACCCCTGGAGGTGGTCACAAAGCACCGCCCTTGCTCTGTCTTAAACCTTGGAAATCTCCCTCGAATCCTCATACAATGAGTTATCTATGCCACAAAAACCAGCACTTATTTGTGTATCGCCACGGTTTTTCTTTGTATTCAATTGGTTTTTGAAATAAAGCCTTTGTTAATTTCATATTATTAAACTAACACAGTTAATTGTGGGCAAAACAGAAATGTATACAGAAGAAAATAAAAATCACCCATCCTTCACCTACCTGATGTAGTTCCTTGAAGATTTGTTATGCCCTCATTATAATACACACACCTGAGCTCATACAACACACCGTCACAGATGACTGTCATGTGAGCCTTATGTTCCCAGTGAAAGCATGAGCTGGAGGCAGTTCTCGCTTACCCTCCATTAGTTGTGTCTCTGATGGGAAGAGATGTTGGCTGGGACCCCAAAACTCCGATTCTTTAGCCAGGTATAGACCATCATGTTAAGTCCTCAAAGACCATACTCTTCAGAGAACTTTTCTTTCTGAGGCAGCGCTTTGGACCAGAACCACTGTGGGGCCTTCTCACCCTGCCTGGAGTTGGGCTAGAGTTGGGCTAGATTACATGGGGGCCACCAGGCCTCCTTTGATCCAGACCAGAGACAGCTCTGAGCAGCTTTCTGGGGGCCCTGGGAAGGGGCTGCTTGGGAACTTACTTCCCTACCTGCCTGAAGGGGGGCCCACAAATAAACCCAGAACCCTGGCTTACTCAGTTTCTCTTGGTCCCTCCCATTAAACGCTTCATCCCCAGCACACTGACCCCTTATTGTGTCATAGTTCCTTTCTGTTCAGTGTGGGATCCATGGGCCAGTGGCATAGACAACAAGCTCTCTAGGAGATGGTTTGTATATTAAAGTTTAAGAAGTAAAGTGCAGATTCTATTTCAGAAGGTCTGGGGTGGAACCTGAAATTCTTCATTTTCTAACAAGTTCCCAAGTAATAGTGATGCAGCTGGTCCACGGACCACACTTTGAGTAGCAAAGATCTAGAAGTCTCTTTTGCCTTCCCTTGTCCTCCCTGAAGGTGAAGGGTTAGGAGAGGCCTCCAGCATTCCCTAGAGGTTAGAATATGTAGACACACACAAACACACACACACACACACACACACACACACGGAGTCAAGAGCTGTTCTGGGTGTTGAGTAAATGTTTGATGAGTGAATGCATGAAGTTTAAGGATGAGAAGACTTCAAGGTACACTTGCACCCCTCCCACCCCTCAGTGTGTTGCCCATTTCAGTGGTGATAGCATCAGCTTCAGTCACCAGATGGAATTGGTTCCTTAGCCAATTTTTTTAAATTTTATTTTTATTTGTTTTAAAATTCACATTTAAAAAAATTTATTTATTTATTTTTGGCTGCGTTGGGTCTTTGTTGCTGCACGCGGGCTTTCTCCAGTTGCGGTGGGTGGGGGCTACTCTTCGTTGTGGTGCGCAGGCTTCTCATTGTGGTGGCTTCTCTTGTGTAGAATGTGGGCTCTAGGCACGCGGGCTTCAGCAGCTGTGGCATGTGGGCTCAGTAGTTGTGGCTCGCGGGCTCTAGAGCACAGGCTCAGTAGTTGTGGAGCACAGGCTTAGTTGCTCCACGGCATGTGGGATCTTCCCGGACCAAGGCTCAAACCCGTGTCCCCTGCATTGGCAGGAGTATTCTTAACCACTGCGCCACCAGGGAAGTCCCTCCTTAGCCATTTTTGCCTGGCTTTGTCTTTCCTTTCTCACTGCTTCTATTCTCATTCAGACACTTCTCATCTATCTCCAGGCTTCCTCCTGTCTCTGGTCCCACTCCCCTCCAGTTTACCAATAATCCTCTGCAGCTTCACACCAGGCCTTGAAAAAATATTTCCAGAATCTCTCTTCTCCACTCTGAACATGCTTTTACTACCATGGTGTGTCTGGTTCCTGGAAACCTTACCTGGTTTTCCCCACTCCCCCCAGCCCTGTTACAGCCTGCTGCTTAACTTGATGTCCACTTGGATCCAAGGTGCTACCTCCGTGACTTGCTCTGCTGCACCCTCGCACCCTACTGCTTTTGCATTGCAGCCTCATTGCAGTGCCCCAGGCTCCTGCTTGGCCTGCAGGGAAAGTCAAACATGGCAACCTGGTTCTCTATTCACATATTTCTATTACTTACTATATCTTATGTTCATAAGTGAACTCTAAGCTCCTGGAGGTCAGGGTTGTCTGTGTCTTATTCTTCTTTTTCCCCCTTGCAATCAGCATCTTCATTCATTCATTCATTCATTCATTCATTTCTCAGAGATTGAATCTCCATTCTATGCTAGGCGTGGTGCCAGGTGCTGGGGCAGCAGAGGAGAGGCAGACACAGTCTAGTATATTCTAGGAGATTCAGGGCAACAGGGAAGTCCACAAACGTGAGACTGGCAAACTGATTTTGAACCCAGGCCAGTAGAAATATTTGTGAAAATGGTTGGTGAACAGGCAGGGCCTAACCATGCTTGGGACAGATCAGGAGGCAATTTGGGCTGGTGGCTGCTGGAGGCCTACCTTAGGAGCTCTGGGGAGAAGTGGAAGAAAGAGATGGAGTATTGTCTACATTAGCACGTAGAAGGGGAAGTAGCAATTATGGTCCTGACCAAAACAACGTTTCCAGTTGTTACCTGAAACAATAGGATTTGGGGTGTAATTCTGAGAGGTGGGTGATGTCATGGGAATAGCACTAAAGTCAATTCTTTCTAGAACTCAGATTCCACGACCCTTTGACCTGGGTTTGGGTGCCAGCTCTCCCTCTTGCTTGCTGTCAGACCTTGGCAGGCCCCATTCCCCTGTGGCCTCGGCGTCTTCCTCTCTGACATGGCAGGATGTGGAGTGGGGTGGTGTGTGAGGAGTTGGGCTCGTGAACCATAAGCTTCCTCCGAGCTCTTGACATCCATGGCATGCGACGGGAGGAGAGGCACAGAGTAAGAAGGCTCAAGCAGCAGAGTGGACTAGGGATGGGGAGGCAGGTGAGGAGTGGAGGGAGAGAGGGCCTGACCCAGGGCAGGGGCATGAAGAGGGGCTAATGGATTGGTACCATATTTAGGAGGAAATGAAACTGACAGGAAGTGGCAACTGACCAGATGATGGAGAGAAAAAAGAAGGGAGAGGTCAAAGACGATGGAGATTTTGCTCCAATCTAGGAGGACGGAATAAGAGGAATCTTGGGTCACAGGCCCAGCACTGCCAGCAAACTGCCACGTGGCCTTCAGCAAGTCTTTGCTTCTTTCTGGGTCTCAGTTGCCACATCTGTACACTGAAGGGATGGCTTCGATCTACCCAGACCCCCTCCCTGACCCATGACGACTGCAATAAGTTAGGGAGTGCTTCTGGTTTCCAGATTACCCTTTAGCTTGTTAGAGGTTTGGAGGCGAATTCTAGACTCAAGTGGGAAACCTGAAGCCATGGCAGAGCCTGTAACTGCAGCGCCTTGGGCAGCGGAGGTACGGGGGAGGGGGGTTGGAGGGCAAGTGGGGCTACGGGAAGAGGCCTTGGAGGCTGTCCTGAGGCAAAGCCCAAGGGCAGGCAGTCCCTGAAAAGGGGCTTGTTTCTTGGCCTCAGAAGACCTGGCCTTGGCAGTGTTTTAAAGGGGATATTTAAAGATCCCAGGTCCCAGAAGAATACAAATGGCACAGCATTGTGTGTGGTGTTGGAGTCATCTTTGCATAGTAGGGGAACTTAGCTGCAGGTAGGGCTTTGCCCTGGGGTTTGAGTTAATGAACTCTGCACCCTGATCTGTGGAAGCCCATTTGTATATAACAATAAGAGCTAACACTTAAAGAGCACCTGCTGCGTCCTAGGCCTGGATCTAAGCACTTTACATGTACTCATCCACTGATTGCATCCTCACAGCAACCCTGTTTTACAGATGAGGAGACAGGCACAGAGAGGCTAAGTAGGTTGGCCCAGATCACATAGCTATTGAGTAGAGGAGTGAGCAGATCTGTCTCCAGTGCAGTAAACCACAGTGGTATTAGCAGCATCTGGGACTGTCACCGGTAGAGTCACAGCTTTTTTTCATATCACATCACAGTTGTTGCAGGTATCTCAAAAACTCATTTCTCCTTATTACTGCCTCAAAATTTTGTATTAGACCTACTGCTAGATGTTGTTACATTGAATCTGTTCATCAAGAAGCACATATGACCAGAGTGTAAATTGCACTTCAGTAACCAGTTTCCTTTGTAATCCTAAGTAGTTTATTTAATGTATTTAAATTTAAATCCTAAGTAGTTTATTTAATGCTTTTTTTTTTTCTGAGAAAGGGTCCATAGACTGCCAAAAGGCTTTGCTGCGTGCCCTAGAAGGCTCCTCCGATAGAGGGCACACTGGAGAGTTGGGAAGTGGGCACACCAAGCACCCCTCTGTGCCAGGCACTTCGCCCATGTACTTTCATTGCAGTCCCGTGACCCAGGAACTTGGTGTGATTATCCCACTTGACACACGAGGAGACCAGGGCTAGCGAGGAGGAGAGCCTCATGTACAGTCACCATTAAGTAAGTGGCCAGGCTGGGCTGTGCGTCCAGGTCTGTTTGACCAGAGTTTATTTTGTAACCACTGCAGCTGTCTGTCTTCCTGGAAGGTGAGTGCCAGACCTCAAATGCAGTTTCCTCAAATACAAATGACCTCCCTATGACAAAGGACAGCTGAATGCATATGAGGTGACACCATTTTTTCAGCCCCAATGCATCTCCAGACCTAAGGTATGGGATGAAGGCCCTTCCAGGGAGGAGGGGAGTGTCTTGAGAGCAGTACCAGATTTGATGGTTGGCAGCCAGGGGGATGTGGCATAATGGCTGACAGCTGCATGCCTGAGCTCAAATCCCACTCTTGGACCAATTGCTTCACCTCTCAATGCTTCAGTTTCTTCAACTGCAAAATAAGAATAATAATGATACCGCCTACAGTGGTCATGAGGATTCAGTGAGGTAACAAAGCCTTTGACACTGTGTCTGGCATGATGGTGTGAGCCGTTGGCATTATTTTCTCCTGAGAGAGTGATATGCATGGAGGGAAGAACTGCTTCTGGAAGAACTTTGGGAGATACCAACCCTTTCTTTTTCCCCATACCTGTTATCTGGTCACCCTTCCTCTGATTCCCTGATGTATTAAGCAGCAGGAACCCTCAAACCCATGGCTCACGCCTCTGACAGCACATTAGAATCACCTCTAGAGCTTTTACACTGGTGGTGCCCAGGGCGCCCTAGACTAACGGAATCTGACTCCAGGGGTGAGGCTTGAGTAGCAGCCTTTTTTTCCAAAGCTCCTCAGGAGATTCTTATGTGGAGACAGCTGAGAACCATGGCCTCAAAAGGAAATGAGGCTGTGTGCTGCTGTTTCGGGTGAGAAAGGAGGAGGGAGCTTGGAGACGGTGCCCCGCTCTGCAGACAGGATAAAAAGAACAGAAGCCCAGGGGTGGAGAAGAGGTGGGAAGAAGGGGAGCTGGCGCCTGCAGTAAGAAAGAGCCACCAGGCCCAGAGCCTGGCCCCAGGCCCTGCCAGGCTGATGGCCTAGGTGGTTTTTCTGCAGAGGAAATGATAAATATGGGGACAAGGGGAACATCAGGATGTGCTCACAACCTCTTTCTGTGCCCTCGAATGGCAGATCCTGACAGGTTGTTAACACCTTGTAAACGACACGGGAGACAGGCTGTTCCTCCTCCTCCTCCCCTGGCACACACACAAAATGGCTCCCCATCTACCCACTCGCTAGCTCTCACCCAGATTCCACCCCCACCCAACCCAGCAGAAAATCCCAACTCTGATCCTTGTAAATATCTGGCAGCTGGAACAGCACAGCCTGCTGGGAGTCAGACGCCAGGACCCTAAGGGTGCTGCCTTCTGCTGTAACAGGAGACAGCAGCAAGCTGGGAGCACGGCAGGGCTGCCACTATTAGCTTTTCATGTGTCACGAAAGGAAACCATGGCCCAGAGGGAGAGTGACTTGCTCATGGTGACACAGGAAGTAGTGAGAGGTGGGACTCCTGCTCCAGTGCTCTTTTTCCCACACCCACCTGCAGACTTCAGCAGACCAGCCCAGTGGCTCTAGCAGAGTCTCTTGAGTCACCCAGCAGAGGTCTTAAGTTGGCTGCTCTGAGGGAACCTCCAGCTGTGGGTCTGGCTCAAGAGTGGAGGTGCGGGGCATTTGGGGTTTTGCACTTGTGTTGCCTTCCCCCTATCTTTTGTCCTGGGACATATTTGGGCCAGGTGAGATTCCCACCGCACCCCCCCCCCCATAGTGGAGACTATGTCTTTAAGAAAGGCCGAGTCAGAGCCGCAGGGATCAGTTTCAAGCAGCCTTCAGAAGGCAAATCTGGATTGAGTTTAGGAGGAAAAAAGAAGGGGTTAGCTTTGGTCCTGCCTCTTTTCCTTTCTCTCCTTTGCTTGTCCCTCCTCCAGCTTTAGTCTGGAAATTCAGTTCATATGGCCAGGAGGTTACGGAGCCCAGGGCTTTCCCCAGCAGCCTTGTCCTCTCATCTTGTCCCTCCTCCAGCTCCCAAGCACACGATCTGGAGGACGACCGGACAAGTTGCTGGAATGACTAGGTATGTAGTTTGGACATTTTAACCTTTGCCCTGTCACTGAGGTCCGGGAGTGTCTGACATGGACCTGGTGGGAGGTGGGAGGGGGAACCCCCAGGGCCTCCAAGAACCTTCATAACTGAGGCAGGAAGAAGATGCGTGGGCTTTGACCACAGCCCTCTGATTGACTCCACCAGGGGCTCTATGTTTGGGAGTCTGTAAGCTCAGACAGAGGCCCGGTCCATGCAGGCTGGCCCACCAGCACCCTCATGAGTTGCCTACCCAAATTCTGATGAGTAGCAGTTTGGGAATGTGAAGTGTTGAGTGTGCTGCTGCTGCTGGAGGAATTGAGGCCAGAGGGGTGCCAGAAACCCCATGAGAAAGGCAGATGGGAACATTTCCAGCCCCAGCCATCAGTCTGTCTGTCCATGACACGCTGGTATATAACCTCTCCCATGAGGCAAGTGGCATTCGGTCGGCTCGAGTTGCACGTGTGGTGGCCGTGGTGGCCAGGAGCCATGCAAGTTCTTCTAGGGCTTGTTTTCCACTTTGTGGATGACTACAAGCAAGGCTCTTAGTTTTTAAAGACTTCAGTTTACACTTCAGAGAAAAGGACTTAATGCTACTTAACTGAAAGGGGGAAAACACAAAGAAAGAGGTAGAGAAGGTAAACTGGGCCAGTGATAGAGATTCAAAGAGAGCCTGAGATTTCTGTGAGCTTAAGAATGCTTTTCTCCTATATTTTAGGATTCATCCATGCATTTCTTTATGGGTTTGTTCAGCAAACATCTGTTAAATGACTAACGGCCACTGCTGGTGTTGGGGGAACCAGCAACCCAACATGGCAGCTGACCCTCCCACCTGAACTCCTTCTCTACGTCTCTCCTCCTCCCTTCCCTCACCCAACTCCCAGCCCCTTTGAGAGGGAAACAGGCACCAGCTTCTAGTGCACTCAGGTGACCTGATGAGGGCATGATAAGTGCTGACATTGTTGGCACTAGAGTGGGTATATCTCACCTGACAGCAGTCCCTCTTGAAAGAAACTTGGGGCTGGGCCCCAGACATGACCTCAACCACTGGGAAGGACTTTGGAGGTCAGGAACCAGCAGGGACACAGAAGTTCAGCCTAACCCCTCCCAGACAGAAGGGGTGGTCTAGCCCTTCTCTGGACATTAGGGGTAAAGCTGGGCCGCTGGTTGGGCCTCAGCATCATACGTGGGCCAAGGATCGGTTGGATTTTCCAAGAGCATCTGAGGACTTTGTTCTTTGTGACTTAAGCAAGTTGTCATAATTTGGGCAGGAGGCATGCTGGGTTCTCAGCCACTAGGCTGTTGAGGAAGGGGTGGGGTTGGGAATACTGGTTCTTGGGTGGTCTTTGGGTGTGGAAGGCTTAGGCATGGCAGAGACAGGCTTGTGTGCACACGTGTGTGTGTGTGTGTGTGTGTGTGTGTGTGTGTGTGTTATAGGAAGTAGTCCCTAGGAAAAAGAGCCTGGCAAAAGCCAGGCAGGAAGTGTAACCCTTTACAAGTAGGCTTGGGATTCAGGACTGGACTCATAACTGGCAGGTTGCACAAGGGCCCCGTGAATACAGTGAAAGAGCAGTAGAACCGGTGCCTGGGCCTGCTCGCCCTGCTGGAGGGAGAAACTGGAGGGGCTGAGTGGACTGGTGAGTTCCGTGACTTCAGCTGAGGGGGCTGAGTGGGACTTCCAGGAGCTACCACTACTCCAGTTAAAAACAACTCCTCATAGCAATATCTGTCTACAATGCACTCTGGACACTTGGGCTTGAGCTGGGCTTATCTGAGGCGCTATTTCTGAGCCTAGAAGGGAGATGGGGACTAGACTGTGTGGTTTCTTGAGGCTATGATGGTGACGCTCTGCAAATTTATCCTCGTCCACCCTTCAAATCCCACCGTGGTTGCTCCTGCCTCCCCATGAAGGGCTGTCACCGAGCTACACCACCTGTTCCCACAGGTAGGCCCCCTGCCCTCTCACATGCTGTGCCCACTTCCTGGACCCCGGGCTCTGCCTGCAAGCTCCTGTCATTCTTTCACAGAATAAAACTGCTGCGGCAAGCAAGTTGTTCAGCTGGGTGGCTGAGGGGAGAGGGGCAGGGAAAGCAGAGGAGGACAGGAATTGTGTCAGGAAGGTTAAATGCCAGCCAACATCCTAAAGATAAAATGGGGAGCTGGGCCTTCCCATCAAGGGCAACTTCATGGAAGAAGTTCAGTGAACGTTGTTTTCTCTCTGAGGGTGCATTTTGGAGAAGCACTTCGTTTCCTCTCCATCTTCTCCACAAATTGATTGTCTAAGGGGAGCAGGTTTTGTGAACTATTTGTTTAAAGTGGAGAAAATCACCCCTTCAATGTAAAGCTAAGTAATTCCAGTAAAATGATCCAAGCAAATGAGGCTTCTGCCCAAGTATGGAAAAATATCCGTCCATCTCTCTCCACTTAATTAGAAAAATGATCTGCTGGGTAGTGAGTCATGCTGCCCGTCAGCAAACAGCACCATCCCTAGCCACAGAGCCAGGAATAACGTAGGTGAGAGACGACAGCAGCCGTGACGAAGAAAAGACGTGACGGGACTCGGATTCCTGATGCCAGCAGCTGTTTGGACCACCTTTGCCCCCTCCTGCGCAATAGATAATGCACTGAACTGGGCTGCCTCATCATCCATGACGCATGCAGATCAGTATGGCTGGGGAGCGTCCGTGCAGCTTGATGAGTGGGATCTCTGCAGGGGGGCACTCAGGATCAATCCACAGCGCTTTGCATTGTCTGGGAGTTCCTTTTTATTGAGTAAATTGCATACAGTTCGCTAGTTGTAAATGTGCAGCTCAATGGATTTTTACCTGTGTATACATCTGTGTGTAACCATAAGCCAAATCAAGATAAAGAACATTCGCAGGACCCCAGAAGGCTCATTTTTGCCCCTTCCACCTGGGAGTTCTTTATTTACATGCACCTAAGTGCCGCAGCCAAATGTCTTGGATCAGGAGTGTGCCGGTAAATGTTTTAACAACCAGTTCTGGTGTTTGTGGGGGGGGGGGGTGCCCTGCTTTGTAGCATTTGCCAATTTTTGTGGCGTAGATATTCCTGCCGTGGCTGATTTCAAGCTATGAACAGTTTAACAATTGATTTGCAAAATTCTGAAACTTTAACAATCGGCTATGGTGAGCCAGGGCAAACTGGCTCCAGCACACCAGTGGCTGTGATGTGGGCTCAAAGAGAACTGGGTCCACACATCTACCCAGCCCACCTGGGATAGATGAAGGTGGGCTCTCAGATACTCCCAGGTGCAGCCCCCTTAGTTAAGAGAGAATTGGTCACAGGATTTAAAGTGACCTCTAACTTCTTTCATCCATGCACCAGACATCAGTTGTGCCTCTATTCTAGAGTCACGAACATGAGTAAACCATGGTTCTGTCTCTCAAGGAGCTTCCATAATTTAGCAGCTGGAGGGAGAGGCAGGCATGTGGAGGTATGTATGCAATAAAGCGTTCTAGGGACTGGGGTAAGAGACTCATGGGACTTATTGAGGGCACCGAGGAAGGCTCATCTCTGCCTTGGAATCTGAATTTCTTACCCCACTTTACTTTGGGAAGTGCCTTGGGGTTGAGGAAAAGAGCATCATACACGCCTGTCTTGGATCCTGATTCTACCTCTTCCATACTATATGATCTTGAGTAGGTCATTTAACCTTGCTGAGCTTCAGGTCCCTCATCTGTTAAATGGGAGTAATAGTAGTACCTGCCTTACATAATTATTTTGAGTTATTAAATGAAATAATTCATGATAGCACTTAGCACACAAAGCACCTAATAATTATTAGCTTCAATTAGGAATTATTAGCCACTAACTTGGATAAGCTCTGAGTCTCTTTAAGACTTATTTTCTTCATCTGTGAAATGAGAAAAAAATACCAACCTTGCCAGGGTTGTCTTGAGATTTAACTACAGTCAGTCATGTAGGTGAGTTGTCTGGCCCAGAGCACGTTCCCAGCAAATGCTGGTTTCCATCCCTTACCTGCTTTCTGAGAAACTGAGTATGAACCTCTCCCAAAAAACCCCAGCTCTGATATCTTAGGAAATAATACATCAAGTAAATATACCAACCCCCCTTTTAAAAATTTTATTTGGAAATAATTATAAATTCACAGCAAATTGCAAAAAAAAAATGTGCAGAGGGTCCTGTGACCCTTCATCCTGTTTTCCCTGATGTTGACATCTTATATGACTGTAGTACAATGTCAAAATTGATATTGGTGCAATCCACAGAGCTTATTCAGATTTCACGTTTTACATGCACTCTGTGAGTGTGTGTACGTATTGTGTGTGTATGCAATTTTATCACGTGTGTAACCATCCCCAAAATCGAGGTACAGAACTGTTCGGTCACCACAAAGATCTCCCTGGTGCCACCTCTTGATATTCACACCCACCCACTCCCCACTCCCCCCATCGCTAACCCCTGGCAACAAAGACGCTATTCTCCATCTATATGGTTTTGTTATTTTTTAAATGTTATATAAATGAATTCATATCATATGTAACCTTTCGAAACTGGCTTATTTCATTCAGCATCACTTTCTTGAGATCCTTGCAAGTTGTTGCATCTATCAATAGTTCGCTCCTTTTTATTGCTGAGTAGTATTCCATAGTATGAATGTACCAGTTCATTTAACCATTCACCTGTTGAAAGACATCAGTGCTGTTTCCAGTTTGGGGCTGTATGAATAAAACTGCTATGAGCATTCATGTAACAAGTTTGTCTGTGAACATAAGTTTTCATTTCTCTGGGATAAATGCCCAAGAGTGCAGTTGCCAAGTTGTATAGTAATTGCATGCTTAATTTTTTTTCCATGAGGATTTTTTTTATTGAGGTATAGTTGATGTACAATATTATATAAGTTTCAGGTGTACAATATAGTGATTCACAATTTTTAAAGATTGCATTCCATTTATAGTTATTATTGGCTATATTCCCTGTGTTGTACTATATATCCTTGTAGGTTATTTATTTTATATGTAGTAGTTTGTACCTCTTAATCCCCTATCCTGTCCCTCTCCACTTCCTTCTCCCCACTAGTAACTACTACTTTGTTCTCTATATCTGTGTGTCTGTTTCTTTTTTGTTATCTGTTTCTGTTTTGTTATATTCAATAGTGTTTTTAGATTCTACATATAAGTGATATCATGCAGTATTTGTCCCTTTCTCTGTCTGATTTATCTCGCTTAGCATAATGCTTTCCAAGTCCATCTATGTTGTTGCAAATGGCAAATTTTCATTCTTTTTTATGGCCGAGTACTATTCCATTGTGTGTGTGTGTGTGTGTGTGTGTGCGTGTGTGTATACACAACATCTTCTTTATCCGTTCATCTGTTGATGGACACTTAGGTTGCTTCCATATCTTGGCTATCATAAATAATGCTGCTATGAACATTGGGGTACATGTACTTTTCAATTTAGTGTTTTCCCTTTTTTTGGATAAATAGCTAAGAGTGGAATTGCTGGGTCATATGGTAATTATATGTTTAGACTTTTGAGAAACCTCCATACTATTTTCTTTAATGGGTGCACCAATCTACATTCCCACCAACAGTGTGTGAGGGTTCCCTTTTCTCCACATCCTCACCAACATTTGTTATTTGTGTTCTTTTTGATGATAAACACTCTGACAGGTGTGAGGTGATATCTCGTTTGCATTTCTCTGATGATTAACAATGTTGAGCATCTTTTTTAAGTGCCTGTTGGCCATCTGTATGTCTTCTTGGGAAAATGTCTATTCAGGTCTTCACATTTTTTAATCAGGTTGTTTGGTTTTTTGATATTGAGTTGTACGAGCTGTTTATATATTTTGGATATTAACCCCTTATCGGCCATATCATTTGCAAATATTTTCTCCCACTCAGTAAGTTGTCTTTTTGTTTTGTCAGTCGTTTCCTTTGCTGTGCAAAAGCTTTTAAGTTTAATTAGGTCCCATTTGTTTTCTTTTGCTTCTATTTTCTTTACTTTATGAGATAGATCCAAAAAAATACTGCTACGATTTATGTCAAAGAATGTTCCGCCTAGTGGCTGTACCAGGATTTGGTGTGGTCATTTTTTTTTTTAAGCCACTCTGATAGGTGTGATATCTCACTGTGATCTTAACTTACATTTCACTAATGGCTAATGATGTTGAACATCCTTCTCATAGTTTACTTGCCATCTATATATACTCTTCAGTGAAATGTCTGTTCATGGCTTCTGTCCGTCTTCTAATTGGATTGTTCTTTTTTACTGTTGAGTTTTGAGACTGCTTTATGTATTCTAGCATCTAGATATGTGGTTTCTTGGATATATGGTTTGCAAATACTTTCTCCCACTCTGGAGCTTGTCTTTTTGTCCTTTTCACATGGGCTTTTGCAGAGCATACATTTTAATTTTGACAAGATTCAATTTATCAATTTTTCCTTTTATGGCTTGTCCTTGAGATGTCAAATCCAAGAACTCTTTACCTAGCCCTTGATACCAAAGATTTTCTCTTTTTTCTCTGAAAGTTTTATAGTTTATATTTACATTTAACTCATCATCCATTTAGAGATTCCTTTTTCCCCCCTGGGGAGGTCAATTCCTTCAGTACCATTTTTTGAAAAGGTTATTCTTCCTCCATTGAATTGCTTTTTCATTTTTGTCAAAAATCAATTGGGCGTATTTTGTGGGTCTATTTCTGGGTTCTCTATTCCATTTCATTGATCTGTATATCTGTCCCTCCACCAATACCACTCAGTCTTGATTAATGTAGCTATATAGTATGAGTAGCGTGAGTCCTCCCATTTCACTCTTCTCTTTCAAGATATTTTTAGCTATTCTAGGGCCTAGTGCCTTTTCACATAAATTTTATTTATTTAATATAATTATATTATATTTATTTATTTTATTATAATTTTTTTTTTTTTTTCTGTACGCGGGCCTCTCACTGTTGTGGCCTCTCCCATTGCGGAGCACAGGCTCCGGACGCGCAGGCTCAGCGGCCATGGCTCACGGGCCCAGCCACTCCGCGGCATGTGGGATCTTCCCAGACCGGGGCACGAACCCATGTCCCCTGCATCGGCAGGCGGACTCTCAACCACTGCGCCACCAGGGAAGCCCTCCACATAAATTTTAGAATAAGTTTGTCTATATCTACAAAAGAATCTGTGGGATTTTGATAGGAATTGCGTTAAACCTATACCTTCAGTTTGGGAAGAATTGACATCTTTACTATGTTGAGTCTTCCAATCCATGATACAGTATTTTCTCTCCATTTACTTAGGTCTTTAATTTCTTTCCTGATCTATTTAGTAATTTTCAGCATAGAGATCCTGTACAAGTTTAATACATAAGTATTTCTTTTTCTTTGGAACTATTGTAAGTGATATTATGTGTTTTTAATTTGGTTCCGACATGGTCAATGCTAGTATATAGAAATGCAATTGTCCTTTCTGTGTTGAGTAAGAGTGGTAAGAATAGACATCCTTGCCTTGTTCCTGATCTCCAGGGGAAAACAGTCAGTCTTTCACCATTAAGTTTAATGTTAGCTGCAGATTTTTTTTGGAGGTGTTCTTTACTAAGTTGAGGAAGTTCCACCTCTCTTCCTGGTTTTCTGAGCATTTATATCATGAATGGGTGTTGGATTTTGCCAGATGATTTTGCTTCAGTTGATCCGATCATACGATTCTTCTTCTTTAGCCTGTTGATATGGTAGATTACACTGATTTTTCAAATATTGAACAACTCTTGCATTCCTGGAGTAAACCCCCATTGGAATAAAATATCCACTTTGTCATGGCATTTAATTCTTTTTCTATATTGCTGATTTCTATTGCTAATATTTTGTTAAGCATTTTTGTGTCATGTGTCAATTCATGAAGGATATTGGTCTGTAGGTTTCATTTTCATACTGTCTTTGTCTAGTTTGGTATTGGGGTAATACTGAACTCATAAGTGATTTAGAGGAGTGTTCCCTCCTTTTCTGTTTTCTATAAGAGATTGTGTAAAATTGGTGTTAAATTTTCTTTAAATGCTTGGTTGAATTCTTCAGTGAAACCACCTGGACCTGGAGATTTCTTTTTTGGAAACTTTGTAAATTTTGAATGCAATATTTTAAATCATTATAGGACTATTCAGATGATCCATTTTTTGATTGAGCTTTAGTAGTTTGTGATTTTGAGGTATTGATCCATTTCTTCTAAGTTGTTGAGTTTATGAGTGTACAGTTGTTTTATAATATTTGTTTATTATTCTTCTAATGGTTTCAAGATCTGTACCAATGTCCCTGTTTCATACCTGATATTGGTAATTTGTGCCTTCTCTTTCTTACTTTTGTTATTCTTCCTAGAGGTTTATCAATTTTACTGATTTTTTTAAGAACCAGCTTTTCGTTTCATTGATTTTGATCAATTGCTTTCTCATTTTTCAATTTCATTGATTTATGCTCTTATCTTTATTATTTCCTTCATTCTTCTTACTTTGGGTCTATTTTTTTCTTCTATGTTCTTGGAGTAAGAACTTAGATTATGGATCTGGGGCCTTTCCCCTTTTCTAAGGTAAGCATTTAATGCCACAAATTACCCTCTAAGCACTGCTTTAGATGCATCCTACAAATTTTGATATGTTGTATTTTACTTTTCATTCAGTTCAATGTATTTTTTTATAAATTTATTTATTTATTTACTTATTTATTTTTGGCTGCGTTGGGTCTTCACTGCTGCCCACGGGCTTTCTCTAGTTGTGGAGAACAGGGGCTACTCTTCATTGCAGTGTGTGGGCTTCTCATTGCAGTGGCTTCTCTTGTTGCGGAGCACAGGCTCTAGGCATGCAGGCTTCAGGAGTTGTGGCTCACGGGATCTAGAGCGCAGGCTCAGTAGTTGTGATGCATGGGCTTAGTTGCTCCATGGCATGTGGGATCTTCCCGGACCAGAGCTCGAACCTGTGTCTCCTGCACTGGCAGGTGGATTCTTAACCACTGCGCCACCAGGGAAGTCCAGTTCAATGTATTTGTTAATTTCTTTTGGGACATCCTCTTTGACCCATGGATTTTTTTAGAAGTGTGTTGTTTAACGTCCAAGTATTTGGAGATTTTCTTGTTGTCTTTTTTTATTGACTTGTAGTGTGATTCCATTACAGTCATAGAATACACTCAATATGATTTCAAATATTTTTAACTTACTGAGGTCTGTTTATACATAGTCTAGGATATGGTTTACCTTAGTGAATGTTCAATGAATGCTTGAAAAAAAATATGTATTCTGCTCCTGTTGGGTGGAGTTTTTCATGTATGTCAATTAAATCCTATGGATTGATTGTATTGTTGAGTTCTTCTGATTTTATGTCTAGTAGGTCTATCAATTATTGCAAGTGGAGTGTTGAAGTCCCAGCTATAATTGTGGATTCATCTATTTCTCCTTTCACCTCTTTTAGTTTTTGATTCTTGTATTTTGCAGCTCTGTTGCTTGATGCATCCATATTTAGGATTGCTGACTTCCTAATGAGTTGATCCTTTCATCATTATATAATGTCTTTCTTTTTCACTATGTAGACTTGAAAGCAAAGAAAGTAATTTTCTTTGCTTTCAAGTCTACTTTATCTGATATCAATATAGTCTCTCTTGCCTTTTAAGTTAATGTTTGCATGACATATCTTTTTCCATCTTCTTACTTTCAACCTACCTATATTGTTATGTTTGAAGCAAGTTTCTTGTGGACAACATATAGTTGGGTAATGCCTTTTGGTCCACTCTGCTAATCTCTAGCTTTTAGTTTTAGTATGTAGACCATTTACATTTAATGTAATTATTAATATGTTAGAGCTTAAGTCTGCCACTTTCCCTTTTGTTTTCTATGTTCCTTTTCCTGTCTTCATGTGGGTTACTTGAACATTTTTTAGAATTCCATTCTGATGTATCTAAATGTCTTTGAGTGTATCTCTTTGTGTAACATTGCTGAAGGTATTTATAGATAGGTAGATAGAGAAATAGATATAGATAGATAGATAGATAGATATCTCATAAGATATAGATGTAGATATAGACCTTATCACAGTTGCTAATGTTGTCATTTTACCAGTTCAATTGAAGTGTAGAAACCTTACCTCCCTTTATGTCCTTTTTAGCATCCATTTATAATTGTCTTAAATATTTCCTCTAGATACATTTAGAACTACGTCAGACAGTATTATAATTTTTGTTTTAACCATAAAACGTAATTTAGAAAATTTAAGAGAATCTTAAATCTATTGTATTTACCCATATTTTTGCTTATTCTGTGCTTCCTTCCTTCCTGATGTTCCAAAATTCCTTATTTAAAGAATTTCCTTTAGCTATTCTTTCAGGGTAGTTCTCCTGATGACAAATTCTCTTAGTTTTCCTTTCTCTGAGAATGTCTTGATTTCCCCTCCATTCCTGAAAGATATTTTCATTGGATATAGGATTCTAGGTTGACAGCTCTTTTCTTTCGGCACTTGAAAAATGTTCTACTTTTTTCTGAACTCCATGGTTTCTGATGAAAACTCTACTGTCAGTTGCATTGTTTTTGCACTATGGGTAATAGATTGTTTTTCTCTGACTGATTTCAAGATTTTTTCTCTATATTTAGTTTTCAGAAGTTTACTTATGGCTTGTCTTGGTGTGAATTTCTTTGGGTTTATCCCATCTGGGTTTGCTCACCTTCTTGAATCTGTAGGCATATGTCTTAGACCAAATCTGGGGAGTTTTCACCCTTTATTTCTACTCTCCTTCTGGGGCTCTGATGATATTAATCTTAGATCTTTTGTTATTGTCCCACAGGTCTCTGATGCTCTGCTTATATTTTTTAGTCTATTTTCTCTCTGCTGTTCAGATTGTATAATTTCTGTTGTTCTATCTCCAAGTTCACGGATCCTTTCCTCTGTCATATTATTGCTTCTACTGAGCCTAGCCAGTGAGTGAGATTTTGTTATTGTATTTTTAAGTTCTATAGTTTACGTTGGGTTCTTTTTGTATCTTCTATTACTTTGGTTGAAATTTTCTATTTTTAAAATTTTTTCAGTAGTATTTGTTGAAGCACTTTATGATGGCTGCTTTAAAATCCTTGCTTAATAATGCCAACATCTGATTCATCTTGGTGTTAGCATGTGCTGATTGTCTTTTCTCATTCATATTGTGATTTTCCGGGTTCTTGGTATGATGAGTGATTTTTTTTTTAATGTGTCCCGGACATTTTGGATATTATGTTAGGAGACTCTAGATCCTATTTCAATCTTGTATTTTAACAGGAAGTAATTCTGTTTAGGTTTAATGGGCAGGTCCTGGCCTAATTCTGTGGGCTGTGGTTCCAATAACAATCTAGTTTTTAGAGCCCTTGCACTACTATTCTGGTCTTTTTGTTCACCCTACTGGTGAACAGTAGAATGGGAGTAGAATGCACTTCTTTACACGGGAGTAGAATGCTTCACATGGGAGTAGAATGCACTTCTCCAGGACTGATACTGTTATGTGAGGGTGGGAGACACCAGGCCTGTGAAGGAAGAAAGCTCTTCGCCAGGCCAGATGTCTGTGGACCTCCCACTTGATCCCTACTGGTGCCCCCAGTGGTGGCAGAAGGTGCTTCCCCAGGCCTCTTACCAAGTTCTTCTTGGTAAGCAGTGAGAGATACCAGATTGCAAAGCAGAGAGTGCCTCACCCAACCAACTCTCTGGGCAGCCCAGTGCCAACAGAGTTCCCACTCAATCTCTACTAGTGCCATCAGGGAAAGAAAGGCTTACCTAGGCTACCTTCTGTCACTGGGTGGACAGCTGGGAGATGCTGGACCTGGGTTGCCTTCTGCCACAAGGTGGAGGGTTGAGAAATGCTAATCAATCCCGTTTAAGAATCCAAACCACCAGAAAGCTCAAAGAATCCCAGTTTGCTTTGGCAGCATAGGACTTATACTTCCAGATGCAGGGTATGAGAATGAGGTCTGGGAGCCTAAGACCTAATCATACTTCTTGTCTTTGGACAAGTCATTTTACCTGTCTGAGCCTTAAGTGCCTCCTTTGTAAAATGAGGTGAAGGTTGTGTGAAGGTTTTAATGATCTGTGGTCTGTAGCAGGCCCTCAGCAAAGAAACGTGTGTAAAAGGATGAGGCAGGGGCAGCCCGAAACACTTTTTTGCTCCATATTTTCAAAATTATAAACTCTTTCAAACATACAGCAAAGTAGACAGGAAAATGTCAAATCTTAACATTTTGCCACATTTGCTTGAGATCTTTTCTAAGAAACAGCTCATTACAGATCCAGCTGTGAGCCCCACCCCATCCTGGCCTGGAGGAAGCCAGTATCCCAAATTGGCTTTCTAATTCCCATGCATGCTTCCACCACATACATATGCATCCATAAAAATATATATATTGTTTTTTTGCATGTTTTTAAACTTTGTATAAATAGCATCATACTGTTCATGCATATTCTTCTGCACCTTTATTTTTTTTTTATTTTTTTTAAAGGGTTTTTTTTTATTATGTGTAACACAAAGTTATTTAAGTCAATAAATTTTTAAGGAATTCCACACGTTCTGATTCTTTCCACTGCCAATCACCTTAGTTCCTCCAAACTCATAAATCTTCAACATAAAATAGCCCTTTCAAAAAGAAGTTATCATATGAGTCAGCCCTGTATAACAAATATAAAGATAAGGGTCCATTTTCAGAGGTGCTCATGTAAGCCAGCCTCCCCTCCTTTAGTAACCAGGCAACCTGTAATGTAATAAACACAATTCTTTTAGTTAGGCTTCTTTGATCTCCAATGAAATATGGACACACTTCAAAATTCCCCACCTACAGAAAAAGATTGTAATGGCAACTGGGACTGATTAGGTTCCATTTTCATTCACACCTAAATTTAGCTGATTGTTTCCAAACATGCATGTTTCAGGCAACTTTTATCTTAGAGCTTTCATTTAAAATACAGCTTTATGTAAGATGGCATAAAGACATTATGCTTTTGAGATTTATCCATGCTGATACAAGAGTTACAATTTATTCATTTTTATTGCTGTATACTATTCAATATAATGGCTGTACCACAATTTATTTATCCATTCTCCAGTTGTTAGACACTTAGATTTCTTCTCATTTTTCAGTGTTTACAAATACTGCCACTATGAAATGCCTTTTGAAGCTTTCAAAAAAAAGTCTCCAACTTCGAATTTAGTCAAGTTCAGTGGCAGGTACACTTCCAATCAGTAATCCCCATGTGGTATCTGTGGGAAATCTCAGAAAGGTCCATTAACCACAATCTGGCCCATTTTAGTTGAGTAGGAGCTGGTTATATCAGTGGGCTGGGTCCTGTGTGGAGTTGTTGTGGGTAATCAGGACACACACATGCATCTTTTTCACTCATTCTCAATCCCTTGGCCTCATCTCATCATGGCCCTATTAAAATTCCTCCTGTCCTTGTCACATTCATGTACACCCCCTTCAGTACACAACATGACATGTCCTCAGTGTCCCTCCCTCTGCCATTATTTATTTGTTAGCCTGCAGTCCTGTGGCCCCACGGAAGGGAAAGGGCCTAAGGTTTACTGAACATCTGCTCTGTACACTAACACCAAGTTAAGTGCTTCAGATGTCCAGTCTCATTAATGGTCCCACCCAGTCCTCCAAGCAATTCTTATCATTTTCATTATAGAGATGAGGAAACATCCAAAATGGCAGCCAAAATGGGTTAAGGGAGTGCAGCACCTATGGGCGTTGTGAGCACTAGGGGATGGGGATTGGGGTGGGGCAGAGCTCTGCTGTGCCTGTGAGCAGCCTTTGATGGAGGAACTGGACTTAGCTCTCTCTTTGGAGGTCTTGTTAACCATCCTGTAATAGGACTCTTCCTTTTAGAGGATGTGTCCTAATCTTCCCTGGAAGTATCCCAAGGAATCGGAGCTGGATAGGAAAACAGATCACATCTGTACAGTTCCACATGTAATTTAACATACCTACTCACTCTCACACACACACATACTCCTTACTAACCTAGACCAACAAAGGGCCCAACACTTATTAACTGTCTGCAACATGTCACTTGACCTAGAGATACCTTGTTTATACATCATACCTACTCTGTGATGAAGTATTATTATTATTTTCTCTTTTTTTTCTGGTTTGGATGTTGAACCTTAGAGAGGTTAAGTCATTTGTCTAGGGTCCCAGAGCTAGGATGTGCTGGAGGCAGGATTCTAAACCAGAGTGATGTGAGGTGGCCCCTGGAGCACTCCAACTCCAAACTAAAGTTTAAGTATCACTCTCCTTGGTCATATGTGCTCCATTCTTTTAATCCGTGAGCACTTAGAGTGTGACAGGCTCTGTGCCAAGCACTTGGTGCCTAATGAGATTGACTTCAGGGAAACTAAAATCGCTCTGGTACCTTCCAACTGGCTTCTGGTCCCCATCAAGGGATAGTCACTATCTATCCTGAGTGAGCACTTTACAACTCCCTTTTCATCCCTTCAGTCAGTCATTCCATCATTTATTCAACAAGCATTTGGGTGTCTCCTATGTGCCAGGCCCCTTGCTAGGAGATGGTGATTCAAAGATAAGGAAGACCTAGTTTAGTAGCACACAGTTTAGCAGCAGAAACAGACATATAAATGCATAATTATCATCCAATGGGTAAATGATAATGGTGGAGCATTGGCCTCGATGCAAGAATCCAGACGACGAGATCCCCAGCTCTGCTTGCATGAATTAGGGAAGGCTTCACAGGGGAGATGAGGCTTCAGTTGGGTTGTAAAGGATGGGTAGACATTTTCTAGGTAGGCTATGGGGTGGCATTCCATGCCAACGGTAGAATAAAGCAAACATGGAGGTGTGTTTTGGAAATAATAAGTAGCTGAAAGTAAATCAGAGATCTCAACTGAAGTGCTGAGAGGGCCCAGGAAGTTAATATAAGTGTGTGAAGCAGGTAATGTACAAACAAAGACTAGCATGAACATAGTAAGTGGCCCTCCATGCCTGGAGCACCAGAGGGAAGTATGAGGAATGTGGGAAACTGGACAGTCTGTGCCCCAAGGGGACTGCTGCTTCTAAGCTCTGCTACTCGTTGTCATCTGGAATTACTGGCCCAGTGCTGTCACATTTTCCAGTTTTTCGAGATGCCAGAAATTAATATTTTTTACTGTAAAATATTGTCACTTTTCAATGTTGACAATGATTTCAAATGTGTAAGCTACACCATCAAAACATGTCTACTGCAGGAATAAAGATGCAAATGTAGAGAATGGACTTGAGGACACGGGGAAGGGAAAGGGGAAGCTGGGATGAAGTGAGAGTGGCATGGAGATATATACACTACCAAATGTAAAATAGATAGCTAGTGGGAAGCAGCCACATAGCACAGGGAGATCACCTCCATGCTTTGTGACCACCTAGAGGGGTGGGTTAGGGAGGCTGGGAGGGAGACGAGGGAGGGAGACGCAAGTGGGAGGGGATATGGGGATATATGTATACGTATAGCTGATTCACTTTGTGATACAGCAGAAGCTAACACACCATTGTAAAGCAATTATACTCCAATAAAGATGTTTAAAAAAATAAAATAAAAGAATAGCTGGATGGAAATAAAAAGAACATGTCTACTGGCCACTCCTTTACGGCCTCTGATATGACTTTAACGTGGAGAGCAGAGGGAGCAGGGAAGAAACACTAGGGCCAGATGCCCTACCCTTCCCCTCTGCAAGTAGCCCTATTCTGGGTTATGCAGAAGTACATCCACCTGACTTTAAAAATTGGCTTTCAAACAGGAGACAGCACAAAATAATATCCAAGAAGTTGGAGAAGAAAAAATGGGAGGAGGGGTTCATGTCACGTCCCTCTTTCCCTTTCTGGGTGGAAACATTTAGTGTCTGGCTTATTTACTCATCTGATCCTGGCCTTCAGCTAGTGATTCTCAGCAGGCTAGGGGTGGGGGTGGGATGGAAAACAAAAGGAGTTCAAGAAGGGCATGGTGAGGGCTTCTCTCAGAAGCTGCCCACGCAGGATGCTGCTTGCCTTCTCTTTCCCCTTCACACCTCAGTTCTGGGCTCCTCTATGAGACTTGCCAGCCCTGACAGAAACAGCTGCCACAGAGCCCAAGAGCTTTCTTTCAGGTAAGAGCAGGAATACTGGCCTGGGGTGGACACTGGAGGCTTTGCTTGGGGACAAAGGCCTTGCAGGCATCATGGATGAAGCCACACCCTCGGGCCTTGCCCCTGGGTGTTCTACTCTCCCCTCCCAGTCTGTCTGATTCCTAGTCCCTGTGATTTCAACAGAAAAACATCTAGGATGGTTTCAACCCACAGGGTCAGGTGTGAGCTAGTCTTTGAAACAAAAGCCTGAAACTCCACTCATGGGGCTTCAACCTCCTGTGGGGATGCGGCGGGGCAGCCGGCCCAGTGTGCTGCCTCTGTGAGAGATTGGCTGTCCCAGTTCACCCCCAGTAGGGGTCTAGGAGAGGACTGTCCTCAGCTGACTTCCTGGCCTCACTGTTTCTCTGCCCTACTCCACCCCCATCCACATCCTCCCTGAGAGCAGGGCTCAGTTGCTCTCTTCTCTTTGTCTTTGAGTTGGTCCTCAATCCTGACCCCTTTTTCAGGCCAGTAGGAGCCTGGGATGTTAGGGCCAGGCCAGGGTGGGGTGTCCTGGAGCTGGAGGGGGGTTAGGAACTATACACCACACCTATTTGTAGGCCGTAATGGGAGGAGCCAAGAGGTAGGATTTAAGAAGCAGAATCTTGTGAAGAAGCTGAAAATCAAAGCTGAGCAGGATGTCCGGCGAAGAAGACAGTTCCTGAACCCAAAGAAGGAGCTGCAAGGACTTTGTAGAGTGAGCAGGGAGCCTTAGGCCTGGGTTGGTGTGGACCTACTATGTGCCTCGTGCATGGTAGGTGCTTTATTGAATAAGTGAATGTGTTGCAGGAAAGAGAGCTGGGGCCAGAGAGGAAGGTCACGTCCCAGGTCTCAGGCCAGTCCCTGGGACGGCTGCAAAGTGTGGGTTCTTGGCTTCATGCAGAAAAGAATTCAAGAGCAAGCCATAGTAAAGTGAAAGAAGGTTTGAAACATACTCCATAGACAGAATGTGGGCCATCTTGGGAGCTAAGAGAGGCAAGAGGGTATGGGGTTGTCAGTTTTTATAGGGGTTGGTAATTTCATAGGCTAATGAGTAGGAGGAGTATTCCAGCTATTTGGGGAAGGGGTGGGGATTTCCAGGAATTGGGCCACGGCCCATGGCCTTGAACTGTCATGGCACCTGTGGGTGTGTCATTTAGCTTGCCGATGTGTTACAATGAGCGTATACTGAGGCTCAAGGTCTAGTGGAAGTCGACTCATCCGCCATCTTGGACCTATTTGGTTCTAATCAGTTTATGTCGTGTCCTCGGGCTATGTCATTCTTTTAAAGGTTGTGCCCTGTCCCCTTCCTGTCTCAAATGGATGGATGAACGAACCAGGTGAAGACATGTAATTCAGAGCTCTCACAGACCCAAGTCGGGTAGCTTCTGTCCAGAATTCTCTGGTTGCCCTCTCCCCTCATGCATCTGCTCTGTGCCAGGCCTGGGCTAGGTACGTAGGGTGGTGGGGCAGAGAGAGGAGGGTTGGGCTGGGTGCTGCCACTGGGGTGCCCACAGTTGGCTTGGGGGAGGTGAGCATGCACACATGCAACTGCAAGGTGCAGGTCCCTACTCCAGTGTTCTCTGCCTCATCAGACCTAATCCCCATCAGACCTAATAAACAGTCAGTTCACTGTCACCTCATTTACTATCCTAAAGTGAATTTCCCAGAAGATATAACCTGCCTACACACATAATTCCACCCTGAAGACCCTGCTTGAAGTCTCTGCAAATTTAACCAGGTTCAACTTTGTGTGTCAGGATCAATCATGTACCAAACATTATTAATCATATTACTAATATATGCCATTTATTGAGAATGTTCCAGGTTACAAGATAGCTTCTATGTATTATTTGTAACCTTTGTGCTAACTTGAAGCAGATAATATTACTATCCCCATTTTACGTGCGAGGAAATAGGCAATGAAGTTTCCTTTTGAAATTGCCAAAGTCACCCAGTAGATGGCAAAGCTGGGATTTGATCCTAGGCACTCTGGCCTCAAACCTGTATGCTTTCTCTTACACATTGCTCCCTCAGAAACGACTTCTTTAGAGCCCCTGTGCACATTTCAGCACTCTTTACTTGGGGGCCCCTTTCCTCAGAGGCTGCTGTGCATTAAGACTCCCTGAGGCTTCCTTTTGACCAACGTGGTCGCTGTCCCTCTTGGACAACGCACAGTTGATTATGTTGGCAAATATTTACTCTCCGTCTCATCTGGGGCCTGTGTACCTAAGCCCTTGTCCTTCCCCACTCAACTCAGCGTGAGCAAAAATTCACTTCGTGATCACAAGTGGAAATCCAAGTTTTAGGTCAGATCTTTCTTCGAAAGGAGTGGAGATTCTGCAAGGACAAAATAAGCTGACCAAGCCATGAGGAAGCCAGTTTAGTCCTACACTCGAAGCTGAGTGCAGGTATTTGTTCTGCCAACACTTACAGGCCCTCCTTTGTGTCACACACTCTGTGGGTGGTGATGGAGATACAGAGATGAATGAGGCCCAGACCCCATCCTTAAGGGCCTCCCAGGCTAATTGGGAGGTTTGTGGAGAGCCATTTCCAGACGGGCATCACCAGTGCTGTGGTCATGGAAGACAAAAGGCTGGAGCTGAGGGGACACAGGTCAATCTTGGGCCCGGCAGACTGGCACTTAAGGCAGACTGGCACAGAGAGCCAGCATTGACACGAGAGCCAATCATGAATCCAAAGAAGAACCAGAAGCAGATATCTGGGGCCAACGTGGTAGCAGTGGAGGACGTTGTAGCTCTTTGGATTCTCACATGCTTGGGGCCCATCCGACACAGCTAGAGACCAGGATTTAGGACAGCAGACTGAATCCTGGTTCCACCTAGTTTTGGAACTCTTCCCCCCATTGAGTGGAAGGGAAGGTGCTGCTCCCTAAACAAGGACTCAAGCCCTCTTTAGTGTGAGCATCAACCAGTATCCTTGTCAGTGTGCCCCTCCCACCTCCCACCTCAGCGTGGCTTGTGCCCCCACAGAACATTGAACTGAATGAAAAGTAAAATACAATATATCAAAATTTGTAGGATGCATCTAAAGCAGTGCTTAGAGGGAAACCTGTGGCACTAAATGCTTACCTTAGAAAAGGGGAAAGGCCCCAGATCCATAATCTAAGTTCTTACTCCAAGAACATAGAAGAAAAAAAGACCCAAAGTAAGAAGAATGGAGGAAATAATAAAGATAAGAGCATAAATCAGTGGCTCGTGGAAACTTCCTAACTGGGGTGGCCCTGGCTGTACAGCAGGCTAGAAACTCCCACGTCGGGGTATGGGGCTGTCAGGGTCCAAGCTGGCTCTGGACAGAGGGGCCGGGGACAGCTAGAACCCAGCAACCTTCCCAGCTTCTAGCACACGGTAGGTGCTAAAATTAAGAAATAGCCCAGCCAGGGCATGAGAAGCAGTCTGAGTATAATGTCTAAAGGATGTGGGGGAAACTCAAGGCAGATGTGATACAGAGTGCAATATCTAGGGAGTGGGGGCAGCAGGGTGCAATAGCAGGCCTTGGCATTCGGTGGGAATCTAGTCACCCATCCCACAAGCCCATACAAGGCATGGGGTCTAAGTACAGTTTTAACATTGAGGAAAGGGAGGGACTGGCAGGAACCAAACCTGCCAATTGGCTCCCCAGCAGCCAGCTGAGGCTCAGGACCGGATGCCAGGTCCCCTGGGAGGTGAGGCTGATGGAGAGATTGAGGACAGTGGCCCCAGGCACAATGGCTGGTCAGGAAAACCAGCCCTTCAAGGTGGGGGTTCAGGGGCAGTGGGAGGTGGGAGACCCCTATGGCCTCTGGGGCTTAGCTCACTCCCAGCCTCAGATGCAGCGCCCAGGGCAGCAAATGCTATTTGCAGTGTCCCCTCATACCGCTTGCTGAGGAGGGAACCCCCTAGCGCCCTGTCAGGCTGGGTTCACATTGATTCCAGAGCTGGGCCAAGTTGAGCGGGCAGAAAGTCTTTGATCATCCTTGCTGACTGAGACAGGCTTGGGGCAGGCAGGGACTGACATATAAATAGCTTTTCCTTCACTCAGGGGTTTAAGATGACCATGTGTGCCTTTTTATATCATGTACAGACCACATGCCTATGGCCTGCACAATTTGCATTTGTGCAGACCTGGCAAAAGCAAAAGTCTGCTAAAAACTGCCGTAGGTTTTTTTGGTTGTTTTTTTTTTTAATATGACTTAGAACTTACGGATGCCAAAGGCCTGAGTGGGAGCGCCCCCAGCTTTCTTAAGCCCCCTCCATGGACAGGTATAAGTACCTAAACAGAGCTGCAGACCCCTCCTCCCCTTTCCCCAGTTCAGGAAGACGGTTTCTTGATCACAGCCAATGAAAATCAAGGCTGCCTCATGGAAACAGAGGGGCTCACCCTCCATTGGTCCTTGGATGTTGCTGAGTGCTTTCATTGGTCCGTTCCCCCTATCTCCCTGGGCTCTGCATTCCTAACCTTTTAAGGTTTGGAGTTTCTTTCCTCCTAGGCCTCCCCACAGCCCCATCTGATAGGTAAAAGAGTCGCTTAGACAACACCAGGCAGCCTATCTTCCTGGAAAAGTATCGAATGGCTCGAGACCCTAAAAAGCCATCCCTAAAATTCTAACAGCAATAAGGCAACTCCGCATACCCAGAAGAGGGCTTTGATCAGGCCAGGTGTTGGAAATGGCAGAAATCTTGTGCTTCCCAATTCCCACATCTTTAAACAAAAAGAAAAATACTCCCGTGCCCCCTGAGGGCTGATGTGAGAATGAACTAATCAGAGTGATCTCGATGCACTTTGCCAATATAAAAGTGAGCTGGCAGTACTCATGATCACTAAGGAATCTGGCCCATTTCCTCCTCTTCCTGTGGTTATGAATGCAGAAAGCTTATTAAAGCTGAGAGTCTGGTGGCACTGATAAATGGGCCATGCCACCTGGATTCTGGCTCCCAAATCCTGAGCTGAGGATTATGCTCTCTTCTCTGGGGACATTTCAAGGACAGACACTACAGAGAGGGGGGTTCAGGGGTCACCTTTGCCCTGTGTTTCTGCTTCTCGGTATCTTTACGTTGCTGGCAAAGCCCCTAATGCTGGCTCAGAACAAAATTTAGGTGTAACAAATAAATGACTTCCTCTGTGCCTGGCACTTGGCTAGTTTCTCTTATACACATTGAAGCCCCCAAACAACATTACCAATTTAGTATTGTTATTGTTGTTATTATTATCAGGGTTGTACAGATGGGAAAACAGAGGTTCAGAGAGGTTAAGTGACTTATCTAAAGTCACACAGCTAATAAGTGGCAGAGCTGGTATTAAAATCCCAGGATTGTTTAATTCAGAATGTAATGTCATGTGCATACACTACAGCTGTTGTTCACCCTGAAGGTGGTGAAGTTGAAACATGGCTGTCCCCTTAGTTCCCTCCCTCTTACACACACATACCTCACTTCATCATCCTTTTTGCCCACCATCCTGAAACCGTATCCAAGAGCCTAGTTGCCCTCATGCTTCCCCCAAGGGGTCTCCCCCATTATGCTTCCCTTACTTGTATTTGAGTATTTATTTCTCAGTAGGTGTTGGCAGACCGAGCATGGGGAGAAGGGAGCTTGCACCCATTGTATTTCTCAGTTTTGCAGAGACTTTGCTCAGTAAACTGTTCTACTAAAGCCGTCAACATTCGAGACTGATTCACTGTGTTCCCATTCTCAGGCTTTGCATTCTCACTGGGAACAATGGCTTTGGCCATGGACTGAAGCTTTCTAATGGCAACAGCCACTGAATGACAGAGGAGGCACTGCTCGGCTTTTCTCTTGCTCTCCAAATCCTCTCTGCCTATATTGAGCCTGGCCCTGACTGTAAGTTTTTTAGTTCATTAGTTGTCTCACCAAATCGGGTTCCAGGGAGCCCCAAGTGTCTCAGGATGAGAACCATTAGTAGATTTCTCCCAACCATTGTGAGGTCCAGTGTGCTGGGCTGGGCACAGAGAAGGCGTGCCTGGTGCCTGAATGCAACATGGCACCTGAGGCCAGCTCCTAGTGCTAGCAGCCCTTGGGGTTGCCCAGTCATTTCAGATCGGGAGAGCAAGTCGAAGTAGGGTGAAGAGGAGGCAAGCTGGGAAGCCAAGAGTGTCAGGAGGAAAGGATTGCCAACTCCGCCATGCAGAAGAATGCACCCTGAAGGCTCTGGGATCCAGCCTGGCAGTGACCAGGAGCCTTCTTTTGTAGGGCTTCCATCCTGAAACAAAACCTGAGCTATCCAACCCAGACTTGTCCAGACTGGTTCAGTGCCATTGACACTTCATTGCCGTTCACTGTGCCCTTCACACTCAAGATAATGATAATAATAATAAGCAACACTTATCGAGTCCCTACTACATGGCAGGCACTAAGCTAAACACTTTATGTGGATTAACTCCCTCAATCCTCACAACAACTCCATAGGGTAGATACTGTTTTCTTCCCATAATACAGATGAGGAAGTGGAGGCACACAGATTAAGTCACTTTCCACCACTTGTGTTAAAGGAAAGGTAGTTAATAGGATGGGATGTGATCCAGGATAGAGGTGGGCAGGGGCAGACTTGAGAAAAGATGAAGGACCTATCATCTTTCAGGGGAGAAAGGAACTCACGAAAAGCAGATGCAGATAACTTTGTTGGTGGGAGGGGCAGAGTGACAGAGTTCCCGTCTGATGGCTACCACTTTCTCAGAATTACGAGTCTGTATTCTCTTGCTTGAAAAGGGGTGACATGATCCCACTGCGATCTTGGGGAGAGTGCTGATGCTCTATCCCCATTGTTTCCAATGCAGATGTTCCAGCAGACTCAAAAACTCACATGTGGATGCCAGTGGGGGAGCCTTTTATTTCTCCTTCAGAGTGACAGGAGAAATGTCATCAACATTGCCTTTAGGCAACACCAGGGGGTACAGCAGCTTGTTTGTAGCCTCTGGCTTCTTGGACTTTACTCGACATCTGTTGGGAGGGTAGAGAAGCATGTATCTCCCTAAATGAAGCAGGTGAGATGTTGCTGATAATAGAACATAGAGTCCTTGCTTGTAGAATAATATTCAAAATTCACCCAAGAACTGATTTTCGTCCGTTGGCTCCACCTACCTTCCTGCCAGGGAAGAAACTGCTGTGTTCCAGGGCAAGGTGGCCTGGCAGGAGCTGTGAAACAGGGATAGCAGCCAGGGTGGTGACAGTGCCCTCAGCAGGTGGCAGTGGATTGCAGAATGATGGGAGACTAGAAACAACCTGGTTGGCCAGAGGGCTGATACGGGGATCAGGACCACTGCATATGGTTCTTCAAGTTGTGCCCTGTGCAAGGGCGCCCAAGCAAGTTGGGACTGAAATCCAGCCCAAGCTCCAATAGCCAAGCTCTGCATCTGGGGGCCATTTACCCTAATCCTCCCCGAGGCATCACTGCTCTCCAAATTGTGTGTCCAGCAGGAGAAGACACCTTTCTCAAATTTGTGCAAAGGTGCCCTTATGAGCTAGCAGTGCCCAATAGGAGTAAGACCCTCCTCCCTTCCTTATTCTCTCTGGTGTCCATTTTGCTTCTAAGAGCCCCCTCCCCATACATTTTTTAGGGACATTTCCTGCCTGAGCCTCCTGGCTTTTTCCTCTTCCTGGAGTCTCACTTCTCTGTAGCTCTATCACCCTTCCTTCTGCCGACACCTCAAACCCAGTCCCCAGCTCCTACCTCAGGCAACAGTATACATTCCCTAGAAACACTGTGAGCACCTGCTTTGGCGCATCTGAAATCCGGTCATTTGAGCAATCAAAATGACGCAGAGCTGGGGACACTCAAGGCTTCTCCCTTCCACCCTGTGCCACTCAGCGCTCCTTTTCACTCACTCAGCAGATAGTCAGTGAGCACCTACTCTGTGCCAGGCACTCTTCTAGGCACTGGGGACGCAGCAGTGAACACGAGTAAATTCTGCTGGAGCTTACGTTCTAGTTCTAGCGAGATCACATTCCCTTTGATTTCACCATCCTTCTCTGGGTCTGATGACCTGAAAGCTCTCCTCTTCTCCTTCCCCTCCGGAAGACCCCCTCCTGGCCCCTGCAAAGGCTGGACCTGCCACCTTGGCTATGGAGCTCAGACATCCTGCAGGGAGGAGCTGATTCTCATGTGAGGAACATATGTGTAAATTTTGCTCTCCAAGTGCCTTTGCATCCGGGCCTGGCAATAAGTTCCAAATCATTGTTCTCCACCTTGGGTCATTTTCGTTTAACATTTATTTATTGGTTTTTTGACTGAAAGCCAGCGAAGCTGGATACGGGCAAGGGTGGCACTGAACCCAGGCTCTGTGATTTGGCTTTTATTAGGAACTGTGGGATCATTTTTCCTGTTATTTTTCCTGATCATGGCTGTGTTGTTCTTCAGTACGGGTCTGTGGGCTTCTAGTTGGTTGGATGTAGTAGTGGCCAGCTCTGTCTCTTTCATCCCTCCCCTCCTTTCCTTTTTTCTCTTTTACTTAAAGAATATTTCAAAAAGTCAGAGGATAATGTAGCAAATGCTCATGTACCTTCCACCAAAATGAACAAATGTTAACATTTGCATCACGTTTGCCTGAAATTTTTTTCTAGCGAGATGACACATTACAGATCCCACTCAACTCCCTGTGCTGTCCTCTCAGTCCCATCCTTCATTGCCTTAACCATGATAACATTACGTATCCAGGCCATGTTTATGTGTCCATATATGGTGTTTAGTGTTAGTTTTTGTACTTTAAAATTTGTCATAAGTGATATTCTTTATGAAATAGCTCTCTAAAATTTGCTTTTTTCACTCAGCACTGTATTTTTGGTCTCTGTTCTTTTTACACATATAGATGTAGGTTGTTCATGGTAACTGCTACATGGTGTACCATCATATGAATAATAAAATCTATTTCTCTAATCCCTGATGATAGAAACTTAGGTTGTTTCTATTTTTTACCACTGCGAACTACGCTGCAGTGAACGTTCTTGTGCATATTTCCCCACGCACATGTAGAAATTCAACTGTATGTACCTAGAAGTCAGATTGCTGGGTTGAGGAGTATGTCTAGATATTACAAAACTGCTCTTTAAGATGGCTGTGCCAATTTACAGTTCCACCAGTAATATATGAGAGAACCTCTTCCCCTAGGTCAACATCAGCATTTCCCACAGCGACTGCACATCCCAGATAATGTCATGCCACAGGATCACCTCCTACCTGACCCACCTCTCTCTTGCTTCTCCCACGTCACTGCCAGGTCAACCTTAGTTAAGATTTCCTTCTCCACAATGCGTTCCTGATCCATTCCTCCAGCTGGAATTTAAGACCCTCCACAGGATGGGTACAGGCAACCTTTCCAATATCATCTCCTACCACTTGCTTCCAACAAAGTCTTCTAATTGCAGGCCTCCAACCGTGCATCCCAATCTGTTATCTACACACCTTTGGTCATGCTACTGTTCCCTACACCTAACCACAGTGTTCATTTCCACCTATGAAAACCTCATTTATTCCTCAAAGCTTGCCTCAATGGCACCTTCTCTGGAAGCCGTCCCAGATACCTCTAGGCAAAGCCCCCTCTTGGTTCCCACTGCACTTAATACAGTATTTATCCCAGCAGCTTGAAAAAAATCAGACATAAAGCCTCTTGACTCTTGCTTGGAAAGTAAGTTTGGCCAGCGTGGACTCATTTTCCCTTGTTGCTTAGAATTTCTTCAAGAAATTAAACAAATATGAATCACATGCCCACTACATCCGGGCCAGGTGCTGACTGGTGGCTGAGCCCAACTGGGCCCCTGCCCTCCTGGTGCTCCCAGTGTGATGGGACAAGGAGCAACACGCGTGCCTGTCATCCTCTGAGAAAGCTGGGCCCTCGGGCCTCTGAGGCATGCCTGACTGGGCGCCCCACGTTATGTCCCCAGTGCCTGGTGCCAAGGAGGGATGAGAGTGAGCTTGCTTATGTGCAAGGTGAGGCACTGAAAGGCTTGGAGACTGGAAGGGAGAGAAGCAGTCCTTAGTTAGGTCACAGAGGTGCCAGGAGGCCTCCAAGCCAACCATCCTGGGAGTTGTCTGGGAGGCCACACAACTTCTGGAATAAAGCTAGGAGTCTCAACTTAAGGAGGTGTGCTTGGAGGCACAGGAGGGGATAGGGCAGGGACCTGACTACTCTCTGGTCCTCCCCACTTCTGCCTCTCCACTCCACATTCCCCTGTGTCCCTCTCCCATTCCTCCAGGGGCACAGGACGCTCTCATCTGCCTCTCCAACTTGGGCTGATGCCCTGGTGGTTTCCAAGCTTGACATTTTCCTGTGTGTAAGGAATGAAAGCCCCCCTCCAGGTTGCAATGGAAAAGGCAGTTGGTGGCCTCACTGGAGCCACCCATCTCTCTGGGCTTTCCCTCCATGCTGCTCAGGCAGCAGAGCTGGGGACATGTCACTGCCTTGCCCCCCGCAGCCCCTCTGCAGACACCCCTTTCCCGGGTTGCTAACTGAAAAGGATAATTTTCTCTCTTATTAACACCTGTTGAAGGTGCCGCTGCGGTCTGGCCCTCTTGGCCTCTGTAGGAGGCGGCTTGATTTCTACTTGCAAAAGGCAGCAGGGATCTGATGTGAACCTTTCCTGTGGGGAAACATTTCCTGCCATTGCCCAGTCCGATTGGCACTTTGTTTAAACAGCCATAACAATGTGTCCCAAATTGGGGAAGGGAAATGAAAAACAATACTCCTCCATGTTGGGAAGAACATAATGGCCAGAATTGAATGTGAGCCCTGCCTCATTAGGAATTGAGTGCAGCGAACTGGGAATTAGGAACCTGTTCTTTAGTCGGTCACTTCTCCCCGCCGACCCCAGGCTTCTGGGCCATTTCTTCGGAGTTGAGGGCCGCACCCCCTCTCACTAGATTCTTGCAAGAGCCTCCTGACTAGTTTGCCTGCCTTCATTCTCTCCCCATCCAATCTTCTCAATTCTGGAGATAGAGCCTTCAGTGGCTCTTTATTACCTTTGGTACAATTTCCCAAAACTTGGAATCTCCTCCACTTTCATGAATTGAAATGCCTTCCAGAGGTACGGATGAACTTTTCCTTTTATTTGAATGCTTATGTATTTATTTTTCTATACACTAGAGAAAAGTATAAGCAGCATATCAAATCCATGGTGTCATAGAGATATTATTGCTTAGGATGAGGCTGAAGTTCAGAACCACAGACTGGCAGAGCTGAAAAGGGCCTGAGAGATCATCTCGCCCACTCACATGTCTTTGCCTTCACTTCAATTCTCATGCTCTCCCTGACTACATCTGCCTCCTGAACTCCTACCCTACCTTCAAAGCCCATCTCAAAAGCCACTTCTTTCACAAGTTGCATATTACCTTCCCCAAACTGGGAACTTTCTGTAATAATCTTCTCATCTGGGGGTCCACTCCTCCACTCCCATCTCATGCCCAGCACATAGTAGGTGTCAAGCAATGTTTGTGGGAGAAATGAACAGTCTTACCATCTAGAGAAACACAGAATATGTCTGCTTCCCCTGTGAGTCCCTTGAAGGTGGCTTGGGGGCAGGGACTCCATCTAAGGACTTGGTCATCACGAAGAGAGGCTTACAGAATCTTCAGCAAGGCCTCACTGAGCACCTTCTCACTCTGGGCCAGGTCTGCTCTGGGTGCTGGGGATACAGCGTAGCCCTCTTTCCAAGGAGACTACATAACCCGTTCTCTGCCATGCTCCTCTCTGTACTCTGTATAGGAAGCAGAGTTATCCTACTTGCACATGTCAATGACAAGTTCTAGTACCGTTTGGTAGGTTGTTCTAAATTGGCTGCTTTTAGTTGGGTTCAATAAGCTTTAGGAGACCCCCACTCCCACCTCCCCAGTGCAATAAGCAGGACATTTTCAAACTCTCTCTTCTCTGGGCCACTTTTGCAGTTGTCTGAGCTGATCCATGTTCTGAGATTCTTAATAGCTTCCCTCTCAGAGAATGACATGTTCTGGTCCCACCCCCCAACCTTGTCTTAAATAGAGTTGATTTTCCTGATTATAAAAGTAAAATGTTTTACTTATTGGCAAAGAACTTATTGCTTAAATCTCTTTATGTAACATAGATATTAACCTTTTTTTGCCCTGTGCTGCAAATATATTTTTATTTCCCACTTTGGTACTTTGATTTTTGACTTATTGTGCTTTGGGATGTGCTAACGTTTTTTTTTAAATGATGCTGCCAAATGTGTGGCCGTTTTCCTTTGTGACTTTTATGCTTAGAAAGTCTTCCCTCTTCCCAGATCAGATGAATACTCATCTATATTCTCCTCTAGTGGTGAGGGGAACGTTCACCGACCTTGCCCCATTCTACTTCTTCTGGGCTTCCCTCTTCCAGCCTCCGAGCAGCCCCTCCCCCTGCGGTGAACACAACCTTTCTTCAATGGAGGCCAAAGCAATCAATTAGGCTGAGGCTTTAAATATGCTAATGAGGTCTATACCCCAGTCACTCTTTCAGCCCCTTTGACAAAGGACAGCGTGGTGTGGATCCCTCCCACCAAGCTTCTATCTCCTGCTTCCTAACCTCCTTCTCAGTGGGGAGAGGGAGGAAAAGAAAAGTGAGAACTAACTTCAAGTGTTGGAGGGCTACCTTGCTCTCACCCCATCTCCAGTGTATGCTTTTCACCTCTTCTCAGTAACTACATTTTCAATTAGGTTCAAATCTAGTGCTCCCCGTTAACGGACAGTCTCTGAGCATCTAAACACTCGGGCCTGAGTGAAGTCATGCGGCCAGCAGCCAGAGCTCCCCCAGCAACCACCAGGCCAGGCTCCCCCAGCAACCGCCAGGACAGGCTCCTGCATCTTCTCCGACACAGTTGCCATGGGAACTCGAGCTCTAAATTGCTTTGCGTGTTTGGAAGCTGAAGACCTCAGCTTTGACGCATGTAGCCCAGAAATCGATTGACCTTACATTAGGTTTTTGTTTTCTTGAAACATCTTCTGCTCACATCTTGCCCATTCCTCTTGAGGACTGCATTGGAGAGAGACCCAAGCATTAGCTCAATTTTTGTAAAAAATGATTTATACCTTGACTTATTCCAAAAAGGATTTAAGGTAGCTTATGAAGATACACCCAGTACTTGGAAAGAGCCTAAATCAGATGTACGAGAGAAAGATGAGGCAAGGGGAAAACAAGGGTAACTGGTGAAGAAGTCCCTTCTTGATAAACACGAATCTCGAAATTTGGCTTTAAGCTTTCATGGCAGATAACAGGAAGGGGATGCATGATCAGTTATAAGATTCACAGATAAAAGCAAATCAATTGCTTAGTGAAAGCACAAGTGTTCCAAACCTTGAGACTAAAAAACAATCTGCTTTTTTTTCTGGAAACTCTAACAAAAAGTTCTTACCTTTTTATTCCTGTCACCCAGCATGTAACTTGAACAAATGGAGACATATTCTAACCTCAGTAGATGCTCTTTTTTTCTTCCTTTTCCACCTTTGTTATTATCGTTGTTAAATAAGTAAAAAAAATATATAATGGGAAAAGAGTAGAAATGGCCTGAATAACCATGGAATACTATGCAACCTTAAAAAATGAGGTGGCTCTTTGTGTTAAATGAAAAGTGTAAGGTGCCAAAAATGTGTGTAGTATGATGCTACCATCTAATTTCTTGTATATGCACAGAACATCTCTGGCAGGATGTCCAAGAAACTGGGCTAGGGCTCAAGGAGACTCACTTTTCTCTGAATTCACTTTTGTACTCTCTTAATATTTATGCAGTGCATATGCATTAACGATTCAAAAAACATCCTAAAATGAGTAACACACATACACACAAGAGTGGTTAGAAGCTGGAGAAATGAGGAGAAATATAAATGTAGAAAATAAAACAATCTTTACAGAATTTTTACCACTTAGATCTGACTACTGTTAATCTTTTATTTTTTGAAACAGACTTTTTCCAAGGCAAATCGGTACAGCCTTTCTGCAGGGCATTTAGGCAGTATCTTTCAAAAGCCTTAACACGTGTATACCCTTTGGCCTGGCAATTCTACTTTTAGAAATGCATGCTAAGGTAATAAACAAGTGCCCAAGGATTCTTATACAAAGATGTACATCAAAATGTTGGTTATGGGGCTTCCCTGGTGGCGCAGTGGTTGAGAGTCTGCCTGCCAATGCAGGGGACACGGTTTCGTGCCCCGATCCAGGAGGATCCCACGTGCCGCGGAGCGGCTGGGCCCGTGAGCCATGGCCGCTGGACCTGCATGTCCGGAGCCTGTGCTCCGCAACGGGAGAGGCCACAGCAGTGAGAGGCCCGCATACCGCAAAAAAAACAACAACAAAAAAAGTGTTGGCTATGATGTAGAGAGAAAAGGAAAAAATTCTAAATGCCCTAAATAGGGGACTGGCTAAGTCAGTTATGGCGTGGCCCTACAGTGAGGTACTGTGAAGCTGTTGAAAATGAGGATTGAGATCTCTATTTATCAGCAGGTCTCCCGAACTGCATCCAGCCTCACCAGTATACACTCTCAACATCCTGTACCTTCTTCCTTCCTTGCAGTTATCATGGTTTAATTATATTTGTATTTATGTGCTCACTTAACACCCACCTCTCCCCACCTCACACACACACACATACACCCCTAGGCTGGCAGGTCCATGAGGATAGGGACTATGCCTATTTTACTCCTTATGGTATCCCAAGTACTTTGCAATCTTCTTGGCACATAACAGACGTTTAATAACTATTTGTTAACTAATTGACTGACTAAATAAATGAATGAAAAATCAAGGCAGTTTTCCTCCCATCTATCTCAGAGGTTCCTCAGTCTCCAGCTGGGCCTTCGATGCTGCCTAGACATACTTTTATTTCTCTCTAGTCTCTATGGCAGCTGCTTCACATCTTCCATGGCTCTTTTTATTTTATTTTGTTTTGTTTTATTTATTTAATTTTATTTTTTATTTGGCTGCATCGTGTCTTAGTTGCGGCACATGGGGATCCTCGTTTCAGCATGCGGGATCTTTCATTGCAGCATGTGGGATCTTTCATTGCAGCACATGGGGTCTCTAGTTGTGGCACTGCCCCTGCGGCATGTGGGATCTTAGTTCTCTGACCAGGGATCGAACCCGCGTCCCCTGCATTGGAAGGCGGATTCTTAACCACTGGACCACCAGGAAAGTCCCTTCCCTGGCTCTTCAAGCCCCAACTACATACCATCTCCTAGAAATGATCTCATCTCCTACTTCCCAGAGAAAATAGGAGCCAGCAAGTAGAAGCTCCTTCCATGCCCTCCCCTATCTTATTCTGGCCTTATTCTGTGAACTTTAGAAACCAGGAGGCCAGTGGTAACCCAAGCTAGTGCATGTTGGGTAGATTGATAGAAGGCAAAATGCAGATATCCAATCCACTTCTTTCTCGGGACCTCTCTCCAGCAATCCCCCCTGCTTTTCACCATCAGAGCTCTTGAAAGAGTAGACTGTTTTCTGCCTCCCATTCGTTCTGTCCTTATTTGCACTCAAGGGCACAGTTAAATATATTGCTCTGCATACTATTATCTATCCATGCAAGGTCCTTTAAATTTTTGTGCAGTTTTATTTTATTTTTCCCTTTCACCTCTAATCCCCACGCCCATCCCCTCTCTAGTCGGTTGGTATGTGTTCTTGGAAATACACGCATACCTCGTAGATGTTGTGGGTCCAGTTCCAGACCACTGCAATCAAGCTAATATCGCTATGAAGCGAGTCACACAATTTTTTTTCAGTTTCCCAGTGCACACAAAAGCTATTTACACTATACTTAGTCTATCAAGTGTGCAATAGCATTGTGTCTAAAAAAAAGATGTACATACCTTAATTTTAAAATACTTTATGACTTAAAAATGCTAACCATTATCTGACAATGCAGGGTTGCCACAAACCTTCAGTTTGTAAAAAAAACCACGCCATCTGCGAAGCACAATAAAGAGAAGTACAATAAAATGAGGTGTACCTGTATGGATGTCTTTGAAAAATACATAGTGTTTTATGTATATATGTGCTTTTAATTTACATAAGTGGTGTTGATCCATAGATCATATTCTTTTTTCCCTCAACACTCAGTTTTTGAAGTCTCCCTATGCTGCTATGTGCACATCTAGTTTATTACTTCTGACACAGCATACATCTGTCACATTTTACTTCTCCGTTCCTCTAAGATTGGACATCTTGGTCCTGCCAACCTGTTATGACCACAAATAGTACTGCAATAAACCTTTCTTAAGTTGCCCCCATGGACCTGGGCAAGAATTTCTCTAAACCAGCAGTTCTTAAAGTGTGGGCCACAGACCCCTAGGAGTTACCAGGGCCCTTTCAGGAGGTGTGCAAGATCAGAGCTATTTTCAAGATAATATTGTACTAAGACATTATTTGCCTTTTTCACGAGGCTGACGTTTGCACCAAAGGCAAAACTGCTGGCACCTTAGTATGAATCAAGGCAGTGGCACCAAACTGTACTAGCGGTCATTGAATACTTCACCACCACACACTCTCAGTTTTTTTTTTTTGATAAAGCAGGCTTTGATAAAGCAGTAAAAATTGTTAATTTGATTAAATCTTGACCCTTGAGTTCAGATCTTTTTAATATTCTGTGTGACAGAACAGGAAGAACACATAGAGCACTTGTGCCGATGCCGAAGGATGATGTTCGTCTCGCGGAAAAGCACTTGTGCGATTGTTTGAGGTGTGAGCTCAACAGGCCTCTTTTTTCATGGAATATCATTTTTACTTGAAAGGACGACTGACAGACAAACTATGGTTATTCAGACTTGGGTACTTGGCAGACATTTTCTCAAAAATGAATGGAGTGAGCCTGTCACTTCAAGGAAAACAGCTGACAGTGCCTGTTACCAAAGATAAAATTTGAACTTTCAAGTGAAAATCAGAATTTTGGAAAATTTGTTTCTGCCACCACGGGCTTGACAGCTTCTCAATACTTAAAGGCTTTCTCTTCCTGCCCCTTAATTCTTCATGACCTGTTGGGATTATCAAGTCCCTCTTCCAGAAGATCCTCATGTCAAGGGTGCCAGCTGCCTGCCTGGATTGCTAAGGCCCTATGCACACGAGCCCATGTCATCTTTGTCCGCCCAGTTGCAGGAGGGCACTGGTCTGCATTGCAGGGGTTTCCCGAAAAGTTGGACTAGTGCAGAGCCAGGGAGAGACACAAAAAGGACACAAAACGTAAACGTCAGTGCTCCCTTCTCTTCCCATTCTCCCCACTCAAACTGGACTGGCTCATCTATCTTTGGCTTCATATACCCCTGAGAGGTAGTGACTGCTCCATATACCCCTGACCTCCTCCGAGCTCCAGACTGCACATCTCCACCGCCTCCCGGACAGCTGCGCCCAGAGGCACTGCACATGCCCAGTGGCCAAGCTGAGCTCTCTCCCCCTTCCCTGCACCTGCCCCTCTTCCAGAGCCACCTAACTTGGAGAATGGCACCACCCATTCTATTCCCATGTCACTGTGGCTCTCTGTTCTTCTCTCCACCCCACTGCCAGGAGAGAGCCAGGGAAAAGGGTCAGGTCATGACAACCTGGGGTGCTGTGTTTTAGGGAAGTTAGGCAAATCTGCCAACCAGAAGTATTTCCCCAAGACACAGGCTTTGGACCCTGGTAACCTGGAAGTGAGCTCAGGGATCTTCATCAACATACACAAAACCGGCTCGCACCTCTCCACCCCCTGCCTCTGGGAGATACCCCCACGGGGCTTGGGCCTCTCTGTTGAGGCAGCCCTTGAGCTGATTCAGGCACCCAGCTGCCTGTTGCCATGGCAACATTCCAGCGTGCTTTGCATAGTGACAGGGATGCTAGGCTTTGCTAACAAAGTGCTCTGTAAAGGACTTCATGTCTTTGGCAGGAACAATTCCGCCTTCTTTTTCACACGGGTAACTTTGGGGGCTGTGAGGGATTTGGCAAGTCACTTCCCCTGGCTTGGCCTGCGCCCCTGGGCTTTCCTTGAAGGCACAAATTGGCAGCTTTTAATTTTTCTCTTTCCAAATACACCATCACCACCCTCCTCCTGTCCACTCCCCCTCCAAAAGAAAGAATGGGTTTTCCCTTACTTTGAGCTCTGGTGAACTCAGCATGTTTAAGAAAATGGGACAAATGGACTGTTTTAATCACTTATATAACCTTGGCTGAGTGCTGGGTCAAATAGTCTTCAATCCCCTTTTCTTTGTTCAGGATGCCCAGTAATTTTCAGGATTGAATCAGGAAGACCCTGTATTGTCTTGGTGAATGAGTCCCTGGAGCAGGAAACATAATTAGAATTCTGAGTAGGATGGAAATGTAGCCAGGCAGACCTGGGTGAATCCTGCTTTTGTCACTTACAAGCTGTGTGATCTTGGACAAGTTAACTTCTCTTGGCCTCAGTTCCCTCATAAGGGGAGTGGGGATGATAATACTGGCCTTTCAAGGGCATTATTGTAAGGTTGTCACAAGGTTTAAATATATCTTATGCTTGCCTGCTTCTCGCTGTTTCCATTGCCCTGATCCTGGTCCATCGTCTCTTGCCTGGACAAGTATGGTAGCCTCCTCGCTTCGCATTTCTACTCGAACCCCCTTTCAGTCCATAGTCCACATAGCAGACATGGTGGCCTTTTAAATTTTTAAATCAGATCTTATCACACCCTTGTTTAAAACTCTAACGGTTTCCCATTGTACTTAAAATAAAATCCACAACTCTCCCCACCACCTCCTCCACCCTAGATGTGCTGGCCTCCTTTCCATTTCTCAAAAACATTAAGATCCTTTTCACCTCATGGACTTGGCACTTTCTGTTTCCTCTGCTGGCTCCTGGACATCCTCATTTCTTAGCTCAGAGAGACCTTCCCTGATGACTTATCCAAACTAGCTCCCCACCCCACCCCCATCACTCACTGTCATATTGCCATGTTGATTTCTTCATAGCACTTTTCACAAGCTAGTCCTACCTTGGTTATTTGTGTCTTTGATTATTTTGTGTGTGTGTGTGTGTGTGTGTGTGTGTGTGTGTGTCTTTGATTATTGTCTGTCTCCTCTGACCGGATTGTAAACTCCTTGTGTGTGTCCTGTCCATCTCTCTGTCCCCCAGTGCCCAGCACAGGGCCTAGGTATAATAGGGTCAATGAAATCTATTGAATGAATGAATAACTAAGGCATGCAGAGCACTGAGAACAAAGCCTGAAAGATAGTAGAGCACAACACATGCTTATATCCCCTCCTTTTGCCTTCTTCCATCACCTGGCTGTAAGGCAGATGGTGGTTCACTAGACCTGTGGCTACCAAAGTGGGTGCATAATCCATCGGGGTGCAGGAAGAGAATCTTAACATTCCTATTAACATTCATTTTAGTCACATCTGAATTTCCATATTTGTCTATGTTTTACAATTTATAAGATCGATTAGCACAGTATTACATGAATATCATTTATACGTCAATATACAGATGCTGGGGTATGGGCTCAAGAGGACTGGGAGACCACAGCTGGTGGGAAGCACACTGGCAAGCTGTTGGCAGCCTGTGGACCACAGATAGGTTGGGCTGGGCTAGCATAGAGGTTTTGCAGTTTGGAGGTTGAGTGCTTAGGGCCCAGAGTCAGGGATGGGCAGCATGTACACTCCAGCTCTCCACCACCCCCTATTGCTTCCCCCAGCATACTTCACACATTTCTCTGCCCTTCCCGGCCTCATGCATTTCCAACCCCAGCTAGGGTTTCCCTTGCAAGTCTCTAGAGACCCTCCTACTCTGGAACTTGGTGCTGGTCTATCCCCAGGAGCAAGTATATTGGAAAAACCGAGGCCTGGGAGCCCCCTGAGGGCAGCAGCTGGGGCCTCTCAATCTTGCATCCCCTATGACCAGAACGTTGCCTAGAACAGAATGAGTGCTCAGATGATTCAAGAACGCATTCGTTGACAAATTTCAGTGCAACCATTTGTTGTTGAAAATTTCAGTGCGGCAACACCTTTCTGAATGTCTGAGCTGACAGGACCCTCAGGGAACAGTTAGGTCCATTTATTTCACCGCCCAAGTGGGAACTAAATGGGGTGCAGAGAGGCCCAGAACCCACCCAAGGTTATGAAGCATCCAGCCAACACTCTGTCCCCTGTGCCGGCCTCTTTGCTCAGCCTCTGGGATGTATGCTCGTTTATGATCCAGGCTGGTTCCACCCCCTTGGCCTGCGACTCATCAGTACCAGCTCTCAGAAGGTGCTCTGGCTTTCTCACTGGGACAGGGGACAAAGAAGAAAACATGCCCCAAATCACAAATCCACAGCCTCCTGCTTTCCCTAAACCCACTTTCTATACAGCCGTGCCCTCCCTTCCTTGGATGTTAACGGCACCACCTCTCTAGTCACTTGGGCCCCAAACACAAAGTATTCAGCTCCTCTTGAGCAAGAGACTGTTTTTAAAAATTTGTCAGCTGCTTTTCCAAAAATAAATGTTATGGATAATTAACATACACACCAAAAAATGCACACATCAAAAAGTGCTCACATTGATGAATGATGACAAAGTGAATACACCAATGTACCCACTACCCAGGTCAAGAAGTTGAGCCTGACCAGGACTAAAGAAGCCCTCCTCAAAGCAGTTTTTGGCCATCACTGCAGATCTTCTCACAACAGCCCTGGGAGGAAGGTGTAAGTAATTCAATATACTTTAAAGATACTGAATTATTTTTCTTTAAACCAACTCACTTAATTCAGCCTTGAGTGCTCAGGAAATTACACATTTTCTGCACTAGAGTTTTCCTCTGAATATTATTAGAATTTAATATGCATTAGAATGAATACATGACTATTAAACTTTAAAAAGATCTTTCACATATACTGAAAATTCCCTCTCTCGTACCATTGTCTCACTAGCATTTGCCACAGCAAAATGTATACCACACTTTGGGGAACATTGTATTGTAAACACAAGGAAGAGGCAGTTTACATTTGGGAAGATCAGGAAAGGCTTGAAGCAGGACGAGGAGGCATGTGCTATGGGCCTGACATTTGTGAAGAGGATATTTTTTTTTTTAATTTTATTTTTTGCGGTACGCGGGCCTCTCACTGCTGTGGCCTCTCCCGCTGCGGAGCACAGGCTCCAGACGCGCAGGCTCAGCGGCCATGGCTCACGGGCCCAGCCGCTCCGCGGCATGTGGGATCTTCCCGGACCGGGGCACGAACCCATGTCCCCTGCTTCGGCAGGCGGACTCTCAACCACTGTGCCGCCAGGGAAGCCCAGGATATGTTTTCTTAACCACTGTATTGAGGTATGATTGACATACAAAAACTGTACATAGTTAATGTATACAACTTGATGAGTTTGGGGAAAAATTTTTAATAATAAATAAAGAGGATATGGCCACGTGGAGGTGAGTTTGCTTCTGTCTGCAAGGCTGAAAGTAAGCTTCATGGAGGAGGAGGCTGGGTCTTGAGAGATGAATATGACTTTACACAAGCAGAGTTGGAAGTGGAAGGAAAAGCATTCCTGGCAGAAGAAGTAGAAAACAGGCAGCTCTTATTTGGGGCTGGAAGAGAAGTTAGTGCTTCAGGCTTGAGGGGCTGTGACTGATGTGCAGTGGGAAAGTGTCCCCAGGATGGGGCACTGAGTGAACTGCCAGGGGCCAGCTTCTCGTCGGCTACGGCCTGCCAGAGCCAGAGTTGGAGCCGGGTATTAGAATCCACTTCTCCTTGCGGAACTTGCACCTGGAGGTTTGCCCACAGCCGGATAGTGTTTGTGAGGGTCATGGCAGCCAGGCCAGAGGAGGGAAGGACCAGGTTTGGAGTTGGTCTAACTTGGCTTTTAGTTCTGACCATGTCACTTAGCAGCTCCACCTCCCTCCCCAAGCTCTACTTCCTCATCTGCAGATCCGGGCCTAATACTGCACACAGGTCACAGGGTGGTTGCGAGGAGTGAGTGAGAGCATGACTCAAGCCACATGCTGGCTCTAGTTCCAGCTCCTGGGCTCCCGGGGACAGTCTGGAGATACTACTGCCCCGTCCACTCTTCCCCCAGCCCCGAGTACAGCTGGATGTGACTGATGAGGTGGCAACAATGAGCCTTAAACGCTTTCACTTTGGGGAAATGGACCCCAGACTTGCTTATTTCAAGCCTCAGACTTCTCTGTCACCTCTCCTGGTGTCTCTAAGACTCCAAGTCGGGTGAGGACCCGGCCTTTCCTCCATAGACACGGCTGCTCCTGGCCTGGCTTGGCTTATGTGTGTGCTGAAGCCCTTTCCCCTCTAAAACTCCACATGAAAACATCATAACGGGCCTAACCCCTTCCTAAAGCCACTGCATCCCATCCCCAGCACGCTACTCGGCGCAATGGGTAGCTGATCTTCCTGGCACCGTTCTATGAGCAGTGATCTCATATCAGTGGACCCAGCAGAACAGCTGCCACTAGCACCACACACAGCCTGGAGGTCCACCCTGATAAGTAAAAAGGGATGAGAACATTTTCAGAAGACTCTTGGGTTGGTAGGGACACGAGGACCAAGCATGTGGAGCCTTTTGAGGGATTGTCAGGGAGCAAAGAAGATGTGGAGGAAGAGGAGGAAGGAAGGTCTGCCTGGTCAGGGTAGCTTGGTCTTTGCTGATTCACTGGCAAACACTGAGACATCCTCTGTGCCAGGCCCTGCACAGGGCATACTCGAAGATGCAAATTCCAGCCCATCCCCCAAGGAACTCACAAGCTGCCTGGGCAGAGAAGGTTCATGAGCACATGCAAGATTTCTAACAATTTCAGGACATCTATGTTTAGGGACAAGTGAGTGGCTCATACAGCCGGGGCTGAAGGTACTGAGGAGGGAGTGAGCCCTGCAGACTGAGGGTGGGTGGGGAGAGGGCTTTCATGGGATGGTGGGGATTGAGCTGAAGCTTGAGGGGCTGTAGGATTTGGGAACAATAAGGAGAGACAGTGAGAAGGGGATGAGAAGCACTTTTTAGCAAGCACCTACTACGTGCCTGATGCCCATTAGCTAACAGATATCTCTCAATAGCCTGCAAGTTAGATGTTTTCATCCTCCATTATACAGATACGGAAAATCGAGGGCAGGGAGGTTAAGTAACTTTGCAAGATCACACAGGTAGAAATGGCAGAGTGGGGATATGAATCCAGATTTCTCTGACTACAAAACCTTTCCCGGGTTGCTGCACCATGGAGTGGTAAATCACAAGGACAAGGTAAAGAATATAACGAGTAGCCCACAGGTTGCATGGGCAGAGGGGTTTGTTTCAGGGAACGAGAGAGAGAGAAGTCGAAGAGGTCAGCTGGGAGGGTTCTGAGTGTTGGCTAGAGAGCATGGACTTGACGCTTTAGACAACAGATCACTGGAAGGCTCCAAGCAGTGGACTGATATGATTTGGTTTACGTTTGTAAAAGCTCATTCTGGCTGTTGTGTGCAGAATAGATTATGAGATGCAGGGATGGAAGCAGGGAACCCAGTGAAGAGGATGCTCACTGCAGTTTTCTGGGGGAGAGGGATAATGGTGGCTGGGACCAGGGTGAGAGAACTGGAGGTGACACTGAGAAGTGCTTGGATATGAGACAGTTCCAAGGAATAGCTTACAGGATTCAGTAAATGGATAGGGGAAGAAGAGGAAAGTGGTAAACATGTCTAAAGGCATTTCCCATCCCCGTTAGATGATAAAGAGGGGTATGGTGGAGAAGGTGCTGAATTTGGAGATAGCCAGACAGGGGTTCAAATACTGGCTGCCCCGTGTACTAGTTGGGTTCATTTAGTCAAGAAGGAGCACGTGACTCCCAGTGGCAAACAGAGCAGGGAGACCCAATGACAAAAGATGCTGAAGCATCCTGGATGTGGCCATGGGGACATTGGTTACTGGGTGAGGGATGAGGAGGGGCCAGGGCTGCAGAGGGGAGGAGGTGAGGACGTGGGACACGGGCTGTAGACTCCCCTTATGAGAAGCTCAGACAAGAAAAGGAGGGAGAGGAATGATAAGGTCAAGGGACACAAGGAGAAAGGAGGGGTTCTGTGTCTGTTGTTCTGTTCTGTTGGCTTTTCTCCTCTGGGGGCAACTTGAGCAGGTGTATAGGCCCAGTGGAAGAGGCCAGTGGAGACCTCAGTCAAGCTCCCTCCCCTCACTTAGCCTCCGTTTAGGTATCTGTAAAGTGGATTGAACTGATATCTACCTGACAGGGCTATTGTGAGGAGATCTGCAATAATGGTTTAAAAACTGATTGTAGGAGGGCTTTTGTAGTCCTGGTCAGGCTCAGCTTGTTGACCTGGGTAGTGAGTACACAAGTGTGCTCAGTTTATCATTCACTCATTCCTCAGCAGCCCCCTCCATCCCCTTAGTCCCCAAACACTTCCAAAACATGCCTGTTCCTATTCAATCTTCCTCACCTGGCCCCTGGGAATATCATCTGGTGGCCCAAGTGCACAGCCCAGTTGAGTTCGATTCTGCTTTGACTCTCAGGGTGTTCCTGTGCATTTTAGGACTATCTCAAGACATCAGGGTTCTGTCTCTTCCAGCCTCTCTAAGCTTTTTTCAGTCCATGTTTACAACCTTGGACCTACCAAGACTCATATCTAGGACACACCACAAGTGGACAAGAGGGCAGGGACCAAACTGTCCCCAAACCTCACTTTCAAGGTTTTTCCTATGTTCATAAATCTTTAAGGTTTTTCTCATAAATCTGTTTTCTCAAGATGCTTCACCCTTGGTCCTTCACACTTGCTCTGGGACCTCTATTTCCCAAGACCTCTTTTCTGACCTCCAGTAGGTCCCCTTGGAGGCCTCCTGACACATTCAACAGTGAGCTGCAAAGCCCAAGCAAGGATCACACCATCCTGTGACTTCTCAGTATAATTATCTATCTCCCCAGCAGTGTCTGCCTCCCTCTGTAGCCTTGTTCTGGCACAGAGGTGGAGCTGAAGGGATGTGTGTGGAATTATTGAAGAAACCTGAACAGACCCTTGACATCTGGGGGCCTGGCAGGAGATGTTCCTAGCACAGGTACTATTCCAAATATTTAACAATCTACCCTTTCCCTTTCTGGGTCTGGCCAATTCTTCTTCATCCTTCTCGACCCACTGCAAGAGTTACCTCCTCTGGGAAGGTATCTCCAACCTTTCCAGACCAAAGAAGTTTCTCTTTGGTGTTCCCCCAGCATGTGATCCTTTCCCTGGTATAGCAGTGATCACACTGTACTGTCATGGTCTGTGGATATGTCAGTCACCCCTCCTACATGGTGACTTACACCGCTGTGTCCCCAACACTTAGCACAAGGCCTGCCTGGCCAGAGCAGATCCCTGGAAACTGTTGAAAAAATGACTAAATGACTGAATGGGAGAGTGAATGGGTGGATGGATGGATGGATGGACGGACAGATGGATCCCACTTTAGACCTCTTGCCCCAAAGTCAGAAAGCTCTGCTTTCTGGGTGGCACAGAGCCCCAAGTCTGCCAGGCTGAGGCTGTAGTTGGACCTGCATCCACAGTGCTCTGTGGCCGTGATTGTGACAGACAGGCTCCCTGTCTCTGTGAGCATGAGTCTGATGACATCAGCGTTGGGCAGTATGACAACTCTGCTAAGTAAGTGAAGTCACTCAAGGCTGTCTGGCTCTGGCAGAGTTGATTCCAGGAGTCATGGCCCTTCCTCGCTGCCAGGCTATTGTGGCTGGAATGAGCTGCTAAGCCAGCACAACCTGCCCCATGTCATTTATCCCACAGGGCTGCAACGCTTGCAGGGAACAGCTTCGTGTGTGTGTGTGTGTGTGTGTGTGTGTGTGTGTGTGTGTGACAGAGAGAGAGAGAGAGGGAGAGAGATAGAGAGAGAGAGAGAGAGAGAGAGAGAGAGAGAGAGGACAGAAAGAGAAGAAGAGGATTTACAGTGGGACTCATGGAAGGAGCCTTCTCATTGGCTGCCAAGGGTCCCGGCTCCTGTCTGTGAATCTCTGGGCTGCCAGCGCTACCCTCCCCTGGGAAGACAAGGCAGGCGAAGGAGGGGAGAGTGGAGTGAGACTTCAGGTGTGTCTGACAAGGAGGCAGGTACACCTAGTGGCCACACTGGGCATGCGAGAGGCATCTGGCTGTGTTCGTTCCCAGTCTGCAGCCTGGCAGCCTCGTGCTCTGCCCAGATTTCCTCAGTCAAGACTGGAGCCCAGAGTCCATTGGCAGCTGTCACTTACAGAACTGGATCCGTCCCCCAGTGGAGCAGGGAACTGTGTCACTTAGAATTCCTGGGTAGCACATTCCTTCACTGGTCCCTGTCACACTCCCAGATTAGGCTCTGTTATTGGCCCCTCGCTCCTGCAAGCTTCTGCAGACAGAGCCGCAAGCTAGCGGCAGCAGAAATGACAGCACTAGGAACAGAAGCAGCCAGGGACGGTGAGGGCTGGCGAGACGGGTCCCCGAGGGCTCCCGTGCTGGCCCCGTCTGCAGAGACAGATGTGGCGGGGGCCAAACTCGAGGCTCACTAGGGTTCTCCTGGAACCTGGGCTGCTCAACCTGAGTGGAGCACCAAGAAAGGGGGGGGGGGGAGGGAGGGGGAGAGAGAGAGAGGAAGGGAGGGAGAGAGGGAGGGAGAGAGGGAGAGAGATAGAGGGAGGCTGAGAGAAGCTCCTAGCAGGCTCTAGTCCAAGTGAGAGCGTCAGATCTGGACAATTGTGTGCCAGGGGCACAAGTGGGATTTTGATGAGCCATGTGTGTGAGAAGCAAAGCTGAGGTGATGTAAGCACCTGGGGAGGAGCACAGGCAGAGGAGGAGGAGGAGGGGGGAGGAGGGGGAGGAGGAGGAGGAGGAGGAAAAGGAGGAGGAGGAGGAGGCGGCGGCGGCAGCCACGGGGCGGCTGCCAGTCCAGAAGAGAATGATGGGCAACTCTCACCACAAGCAACCGAGGAGTAAGAGCCAAAGCAGGATGCATTCAGCAACAGGTACTCTCTTCCCTTCCCTCCTTTTTCCGGGGCCCCTCCAACCAGGGCCTCCCCAGCTGCAGCCGCGCGGGGGCCCCTGACCCTTGGCGTGACTTTCAGGGGCTGGCAGGGGGCGGCGAGAGAGCCCGAGGGAGATGCCGGTGAACTCCCAGCTCCCTTGCTCCCGCGCCAGCCTGAATTGCATAAGTCAGAGCTCCCCGAGCTGGTAGGGGCCGGCCTCTTCGTCATGCAACCCCATGTAGCCTCTGGAGGGTAGCTGGAGCGTCAGGGAAGTGAGCAACGTGCTGTGGACTGAAGTTTATTGCTAGGACTGTGCTTTCTGTCTGCATCAGTAGGCAGAGACCTGGAACCATGCATGGCTTATCCTTTATGAGCCTCCTTTGTTATTCAAACCTTCATCTCCCCCAGCGGCCCCCACCCCCGCACTGTACACCTACACCTCTCCTGGCTCTAGCTCCTATGCTGCATGCACGGAATGATCCAGATGAATCTGTTTCTTGCTGTGTAATGCCCTGCCCCCACCTTCTGCCCCAGCCCCGGCAGGGAGCTCTCCTCACCACACGGGCGAGAGGAGCCCATGCCAGCTTTGAGCTTGTTGCCTTCCTACCCTGGGCGTGACCTGCTTCGCCCCTGGGCCCTCTCCAAACAAAGACTCAAGGGTGCTGGCATAGCTCCCCCCAACAACCCCCTCCTGGATGCTAACAGTGTGGAAATCAGGGACACAGGATCTGGAGACAACTTTTCCTAGCCCGCCATCCCAGGCAGTGCAAGAGCAACGTGGACGCAACTTCTCTTGTCCCGTTCACCCCCCACCAACTCTTTTCCCTCCTGCTTTTCCCTTGGTCACTGGGAAGCACCTTCCACTGCTGCTTCAGATCAGGCCGCACGCACTAGGGTCAGGGGTACCTTCCCTGCCCTCCTCCCTCTGTCTTGACGGTGCCCCCTCCTCTCCCTTCTCAGTATCCCTCCTCACAGAGAAGCCAGTGGTTTTCATCTGTACCTGTTGGGGAGGCCCTCAACTACCATTCAGGCCAGCTGGAAGGAAGAAAAAGTTTTCGCTAAATTTAATTCAAGTTTACCATAAGAAAGCAACAAATAGATAGGTGTCTTGCTGAAAATCTGCCATGCTCAGGCCCAGAGGGTTGCCTCTGCCTTTTCCTGGGGACTCAGCTGGCCGTCTGGTTGAGGGGAGTTGTCCAGGGCCAGCCAGTCCTAGGGGCAGCCCTAAAACGGGAGTCTTGCAGGGTGTAGTGAGGAGGGAAGCTACAAAACAAGTGACTTGGGATGTGCTGCCAGGCAGGGTGACTGCCACGGGGGCCCACCTGTCAGAGCAGGTCCTGGTTTGGCCTCCTGGATGGGCTGAACTGGGGACCCTGTGGTGGAATGAGCCAACGGCAAAGGTTCTGGGCATTGAAGTTTCTTTGGAATCTTCTGGGGACACACTCTTCTAAGGACGCCGCTAAGTGAATGGCCCAACCGCCACCTCCTGCTTCTCTGCCACAGAGCTGGAGGCTCAGGACCTGCTGGTATTAAATGGAGATGCCTTGTACAGGCCAGTACAGGAGCTTGAGGGTAACTTCCCACATAACTGCTTGTGCTACAGCTTGGGACAGTTACTGGCTGCCATTTCATCTCTTAAAAATTGCTCTGCATCTTCAGTGGCAGCTCCAATCCAGGATCATCCTGGAGGCAGTAGCTATGGGAGTAGCTTCTGGCTGCCTGAGGAGGTGGTCTCATGACCACTTCTCCCCCCACCCCTCACTCTACCTCCCGCCCCGCTTCACCTCCTGGCTCTTGCCTTCCCCCAGCACTGTACCTTCACCCTCAGCATCCCTAGGCAGTCCCAGAAGCCTTGGTTGAACATTCATGCCCACTGGGCTAACTAGAGAAAGCCTGGTTAGCCTCCTAGCCCCAGGCTGCCCACAGACTGGTCAAGGAGAGGAGGGAAGCACAGGAGAAAGTTGGCTAGTGGCCTAAGGAAGGAAGCAAGGCCCTGGCCATGGGAGGCAGTTTGTCCTGAGGTCATGAGGAAAGGCTTTGTGGAGAAAGAAAGTACCACTTCCATTGCCCACCCTTACTGCAAATTCCTTTCCTCAGAGCGCTGTCTCAGCCTGTGTCTCCTCCTACTCTGCACCCTCTCCCCTGGCGGTCGAGGCCACACCCAGAGACCACCTCCAGAGGCTTGGCCTCCAAATATCTACCTCCAGCTCAAACTAACATAGTCAACTGCTCCATCTCCACCTGAATATCACACGAGGACCTCACACTCAGCTGAGCACATCTTCTTGTACCGCCCTCTGCCCCTGCAGAGAAGCCCCCCTTTCTCTTTTCCATTTTCTCTTGGTGACACCACCATCTCTCCAGGAACCCAAACTAGAAACCTGGGAGTCATCTTCTCTTTCTCCCTCACCTCACACTTACACTTTTCACTCATCCACCCACCCATCCATCCGTTCATTCAACAAATCTTTATTGTTGAGTCTTCCTCTGAGACCTGGCAGCCCCTCCTCTTATCCCAGTGTCAATGTCTGAGTCCAGGCCTTTGTTATCTCTGGCCCGTTCCAGAACTAGGCTCCCTGCCTCCATATTTGCCCTTCTCCTGGCCGTGCATAGCACAGCCCCCAGAATGAGCTTCCCCTGCACTCCCCTGCTATGAAGCCAAGCCTTGCTAATTTGCAGAAGGGAGATCAGGATTGCACCCAACATGTACCCTGCATGTCCCAGGTGGCTCAGAGAATCATTTGCAGGTGGTATAGACAAAACTTTTTTTCACCTTTCAGAGTTCTGGATATATTTTCATGTGTATTAGGAAAAAATATAACTAGCAAATCCAACCTGTGATTTCTCATATATTTTTTATTAGGGCAAGATTAAGTGTTTTTAAAGTGAACCTTTTTTAATAAAATGGCTAAGTAAATAGTAGTATAGGTGCATTGAAAAATTTGAGAATGTAAAACAGGATTGCCTAAGGTTTGGGAAGCACCAGTTTCTAGGGTAAATTATATGTTCCTTAGCACAACTTAGAGACCTTCCATGATTGGACCCCACCTACTTCTCTGGCCTTACCTCCTGTCACTTCCTGTTGAACTTGATGATCCAGCCATCTTGAATAACTTGTGGTTTCCCAAATACAACATGCCCATTCAACACGTCCCTGCTTTCACAAGTGCACTTTCCTCTGTCTGGACCCCTGCCTCTAACCACCTATCTTCTCTTGGCAATTTCCTAGTCATCCTTCAAAACCCTGATTGGGTGTCACCTCTTCTTTAAAGCCTTACCTGACCGACCTCCTTCCTCCATACAAAATTAATTAACAGAGTTCATCTTTCCCTCCTCTGTACTAATTTGGGAACTTGTACATAGTTTTATCGTTGCTGGCATTGTCTTTTTTTTTTCAATGTGCTTTTCATCTGTCTCTTAAAAAATAAAGGCTTTTATTTTTAAGAGCAGTTTTAGGTTCACAGAAAAATTAAAGAGAAGGTATAGCGATTTCCCATATCCCCCCTACCCCCGCACATGCATAGTCTCCTGCATGATCAGCGTCCCCCACCAGAGTGGTACATTTGTTATAATAGATGAACCTACACTGACACATCATAATCACCCAAGTCCATAGTTTACGTTACGGTTCACTCTTGGTGTTGTACATTCTATGGGTTTGGACAAATGTATAATGACATGTATCCATCGTTATGGTATCATACAGAGTATTTTCACTGCCCTAAAAATGCTCCGTGCTCCACCTCCATCTCCCCTCCACCACCACCACCACCAATCATTCTAGCAACCACTGATCACTATAATATTAACATAGCTTTGACTTTTCCAGAATGTCATATAGTTGGAATCATGCAGTATGTAGCCTTTTCAGATTGGTTTCCTTCAGGCATTGTCATTTTTATGGTTGTTATTACATGCTTATCTGCCCTAGTAAAATGTGAGCTTTTCTAAGGCAAGGGCTAAAATTTGTTTACCGGAGGGTGGAGGCTGTTGACCGGGCCTTGGAAGGCTTGGGTTCTCATCTCTCTTGCCTGTGAACCAGCAGGGTGATCTTAGGCAAGTCATTCACCTCTGTTACCTCCATCCTTCAGCTATAAAAGCTGTAAATCCTTAAAGGTGATCCTTAGCACACACACACCCCACCCCACCCCTGCCAAGGGGGCTTGGGAAGATGTGGTGTGAGATGCTAGGAAGCTTTTAGAAAGTTGGGATTGCTTTTCAAATGAAACAAGTGATTATGATTGCAGATGGGGGAACACCATGGGTCTTTCCCTGAGAATGGAAGCAGAGTGAGCTTGGCATGTGTGGGGGACCGTGGGGAGCAACCAGTGCAGCTACAAAGCAGGTGGAGGTGGAGGGTGGGGGCAGGGTAGTCACAGTGTGTGGAAGCCCAACATGACCATGGAGCATAGGTTGCTTTGACCCTGGAAAGACTTGTCTACCAGGCTCGTGAGTTGGAATTGATTTCTCATCAACTTTCACACCCCCTTTCACCTCTTGAGTAAGTGTAGCCCTGTTGCCCTGTGAATCTGTATGGGGTGAGGGAAGATACATGGTAGTGCCACCCTAACTACACAGCATGTGCATACCTGTGCACATATGAACCATCTATGTGAACCAGTATCCCACAGAGAAGAGACAGGGAACCAATATCACACACCTACTGTATGCCAGCACTTTTTTTTTTTTTTTTTTTTTTGCGGTACGCAGGCCTCTCACTGTTGTGGCCTCTCCCGTTGCGGAGCACAGGCTCCGGACGCGCAGGCTCAGCGGCCATGGCTCACGGGCCCAGCCGCTCCGCGGCATGTGGGATCCTCCCGGACCGGGGCACGAACCCACGTCCCCTGCATCGGCAGGCGGACTCTCAACCACTGCGCCACCAGGGAAGCCCTGCCAGCACTTTTTAAAATTGAAGTATGGTTGATTTACAATGTTGTGTTAATTACTGCTGTACAGCAAAGTGATTCAGTTATACATATATATGCATTCTTTTTTAATATTCTTTTCCATGATGGTTTATCATAGGATACTGAATATAGTTCTCTGTGCTCTACAGTAGGACCTTGTTGTTTATCCATCCTGTATATAAATGCCAGCACATTTCATCCACAACTTTACTTAACCCTCAGAACAACCTCCAGGCAGGGAGTGGGTTTTTTTGGGGGGTGGGGGAATTGTTTTTTGGAAAACGATAGAGAAACGTTTTATTTATTTTAATAATTAGCACATATTGCATTCAACTTCCCATTAGTATAGCTCCTATTTGTTCTGTGAAACAGTTTTCAAAAATGGTTTGCCTGGAGGTGAGATGACCAAGTCACAGTCTTGGACTTGATGAATCTCTCCCGGTAAATGATCCACACCAATTTTCACTGCTCCCTCCCCCCACCACCCCCACTCCCCTCCTTCTCCATGTACCCCTCGCTTCCCATCTGCCCCCTTCTCCCCTTCTCTCCCAGAATGCCCCTGACCTGTACCTGCTGGGGGTAACCTCTGCTCATGGGTAGTCTTGTCTGTGCTGGTCAGGCAGGGACTGTTGATGCCATTTTACAGAGGAGAAAACTGAGACGCAGGGAGTGAGCTCCCTCATGGTCTGATGACAAGGAAGTTGCAGAGCCAGGATTTGAGGCCAAGTCCGTCTGACTATCAAGCTTGTGCCCATTGTGCCATGCCATGTACTTTTCAGCATCTTTGCATCTATGACAGGAGTTAGTAACCCTGGGGACCAGGTATGGTGAAAGGAGGGTTCTATGGTTCTGTGCTGTTAGGGCTAGCAGATCTCTACAGCAACAAGGACTGCAATTCCCAGCCTTGTAGAAGTCCCACACTATGTGTGTCTGATGACACGTTTGTGTTGTTGGAATAATTGAACTCATTTGAGGCTCCATGTTGGGTCCAGAAGCTAGAGCTGAGGATTCCTGAGATAGTGAGAAAGTGGGGGATTCTTGAATTTAAGCCCAAACCAGGTGTTGAGAGGGGCTTCCGAAGCAGAGACAACTGGTATCATGCTTCTTTCCAACCCCCCTCCACCTCACCAAGCAGCCACGCCGGCACTGTAAGCAAGGTGATCTGTGCTTCAGGATGAAAATGAGTCCACCATTCTCTCCTCTGTACCTAAACACAATGAAATCATCTCATTGCGTTTGCCAGGCGTTTTCATAGTTGACCTGGCCCTTTCATAGTCACAAGCTCATGGAACTCTCACAATCCTCGATTTCAGTATGATGGATGCTGAAGTGGCAGAGACTTATAAGGGAATCAAGTGGTGTCTATCCCCCTGGGGACCTTCTTCCCAAAGGCATAATTCCTAAGCCAACTTAATGAGCCCATTGGAAGGTATGGAGGAAGCTGAAACCCTAGGCCACCAAACAAAATATTTCCTGGTGCTCCTCACCTCCCACAGCTGAGAGACATGTTGAAGGTAGAGGCATGGACCCAGGGCTTGAGGCCAATCGTGATACCCCCACATTCCTTGGGCCAGAACTAGAAGGAAGCAAAAAACGGGTATAAAAAAAGTACAGTGACCACCCTACTGTCAAATAATAGGGGAATGGCTAAGTGAACCTGATGCAGCCAACCTCACTGAAGTGAGGTGGAGCCACTAAAGAGCTAATTATGAAGATAGTTTAGCAACACAGACAATGCTCTTAGTAAAGTATAACATACAAAAGGCACGATACCAAATTTTATCTAGGCTGAGCTTTACAAACCCTGCAAAAAAGCATGTCTACACATGAGCGAGGGCTGGAAGGGAATTTGTGGAAAAAGCAAAACTAGATTTATTGTGGGTGGCAGGCTTATTGGTGAATTTTTCTTTTCCCTTAGACTTCCATTAATGTTGTTATAATGTTTGTGCAAAGAAAAATAGAAACCATTTACATATAGAACAGGTACCCTGACAAATCATTCTGTCAAACTGAGAGACCAAATCATATCACATCCCTGAGCCAGCAAATATACTTGAAAGACATAAATGCAAAAGTTGGTGTCTCTTTTTATGGAGAGAAGCAGCCACAGGGAATGTGGAAATGTGTGGATTTAGTGTGGGAAACCTCAGGTTCGAATCCAAGCTCTGACCCTTGCTTAGGGTCTTTGGAGGAAGTTATTTTACTCCTGTAGCCTCAGTTTCTTCATCTGTCACGAGAGGATAATGATAATCACCACCACCACTTTACAGGGCTGTGGTGAGGAGAAAATGGCACAGGATGTTTTAAAGGGCTTTTTGTGTGAGGTGTAAAAATGCCACACAGTGTAAAGCCTCATCATGGTAGAGATACAAAGACTTGGAAACAAAAGTAATAGGTACTGTTTGCCACTGTCCCACCTCACTTGACAACAAAGCCAGGCTGGGCCTGTGCTGCTGGGTAGTTTCAGGTATCTTCTCTGATTGCAGGATGCCATTGAAATTTGATTAAGCAAGTGAAGCTTTCTGGTTTTACCTATGGTTGGGGAATAACTGGGGCAATGTTGTAGATTCTTCTCCTCTAAAATGCTTAAAATTCGTGGAGAGATTAGAATCACTGATACAGAACATGGCGAAGAGTTCCACAGCTGCTTGGATTCTCAGCCAGACTTGGCCACGTACTAGCTGTAGGCCTTTAGGCAAGTGACCTAGGCTCTCGGAGTCTCCGTTGCCTCCTTGGTCTGGTAGGATTCATAGTGTCTACCTCATAGAGTGGTTGTGAGGATGAAACCAGGTGCTTGCGTGCAAAGCCCCTGGCACATGGTAAGCAAGGAGCATGGGTGTGCTGCCATCATTACTGCCTAAAACTGTCAGAGTAGGAGGGGACTCTAGGGATCACCTGATCCTGAGCTTCTCAACAGGTGCCAAGAGGGGTGTGGAGGGAGTCCTGGGGGAGCACAGTGTGTATATATTATGATTTTTGCATGTCAATGTTAAAAAGTCTTCCATGGCAAAAGTAGACATTTTGTCTATCATGGTGGGACCCAGGTATTTTAAAAGGTGAGATATGCTTTTGGAAACCACTTATCTCCCACAAACCTTTCATTTTATAGACCCACACAAGTGCGGTGCTGTGCCCACAGTTACCTAGCTACAGAGATGAGATTGATGTGGGTCACAGTCCAGCTGCTCTCCACCCCCGCTCCCCCCACCCACCGCTGTTACCAGTGCCCAAGAGATGTCCTTGTGGCCTCGGATTTCCTCATCACTCTGGTGGAGACACGCTGTGCCACATTGGCCATGTGACCAAACTGGGAGAAAACAGACAAGGCTCTGGCATGGAGAAGAGGCAAAAACGATGCTTGAGATGACAAGGAAAGATGTCCCTGGAAGGGGGTCCTGCATGCTGACAGGTCAGCTCTGCATCAGCCCTGGGTATTGCTTCCAAACAATCTGGGCTGACATGGCCTCCTAAGTGCCATCTGCATCTCTGTCGAGTAAATGGTCTTTGATGAAACCTTCATCTCTCCCAGCAGCAGATTTTCTATTTAACAGTCTCCTGTCAAATTCTCCAAGAGCACACATGGAGGGCTGTGGGGTCCCAGAAGCGGGATGAGGCTCCCAATTGCTCCCTGCCATCTGAGTGGAGTGTGTTCTCTGCCTCTCGTTTCTGGCATTGGAGAAGGTGGCACAGAGCCACCTCTGTGAATTCCTTTTGTGGAATTTGTAGACCTGGAGGTTGGGGGTGGGGCAGGGGGGCACGGTTTGCTGGTTAGCCCCTTTAGGCTTGCCTTGGAGAAGATGTGCCCCTCTCCTGTGCCACACAGGAGGTAAAAGGCACATACCATGTCTAGCATACTGCTCCTTTGAAATATTCTTACCCACCCAGCAGCCTGAAACCTTGCTCTTGCTTTGGGGACTTGGCTTGGGGGCCTGGCTTCTGGGGTTTCTGACTTTCGTGGCTTAGCTCCTCTCACTTCTGCCCTTACTTTTGTTGCGGAACACAGATGCTTACCCCATCTCCTTTTCCAGACTCTTGACTACCCCTGCCTCTGTACCATGGCTGTCCTCCTGGACATCTACCCCAAACTTTGGTTCTGTCACCAGCTTCTTTGGATGCTTCAGGGCCTGGCTTGGGGGACAGGAGATGTCTACACAAGGTAAAGGGCAAAAGGGGAAAGTTTGAGATCTCTTTCAGTGGCCGCCCAAGCCAGAGTCCTGATCCAGAGAGCCCAAGGTCACACTGCTTGTTCTGAGGATGAAGACAGCCCCTTCCCCCACCATCATCAGGCCTCCAACGCCCCCAAAATGAAGTCTGTGTTGTGGAAACTGACACACACCGATCATTTCTCCACCCAGGGACAATAGTTTGCTCTGATTCCAGCCAGAGGAACTCAGAAACATGAGTTGAGAAACAAAAGGCAGATATCGGCCGAGACTCTAGCTGTGGAGTCTTCCCACTCCAAACAATGTGGCTCTGCTCATGCATGGTGGTGGTTCCTATCACAGCAACAGCAGCCAGCTCCAGCCTAGAGGAGCCCAGGTGAGAAGCAGCTGCCGAGGGGGATGACAGAATCCAGCCTGTGCAAGGCAGGCCAGGGATGATAGCTGATGGGAGAAGAAGCCGAGGGCAGGACCACCAACATTTTTGAAGGGAGGCTCTCCTGAGCCTTAGGTGGACTTCCAGGAGAGACAGTAGAAGACACGGGCCAGCCCCAGCATAGTTTCTATCAAACTAGGCAGCATCCTGAGCACTTTGCAGACATTAACTCATTTGATCCACACGACAACCTGATGGTATAGGTACTTTTATTATCTTTTAAGGGGATGTATAGTTTAGAAACTGTAGATTATATAACTAATCTATAGATTAGAAACTGAGGCTCAGAGAGGGTAAGTAACTTGTCCAAGGGCACACAAGTGAGACTGGGATTCAAGTCCAGGCAGTAGGGCTCCCAAGTCTGTCTTCTTAACTACTCTGCTAAGCTGCCAACATAGGGGAGCTAAGAGAGTCAGGCCACTTTCCCCTCTACCTACTAACTGGGCTAAGACTGGACTTCAGTCTCTACCAAGAACTAGTGTGATGATTCTCAGCCTGGGGAGATTTAAAACACTATCAACTCCTGGGCACCACCCCTGAGAAATTCTGGTTTAATTGGTCTGAGATGAAGTCCAGCCTTCAGGGGGTGTGGAGGGTAGGATGAGAGGCAATTTTGATGGAAGCTCCTCGACTTAAAAACACACAGCATGGGCTTCCCTGGCGGCGCGGTGGTTAAGAATACGCCTGCCGGGCTTCCCTGGTGGCGCAGTGGTTGAGAGTCCGCCTGCTGATGCAGGGGACACGGGTTCGTGCCCCGGTCCGGGAAGATCCCACATGCCGCGGAGCGGCTGGGACTGTGAGCCATGGCCACTGAGACTGCGCGTCCACAACGGGAGAGGCCACAACAGTGAGAGGCCCGTGTACCACAAAAAAAAACAAAAAAAAACAAAAAAAAAAAACAATACGCCTGTCAATGCAGGGGACATGGGTTCGAGCCCTGGTCTGGGAAGATCCCACATGCCACGGAGCAGCTAAGCCCATGCGCCACAACTACTTAGCCTTCTCTCTAGAGCCCGTGAGCCACAACTACTGAGCCCACGTGCCACAACTACTGAAGCCCGCGTGCCTGGAGCCCATGCTCCACAATAAGAGAAGCCACCGCAATGAGAAGCCCATGCAACGCAACGAAGGGTAGCTCCCCTCGCCGCAACTAGAGAAAGCCCGCACGCAGCAATGAGGACCGAATGCAGCCAAAAATAAATAAAATAAAAATAAATAAATTTATTTTAAAAACCCAGCAATCTTGACACAAAAATAATAAACGAACATATATATCTATATATAAAACACACACACACACACACACACACACACACACACACAGCATCTCTCCCATCTTGACAAACATCTAACTCCCAGCCGTAGCTCTGCCTCTCCCTCTAACTATGGCTCTCTTTCCTCTCTAACCACAGCCAGACTCCCTGAGGGGTCTCCCCTTCCCTGCCTTTTCCCTCCCTAACCTGTTTTCGTCTGGCCTCTGGGAGCTGGCCTTGCCAAGCTACCCTTTTGGTGTTGCAACAGTGCATGTTCACTGCTTAGTCCTCAGCCTACTTAAATTCTTGAATGCAGTTGATGATGTCAATAGGTCCTTGCTCCTAGAAGCTAACCTTCTCCCAACCTTGGGGGCATAACCCATCGTCCTTGCCTGGACATTTCATGTCAGTCTTTTTAGATGGGTTTTTGTCCCAAGCCACACAAATATGTTCTGAGGGTGGGGCCTCCAGAGACCCACAGCCCTGCCTTCGAGGAGTTGAGAGTTTTGTCAGCACAAGAGGGGCTCAGCGTCCTTGTACTTGAGGCAACAAGGTGGCTTCTCCAGTGGAGGCCCCCAACTCCCTCCCTCAAGCTGCTTCCCTGTCTCTTTGCACCTCTGGCAAAAATGGGAAAGAGAACAAAGCTCCGGCTAGGTCTTCACTCTGTGAGCAAGAACCCATGATGCCTCTCTTCCAGTTAAAAGCCGGTTACTGGGACAGGGCGCCGTCCGTCCGCCTGTGCTCTTTTTGCCAGGTATGGTCATGGAGTCCCTCTGCAATGAGCTTCTGGCACGCATGGCTCATTTCCCAGGACCTTGTCTTTCTAAGCACACAGAAACAAATGTGAACAAGATATGTTTTAAAGCCAGCCATTGTCTCCTACTTTGTGTCCTGGGAAATAGGCTTTGCTAGAATTTGCAACGCTGATTCTAGAATGCTGGCAGGGTGGAGGTGGGAGAAGCAGTGAAGAAGGGCAGCAGGGTTCTCCACTTGATGCTATGGAGAGCAAAGTTGGACTCTGAGTCTCACTATTCTCTGGCTGTCGGACCTTGTGAAAGCCCCTTTCCCTCTTGGAGCCTCAGTTTCCTCCCCAGTTACTGGGGCTCATAATCATTAGCTCCTCTGTCTGTGGCGAGGATGCTGGGACATGACCCTTATGTGCTGGAGGCGTGATCCTCTGCCAGAGTAGGCACTCGCTAGGAGTTGGGGAAACTGAATTGAATTGGGTTCGGCCATAGTGCACAGCCTTGTTCCAGGCCAAGAGAGAAAGTGTGTGTGTGCAAGAGAGGCTTGCAAAAAACAAGGCCTATCTCTCTGCACGTTTCTCCTCTGGGAAGGAAGGGGCCCGCACGGTGACAATAGACCAGGGGCGCTGACTCAGACAGCCAGTTCCTGCTCATTTCCCCTCACTGTAGGACAGCAGCCGAGCGGGAGGTCAGCCCTCTGTGTGGCTCTGATTCGGGCTTTTGGCCGAGAACCTTTCCTAGAGAAAGACAAGACCAACTCACAGACAGGTCTCGCTGTGACGGGACGGACTGGACCACTGTGGCTGTGGGCAGGCAAGTGGGGGCAGCGGGGAGTGGAAAAGGAGAGAGAGGAAACCCTTTGAATCCTGCTTCGCTTTCCCTGGGCTGGGCAGCCTGGGAACAACTTTACGGGCAACAGAGCATGTGACCGATAGGGCCAAACTGACCCAGCCAGGGTGCTGGGAAACGGGGTTCAGGAAGAGTCCCTGGGTGTCCGCTGAGGAGCCTGGGGACGGGGTTCAGAACAGTGTGGAGCCCCTCGGCTCCCTGCCCTCAGTGTGGGCTCACCACACGCTTCTCCCTTGCATGAGGAGTTGCTGGATGTGGAGTCTTGGTCGTCCATACCGCTAGGATGGAGAGAGCCGAGGCTATCACCCTCTTCTGGAGCCGGGGAGGTGAGTCGGAGGAGGAGCAGGGTTGCATGCTCAGCAGAGGGGGCGTGGGGAGGAATCAGGGCTCGCTGAGGGGGAGGGTCGTGCACTCAGAGCTGTCCTGAGGCAGCCTGGGCCTCTCGGGGGGAAGATGGGTTCCTTTAGTGCTAGAGGCATGCGAGGAGGGGCAGGTAACCGCTTGGCAGAGGGGCTATAAAAGGAATTCAAATTTGGGTGGCTCTGGAGGAGGAGAGGGTGGATGTGATCACATCCCAACCCTGATAATCTGGGATTCTAGAGGGATAAGAAAAGTGACTGAAGAATTATAAGTGTATGTGTCAGAAATACTATCTCTCATTTTCTATAAATCGACTTAACATGCTCTCTGAAGCCTTGACCCTTGCATTGTGGAAAATGCCTTTTCAATCTCGGGGCTTTACCCACCTCCTGGAGTCCTGCTAAAATGCTGGGTTTTTTGCACTACCAAAGGATGCGGATGGGAGGGGGCAGGAAAGGGGTGCCTATCACTGGTCATCTGTCAACACAGGTTACTGCCAAGGGGCCAAGTGCTTTCTAAGCGTAGTTCAAGCCAGACCTCCTGGCAGTAGGGTGGAATCAAGTTCAGGGTCCTGAGCCACACCAGGGGACCCCTCTTTGGTTTGTGTGAAGAAGATGTTGCCTGCCCTTGACAATGTACTGGAAGCTCTAGTTACGGCCGCAGAGGTAGCTGGCAGGAACAAGGGCTGGTCCTCTGTGGTAGGCTCAAAAGGAGTTTGTGAGCTAAAGGAGTTTGAAAAGCAGAGTGATGGCACTGAGAACTGAATACTGTGAGGACTACGTGCTGTTTGGCATGGAGAAGAAGCAGAGGAAAGTGGTCTTTGGTCTTCAGGTCTTTGAGGGTCTGTCACAGGGTGAAGGGAATAGATGGGGGCTGAGGGGGGCTCAGGAGACAGAGTTGTGTGACCTGTGGACAAGGAGGAACTCTCTAGCAGACTCTCCATGGGCTGCCTTACAAAGGAGTAAGGAGTCTGGGTGTCTTTGGGAAGTAACAGAGCGAGCCCTAGAGGAGACAAGGGCAAGTGAGAGCTGGTCTTCTTCTTCCAAGGAGGGAGGGGTGGAGGGAGGAAAGCACCAGGGGCACCTGGCCTGCAGGGCCGGCCCCATCCTGCACTGGGTTCTCTCCTCCCATTCCTCTGGTCCAGCACTCCCATCTCCCTCCCTGCTGCTGGGCTCCCTGCTTCCACTCTTGCCCCTCTCCAACCCATTCTCCACTCAGCAACCAGAGTGAGACCTTATAAAACAGCCCCGGCTGCTAAAAATCTTCCAGTGGCCGCCCACCGCCCACTGGTGCAAGTCCAGATTTATTTCTCTTCTCTATTGCCTCCTTTCTACTCTCTAAAAACAGAGCAGAGATAAGATCGTTTCTCACTCTAACGCAACTCTGACATTTCATAAATCTATGTCCTAGACAGCTGGAAAGGGCTATATTTAACCTTCCGCCTTGTAGTTTATAATGGAGGGACTTGCTTAAGGCACTGCCTTCTAACGCCGCCACAGGAGCCTAGAGCCTTTTCTTTGTTCTCTGCGAAGCCACAGCCAGCCTTTCCCTCCAGCGGGTGCAGGCCACTTACCCCAGAGCACCCACCATCCCCTCTGTCTTTCGGTGAGAGAGGTCCCCGTCCCAACCCCTGCAGTGTGCCCCCTCAGCTTTCTTATCTGCAAATACCTGAAAGACTGCTTATGAACCCCATAGCCCAATAAGTGGGACAGCAGGTGAGCACAAGAATAGATCAGAGGACAGCTGCAAGGGGTGGGCTGGGCTAAGGGAGGGAGCCAGGAGAGAAGAAAATGTCTTGTCAGGGGTCTGGTTGTGGCCATAGAAGGGGGAAAGGGAGTAATGCTGAGTAATGTGCTGGACCCTGTATATGATACTTTGCATACACTGCCTTGTGCGATCCTCACAGCATTCCTAGGAGGTAGGTGCTAATAGTACCCACATCATCTCCAGAGAGTGGATGGGCTCAGAGCAGTTCAGTGACTTTACCCAAAGTCAGACACAGCTAGAAAGTGACAGAACCGGGATTGAGCCCAGGCCTGTCAAACTCCAAAGCCCGATGGTGAACAGTATGGAGGTTCCTTAAAAAACTAAAAATAGAATTACCATATGACCCAGCAATCCCACTACTGGGCATATACCCAGAGAAAACCATAATTAAAAAAGACACATGCACCCCAATGTTCATTGTGGCACTATTTACAATAGCCAGGGCATGGAAGCAACCTAAATGCCCATTGACAGACGAATGGATAAAGAAGATGTGGTACATATATACAATGCAATATTACGCAGCCATAAAAAGGAACGAAATTGGGTCATTTGTAGAGACGTGGATGGATCTAGAGGCTGTCATACAGAGTGAAGGAAGTCAGAAAGAGAAGAACAAATATCATATATTAACGCATATATGTGGAACCTAGGAAAATGGTACAGACGAACCAGTTTGCAGGGCAGAAATAGAGACGCAGATGTAGAGAACAAACATATGGACACCAAGGGGGGAAAGTGGCAGGGGGCTGGTGGTGGGATGAATTGGGAGATTTGGATTGACATATATACACTAATATGCATAAAATAGGTAACTAATAAGAACCTGCTGTATACAAAAATAAATAAAATAAAATAAAATTCAAAAAAAAGAAAGCCTGGTGGCTTTGCCCCGTCCCGGGACACCTCTGGCTGTGTCGGTACTGCCCTTTGGGGCAGTTCTCCCTCATTTCTTTGGGTATCTTTTGCAAATGCTTGAGCCCCTTGCAGGCTGTGTCCACACTGCCCACTATGCAGGCCCCAGGCCCACCTCAACCTCTGCCCCTAGCTGTGGAGCCCAGCCCAGGAGGTCTTTTGATGGTGCCCCCGTGCTCTCAGGCCTGATGGGCTGACTTCCCCCTATCTCTGCTTCCACATTCTGTTCTCTTCTGCCTCACAGATAGCAGCTACTAGGACCAGGATCTCAAACAATAGGCTATACGATTCTTTCTTCCATGTCTGCCCACTAGACCACTAACACTAACACCCTCCGTGGCCTTAGACAAATTGTGTCTCTCCTCTGGTCCCAGTTTCCCCACCTGTAAAGTGGGAAGATAGGGTGCTCTGTTAAGGCCCTCACAGTTCTAAGAACCTGGGATGCCCAGGGTCCTGCCCCTCTCCCAGCCCCACCCTTTCTGCTTTCTCTCACACAATATGGAGAATGATGGTCGCCACAGGCACTCGTTTGGAAACCTTCACTAAGCCAATGAAAGGGCAGCTCCACCAGAATGACTGCCCCAGAGCCAATGGACAAAGCGATCAAGTGGTAATAACAACCACATTTGTAGGGCACTTTATTGTCTACCAACTGTTCTCATAGCCAGCCGAGCGCTAGGGAGGGGGACGCCAAGGTGATCTTAATGGTACACGGTGCATCTTTAAAAAACATTAAATTACATGGTGAGAAAATGATTCCCGCTTCATTCTCTTTCCAGCTTTCTGATTACATCAAGGAGAAAGTCTCAGTGTGATCCTATTCTTCACCCTGTGTAATGCTTGCTAATCTTCTTTCGGAACAGAGCTAGAGCAGGCCTCAGGCTCAAAGACAAAGACAGGCAATGATATCTACATAGAATTTAATTACTCTGTTCTGTTCCCATTGTATTTATTTTTACAGTTACTTTCTATTTCTGGCAAAAGATCCTCTTTTTTGTTTTGGTTCTTGGGTGCCATATAAAATTTTTTTAATATATATTTCTTTAAGTAAAAAAAAAAATTCATGGCGAGAAAAAGATGAAGTGAATAGTAAATAGAACCAGCAGTGCGCAGATATGGCAAAACTTGTCAAAGTGGTTCCTAAATGGCTGAAGCTTAGGCAACACTGGAAGGTGGCATTCGTTCAGCACCAGGTTCCTCAGTGTGACCCGTAGCGCCCTGCACAGTCTACACCCACTAGTGTCCCAGAATTTGTTGTTCCTTACTCCTCTCCCTCCCATACCCCACACCCTTTCACGCCTGCCAGCCTTTGCACATGCTGTACCCTGTGTCTGGAGTGCCTCTCCCACATCCCTTGTCCACCCATCAAACCCTAACTCAGCCTTCAAAACTCAGTTTAAATGGTACCTCCTCTAGGGAGCTTTTCTTCAGCTAAGCACTAGGTTCATCTATTTCTCTATCATAGTCTCTCCCATGGCTATAATTATGTGCTTCCAGGCTGATATCTTCCACCCTATTGGTTCCAAATGCATTTTATAAGAAAGAGAGAGAGAGAGAAAGGAATAAAAATGTAACTGTGAGTAAGGCCTGGGCACAGTGATTGGGCCTTGGGGACTGTTACACCTCCTGGGATCACTTGGAATTGAGACTTCCCAGGTGCTGAGCCAGAGCCTACACAGGCCACAAAGCTGGCCCAGGAGCTGCCTCTGGGGGACGGATGCAGGCTGCATGTAAGAAGTTTACTGGGTGCCTTTGGGATCAACACCTGGGATCTAAGAGAAGGAAGCAGGATTGGTTCGAGGGAGAAGGTTGGGCTGGGACAGCTCATAACAGCCTCAGCTGACCCTGTGAGGAGCTCTGGAACTGGGTTGGCCCTTCAGAGTTGTTCTGAGTTAGGGTGAGGGGCCCAGGCGTTGACACCAGCCCATATGGACCAGTTATTAGATGCAGGCTGGTCCCAGGGAAGGAGCACGGTCTTGGGCGATGCAGCACTGGTCTGAGGAGGCGGCTGGGCAATCCTCGAAGAGGACTGTCAGCCAACAGTGCTCAGTCCTGGGGGAGTCTGTGGGGGGACATCGCTGTGTCCATGAAAAGAGCTTTGTCTTGCCCCCTGGGACTTCAGTGCTGGGAGGGCAGGGAGAATAGAGCAGTGGTTTGAAGGGCAGAATGTAGCTGTCAAGAGTTGGTGGCTGGAAGAGCCTAGTAAATGTTTGTTAAAAAATGAATGGCTGAGTATGAGGTTCAAGGCAACGTCCTTAGAGGCAAGGAGGATACAGAGGCAAACAAGTCACAGGGAACTTCTGGTATAATTGGGGTGACAGATATGGAAAAAGAACTATTCCAGAACAATGTGTGTAGGGGCTACAATGTGTCCTACAGACCACGCTGCCACAGCATCTCGTTATTGCTTCTCTTGGAAGCCTTATCTTACCACCCTTCTGACAACCCTCTAAGGCATGAATTCTTGTCTTCACTCTTCACATGTGAAAATTGAGATCCAGGGATTTTCTCTAGAACTCACTGCCACTTAGATCCCCCAAGCGGGTGAGCCTAAACACCCAGCCCCTCTCCAAGCCACGTGCAGTCCTTTGCAAACTGCTTATTACGTATGTTCCATCTTGTCACAGCCCTGTGAGGGAGTAAAATAAGGGTGTCAGAGGAAAGTAGACTTTTACCTTTATTTTCTTAACTTGCCTGGTATGCTTTCAGATATAGATATATTCTGATCATATTTATAACAGTGACATTCTTTTTTATTCTGGTTTTCTTTTTCCTACACATTCTTAACCACCTGTGAAATTCTTCCATTACACTCATCTGTTCTTCCATATCTTGTCTCAAAAGTGAGAAAATTGTGATCAAAATCCAATTCGTTCCTTTTGAGCTGTGAGGGGGAAAAATATGTGATTTTTCTTTTATTTCAGCCTTACTCAAAAAGGCAAAACTTTCTTGGTTTGAAACATTAAAAATGTATGAAAGCAAGAATACCTCTGATTCTATGTGTGATTAATACTCTAGGAGAGATGTTCTATGGGGGAGATTGTATAGTTTGAATAAAAGACCGCTCAGGAGCAACTAAAAATCCCCATTGAGAAGCTGTGTCTTGGGCAGGGTTGCTGTTCCTTGCTCCCCGACCCACCCAAGTCTGTGCCCTCTCCCTACCTTTGTGCCCACCCTCCTCCTCAAACTGCAGGCTGAGTTTCTTTCTTCTCTTCATTCCCTACCTTAAAGACTTTCTGTCAAATGATGATGAGGGCAAAGTTTGAAGCTGCCCCCAAAGAATACTAGAATCTCTCCCAGTGGATTCATTTCTGTGGCCTCTCTGATCCCAGAGCTCACCTAAAGCAAAACTTTTCTCTAGAGTTTTCCTAGCCGAAGCTGTCACACTGTAGAGAACCAACAGTTGCTCTATGTTCCGAAGGAGAAAAGTCTCCGTACGTTCCCAGTGAAAATAAAGATGTACACGCTCTGTGTCCATGCCTAGCCCTGCGTGATTTCATTTGCCATCACTATTACGGGATCATAATTAAAGTTTCCCCTCTTGGGGCTTCCCTGGTGGCGCAGTGGTTGGGAGTCCGCCTGCTGATGCAGGGGACACGGGTTCGTGCCCTGGTCCGAGAGGATCCCACATGCCCCGGAGCGGCTAGGCCCGTGAGCCATGGCCGCTGAGCCTGCGCGTCCGGAGCCTGTGCTCCGTGACGGGAGAGGCCACAACAGTGAGAGGCCCGCGTACCGCAAAAAAAAAAAAAAAAAAGTTTCCCCTCTTGTTATAACTACCAAAACACCATGCTGGCCTCATGGCAAGGGAGCCCTCATTTCTACTCATTTCCTTGACTTCCTTGTAGGGAGCTTGCAATAGGCAATAGGGGCTGAAGTGGGGTGCAGGAGTCAATTTTACGCTTTAAAGATTAGCAAGGTAGATAAATTGCCCTTATCAAAGTGTAACTTTCAAAGAACTAAAAACATGACTCTCATTGAAATATATAGTGATCACATATCAAAAATGTATTGAACTTGTTGATGAAGGAACCAACATTGTGGTAAAGCTGTTTTTAAAAAAGATATGAGAGTTTGGCAGTTCCTCAAAGTTAAATATAGAAGTACCATATGAACCAGCAATTCCACTTCTAGGTATATGACCAAAAGAATTGAAAATAGGGACTTGAACAGATACTTGTATGTTAATGTTCATAGCAGCATTATTCACAATAGCCAAAATGTCCATTATTCACAACCCAAATGTCCATCAATGGATGAATGAATAAACAAAATATGGTATATCCATACATTGGAATATTATCCATCCATAAAAGGGAGTGAAGTTCTAATCCATACCACAGTATGGATGAACCTTGAAGACATTACGCTACGTGAAAGAAGCCAAACACAAAAGAAATATTGTATGATTCCATTTATATGAAATATCTAGAATAGGCAAATTCATAGGGACAGAAAGTAGGCTGGAAGTTACCAGGGGTTGGGAAGAGGGGGGAAGGGAAATTACTGCTCAACGTTTCTGTTTGGGGTGATGAAAAATTTTGGAAATGGATAGTGGTGATGGTTGTACAACATCGTGAATATAATTAGTGCCACTGAACTATATACTTAAAATGATTTAAATGGCAAATTTCGTGTTATATATATTTTACCACATTAAAAAAATAGTAAAAAAAATGTATGAGAGACCAAAAGATTTGAGGGACTTCAAAAGAAGGCTGGAATAAGATCAAAAAGCTGGATACAAAACTGGTTAGTTATACAGGATAATAAAACTTTAACTCTTGGGGCTATCTTTCCTACTAGACAGAAATAATTTTCATTTCTACCAGGCAAAAATCATTTGCAACTTATCAATCTTTTACAAGCTAGCATTTAACTTTACAGAGTGGGCCTTAATTAATAGTGAATAGTCAAACAACAAGGATTTACTGTACAGGACAGGGAATTATATTCAATACCTTGTAATAACCTATAATGGAAAAGAATGGGGAAGAAAGACTATATAGATAGATAGATAGATAGATACAGATATATATGTATAACCAAATCACTTTGCCGTACACCTGAAACTAACACAACATTGTAAACCAACTATACTTCAACTAAAAAAATTTTTTAAATAGTGAATAGTCAAACAACCACATAGATGATACTCTCCTATGTTCTTGAAAGGGCACTCAGTAATATTTTTTGCCCTGTGTCAAGCTGCAGATAATTTTTCTTAACACCTCAAATAATACATGACAAATCACAACTCCCATATGGGTCTCCATGAAAGAAACAACTTTAGCTTCAAGGCCTGACTCTCATGGCATTAACATCTTGGTGGCATATTCTGAGGGGCACCCAGCAAGTGCAGACCTGGGCCACTTGTCAGGCTCACTTCAGTCCATACTAAATCCAGTATGAATCCACCAGACTGGTCTTTCAAAACACCGCTTTCACTGTTCCTCCCACACACAGAACTGAAATGACTCCTGATCTAGCCCACACTTCCCAGACTGGTTAGCAGAAGCCTCTGGAATCTAGCCTGGCTTAAAATTTGAAAAAGAGCTTTCAAGTCTCAGTGCCCTCAGTCCCAGCCAGGTTGGCTTCTCCCAACTCCCTGCTGAGTTTCTGAGCTTCACTCAGGCAGAGCTCCCACTTTATGTCCCTGGCCCATCTCTTATCCTAATGGGCTATGGCAGTTTCCCAAATTTCAACCATCCATGTACCTCTGTCACAAATTTTGTTTGCTATCTGTACTATTTTCTAATTTTTTAAAAATTGACTCTCTTTTAAAAGATTTTACTTGCCCAAAGCTGCAGGTTTGCTAGGCTATGTAAAGAAAAAAGTTCATCGGTGTACCACCTCAAATCACATTTATTTCATACTTGGTTGTATTCTAATTGTTCAGCATGTTTGGCCTCAGTGGAAGATGGTAAGCTCCTTGAGGACAGGTACTATGGTTCTGGTGTCCCTCAGCATGCAGCACTGGCCTAAGCCCTCAGCAGGTCCCCACCACATGCCCTTTGGTTGACTGTCAGTCTCCTTTGGTAAGCTTCTCATAAGAACACTGCTGGCTTTCCCTCTGTCGCTTTAGTGTGCACAGAAACATTGAAAATGTACCTCCAGGGACTTATACTCTGGCTGGGAAAACAAAAGCAGGTGTTCTTGGTGAGTCCAGCAGACGTAGCTCCCTCTTGGCCACTTTCTATGTATGTTACCTTGAAGAAGAAGCCTCCCTGCCCCTCAGTTTCCTCATCAATAAAATGAGAATAATAATCATAATACCTGCCTTGCCTCCTTCATAGAATGGACGGGAGGCTCCAATGAAGTGATAGTCGTGTAAGTGCTTTGTAAACAAGAACATGATATCCATATTTTAGTTAAATGTTTCCATAAAGCTTCCATAACAATACAAGATGGCCAAATAACGTCACAAGGCAGTTTCCCAAGCTCTAAATGAGTCCCTGTGGTGCTCAGTTACTAATGGGCGAAAGGGTTCCAGAAGACTTGCTTGAGATGGGCCATGAAGCATGAGCAGAAGGTCAATAGGGAGTGGGGGTGGGGAAGGGCAGCAGAGCCAGCTGTGGAGCATGAGGGAAGCAAATTGAATAGGGAAGAAAGATGGACACCTGCTTGGGCCTGGTGAGGAGTGAGGAGGCCAATTGAGCTGCACAGAGGAAAGTGCAGGGGCAGTGGAAGAAAAGGGGAGGTGATCCAGACCTGGAGGCCTCCAGTGCCAGACTGAGGTGCTGGACCTTCCTGCTGTGAGGTCACTGGGCAGCTTTGGAACAGAGGAGCATGTGAGGAAACCAAACTTTAGAATGCAGATTCCTCTAAGATCAGACTTCTTGTTTTCCTCATCATTTATTTACCATTTATATATTTTTATTATGAGATAAAATACAGTCATTATGCCAAAAAAATCACAAGTAAATCAACAAGCATTTAGAGAAAAAAACATAAGTTCCCCTCTAACCTCTCCTCCCCCTTCCCCTAGTCAATCCCAGTCACTTTCAGAGACTACATCTGTTATTTGCATGTCGTGACTCATTCCAGATCTTTTCCTATGAATATGTCCGTGTATGTGTATACATATCTTTTTATATAAGTGAGATTCCCTTATACATCTTGTACAGAGCCTTGATGTTTTTAACCTAATCTGTCTGTGGACATTTTTCTATGGCAGAATCTCTTCTTCTGAATGGCTATATAGCATTCCTTAGTAAGAGTATGCTGCAACTTATTTAACCAACACCCTATTGATAAAGAATTCTTCAATTAATTTTGCTTTTTCTTTCATGTCTTTGAAGTAATATATGCAGTAATATATGCATGTGGCAAAAGAAATTCAACAGTAAAAAGGAGTATTTAGCGAAAAAGTGATTCTCCTGCCTACCCCTAACCTCCGCCCCCACTTTAATAGCTCTCCTCTCAAGAGGCAACCACAGAGACCAAGTTGCTTGTGTGTCCTTCCAGAAGTGATCTATGGGTATACATAGATCACTTCTATGTGTGAGAGTGTGTGTGTGTGTGTGTGTGTGTGTGTGTGTGTGTGTGTCTGTGTCTGTGGGGGGGGGAAGGAGGGAGGGAGGGGGCAGAGGAAGAGACAACATTCCATATCAGCACATATTTCAGCTACATGATTCTTCTTAATGGCTGCAGAGTATGCCATCGTGTGGCTGAACCACTGTTTAACCTATCTTCTACTGACGGGGTTATTGCCAGTAGTTTGCTATTGCACATAGTACTACAATGTATATCTTTGTTCATGTGTCTTCGTGTGTACTTTGTCTCTAGTGTAAATTCCTAGAAGTGGCATTGTTGGATAAAAGGAATGTGCATTTTACACTTTTGACAGATAATGCCAAACTGTCCTCCAAAGAAGTTGTTCCAGTTGACCCTCCCATTAGCCATGAGAGTCCTGTCCCTCCATACCCTCTCTCCCCATCACAGTGGGTAACAAAATTTTTTCATCTGTGCCAGAGGAAGAGGATGAAAACCTGAAGTGGTGGGGTGGGAGTGTAGTCAGGGAAGGCACAGATGGCCCACTTGTTCCCCATGGGTATGGTTGAGACTCTCATAACAGCCCGATGGTGCATTTAACCCACAAAATTGTGTCCCCAAGACCTTAGGTATCTAGTGGCACCCAGGAATTACCCATGATCCACAAACCCATGTGGTGCAGGTCCTGGACTGCCCAAAGAGACCCTTTTGGTTCTTGCCACCCTCTTCCAGCTTCACACAGAACCTCTTCTGGACCTGCTTATGTGCATCACCAGCCAGGACCAGGAAGCCTGGATGGCATTCTGCTGGAGAGCGGGGCCTCCAGCAAAACGTATTTTCACCCACTGTTCCCTAATTCACACACACACCCCAAAAGGACTGAATGTAGAACTCAAGACCCAGGTTCAGAAATGCAAGCCCAGGCCTTAGGAAGCACAGCTCATGCGCGGTCTGGGTTCCCAGACACTTCAGGTTAGTTGGTTGCAAGAACAAGGGTGTGTCTTGGTTTCCTGGGTGGCAGGGCGTGACTGTAAGGATTCATGTGTAAGTGAAGGACAGGAAGTCGTCTCCGGCAGCCACTACTCTTCACAACTGATGCCTCAGCAGTGCTTTACAAGAAAGCAAAGTGCCTACCACTTCTCCCACTCAGCTGCTCTCTGCCATTGCTTCTCCTGCTGCTCCCTGTGGTCTTGCTTTACCCACTTCCCGTGGCTTCTGCTTACTGCTGTCTCTATGGGCATCTCCTGGCTTCTGGGTCTCCCCCACTGCATGTGCTCTTCTGTCTGTATGTCTCACATCACATTACCTAGGGAAGGAGTCTCATCGGGTCAGTTGGTCATTCTGCTTTCTGGAACACCTGTCTGTCTGGGTCCTCACTGCAGAACACTCACAGGCCACTGGGCGCCCTCGGAGCCAGCTGGCAGATGGCTACCCTTGACTCAGGCACAGGTTCCCCAGTTCATTCAGTCATGACCAAAAGAACAGTGCCTGGCACAGAGTAGCCACTCAACAAAATATTGATTGAATGAGTAAATAATAATCCAGAATCAAGGAATCACTTCTGTACACTTTGTTCAGAAGGGGCTATGGGTGAGGCAGGCACGCAAAGCATTGTGGGAGCCCTCTCTAAGGCCACACTTAGCAAATGAATTACCTGGATTTCTGATATACTTCTGTCTCCAATGTAAAGGTGCAGCATGTTATAAGGAGAAGAATGCAGGCTTTGTCACCAGATAGACCTGAGTTCAAATCCTGACTATCACTAACGCTGCAGCTTTGGGCAGGTTCCTTGACCTCTCCCTGTCCTTACCAATAACATGGTAATATATATATATATATATATATATATATATATATATATATCATAATATATCTATCTTGTTGTGTCATTAGGAAAACTAGTCTAGACAAAGAATGCAGTGCCTGGTACTTAAAGGTGTTCAAGAGGTATTATCTATTGTGATTATTAAAGTCATTTTTAAAAGTTAAACCTTCTGGCTTTATCTATTAAGCTCCCAGTAAATGAGAGTGTGCTTGCAGTTCTAGAGATATGCTTGAATGTCTCAAGTCAAATACCGCCAGGCACCACAAGCATTTCCTCTTATTGATGTCCATTACCAAAGGAAAAAGCCTTTTCTGCCTTTTCTTTCTGCTGGCCATTTAGCTTTGAGACTAAGCAAGGCACCTCATCAATTTGCAAATGTTCCTTTCAAACACTTATGAATTCTGTCTCCCTCTGATAGTTCCACAACCTGAGTTCTAATTTATTCCTTGGATGATTTCCCTATTTTTATTGAAATTGATTGCCAGGAAAGGCACCTTCCCTGCAGACATGGGACTCTGGCCAGGTCTCCACATGGCAGAAGTGAGGGTATCTCTATCTAATACACCAGCAGTTACAAGTCACCTCCTGGGTACCTGGCCCTGTGCTGTGAGCAACATTATTTCTTCAGTCCAGGAGTCAAGGCAGTAGGTGAGAAAGGGACTGCTTAACATTGCTTTCTTCCAGAGTCCAGGCATTCTCTAGGGTGGGGGTTCCATAAGTTGTTCATCTGCCCCACTCTGCACTGATGGATGTTGAGAATGTTTCCAGTTTCACACAATGGCTGATAACGGGGCAATGAGTGTTCTTGTACATAAATCTGTGTGTACATGTATGACTACTTCCCTAGTCTAGCTTTATGAAAGTGCAGTTACTGGATCAAATAGAGTATGAATAGTTACTTTGGATAAATATCGGAATATTGCACTTGGGACTTCCCTGGTGGCGCAGTGGTTAAGAATCCACTTGCCAGCTCTATTTACAATCGCCAGGACATGGAAGCAACCTGAGTGTCCATCGACAGATGAATGGATAAAGGAGATGTGGCACATATATACAATGGAATATTACTCAGCCATAAAAAGAAACGAAATTGAGTTATTTGTAGTGAGGTGGATGGACCTAGAGTCTGTCACACAGTGTGAAGTAAGTCAGAAAGAGAAAAACAAATACCGTATGATAACACATATATATGGAATCTAAAAAAAAAAATGGTTCTGAAGAACCTAGGGGCAGGACAGGAATAAAGACGCATACATAGAGAATGGACCTGAGGACACGGGGAGGGGAAAGGGTAAGCTGGGACAAAGTGAGAGAGTGGCATGAACATATATACACTACCAAATGTAAAGTAGATAGCTACATAGCACAGGGGGATCAGCTCGGTAATCCCCGAGCACAGGGGGATCAGCTCGGTGCTTTGTGACCACCTAGAGGGGTGGGATGGGGGTGTGGGAGGGAGGCGCAAGAGGGAAGAGATATAAGGATATATGTATATGTATCGCTGATTCACTTTGTTGTAGAGCAGAGGCTAACACACCATTGTAGAGCAATTATACTCCAATAAAAACGTTAAAAATAAATAAATAATAAAAAAAAACAAAATAAAAAAAAGAATCCGCCTGCCAGGGACTTCCCTGGCAGCACAGTGGTTAGGAATCCACCTGCCAGTGCAGGGGACATGGGTTCGATCCCTGGTCCAGGAGGATCCCACATGCTGTGGAGCAACTAAGCCCGCGAGCCACAACTACTGAGCCTGCGAGCCACAACTACTGAGGCTGCATGCTGCAACCACTGAAGCCCGCGTGCCTAGAGCCTGTGCTCTGCAATAAGAGTAGCCCTAACTCACCACAACTAGAGAAAGCCCACGCACAGCAACGAAGACCCAACGCAGCCAAAAATTTTTAAAAAATAAAAAAAAGAATATTGCCCTCATATAAGGCTTGAAAATTTACACTTCCACCCTTTACCTCAATTATTGCATGCCTAGGCGTATATTCTAGAGAAACTCTCACGCAGGTGGACACTGGCACATATACCATGGATGTTCATGACAGCATTGTTTAAAAGAGCAAAAACTTGAGAAACAACAGGAGTACAGATAGATAAATAAAATCACTGTAAATTCAAACGGTGGAATACTACACAGCATAAAAATGTCTGAACCAACATCAATGTGCTATTTCTCACAAATCTAATGTTGAGCAAAGAAAGCAAATTGCAGAAAGATATATACGGTTCAATATAATTTGTACAAAGTTTAAGGACATGCAAAACAATACTATATATTGTCATTGTTTACGAGCATATGCAGAGTATATTTTAAAACATGCATGTGAATCATAGGCTGTCCATTCAGGAGGATGGCTGCCTCTGGTGGGATGAATGTGCGACTGGGGAAGGACACAAGCGGCTTCAACTGAATATTTTATTTCTTTAAGGAAAAGGTTCTGGGGTAAATACTAGGAAATGTGTTTGTTCCTAATACTTTTCTGTATGCTTAAAATAGTTCATCATCTTCAAAAAAGAAGAAAATAGAAGTAGAGCAAAGATTCCCTCTGCTCCTTTTTTGCAGATGAGGAAACTGAGGCTCAGATAGGTTCACAGCCTCTCTGGAGCTGATCCTTTTGTCCAGGAGCACCCAGTACATCAGAGAGACCAATATCCTCTACGGGAAGGGACCTCGCACCCTGATTCACTGAGAACCCCCTTCTGTCCCAGACTCCAGTATAAATCCTTGGCGTGGACTGCTTGGGTAATAACATCATGATTCTTGGCTTCCTGACCCAAGAGGATGGCCACCTAATTTTTGCTATTGTCACCCAAATGGTGGAGTCTGCCTGCCCGCCCATCTAAGGATTCTGTGTGTACTCAAACTGAGTGTGATGAAGGCTTAGGGCAAATATTAGATCCAGTCCTGATTTGTCAAGAGCCTTTACCATAAGCCCACCATTGCAGCATGGGTGCAGGGAAGCAAGAGTATTGCAAAGCTCTTCCCAGAACTGAAATTTTGCCACAATGCCTCCTGCAAGCAGCATTGCCCTGATCGGGTGACACAATGGAACCATCAGGTCTTATCAGCAGCACTTGGTCTAAAACAGAAACTAGGAGGGGTAGGAAGGGCAGTCCTCAGTGCTTGGCCCTGTTGCCATGGCCCCTGTTGCCATAGTCCCCAAGGGCTTTTGCTTATTATTTCTTTCAGCCATTCATGGCATCCATCAGCAAGCAGGACCTAGAAGCTCTTTGAGGCAGACCAGGGAGAAAGTGGTTAACAGAAAAGATAAGAGAGAGTAGGGAAGTAATTAAACAAAAAGAGTGGGTGGAAAGAATTTGGTGTATAGAAACACGAGGCCCAGAAAACAGGTACTTTTAAGGAATCTTCTTGAGATGTGATGGACCAAGATGGCTGGGTCAGAATTAGCTGAGAAGTGCCCATTATGCAGCTGTCATGCGTTTCAAGTATAGCAACTCTGTGCCCTAGATTTTCCAGAAAAGTCCCAGTTTCAAGTATTGGGTTCTGTTTGTCAGACCAAGGATCCTGATTTGAGATTCAGAAAATAAGGTCACTGTAGTTATAGTAGCTCTCTAAGTCAGCCAGGAAGAGCTCATTAGAATTCACTCTGCCCCACTGGGCGGCAGGGAATCCCCACAGTGCCTGCCCCTGGGCACTAAAGGCCTGAGCAAGGTGGCCTCTTATACTGCCAAGAAACATCAAAGTGCCTCTAGACTCCTTGCCCTCCATACCACTGTAGCTCTCCAGAGGGCGTGTAGCCAGAAAGGCATAGGTTTTGACCCCCAGAGGCCTGGGTTTCAATATTCTCTGCATTAATTCTGTCAGCTTGGGCAATGCTCTGAGCCCCAATTGCCTCATCTGTAAAGTGAGAACAATAATATCTATGATACAGGGTTATTTCAAGCAAACATCAAATGAGATGTTTACCTTTAAAGCTCGTACAAGTGTTAGTTGTTAAAATTTATCCCTACATTCAACCAGTAAGTGTCCACTACATGCCAGGCACAAAGCCAGTCCTGGGGATACAGACGTGAGCAAAACAGACAAGGTCCCTGCTAGCATGGAGCTTTCAGCCCAAGGCAGATGGCAGACAGTAGCCAAAGAATTACCCATCCAAAGTTCACACAGAGGTAGAGCTGTTCTTTCTAAATGATGGCTCTGGCTGTTTTGTAGAGTGAGAGGGCTAGAGAAGGGGCTGGAGGCCACTTAGGAGGCTTCTGCCAGCCGTGGTAGCGTGGACTAGGGTGGTGGCAGTGACGGTGAGAAAGGGTCAGATTCTGGATCTATTTTGAAGGTAGAAGCAACAGAACTGGATGATGGACTGACATTTGGGAGCGGGGAAGAGGCAAGGAGGTATCTTAGCTAGCTGTGTCCCAAGGACTGGAGCCACTGGAGCCACAGAGTCAGTCCCAAGGCTGCTGAGGGATTCCATGTGGAGGTTGCGTTTCTTCTCTTCTCCCTTCTGTAGAACGGTGCAATTCCAGTCAAATCGGTTTGCTGGACTTGATCTTAATCGTTTAGTATTTAAAATTTTGCTTTGAGGTAGATAATAAAGACAAATATACGGCATTCCGGCTTTACAATGAATGCATATTTCCCCTTAAAGGGAAATCCTTTGCTTCCAAATTTCAAATGGAATGTTACTTTAAAAACAACATAGTTTCCATTGATTTAGGATGCTGAAAAAAATCTTCAGTCTAGGTGATCTCCTCAGGGACCAGCATATGTTCTTTCAACTGGATTCCTTTCAAACCTCTGGCTCAGTATTTTTTGTTCCAAGAGGCTGGGAGAGAAGAGGCCTGAAAGGGGAGGGAGAGACAGGAAGGGCCAAAGACAAGTTTGAGTTTCATAACAATAGTGAACCACACTTTATAGTTTTCAAAGGAATTTCACACCAATTATTTGTTGTCATATTTTGCAAATTCAGGACCAGAGTTATGTCCTGACTCCCAGTCCAGTGCTTTTGCTACTTACAGCACTGCCAGGTCCTTAACTTTGGGGGGTGGGGGAGGGGGAGGGGAGGGGCAGGTCTCTCCATGAAAAACAAAAAGTCCCAATAGACATTCAAGGCCCTTCTTTATTGAAGCAATTTATTTCATTTGCACTGAGAATGATTGTTAAAAGAAAATTTGGTATTTTCCCACACCAATTGTCCCCTCTACACATCAACAGGGCTTTTATTTCTCAATCCTTGCAGGCCCACCCTTCAGAAGCTATTATCTGCTTGACAGTTGCTGAGACCTCTTGTCTTTTTTCCTCTCTCAATTAAACACTAAGGACTGAGGTTCCATCTGCCTTGGAGCAAACAAATCTTTTGTTATACCTGTTTCCCAGTAGCTAGAGAGCTTTTTTCCTTTCTCCAACTTCTATAGTTCTCTTTTCAAAACACTTGAACCTCTTAGTGATTTTTAACTGCAGATGGCACATGAAATTGGTTTCCCAAACTTGGACCAAGCCTCTCCAAAGCCCACTGCTTTTACCCTGCCTCCACCCATCCCTGAACTAGGAAGGAAAAAACCACACACACGTTTCCCTAAGTTGTTATTTTTCTCTTTTCTAAGCAGTCTCATCTTAACATGAATGTGGCAAACTCCTAGGGAGAAATGGTAGGGTGTATCTCCACTGGGTAGGTTTTTCTCTCCACAGCGGATGGGGCTGACCTGGCGGTCTTTGTCTTTTTTTGTTGTTGTTGTTGTTTTTTAAGACTTATTTATTATTTATTTATTTATAAATTTTATTTATTTTTGGCTGTGTCGGGTCGTAGTTGCGGCACGTGGGCTCTTCGTTGTGGCACACGGGCTTCTCTCTAGTTGTGGCGTGCGGGTTTTCTCTTCTCTAGTTGTGGTGCACAGGTTCCAGAGCACGTGGGCTCTATAGTTTGTGGCATGCGGGCTCTAGTTGAGGCGCACAAGCTCAGTAGTTGTGGTGCGCAGGCTTAGTTGCTCCGCGGCACGTGGGATCTTAGTTCCCTGACCAGGGGTCGAACCCGTGTCCCCTGCATTGTAAGGTGGATTCTTTACCACTGGACCACAGGGGAAGTCTCCTGGCCGTCTTTGATAATGCTGTGGGTAGCTGAGCTTTATCCAGCATGATGCCTTCCTTTTCTATGGAAAGACAGAGGGGACCTCAGGTTCAAGCTGAGCAAAGAGCCAACAGAAGTGGAATGGCTCCCCACGCACAGGATTTTGAAGGTGAGAGAAAAGAGAAGGTGAGGAAAGACAAGGGCAGAAAAGGACGAACAAGAAAGAGTAAGGCAAGAGGGGTGTTTGCAAGTAGAAATAAAGCTATGAAAAGAATAATAGAACCTCTGATTTGGGGGTTGAAAAATGTTAATACTTTTATACTATTATATAAACTATTATAATAAATTATTTTCCAACATATAAAATTTAAATATATGCAATGGGTTCATTACTGTAAAAACATCACATTTGTTGTTAAAACTTCAAATAGCACTGAAGGGTTTAAAGTGAAAAATCCGAGTCAGAGTCCTTCTCCCTCCCTCTCAAAGCCCTCCTCACGCCTCCAGGAGGCCATTGATGATAACAGTCCTTGTGTGTCCTTGGCAGACTTGTTTACAATACGGTATATTATACAATATACAATTATATATTGTATATTATACAATATAAAATTATACAATATATTGTATCGTTCATATACAAACTTATGTGTGCTTTCTAGATGCACAAATGAGATCATATTATACATGCTGGCCCATTCCTTATCCTTTTTCCCTTAAAATTAACAATAACTCTCTGAAATTTTCCCATTGCTTTTTTTAATTTAATTTTTGGTAGTTTTAAAAAAAAAGTTTTTTTTTTAATTGAAGTATAGTTCATTTCCAATGTTGTGTTAGTTTCTGGTGTACAGTAAAATGATTCAATTATTCACATATATATTCTTTTTCATCTTTTTTCCATTATAGTTTATTACAAGATACTGAATATAGTTCCCTGTGCTATACAGTAGGACCCTGTTGTTTATCTATTTTATATATAGTAGTTTATATCTGCTAATCCCAAACTCCTAATTTATCCCTCCCCCTCCCTTCCCCTTTGGTAACCATAAGTCTGTTTTCTATGTCTGTGAGTCTATTTTTGTTTTCTAAATAAGTTCATTTATATCATTTTTTATACTCCACATGTAAGTGCTATCATATGATATTTGTCTTTGTCTGACTTACTTCACTTAGTATGATAATCTCTAGGTCCATCCATGTTGCTGCAAATGTCATTATTTCATTATTTTTAATGGCTGAGTAGTATTCCATTGTATATATGTACCACATCTTCTTACTGACTTATTTTCATTGAAGTGAGTTCATTTACAATGTTTGAAGTTTTCCCATTTCTACTCATAGATATCTACTTCATTCTTCTCAATGACTGCATGGCATCCCATTGTATGGACACCCTGTGGTGTGTGGAACCCTGTTGATTGACATTTAAGTAAAATAGGAAGCCCAGCACAGCACCATCCAATAGAAACAGAATGTGAAGCACAAATGCAAGCCACCTATGGAATTTTGACTTTCCTGGTAGTAGCCACGTTTTCTCCCTGCTGATTTGAGATGTCACTTTTATGATACTCTAAACACTCATATACACATGAACCTCTCTTGGACTATTTTATTTCATTCACCAATTTGCCACTTTCTACACCAGTATCCCCCATTTCCAGTAGCCACATTTAAAAAGTAAAAAAAAAAAAAAAAAGAGAGATTCTAGAAACGATTTTTGACATAGTCAGTTTTCTCCAATATATATCTTGTTTCAACTCATTTCCATACTGAAAATAAAATAAAAAGAAAGAGATGAAATTAATCTTGAGAATATACTTCATTGACTCCAATTATCAAAAATATTTTTCAACATGAAATCAATATTAAAAATTATTAATAAGACAGATCCACCAGAGGGCAGACAGCAGAAGCAAGAAGAACTACAATTCTGCAGCCTGTGGAAGGAAAACAACATTCACAGAAAGATAGACAAAATGAAAAGGCAGAGGACTTTGTACCAGATGAAGGAACAAGATGAAACCCCAGAAAAACAACTAAATGAAGTGGAGATAGGCAACCTTTGAGAAAAAGAATTCAGAATAATGATAGTGAAGATGATCCAGGACCTTGGAAAAAGAACGGAGGCAAAGACTGAGAAGATGCAAGAAATGTTTCACAAAGACCTAGAAGAATTAAAGAACAAACACCTAGAAGAATTAAAGAACAAAAACAAACAAAGATGAACAATACAGTAACTGAAATGAAAAGTACACTAGAAGGAATCAATAGCAGAATAACTGAGGTAGAAGAACGGATAAGTGACCTGGAAGACAGAATGGTGGAATTCACTGCTGCGGAATAGAATAAAGAAAAAAGAATGAAAAGAAATGAAGACAGCCTAAGAGACCTCTGGGACAACATTAAACACAACAACATTCACATTATAGGGGTCCCAGAAGGAGGAGAGAGAGAGAAAGGACCCGAGAAAATATTTGAAGAGATTATAGTCAAAAACTTCCCTAACGTGGGAAAGGAAATAGCCACCCAAGTCCAGGAATCTCAGAGAGTTCCAGGCAGGATAAACCCAAGGAGAAACACACTGAGACACATAGAAATCAAATTGACAAAAATTAAAGACAAAAAAAATTATTGAAAGCAACAAGGGAAAAATGACAAATAACATACAAGGGAATTCCCATAAGGATAACAGCTGATTTCTCAGCAGAAACTCTACAAGCCAGAAGGGAGTGGCATGATATATTTAAAGTGATGAAAGGGAAGAACCTACAACCAAGATTACTCTACCTGGCAAGCATCTCATTCAGATTGGATGGAGAAATCAAAAGCTGTACAGACAAGTAAAATCTAAGAGAATTCAGCACCAGCAAACCAGCTCTACAACAAACACTAAAGGAACTTCGCTAAGTGGGAAACACAAGAGAAGAAAAGGACCTACAAAACAAACCCATAACAAGTAAGAAAATGGTCATAGGAACATACATATCGATAATTACCTTAAATGTGAATGGATTAAATGCTCCAACCAAAAGACACAGGCTCGCTGAATGGATAAAAAAACCAGACCCATATATATGCTGTCTACAAGAGACCCACTTCAAACCTAGGGACACATACAGACTGAAAGTGAGGGGATGGGAAAAGATATTCCATGTAGATGGAAATCCAAAGAAAGCTGGAGTAACAATACTCATATCAGATAAAATAGACTTTAAGGAACGTTACAAGAGACGAGGAAGGACACTACATAGTGATCAAGGGATCAATCCAAGAAGAAGATATAACAATTATAAATATATATGCACCCAACATAGGAGCACTTCAATACATTAGGCAACTGCTAACAGCTATAAAAGAGGAAATCGACAGTAACACAGTAATAGTGGGGGACTTTAACACCTCACTTACACCAATGGACAGATCATCCAAACAGAAAATTAATAAGGAAACACAAGCTTTAAATGACACAATAGACCAGATAGATTTAATTGATATTTATAAGACATTCCATCCAAAAACGGCAGATTACACTTTCTTCTCAAGTGCACACGGAACATTCTCCGGGAGAGATCACATCTTGGGTCACAAATCAAGCCTCAGTAAATTTAAGAAAATTGAAATCATATCCAGCATCTTCTGTGAGCACAACGCTATGAGATTAGAAATCAATTACAGGGGAAAAAACATAAAAAACACAAACACATGGAGGCTAAACAATACGTTACTAAATAACCAAGAGATCACTGAAAAAATCAAAGAAGAAATCAAAAACTACCTAGAGACAAATGACAATGAAAACACAATGATCCAAAACCTATGGGATGCAGCTAAAGCAGTTCTAAGAGGGAAGATTATAGCAATACAATCCTACCTCAAGAAACAAGAAAAATCTCAAATAAACAATCTAACTTTACACCTAAAAGAACTAGAAAAAGAAGAACAAACAAAACCCAAAGTTAGTAGAAGGAAAGAAATCATAAAGATCAGAGCAGAAATAAATGAAATAGAAGCAAAGAAAACAATAGCAAACATCAATAAAACTAAAAGTTGGTTCTTTGAGAAGTTAAACAAAATTGATAACCTTTAGCCAGACTCATCAAAAAAAAGAGGGAGAGGACTCAAATCAATAAAACTAGAAATGAAAAAGAAGTTACAACAGACACTGCAGAAATACAAAGCATCCTGAGAGACTACTACAAGCAACTCTATGCCAAAAAATGGACAACCTGGAAGAAATGGACATATTCTTAGAAAGGTTAAACCTTCCAAGACTGAACCAGGAAGAAATAGAAAATATGAGCAGACCAATCACAAGCACTGAAATTGAAACTGTGATTAAAAATCTTCCAACAAACAAAAGCCCAGGACTAGATGGCTTCACAGGTGAATTCTATCAAACGTTTAGAGAAGAGCTAACACCCATCCTTCTCAAACTCTTCCAAAAAATTGCAGAAGAAGGAACACTCCCAAACTCATTTTATGAGGCCACCATCACCCTGATACCAAAACCAGACAAAGATACTACAAAAAAAGAAAATTACAGACCAGTATCCCTGAGGAATATAGAAGCAAAAATCCTCAACAAAAGACTAGAAAACAGAATCCAACAACACATTAAAAGGATCATATACCATGATCAAGTGGGATTTATCCCAGGGGTGCAAGGATTCTTCAATATATGACAATCAATCAATGTGATACACCATATTAACAAATTGAAGAATAAAAACCATATGATCATCTCAATGGATGCAGAAAAAGCTTTTGACAAAATTCAACACCCATTTATGATAAAAACTCTCCAGAAAGTGGGCATAGAGGGAGCCTACCTCAACATAATAAAGGCCATATACGACAAACCCACAGCAGCCATCATTCTCAATGGTGAAAAACTGAAAGCATTTCCTCTAAAATCAGGAACAAGAAAAGGATGTCCACTCTCGCCACTATTATTCAACATAGTTTTGGAAGTCCTAGCCATGGCAATCAGGGAAGAAAAAGAAATAAAAGGAATACAAATGGGAAAAGTAGAAGTAAAACGGCCACTGTTTGCAGATGACACAATACTATACATAGAGAATCCTAAAGATGCCACCAGAAAACTAGTAGAGCTAATCAATGAATTTGGTGAAGTTGCAGGATACAAAATTAATGCACAGAAATCTCTTGCATTCCTATACACTAATGATTAAAAATCTGAAAGAGAAATTAAGGAAACACTCACATTTACTATTGCAACAAAAAGAATAAAATACCTAGGAATAAACCTACCTAGGGAGACAAAAGACCTGTATGCAGAAAATGATAAGACACTGATGAAAGAAATTAAAGATGATACAAACAGTTGGAGAGATATACCATTTTCTTGGATTGGAAGAATCAACATTGTGAAAATGACTATACTACCCAAAGCAATCTACAGATTCAGTGCAATCCCTATCAAACTCCCAATGGCATTTTTCAGAGAACTAAAACAAAAAATTTCACAATTTGTATGGAAACACAAAAGACCCCAAATAGCCAAAGCAATCTTGAGAAAGAAAAACGGACCTGGAGGAATCAGGCTCCCGGACTTCAGACAACACTACAAAGCTACAGTAATCAAGACAGTATGGTAGTGGCACAAAAACAGAAATATAGATCAATGTAACAGGATAGAAAGCCCAGAGATAAACCCACGCACCTATGGTCAACTAATCTATGACAAAGGAGGCAAGGATATACAATGGAGAAAAGACAGTCTCTTCAAAAAGTGGTGCTGGGAAAACTGGACAGCTACGTGTAAAAGAATGAAATTAGAACACTCCCTAACACCATACACAAAAATAAACTCAAAATGGATTAGAGACCTAAATGTAAGACCAGACACTATAAAACTCTTAAAGGAAAACATAGGAAGAACACTCTTTGACATAAATCACAGCAAGATCTTTTTTGATCCACCTCCTAGAGTAATGGAAATAAAAACAAAAATAAACAAATGGGACCTAATGAAACTTGAAAGCTTTTGCAAAGCGAAGGAAACTACAAACAAGACGAAAAGACAAACCTCAGAATGGGAGAAAATATTTGCAAACGAATCAACGGACAAAGGATTAATCTCCAAAATATATAAACAGCGCATGCAGCTCAATATTAAAAAACAAACAACCCAATCAAAAAATGGGCAGAAGACCGAAATAGACATTTATCCATAGAAGAGATACAGATGGCCAAGAAGCACATGAAAAGCTGCTCAACATCACTAATTATTAGAGAAATGCAAATCAAAACTACAATGAGGTATCACCTTACACCAGTTAGAATGGTCATCATCAGAAAATCTACAAACAACAAATGCTGGAGAGGGTGTGGAGAAAAGGGAACCGTCTTGCACTGTTGGTGGGAATGTAAATTGATACAGCCACTATGGAGAACAGTATGGAGGTTCCTTAAAAAACTAAAAATAGAATTACCATATGACCCAGCAATCCCACTACTGGACATATACCCAGAGAAAACCTTAATTCAAAAAGACACATGCACCCCAATGTTAATTGTGGCACTATTCACAATAGCCAGGTCATGGAATCAACCTAAATGCCCATCAACAGACGAATGGATAAAGAAGATGTGGTATGTATATACAATGGAATATTACTTAGCCATAAAAAGGAACGAAATTGGCTCATTTGTAGAGACGTGGATGGATCTAGGGACTGTCATACAGAGTGAAGTAAGTCAGAAAGAGGAAAACAAATATTGTATATTAATGCATATATGTGGAACCTAGAAAAATGGTACAGATGAACCAGTTTGCAGGGCAGAAATAGAGACACAGATGTAGAGAACAAACGTATGGACACCAAGGGGGGAAAGTGGTGGGGGGTGGTGGTGTGATGAATGGGAGATTGGGATTGACATATATACACTAATATGTATAAAATGGATAGCTAATAAGAACCTGCTGTATAAAAAAGTAAATAAAATAAAGTTCAAAAATTAAAAAAAAATAGACTACGAAAGCAGAAATAAACATATTGGACTATATCACACTAAAACACTTTTCTTGGTAAAGGAAACCATCAACAGAATGAAAAGGCAACTTTCAGAATGGGAGAAAATATTTGCAAATCATGTATCTAATAAGGGGTTAATATCCAAAATATATAAAGAACTCACACAACTCAATATAAAAAAATTCCAATTAAAAAAATTATTAATAAGACATTTAACACTCTTATTTTCATACTCAGTTTTAAAATCCGGTGTGAATTTTACACTTATAGCACATTACAATTCAGACTAGCCAATTTCAAGTGCTCAAGAGCCGTACATGGCTGGTGGCTGTGGTACTGGAGAGTGGAAGTCTAGCAGGCAGAGGCCAAAATGTCACCTGAGTTGTGTGTCTCTGTGGTGGGTAGGAATGGATTAGAAGGGCAGAAGCTGAGAATGAAAACCTCAGCGTCACAACTTGGGACAATTCCTGGGGCCTCTCAGGTCCTTTGTGTGTGGACCCCCATAAACTCGCTGCACGCTGGCCTGGTGCAGGGCAGAATAGCCAACGCAAGTACAAAAAGCCCAGCTCCTTACCCCTCATGGGCTCTAGCTCTGCTGGCCACAGAGATAAGGAAAGGACCTCGAGTACTCAGGAAGTGATAATCTGGGGCCTGTCACAGGTTCCCCTTTCTTTGCTTCCAGAGGTACTTCTGTTCACAGCTTCTCATTGTACTTAATGAGCGTTGTACCCAATGCTCCATTTCCTTTTTTCAAAAACAGAGTGGTGTGGCAATGGGGCTCTGAGGAAAGCCCTGGCACTGGGGTTGAGGAGGGTGTGGTGTGAGGAGCCCACACTGTGGCTTACTCAACTGTGAGATCTTAACCCAGTGGCCCCCAGAGCTGCTGCGGTCCTTGGTGTCAGTGGTGACAGCCATGGCAGCCCAGCCTAGCACCTGGAATGGTGAGCATGAGCACGATTGCATACTGTGAGGGTATTTGCAGTGGGGTTTGAGGTTGGGGGTTGGCGCCTGGATGGGTGCTGGCAGTGCGCGACGAGGCAGGTGGCTGGAGGGCCCTGAGGATGGGGAAGCCAGCTTTGGCCTGGCCTGAGCCAGGCCAGGTTTGGGAAGCATTTGGACTTCCCAGCAGGCTTGAGAGCTTGCCCCCGGGTTGGCAGGAAGCTGAGAAATGTGATTATCCCCTGCAGGGCAGCATGCTGTCCCTGGGCAACGGTGGTGGCCCCATGCCCACTGCCTGACTGATTTCCAAATCAGCCCTACCCCAGCCTACCCTTCCCCTCCTGGCCAGCCACAAGAACCAACCCATGCTGGCGGGCTGGGCCAAGGTCTCACAGTGGACTCTGGAGCAGGAGAAAGGAATGTCGTCCTGTGGCAGCTGGGAGGGAGCTCTTCTTCACCTATCTCACACCCAGTTTGCCCGCGGCTGCCTTGCGGGGGCGGAGGCCCAGCATTCCTCTTTCACTCCTGCTGCTGCCTCCTCCAGCCCTGCAGCCTAGAAACTCTCAGAGGGATCAGACTCTCAGAGGGATCAGAAGAAACCCAACTGCTTTCTGCCTGGTCACCTAAGCTGGAGTCTCCCAACAAGTCGAGCCTGGGCCAGAGGAAAAGGACTAGGAAGACAGAGCAGCTTCACAAAGTGCCATATGCACATGGTGCCCTCACCCCAGTTCCACTGTGCCAGCTCCCTCCCCCAGCTGGCCAAAGGGTGGAACCCTGCTAATTAAGACTCATCCCTGAATGTCAGTAGCTCAGCACCTAATGCAGAGCCCGGTGCATACATGGGAGCTAACCAGTAGAGTTCCCATGGATGGATGGATGGATGGATGAACATGCTCTAGATTTTGTCTTTGCTGTACTACTTGCTCCCAAAGCCCTCAAACTAAAATCTCTCACATCATCACTTTAGTGCCTTCTACTCCAGGCACCTAGGCTGACACTAAACTCCAGTAACTAAGAAAAATTCCTGAGTACAACCAGCCCAAGGATTCCTGAGGGTAGGCTTGGAGAATGGTCTCACAACCTTGTCTCTCCTCACATTATTGCTTGTAGGGTCTTCTGGGGTGAATCATCCTACTTTGAGAATCAAGAGCATGGGGGTTGGGTTCAAGTCTCAAGCCTGCTTTTTCCTATCTATGTAACCTTAGTCAAAAGTCATTTTTCCTCTCCAAGACTTAGGACTCTGCTCTGTAAAATGGAGCTAAAAATACCTATCTGGGATTATGGTAAGGAATAAATGAGAAAATGTATTAGGTTGAACCCTAAGAAATTGCCCCAAAACAGTTGAACACCAGCAATTTTGTACGGTTCAACCTAATATATAAAGTGTTTTATCCCTTTCATCAGAATACAGGTCAAACTAATAGAAGCAACCACTTCTCCACCAATCATGGCTGCAGGCATTTCCTGCAGTAGTTTGGCCTGGGAACAGGGTGACTCGTGGCAGCTCCTGCCTGGAAATGATTTACCCACAAGAGCACAGTAGGAGTTGGCACCTTCTCCTGACCTGGGTGAGAGTGCCCACTCCCTAGGTCAAGTTGCAAGGCAGAGATGGCCCAGGACGGGCCTTCCTTCCCAGGGGCAGAGCCACAGGGGTCCCAGGCCACTAGGCACTTGGAAGAAACTGAAAGCAGCTGCCTGCCAGCTTTTCTCTGCCTAGTGACAGCTGTCAAGCCCAGATCCTCTTGATCCAGCAAAGATCCAGGCCTGAGAAAGCTCCAATTTGGAACTGACAGCTGTGGTGACCACAGTAGGAAAAGCCCTCTCGCCATCCTACATATCTGCTACCCAATCCCAGCTCTAGCTGTAAAAGTCACAGGGATTTCAGGTGGGAGGGGGATGGGAGGAGTCAAGAGAAATGCCCATTGACTAGCCACGCCTTGGATGCTGGCGCCCCAGGCTGATGAGGACCACGGGAGCACTAAGCAGACATTTATAGAGTGCCTACTCAGTGTTTCCACCGAGGGCATGATTGTCATTTTGGTTAAGACAATTCATTGTATAGGACTGTCCTGTGCATTGCAGGACAAGTAGCATCTGACAGCAAGATAAGGATAGGGTGCACATTGTAAGCCTGAGAACTGGGTGAGTCCCAGCCACTGAGGCTCAGGAGAAGGGCCCCAGCAGAGTGGTAGCCTCTCCACCGTTCTGAATGGCACCTTGAAGGTGACTTTTTTAACTAGATGCTCCACAACTATGTGTTGGCCTGATGGCTGTGAGCTACCCCATGATCCTAGTGCCTGGGTAATCTTGCCTGGGCCAGTGGAGACATGTAAAATCACTCAGACCCGGCCTGGGACCTCAGGGGAGAAAAGCCAGGGAAGACATCCCCCAGGAGCTGCCCAAATTGAGTGTGTACCACTGGCAGGCAGTGAACCACTCTGCTGAGGGCCCCAAGCCCTGGCCAGCCTGTGCCAGAGAGTCCACATGGAGAGTGAGGCCAACTCGACCCACGGCCCAAGTGCTAGTTTCCCAGCATCAAGCAGGATGGCATGTGTGAAATTTGTTCAGGGAAGTGTGATGAATCTCCAACTTGAGCTACAGCATTGACTCCCAGAGCACAGAGGTGCCTGACCAGGAGTCCATGTACTTGGATGGGGAAAAAAATGACAACTTTGTCTTCACTAACCTCTAACTGAAATTTCGCCTTTCCTTCCCTAATGAATGCAGCAGCACACTGAAGTCATATTAGCACTACCTGCGACTTTGTCTCCAGTTAGAACTGCAGAGATTTTTCTATCTCATTACCATTGCTGCAGGTATTTTGAAATAACATTACACTCATGGCTACTTCAAAAGTGTGGTCGTTACTGGACCTGCCACTAGATCATGTTACTCAATGTGCTAATAATGAAATGTCTATTACTATATCACAAATTTTAAAACATATATATTTATAACCATCTTTAAATATGGTTGGCTTCCCTTGTAATCCTATGTATCTTATTTTATGCTTATAGAAACATTCCAAGAAGGAGTCCATAGGTGTCATCAGACTCCCAAAACGGTCCAAGCCATAAATGTGTTAAGAACTACTGGGTTCTAGAGTTGGCAGGAAATCAGGCTGATTGGGGTCAACAGGGAAGGCCTGGATGCCAGAAGAGGCAGCACGGGCTTGTGCTCTGCAGGCACCAGGAGGATGCTAAAGGTTTCTAAGCAGGAGACTGCACAAGATGATGCTGAGGTTTCCAGCCTGGGATTCCAGAGATGGTTGTAGCATTAACAGAAATAGAGAAGTCAGGAGGAAAGTTTGATCGGGGTGGTGGGAGAGGGTTTTGTTTTAAACATATTAAATTTGGGACTAAAAAAATGGACATCCAGGTGAAGTTGTCCACCCAGCTCTGGGAAATGCAAATGGGCAGACTGGGAGAGTGGCCATGGCAACAGGAAAGATTTGGGCGGGGGGGTCATCCTTCAAGATGGTCATGGAAGCATTTGGAGTAATTGCAGTCATCAGTGGAAAAAGGACAGTGGGAGAAAAGAGGCCAAGGCAAGGGGCTGTCATAGGCTGGCTTCTCTGGGAAACAGATTCTGAGATTTTTGTTCAGGTTTCTGGGACTGGCTTCTAGAACAGCACCTGTGAAGAAGTAAGGGAAGCAGGATTGGTCAAAGGCAGGAGTTGAACTGCAAAACACAGTCACACTGGAGACCTTAGCTGACCCCGTGAGGAGCTCTGAGCTGGGATGGTCCCTTCAGAGGGTCCCAACTGAGGCTGGCGGCTGGGCCTTTCTCCTCCCACCACCCTTGCCCCCATCTATTGACTAGTCTTTGGATGTAGGCTGCCCTCCCCCCAGGGAAGGAGCATTACCTTGGATAGGGACTCAACTGTGAGCCATCAGCCAACATCTCTGGCAGCTGGGGGATTGAGTGCCTTGGTCCTAAATGGCGAAGAGGGGAAGCTCAAAGTCTGTTCTCCCAGCCACAGGGAAAGTGCAAGTGGCTACCCCCCCCCAACCCTGCGCAGGCCTCTGAGCAAGTCCCACCCTGCCGTCCACAGCCAGTTGTAGGAGTCCTAGGGACAGTGAGTCAGGGCCTAAAAGGAATTTGAGTCCTTGGTGCCTGTAATTCAGGTCCTCAGTATCTCCTCCAACCTCTCCCATTTGGGGCTAAGCTGGGGGGAAGTTGGAGAGAGCTGAGCCGTTGCCATTCTCTGCAGTTTGTTTTTAAGAGGTTACCAAACTAAGCAAACCAACCACAGCAGAAACAGGTTCTGTGGCCTCTGTGTCCCTCCCTTCCTTCTGGGGCGACCCACATCTCAAAGAGGGGATGTCACCACAATTGAGGTTAGAGCCCTGCTCACAAGGCCTGCAGTCTGTACAGGAAATGATACCGTTAGAGCTGCCAAATAAAAAGAGGTTGGGCTTCATTTTGAAAGCGAGAAACGTACAAACTTGACTTTTGATTTTGACATTTATGTCCTAAGACCAAAAAAGCAAACCAAATAGCAACCAAACTGATTAGGCACAAACTCTCCCCAAACTTTAAAATCCAGAAAAATTGATTCGTTCATTCATTCATTCTTTCATTCCACAAAAAAATAACAGGTTCTGAGTTTGCAAAATGATAGGCTGACAGACCAAATGTGGCTGAAGACCAGCTTGTTGTTGTTGTTGTACATAGTTTTAAAAAATAATTTAAGTCAGTTGCCAATTCACTTTTTATTTTAACATCTTTATTGGAGTATTATTGCCTTACAATGCTGTGTTAGTTTCTGCTGTATAACAAAGTGAATCAGCTATACGTATACATATATCCCCTTATCTCCACCCTCTTGTGTCTCCCTCCAACCCTCCCTATCCCTCCCCTCTAGGTGGTCACAAAGCACCGAGCTGATCTCCCTGTGCTATGCGGCTGCTTTCCACTAGCTATCTAGTTTACATTTGGTAGTGTATATATGTCCGTGCCACTCTCTCACCTCATACCAGCTTACCCTTCCCCCTCCCCGTGTCCTCACGGCCATTCTCTAGTAGGTCTGCAACTTTATTCCTGTCCCGCCCCTAGGTTCTTCATGGAATCTAAGGGAAAAAAAAAAAAAAGGTTCTGGAGACCCTAGGGACCAATTCACTTTTTTAAAAATTGTAAGATCTGACCACAATGAACCCGTCAGCAAGAACTAAGTGCTGCCCCCTTGTGGATGGGCGTGGGTCCCCCCCCCTCCCCAGTTCACCTCAGACCCCATTCAAGCCTGCTGCTCTCCTCAGCAGGGGCCCTGTCATGTCAGCGTTTGTGTTCATGAACACTAGACCCAGAAAAGATGGATGCTAGGATTGCAATGCTGGATGGTGTTATGGCTCTTGCTCACAGGGCTGTCTCTGCTCTCTTCCACTCACTACCTAGGGTGGGACTTGGACCCACCGACCTAGACATTGCAGACTCATTGTGTACCAACAGACAGGGCCTTGGGGAAGGAGCCACAAATGTGGTCAAGAGAAGTTGGGAAAACTTAACAGAGATTCTAGGAGGATGGGTAGACTTCTACTGGGTGGCAAAGAGGGCAGGGGTAGGGGAAAGAGGCGTGTCAGCACAAAGGAATGCCGGAGGATGGCGCTTCTAAAGGAAGTGGCACGTGTGTAGTGGAGAGGGGTGGAGGAGGCCTTGCCAGCCAGGCTGAGGAACTGGCTTTTTATCCCGGAGGTTTTGAGGCAGAGGCATGAGGTGATCTGACATGTGCGACTAGAAGATGACTCTGGTGACCCCATGGAGGGCAAGACCCCAGGCAGGGAGGACAGGCAGGAGGTTCCTGCCACTGTTTAGGTGAGAAGTAATAGGGCTTTGATTTGGGGAGGTGCCAGTGAGTAGAGGAAGGAAGCGATTCAAGAGGGATTTAGGAGGTCAGACTAACAGGTCCTCTTGATTCCTCAAGGTGGGTGGGAACTTGCACACCATGGCGCATTGCTGAGCTCTGCTGGCGGCCACAGTAGCGGGTGCCCTTTGTTCGGCACTTGCCCATCCGTTCATGCACCCCAACCTCAAAGCCAAAGACAGCCAATGGACTGTCTTTCCACAAGGCAAACAGCTCCTTGAAGAGCTCCCTAGCATCCCTCCGGACACCCTGGCACATCCTGACCTTACCCATAGTGCATAGTCTCCTCAAACCATCCTTTGCTTCAAAGCAAAGTCCAAGAGGTCAGGGACTGTGCCCATCCTGGTCATCACTGTATCCCCGAATGCCTGTGTGCCCACCCAGTACAGAGAAGGACCCAATGTATTTGTTGAATGAATGAACTATTTTTTTGGCACCTACTTTGTGTCTGGTACTTTGCAAATATTAATCCATTTCATCTTTAAAACATCCCCATGAGGATAAGCCAGGTATGCTTATGATCCCCATTTTGTAGATGAGGAAAATGAGGCATGGAGAGGTGGAGAGACTTGCCCAAGGCCATGGGGCTTCGGAAGAGACAGAGCTGGGATTTGACTCCTGACTGATGCTGGTTCCCCTACAACACATTGCTCCAAAGTGTGCATTCAAACAGGATCTCGATTGAGAAGGTTGAGGTTGTCCCATTTTTTTCTTGTTTATTAAAAAACCCACATATTTAGAGAAGTTAGATTTGCCCCTCAGAGTGCAAAGCATAATTTCCACTCAGTGAGAAAGTCATCTCACCCCCGTGGGAGATGCAGCTGAAACTCACAGGACTGAACATCCCCTGGAGGATGCAGGAACAGAGGGGCGAAATGCCTCCCTCTGGCCCAGGTGTCTTTTCTCTACCAACTTCTTCTTAATCAGAGTGTGATATGAGGACCAGCAGCAATAGCGGCACCTGGGACCTAGTTAGGAATACAGCATCTCAGCACACACCCTCTTCCCACCTACTGATTCAAACCTTCATTTTAACAACATCTTCATGGGATTCATATGCATGAAAAGTTTGAGAAGCACTGACCTAGGGGGCAGCCTCTGAGAGTGACCTAGCTCCTCACCAGATCGGAGCTCCCTGAGGGCAGGGCTGTGTCTTGTTGTGTCCCCAGGTTCCTTGCACAGTGCCGGGCACCTAGCGGGTACTTAGTAATGTGTGTTGAATGAGTATATTGCTGAAGAAATCTAGCCACATACAGCCAGCTTAGGCACAGATAGAATCATGTACCAGGCACATTGTGCAGCCCTGCCCGCCCCTGTCACCCACTTCTGCAAGCTGCGCAAGGCAGAGGTCCAGTCCTGGGGCTCCTTCTTAGCCTATGGTCCCGTGAGGGAGGCCCAACACCAGGGAATTTGTCTCTATAGGCCTTAGACTTTGGACAGGATGCTGAATAGGCTTGCTTCCTCCATCCTCCTACCCCGAAAACCCCAAGGAGGAACTTCTGAGGTGCCCACACTCTGGTTTTTGCTCTCTTCACTGAGAGCCTGGCCTCCTCAGCACCAGTGACCACCGCCATCCCCATGCCACTTCTCAAATGCCCCCCCTGGAAATCCAGGTCCCTTCCAGGGTGCAGAAGGTGCTGCCAGGTGCTGGCTACCAAGCCCTTGCTGAGCGTGCAACCAAAATAAACCTCAGTTGATATGGAAACGGGTCAAATTATTTTAAGAAAAAAATTGCTCCTTCATTAAGTCACGTTGTTATGGCAACTGGGATTAGGAAAGTAACTTGGCCGAGGAGGTTATGTGCAATGTTTTGGGACTGAGAGTTTTCAGAAGAGCGGAAAACAATTTGTGAGCTCATCTCCTTGTCGCCTGGTTCTGCCTAGAAGAGGAGGAGGAGGAGGGCCAGTTGAGGATCAAGCCATCCCACCTGGGTGGGCTTGTGCAGGGGGACTGGGGGCCGCTCGCGGGGGACCCGCCTGTGGTGATGCAGGCTGAGGTCATAAAGGATACGTGGGAAAGGAAGCTACCCGGGAAGAGGATGTCCTGACCAGAGGTCCAGAACTGCGTGTGCAAGCGAGCCCTCCACTCTGCTGCCAGAGGAACGCCACAACTTCCTGGAATAAGGGGAAGGCAGGAGAGTTGAAGAAAAATCACAGTAGCTACTCTTGATTGGGTCCTAACTATGTGCTGGGCACTGAGCTAAGTTGACTCTCACATTCAATCCTTGCCACAACCCTGCCAGGCATTATTATTACCTCAGTTTTGCAAATAAGGAGACTGAGTCTTAGGTCTGTGGAGTGACTTGTCAAAAGTCACACAGTAAGTGCAGAGCTGGGATTGGAATCTTAGTCACCGCTTGTGGCCTTTGCTGCAAAGTCAAGGGACTAATCAGCTGAAACATGAAACCAGGTATTATCTTATGCCCTCATTCATTCATTCATTCAGTTCAAAATTATTTATGGAGCACCTACTCTGTGTCAGGTCCTGAGAAGAGCATAGACAAATTACATTTGCTTTTTGCCTTCAAGGGGTCCAAGGACGCGTTGGGGGGAAACGTTGCAGTAAGTTGTGTACCAATACAGGCAGCCCCAGGCAAGATGCTGGGCAGCGTGGGGAGCCAGAGGGCCCTGCACAGAAGGAATGGCAAATCGGTCCCTCCTCAGAGGGGCCCTACTCTCGCTTCTTGATTCCCTCTCCCTTTCAGATATTCCAAAGGGCTCCTCAGACTCAGGAAACACTGGCCTTTGGGATGGGAAGAAGAGAGATTGAGGGTCTCAAGCCAACAAGGAGAGGGGTGGGAGCACCTGAGACTCCAAGGTTCAGGAAAGGAGGCCAATCAGAGGGCCCAGCCTCGGTCAAGTTTTCTGCTTCCTTCCCTACAAAGTTGGGCAATGCACTGTGAACCTTGGCAGTGGAGGAGGTTAGGAGGCTGCTGTGAGGTGTCCTGGGCCCATTAGAAAAAGCGGGCTCCATCCCGCTAAGCTTTTATGCACCAAGGCTTTTCTTAATACATAGCAAAATCTGTTGCTGCTTTTGAAATTGCCACTTAGTATTAAATGAATAGTGCTGAGGCCCTTCGCCCTCTTCTCTTTCTAGCCTTGAATAGGCTACTGTTGTGAGATTATCACCAGCCTGTTGTATGTTGGTTTGCTTGGTGTTATGTAGCTGTCAGCATGGGCTGGAGCCCAGCTGAATAACAAGGGCCTAAGAAAGAGCCCCTCACCCAGCCCAAGACAAAGCCTTCAGAGCCTGCCTGGAGGATCACCAGCCCAGGACCAGGCGGGTACACCCTCACCCCAGCACACCACAGTCAGTGCTCAGCAGGGAGCACAAAGGGGGTCCATCTGCACTCCGGAGACCCAGTGAGGGCCCTCACACGCAGATGCGCACACACACACGCGCGTGCACACACACACACACCAGGTCTTGTGCAGTTTTGAGTAGGGGAATAAAATTTGCCAGAAATTAAACATCCCCATTCCCATTTAATCCTCACTGTAAGGTAGATGCTATTTTTCCCATTTTATAAAAGATAAAACAGAGGCTCTCAGAGGGCTAGTGACATGCCCATGGTCACACAGCTGGGAAGTCACAGAGCTGGGATTAAGAACCACAGAGTTCTCATCTCTCACTGCTTCCAGGGCTAGAAGAACCCCCCAGAAAACTGCCTTATGACTCTGTCAACTGCCTCAGCAGCCCCAAGCACTATTTACATTCAGCTCGGTGTTAGCAAAGCCACTGCCCACTGGAATCACTGGGGATATATATGATTAAGAAATCATATCTATTTCTGCAAGCTGGGTTGGAAAATTAACTGTCAGAGAGACCTGAATTTAAGTGTAGGGCTACTCTTTACTGGCTGGGTGATTTACAGAGCCTCTCAATCTCATTTTTTAAATGAAAGCTTGTTGTAGGAATTAGAGATAATACATGTACGGGGCTTACCTAATGCCTGACATACAATAGGAACTGAATAAAGGTTAAAAAAAGAATCATCTGGAGAGTTTTTTAAAATAGCCCATGTTGGAGCCTTACTCCAGACCAAGTAAATCAAAATCCCTGAGGGTGGAGCCCAGGGATTAGTATTTTTAAATTCCCCAGATAGTTCTAAGGTACAGGTGACATTCCAGGAATGACACCCACGGCCCCTCTCTTCAAGGAGCTCCCAACCAGTGGAAAAGACAGAGATCACCAGGCAACCACAGTCCACAGCAGCCAGGACTGCTGCCAGGTGCTGGGACCAGGATTGGGTAGCAGCTGACAGCAGGTGGTAAGCGCCATCGAAAGCTAAATTAAAGAATCACAGGGAGGGCTTCCCTGGTGGTGCAGTGGTTGAGAGTCCGCCTGCCGATGCAGGGGACACGGGTTCGTGCCCCGGTCTGGGAAGATCCCACATGCCGTGGAGCGGCTGGGCCCGTGAGCCATGGCCGCTGAGCCTGCGCGTCCAGAGCCCGTGCTCCGCAACGGGAGAGACCACAACAGTGAGAGGCCCGCGTACCGCAAAAAAAAAAAAGAAAAAGAAAAAGAGAAACCATGCAACAACCTAATGACAAGACTTTCACAGGGAATTCCGTGGCGGTCCAGTGGTTAGGACTACGCACTTCCACTGTCGAGGGTGCGGGTTTGATCCCTGGTCTGAGAACTAAGATCCCACTAGCTGCGCTGTGCGGCCAAAAATAAAAAAAGAGTTATAGCAGCAGTAGCAGTTCCAAGGTAGCATGTTAGCAGTGAGGAAGGGCTGCACTGATCCTCCACATACTCACACTCAGTCCCCCTCAGCATCAGGAGCAGATATTTGCAAGGACAGTTGGCTGGAGTGAGAGTCACTCGTTTATTCACTCAACATGCATTTACCCAGCACCTACTATGTGCCAGGCACTGTGGATAGGCTGGTGACCAAGACAGACAAAGTCCCTGGCCTCAGGGAGTTTACCATCCAGTGAAAGGCAAATAGACAGGAAACAATGAAATCAATAAACCAGAAAAGTTTCAAATGGTGGAAGCCCTATGAAGGAAAGCAAGCAGAGATGTGGCCAGGGCGACTAGGATCTGGGTACCATAGAATTGCAGGATCAGAGAAGGTCTACCTGAGGAGGTGATATTTGAGCAAAGACCCAAATGAAAGAAGGAAGCAAACCATGTGACTATCTGGTAGAAGAGTGTTCCAGGCAGAGGGAGCAGCCAGTGCCAAGGCCTTGAAGTGGGAATGGGCCTGGCATGTTTGAGAAGCAGCAAGAAGGCAGCAGTGACCAAAAAAGAGCAAGCAAGGAGAGTGGTAAGCAATGAGGCCAGAGAGGGGGCCAGAGGCCACATCATGGTAAGGACTTTGCATTTTCATCTAATGGGATGAGAAGCAATGGGAGGGTGTGGTGAGGAACAATAGAATATAATTTACATTTTTCTTTAGTAACAGGTTTATTGAGATGTAATTCACATGCCATATAATTCACCCATTTATTTATTTATTTATTGACTTGCTTATTTATTTAAATTGAAGTATAGTTGATTTACAATGTTGTGTTAGTTTCAGGTATACAGCAAAGTGATTCAGTTATATATATACATATATATATATATATATTCTTTTCTAGATTCTTTTCCATTATAGTTTATTACAAGACATTGAATATAGTTCCCTGTGCTATACAGTAGGTTCTTGTTGTTTATCTATTTTACACATAGTAGTTTGTATCTGTTAATTCCAAACTCCTAATTTATCCCTCCCCCACCCTTTCCCCTTTGGTAACCATAAGTCTGTTTTCTATGTCTGTGAGTCTATTTCTGTTTTGTAAATAAGTTCATTTGTATCATTTTTTAGATTGCACATATAAGTGATATCATATGATATTTGTCTTTGTCTGACTTACTTCACTTAGTATGATAATCTCTATCTACGTTCATCCATGTTGCTGCAAATGGTATTATTTCATTCTTTTTTATGGCTGAGTAATATTCCATTGTATGTATATATACCACATCTTTATCCATTCATCCGTCAATGGACATTTAAGTTACTTCCACGTCTTGGCTATTGTGAGCACTGGGGTACATGTATCTTTTTGCAATTCACCCATTTAAAGCACACAATTCAATGGTTCTTAGTATATTCCCGTATATGTGCAACCATTACCACTGTCTAATTCCAGAACGTTTGCAACCCTTTACCCATTAGCAGTCACTTCCCACGTCCGCCAACACCCACCCCCGACCACTGGTAGTCACTAATTTACTTTCTGTCTCTTGGATTTGCCTAGTCTGGACATGTCATATGAATGGAATCATACAACGTGTGACCTTTTGTGACTAGCTTATTTCACTTAGCATAATGTTGACAAGTTTCATCCACGTTATAGCATGTACCAGAGCTTCGTTCCTTTTTATTGCCAAATAATGTTCCATTGTGTGGATATAGCACATTTTGTTTATCCATTCATCCGTTAATGGACATTTGGCTTGTTTCCACCTTTTGGCTATTATGCATAGTATTGCTACAAGCATTCGTGTACAAGATTTTGTGTGAACATATGTTTTCAATTTTCTTGGGTGATAACTACAAATGGAATGGCTGGGTCATGTATTAACTCTATGTTTAATCATTTGAGAAACTGCAGCCTGTTTTCCATAGTGGCTACACAATTTTACATTCCCACCAGCAGTGTATTTGGGGCCAACTCCTCCACATCCTTGCCAACACTTGTGATTATCTGATTCTAGCCATCTTAGTGAGTGTGAAGTGGGATATCATTGTGGTTTCGGTTTGCATTTCTCTGATGACTAAAGATGTCAAGCATCTTTTCATGTACTTACTGGCCATTTGTATATGTTCTTTGGAGAAATGTCTACCCATTTTTGCATTACATTACTATTTATCATTTTATTATTGAGTTGTAAGAGTTCTTTATATATTCTAGATACAAGTTCCTTAGGTAGATGATTGGCAAATATTTTCTCAAGTTTTGTGAGTTGTCTTTTCACTTTCTTGATGGTGTCCTTTGAAGCATAAAAATGTTTAATTTTAATGAAGCCCAATTTATCTTATTTTTTTCTTCTGTTGCTTGTGCTTTTGGTGTCATATCTAAGAATCCATCTCCTTATCCCTTGACTTTGAGAATGACTCTTCTGGCCATCATGCTGGGAATAGATGGGAGGCAGGGCTGCAGAGTACTGAGCAGAAGCAGGACGACAGTGGCCGTGAGGGGTGCTCTGAGTACTCTGCTTAGAGTACTGAGCGGAACCTTGGCCTCCTGATTGAGGGCTGGGCTCTGAAGCCTGCAAAGTGGCCCAGACCCAGGCACAAACACTGATATGCTGTCCATGTTTTCTTGCCTTTCTTTTATGCAAGTCCTGTTTCCTGCTCCTCTCCTGGTTTGAACCTGGTTGGGCAACTCAGACATCTGGAAAACAAGCTCAGGAAGTGATATGGATGGCCTTGGGTGGTGGGGAGGAGCCCCTGTCACACTAACGCAATGTGAGACCTGAGAAGACACCTTTCCTCTTTCTTGGCCCCAGTTTCCACATCTCTATTATGTGAGGGGCTGGACTTGGGTCTCTGGCTGCCCACAGGCTTCTGGGTCTTTAGCTCCCCAGTCTCACAGGGTAGCTGAATAAGGCTGGCAGAAAAGATTTATTGTGGGAGTGAGAGAGAGAGTTTAAGCAAACAAACCACAAAGCAATATTTACAGTATGATCCCTTAATTTGTTTGGCATAGGAAAATTTCAGGAAGGATACACCCAAGGTATCAGCAGTGTGTAGGATGATGTGTATTCTTTTCCTCTTTCAGTTTGTTTGTATGTTCTGATTTTTCACTGTGACAAACACATTTTGCTTTTGTAAAAGGGGGAAAAAAGAAAGGCATAAGAGAAAGAAACTAAATTTGACAATTTTTTTTGAAGAGAGAGATTGCCTAGAGGTCATTAACAGGAAAAGGGAGAGGGAAAGCTAGTCTCCAACAGGGCCGGTAGGAGCACGCCTCTACGCACCTTTCAAAATGCAAGGTGCTCTCTCTGCCAAGCGAGGTTGGGTGTCCCAGAAAGTGGACTCTGAGAGGGAGATGAGCGTGCGGGAAGTTTAGTAGGGAGGATCTTGTGATCGACAGCTGTGGAAAGTGGGTAGGGAAGCAGGATCGTGCAGAGGGGATAAAGTAAACTGTACCGCAGTCCTGACAACAGCCTCACTCGGTCAATCTAAGCAGGAGGCTCTGTCTCTGAGCCGGCCCCTCAGAGTTGGCCTGACTTGGGATGAAGGAGCCACCCCAGGAAGGAGGTGCAACATTTGACAAGCGATCCCCAAAGAGGGCTGGCAGTGCAATGCTACCTATGGCAGCTCTGCTGACACTTAGGAGACTAAGTTGTTTGTCCCTGAGGTGAGATCTGGGCAGCACATCACAGTGTCCGCTATAAGAGGACTGCCTTGCAGGTGACCTTCATGAAGGGCAAGGCCCTAGGCAGATATTAGGGGGCAGTTTCAAAGAGGAAAACCTCATTTTTGAACTCAGATGCCTGGCTGCTCTATCATTCTGAGCTCTGATCTCTATTCCTGATTTGTCTCCTCAGGCAGTGACCCTTGAGGGCCACCGATGGGCCAGCCTTTAGTTTAGGTACTTCCCAGGATCCAAAACATTGCTCCAGACTTTGTCTCCTAGGATCCTTTCATGGCTTTGGAATACAGACAGGGTGGAAATATTATGGGTGCATTTTATTAGTGAGGAATCCTGGGTTCAGAGAGGAGACACAGCTAGGTGGTGATGAGGTAGGCTCAGAGCCAGCTCTGTCCAGCCCCAGGTCCCACCCTCTTTCCCTGGTGACACAGCTGCCCAAAATTTCAAGTGATTTGTTTTGGGATCAAATGGACAAATCTCTTCCTCCTCATTAATGCTAAACCAGTTTGTTCCCCACACCTACCAATCAATTTCCGGATGAGCCCATCTCAATCCTGCAAATCACAAAGTGAAATTTGACTTAGTGGTTGCAACACAAAATGGCCCTTCCTCTTCTGGAAAGCTGCTCTCTTTGGAGGGGATCAGAGCTTTTTTGCACCAAGGACAAGCCTGAGCCTCCCCAGTTTGGGGGGGACATGAGAGGCTTCAGGCAGTCTGGCTGAGTTAATCTTCAGTTAATCTTATTAACCTGTGAGATCTATTGGCTGCAGGCACCAGACAAGTGACAGCACAGGCATTAATTCAGCAGTGGCCAGGGCAGCCTGACAGCCAGGGGCCGATTTATCAGTCTTTTTAATGGATGGGATTGCATTTAGCTAATTGAGTCTGAGACTGGCATAATAAGCCCTCTCTTCAGGCAACCCCCTTGTGACGTGGTGCTCCTCGGTGGGTGTCCTGCAGAGGGAAGGATGAAGGAAGGAGAAGAGAAGGCAGATGACAAGTGATGCCCCCCTCCCTGACCACTGTAATAACTGGTTTGGGGATTCAGGTATCTCTAAGCTGCGTGCTGCTGTCGGGAGGCAGTGGTTCTCAAATGTGATCCTCGCAGCAGCAGGATCAGCATCCCTTGGGAACTTGCGAGAAACGCAGAATCTTGGACTCTACCCCAGACCTACTCGATTAGAAAGTCTGGGAGCGGGGCCCAGCAGTCTGTGTTTTAACAGGCCCTCCATGGCATTCTGATTCTCACTAAAGTTCGAGACTCAGTGGATGAGTTATGAGCACAAACTGGCACCAGGCAGCCTGGGTTACTAGTATATGACTTTGGACAAAGCATCTAACCTCTCAGTGTCTCAGTTTCTTCATCTGTAAAATGGGGCTATAATAGTACCTGCCTTACAAAGTTATTGTGAAGATTAAGTTTGCAAAGTGCCTAGAGCAATGTCTGGGACATGGTAAGGGGCTGTATTTATAAATGTTAACAACTGCTGTTATTGTTGGAAATAATGGAGCCTAGGGCTTCTGTCTGCTCCTTCAGCATGACAGTGACTCTAAGTAAAAAACAGGATCGTAAAATTCCTATGATTTGATAAGTAAAACCATATGGTACAAAATTTTCTCTTTACTGTGATTATACTTATGTAAAAATGGGTATGCACATGAACAAGGTAAAATTATGGGTGATTTCTTTCTCTAATCACAAATGTTTGCATGTGGTTAAATGTAATATACCTTTGGAATCAAAATATTAACTACATTCGACTAGATGATAAAAATGTATTGGATCATAGATAACCAATGGGCAGAGTTGAAGACTGCTCCAGAACATTCAAGATATAGGGCTGCCACATGTGGGTCCCTGTCTCCACTCAGGGACAGGACAGCAGTTCTGGGCTCATCAGGTCACATCAGAGCAAAACACGAGGTCCCTCAAGGTTAAAAGGGAAGAGATGTGAGCCAGAGTCTGGTCCAACTAAGGAACCTCAATAATAGCATGAAGGATGGCTGGGAGGTGGGCATGAGGGCTGGGCAATGAATTCATCCTCAGGAAGGGAGAAAGATTCCAGCTGAGAGTCAGCATGGCCTTGGGAGCTCTAAGACCTTGATGATTGCTGTGTAAAAGTCTGAATATTTGGTGAGAGCTTCAATTAAATCTCCATCTCTAAAGGAATAATTCCAGCTAGCCGGCGGGTCTATATCTCCATCTTGTCACCTACATATATCTAGGTATCAGGGGACTCCTGATTGGGCTGTAAAATCCTGGCATAGGGCCAGGATAGCTGACTTCAAGATTAAGATCTAGGTCAAATTATTGGGGTAGGTGTGTAGTAAGCTTGAAACTTCAAACATGTATGCTACTCTCAGCTCCACTTTCCTCTTTTAAACTTTGGTTTAAAACCTAGAACAAGGACACTCCAGTTAGAGTTTACTAAGATCTGAGTATAGTGCTTGATTCTACAGAGTATTTCTTTGTACCTCGGTAACCTGTTTACGTTTAAATGGTAGCATATCTGTTGATACATGGTGACAATGGAATCTAATAAGACGTACTGGAATTTCTGCAGTTTATCACATAAACTACCCTGATCTCATCTTGTGGCCTTTGTTTTAATACTTGAGTATGATATTGTGGTACATTTCTGACTTACCAAGGTTATTTTTCATGTATACAACAGCTTTATTGAGACGTAATGCATGTATATACCATATAGTTCACCCATTTTAAAATGTACAATTCCATGGGTTTTAATATATTTAAAGAGTTGTGCAGCCATGACCACAATCTTAGAACATTTTCAACACCTGAACCCTGAAACCCTGAACCCCCTCCCCAGCCCTAGGCAAACACTAATCTACTTTCTGTCTCCATGGATTTGCCTATTCTGGACATGTCATATAAATGGAATCATTCACTACGTGGCCTATTGTGTCTGGCTTCTTTCACGTGGCATAATGCTTTCAATGTTCATTGATGTTGTAGTATGTCTCATTACTTCATTCCTTTTTGTGGCTGAATAACATTCCATTGCATGGCTATACCACGTTTTGTTTATTTATTTATCCATTCACCAGTTGATGCACATGGGTTGTTTCCACTTTTGGCTATTGTAAATAATGTGGCTATGAATATTCATGTACAAGTTTTTGTGTGGACGCGTGTTTTCATTTCTCTTGGGTGTATGCCTAGTAGTGGAAGGGCTGGGTTGTATGACAACTCCATATTTAACATTTTGAGGAACTTACCATTTTCCAAAGCAGCTGCACCATGTTACGTTCCCACCAGCAATGTGTGAGAGTACCAGTTTCTCTACATCCTCATCAACATTTGTCTGACTTTTTGAGTCTAGCCACCCTAGTGGGTGTGGAGTGGGATCTCATTGTGTTTTTTATCTTCATTCCCCTAATGAATAATGATGTTGAGCATCTTTTTATGTGTTCATTGGCCATTTGTATATCTTCCTTGGAGAAATGTCTATTCAGACCTTTTGCCCATTTTTGAATTGGTTTATTTGTCTTTTATTATTGATTTGTAAGAGACGTTTATATATTCTGGATACAAGTCTCTTATTAGACATATGATTTGCAAATATTTTCTGGCATTCTGTAGGCTTTTTACTTTCTTGATGGTGTTATTTGTAACACAAATTTTTTTAATTTTGATGAATTCCAGTTTATCTATTTTTTCTTTTGTTGTTTGTGCAATTTGTGTCACATCTAAGCAACTATTGCATAATCCAAGGTCTCAAAGATTTACACCTATGTTTCCTTCTCAGTGTTATAATTTTAGCTGTTATGTGTAAGTCTTTGATCCAATTTGAATTTAATTCTGTATGAGTGTGAGAATGAATTCCAATTTTGTTCTTCTACATATGGAAATCCAGTTGTCCTAGAACCACTTGTTGAAAAGACTGTTCTTTCCACATTGAATGAATTTGGCACTCTTGTCAAAAATCAACTGGCCTTGAGTATGAGTTTATTTCTGGATTCTCAGTTCTGTTCCATTGATCTATATGCCTATCTTTATGCTATCAGCACTTTTTTTTTTTTTTTTTTTTTTTTTTTGCGGTACGCAGGCCTCTCACTGTTGCGGCCTCTCCTGTTGCAGAGCACAGGCTCCGGACGTGCAGGCCCAGCGGCCACGGCTCACGGGCCCAGCTACTCAGCAGCACGTGGGATCCTCCCGGACCGGGACACGAACCCGTGTCCCCTGCAACGGCAGGCGGACTCTCAACCACTGTGCCACCAGGGAAGCCCAGCACATTATTTTTTTATATAAATTTAATTTTTTTTAATTTATTGGCTGTCTTGGGTCTTGGTTGCTGTGCGTGGGCTTTCTCTAGTTGCAGCGAGCGGGGGCTACTCTTCGTTGCAGTGTGCAGGCTTCTCATTGCAGTGACTTCTTTTGTTGCAGAGCACAGGCTCTAGGCATGCGGGCTTCAGTAGTCGTGGTGCATGGGCTTAGTTGCTCTGCGGCATGTGGGATCTTCCTGGACCAGGGCTTGAAACCATGTCCCCTGCATTGGCAGGCGGATTCTTAACCACTGCGCCACCAGGGAAGTCCCAGAACATTATTTTAATTACTGTAGCTTTGTATAAAGTTTTGAAATTGGTGGGAAGTGTGAGTTCTCCAACTTCATTCTTTTTTAAGTTTGCTTTGGCCATTCTGGGTCCCTGGAATTTCCATATGAATTTTAGGATCAGCTTGTCAATGTCTATTAATACAAAGAATCCAGCAGGGCTTCTTATCGGGATTGCTTGGAATCTATAGATCATTTTGGAGAGTACTGCCATCTTAACAATATTAAGTATTTTGATCCATGAACATAGGATGTCTTTCCATTTGCTTCAATCTTCTTTACTTTCTTTGAACATGTCTTGTAAGTTTTCAATGTACAAGTCTGGCACCACTTTTGTTTAATTTATTCTAAGTGTTTTATTCTTTTGATGATATTGTAAATGGAGTTATTTTCTTAGTTTTATTTCAGATTGTTCATTACAAGTGTATTACAATACAATTTCTATATTGATTTCATATCCTACAACTTTGTTGAAATCATCTATTAATTTAAATAGTTTTTTTTAGCAGATTCCTTAGGATTTCTATATATAATACAAGATCATGTCATCTGTAAATATAGTTTACTTCTTCCTTTCCAATCTTTCCAGTGCCTTTTATTTCTTTTTCTTACCCATGGCTAGAACCTCCAGTACAATGTTGAATAGAAGTGGCGAGAGGGGACACCCTTGTCCATTCCTGATCTTAGAGGGAAAGCTTCTAGCGTTTTGCTATTGTCATGTTCTTGTGGGTTTTTCACAGATGCCCTTTGTTAGGTTGATGAAGTTCCTTTCTATTTCTAGTTTGTTGAGAGGTTTTTTCTTTTTTAATCATGAAAGGGTGTTGTATTTTGTTAAATCCTTTTACTGTGTCTATTGCAATAATTATGTTTTTGTTTTTCATTCTATTGATATACTCTATTTCATAAATTGATTTTCAGGTGTTAAAACAACTGTGCATTCCTTGGATAAATCCTACTTGGCCATGGTATATGATCCTTTCTATATGTTGCTGGATTTGGTTTGCTCGTATATTGTTGAGGATTTTTGTGTCCATAATCATAAGAGATATCGGTCTGTAGTTTTCTTTTCTTGTGATGCTTTTTGTCTAGTTTTGGTATCAGGGTAATACGGGCCTCATAGAATGAGTTGAAAAGTGTTACCCCTTCTTCTATATTTTGAAAGAGTTTGTGAAGAACTGACATTAATTCTTCTTTAATTATTTGATAGAATTCATCAAAGAAGCCATCTGTGTCTGGGCTTTTCTTTTTTTTTAAGTCAATCTTTTTTTAAATTAATTTATTTATTTTTGGCCGCATTAGGTCTTCGTTGCTGCACGCGGGATTTCTCTAGCTGCAGCGAGCAAGGAGGGCTACTCTTCATTGCTGTGCATGGGCTTCTCATTGAGGTGGCTTCTGTTGTTTGCAGAGCACGGGCTCTAGGCACACGGGCTTCAGTAGTTGTGGCTCGTGGGCTCTAGAGCGCAGGCTCAGTAGCTGTGGCTCATCGGCTTGTTGCTCTGCGGCATGTGGGATATTCCCCGACCAGGGATCAAACCCGTGTCCCCTGCATTGGCAGGCAGATTCTTAACCACTGCGCCACCAGGGAAGCCCTGGGCTTCTCTTTATGAGTAGTTTTGATTACTAATTCAATCTCTTTACTTAGATTTATTTGGAGTTTTTGTTTCTTCTTTGTGTCTTTTCAATAGTTTGTGTCTTTCTAAGACTTTATGCATTCTATCTAAGTTGTATACCTTACTGTCACACAATTGTTCATAGTATTCCTTTATAATCTTTTTAATTTCTGTAAGATTAATTGTAATGTCCCCTTTTAAATTTCTGATTTAAGTAATTGAGGTCTTCTCTCTTTTATTCTTGATCAATCTAGCTAATCAAAGTTCTTTGGAATTCTCATTTGGTCCTCAGTCTCCTTCTGCCTATGTTTGGGAGCATTGGCCAACCTAAGAACATACATATATTTCTTTTATAGTCAAGAAAATAGGTCTTATTCACACTCCAGCATGTGGAGCTCTCAATCTGAACCCCCAAAGCATACTATTCTGTTCCCTCGACTAACTGAGGCAGACTCATTGCGAACCAGACTCTTTATTAGCCCCTGGCTATAGCTCATAAAGCTATCACAATCTCATCCTCTCACTTTGAAAATTAAGCGTGCAGCCCTTTTAGCACATTAGCCATCAGCCAAGTATTGCTCATTTCTGAGTAAATATGGGGGCCTGGAGAAGAGCAGAAGGCAGCGGACCCTGGCCAGCTGGGACCCCCAAGCAAGGCATTGTGAGTAGGCCTGGGGCCTAGTCTTGATGAACAGTGCTCTTTGAGTCTTGAATGGGAGCAGAGGCAATTTAGAAGAGCAGAGGCCTACTGCTGTTCTGACCATTTGTCTCCTTGGCCATGGCACCCAGACTGTGCTGCCCTGCTTGGCAGGGATTCAGCTGACAGGTGGCAAAGTCAGGAAGTCAGGAAAAAGCATTTGGGATTTTGGGAAATTGCCGATTTTGACTGGTGTTCTGGGGTGCGTGGCACAGTTGGTGATCTTTCCCCTTCTCTCTGCAAAACTTAAGCCTGGCTGGGGTGCTAGGGCAGAAGCATCCATTAGCTCAGAAAATGTCTTCGAGCCAATAAAATGTTCGCTTAAAGATTATTTCCAGACTAATGGGAAATCTGTGTGTGCAAGCAAGTCCAAATTTTAAAATGGAGCAAAACCCACCAAGATTTCACTGGTAAGGAAGTGGCAACAAATCAACTCTTAGGGAGGAGTGTGTGGTGAGCTTGAAACTCAAACCAAGTGTGACAGCCTCAGCCCCACCCTGGGCTGCTGACTCAGGACCAAGAGGAAGAGGGAGCTGCCAGACTTCATGATTTCTGTAAACAGTTCTTGAAAGAGAAACCACACACTTGTCTTTCTGCCAGCCCCCAGCTTCTCCTGGGAGCTTACAGTTCAGCTATTGTCTTTTCTCTGACACCCGAGGGCAGGGCTTCTCATCTTCAGCTCTATGGACCTCCAAGGGGTGGAAAGAATTTAGGGGGTCTGTGAACTTGGATGGGAAAATTTTTTGATCATTTTCCACTAACCTCTAACAGAAATTTAGCATTTCCTCAAACTAGGAATGTAGGCAGCCAGCATAATAGTATTAATAGTATCTGTGACTTTATCCCCAATAGAAATCACAAATATTTTCATATCAGATTACAGTTATTGTATCTCAAGAAAGTTACTTATGCTCATCATCACTTCAAAACTTCTAATCTATAGACTTGCCACTCAGTCTTGTAACTTAATGCATTATTAAAGTAGTAACATAACTAGATCATAATTTCTTAAAAGTATTTTGTAACTATTTCAATATGATTCATTTCCTTTTTAATTCTATGCATTATATTTTATGCATCTGAAAACATTATTCTGAGAAGGAGTCCAGAGGTTTCACCAAACTGCTAGAGGGACCCATGATCTAAAAGGGATTGAGACCCCAGCCCTGGATCTTGGCACTCTCCTGCTCCACTGGCCTCATTTCTGCTCCACAGAACTTTCCCTGGCTTACTGGAGGGCTCGAAAGCATTAGCATGCTAGTGCTGTGACATTGGGCAAGTTAAAATTTCCCTGCTGTTTCTTAACCTTCAGAATGGGGAATAATAACACTACCTACACTTTTATAGGGTTGTAGTGATGATTCAATGAGTTAATCAGTGTAAAGCGCTTAGTGCCCAACCAATAGTAAGTGCTAGTAAGTATTAGCTATTTTTATTGTTGTTGTCATTTCATATCAATTATCTCACTAATATCTACTATTATTATCTCCATTTTTAGAAAAAGGAAACTGGGGCTTAGAGAGGTGAAATGACTGACCCAAGGGTACACACAAGGAAATGGCAGAGCCAGAGTTCAAAGCCAGGTCTGTGGGATTCACAAGCCCAGCAGATGTCTCTCTCCACCACATCACAGATTGGGAGTGATGGTCCCCCAAAGAGGAGACAGGGACCATCAACAGGGGGCTTAGTCGGGAATGGACAACAAGCTCTGCACCCTCCTGCTTTTCCTTCCCAACTTATTCCTACTGTCCACACCTCCAACTTGATGGCGGGGAGGGGTGGGGAGGGGTGGTGCTCCCAGTTCCACTTGCATACCGTCAGCCCTCAGCCAGATCTCAGGAAGCCAGTCCTCCTCCCAAAGGCTACTGCCAGTGCAGCCCCCATGTGCAAAGGGGACAAATGAGCACCAAGCTCATTTGGGGTCATGAACCAGCCTCTGCTCAAGCCTTATGGAGCATTGGGGTCAGGGGCAGGGGAGTGACTGGGGACTCAGAAAAGCAGGAGCTTGTCTGGGGAGTGAAGGCAGCATCGTGGAGGAAGTGGTCTTGGAGTGGAGGAGATCGCCAATTGGAGTGGGGCCAGGAATGCTTATGAATTTTTAAAGCAGAGGGAATAGAGTGCGCAAAGGGCCAGAGGCATAAAAGGGCCCGGGATGTAAGGAAAGAAGAAAGTAATTCAGGATGTCTGGGGTTTGGACTGAATGGAAGAGGGAAGAAGGTTGGCATGGGCAGATGAGACGGCATAGGTAGTTTATTTATAACCAGCTAGTGAGGAAGGCCAGAACCGAGTCCACAAGTCTTCCAATAGAGGAAGGAAAGCTATTGAAGGGTTTTTGTATAGGAGCAACAGGAGCAGATTTGTGCGTTCAAAGGACCATGCCCACCCACACCACAAGCAGGCGTGTAGAAGGTGGATTGATTAGGAGTTGAGACTGGAGGCTGGTTAGACCAGCAGGGAGGCTACTTCAGCAGTCCAGGGGAGAGATGGGGGGGGCTAAACTGGGTGGGGAGGAGTCTGGAACTTGTGACACTCCTTCTGGCTCACGTGTCTGCACTAAGTGGTGAGGAGGAGGTAGGACCAAACCGGCAATTCCTCGGGGCACTTGCCCTCCTCAAGTTTGGTTGTGGAGGGAAAAGCTTCCTTGGGCCAGAGGACAGTCGCCATGAATTCACAGACTAACACCTTCCACTTTAGCCTCTTTCTCGTATTAACAGTACACAGCAAGAGCAGAATAAAAAGCCAGGGCCTTATTTTCTGGCCCTGCCCTCCTGGGAGAGTAGCCGAGGTGAGGGGCCCCAGCTGTACCCCTCTGTGTGGCAGGCAGGAAGGGCACAGGGGCCGTGAAGAACAGGTCAGAGCCTGCCCTCTGTCAAAGGAAATATCCACCCTCCTAAGCCTTTCAGAGACTATTTTCTTCCAAGTAGGTCCCGCTGTTACCAGGGCAACCGAGAACCCTGGGCTTTGTGTTTCTGTGTCTGTGGAGTCCCTGGGGAGAAGTGGTCTGCCGAGCTTTCCCTTGTCTGGGCAGGATGCAGGAAGTGCTAGCCGGAGGTAGAGCCCCCATCCCCATTTGGGGGTAATCTCTTGCCTTGTTAATGCCTGTCCTCATCCCCTGGGAGGGGCCAAGGCCCCAGGGGAGTCAGTTCTGGCGGTCAAGGGTTAAGGCTTAGGACCTGGTTTCTCAAAGTCAGATTTCTGCACTGATCCTATGGCACACCTCTCTCAGGAGGTGCGATCTAAGCAGGTGTCCTGGAGGGGCGAGCTCACACCAGATCATGGTACATGCTGGGGGATCATTGCACAAATATTTCTTGATTACTTACTGTGTGCTAGTTCAGGATCTCCAGGCTGGTTCCTGCTCCAGGGAACTCTATGGGAAGTCTCAGGACCAAACTGGCTGCTAAATATCATGCGGGCTAGTTGGTCCCCAATGCTCTTTTCTGCACTGGGCTGAGCTGGTCAGTAGAATTGCCTAGGGAGCTTTTCAGAAATAGAAATTCCTGGACATTCTGATTCTACCAGCGTGGGTTGTGAGTGTAGGGTGGAGGTTAAGAGTTATGGAGGTCTAACCGCTGGAGTTCACAGTAAAACTCTGCAAATGGAGCAAGTGACCTTGAGCTGCCGGTTTCCTCACAAAATGAATGAGAGGAACAGTGAAGCCTGCTTCACAGGCAGCAAGCTTTTCTCTGCCTTCCTCCATACCTTGGGAACAGAGTTTTTATGACTCTTGCCATCCTTGTCACCCTTCTACTGCCCCCACTCTTTCCTTCCTTCCTTCTTCCTGGCTTTTGCTCTATTTTCCTATTTTGGGCATGCAAAAGGGCTTCTGTGAGATGCAACCTGGTCACCTTCCATTGGGCAGCCAGGATCCCAGGTGGGCCCTGTCCATCTCCTGGGTCTCGCACTCACTCTGTTGCAGCAGCCCCAGAAGGTATTAGCATTTCTGGCAGCCATGGCAGTCTGCTGATTCATCCTGAGCCCCCATCAACTCAGGTTTTCAGATTTTTTTTTCACAAGTTTCTTCTCATCCACATCTTCCCCACTCGGGCTTCTGCAGATGGTTTTCGGAACTTAACTGCAAGATCTCACAAGTGCACCTAGTAAAGGTCATTTCAGTACATGCTTCCAAGTTAGAGAGATTGCGGGGGTGCTCCTGATTCCATTTTGGAGGGGATCCTCTGGTCCTCCAAGCTTCATGCCATCTGCAGATGCCCTCGGCAAGCTACCTCTAGGTCTCCATCCAGCGGCCCATTTATTCACTCACTTCTTAGTTTATGTACCAAACTGGGGTTGCGATCCTACTGTGTATCCAGCCATGTGCTGGGCCCCAGGGACTAGGCAGATGAGGAAACTGTGTTCTGAGCAGGAATGGGACTCACATAGGGTCCCAAATCCAGTCAGTGGTGGGGCCGGAATGGAATCCAGGGTTTTTTCCCCTATACTCATAGGGCTCCCCACTGCAGGGGTGGGCAAGGCTGACCCTGCTCTTACTTTCCCCCGCCGGCTCTGATGGGCCATCGCACACTCAATCTGGGATCACCTATTCCCTACCTGCAATGGCGTGAGAAACTCCAGGGGGTGCTGGAGACTTTATCTGACCCCCTGAAGCAGAAAGGGGAACCCTAGTGCTCACTGATGCTGCTCACAGCCCCACAGCCCGGTTCCTCCCCAGAAGGGGCAGTCAGCCACACACTCATGCATACTCATCGCAGTAAACTCAGCCCTACCACTGGCCTGGCTTGCTCTGCAGGCCCTTCCCTGCAGGGCAGAACTGACTGGTTCTGGAGCCTCCAGAGAGAGGGCACCTGATGCATACCTGGTTGCTTTGGCAAAGACCCAGAATCCAGTCAGGTTGAGGCTTGAGCTCGTCAGGGGGCTTTCCTGGGAAAGGGCATGGAGTATCAGAGTTGAGAGAGTATGGGTCTGGGAGTCACAAAGACCCAAGTCCCCCATGCAACCTAATATCTCTGAAATTCAGGTCCCTCAGCTCTAAAAGAAAACACCATTACCTGCCTCACTGAGTGTGGGAATGAAATGTGGTGAAAGTGTCTGGCACACAGTCAGAAACAAGCTGGCTTCCTCCCTCCCTCCCTCCCCATAAAGAGGCAAAGCAAGTGCAACTCTGATGCCTGGCTTTGTTTCTCACCGCACGCCTGTACAGTGGCAGGGCAAGAGGACAGGTGGGCAGGACAGAGCAGACCCGGGAAACAGGAGGGCCACTGGAGGGGAGGCAGAGAGGGGCGAAGCATCCCTGGAGCTGATGAATGGGCAGCTGCGGTGCTGTGATAGAGCCACTTAGCAGCTGTAAACTTTGGGCCAGTGACTTCTCCTCTCTAAGCCAGTTTCCTCATCTGTAAGATGGGGGTGAGATGAAATGAGATAACGGATGTGTAGTGCCTGGAACGGCACTTATACCTGGTAGGGGGTATTAGTCCATAAACGTTCTCACCCACTGTTCCAGGGGAAGAAATTTCAACTCATGGCTGGGAAACTTGAGCAAATCCCAGAATGGGATTCAGTTTCTTCTGCCCCCACAATCTGTGAGGAGCAGTGAAATCTTGCTGGAGGGTGTCTGCGTGTACTGCTCTAGGGATGTATTTAAAAATCTTCACCAGCTTTCTCACTGGTGTCCCATAGCACCATCTAGTGCCAAGAAGTGGAAGGGCCCTCCCCCTTCCCCGATGTGGGCCCCCTCCCTCCCTCCAAAGTCCTGTGTGTGGGGGTGTGTGCGGGGGTGTGTGTGTTTGGGGGCCAGGGGGGAAGCACTGTTATAGGATGGTAGGGTAGGGCTAGACCACTCATACCTTTATGTCTTTATATTAGTGGAGAACTAATGCTGTTCTTCAAGATACCTAGTCCCTCCACTTCCCTCCTGACAACTTCTGCCATCCACAAACTCGGTAGGCTAGGGCCCTTAGTTTCCTCATCGAAGGACGTCAAGGCTTCAGGCTAGGGTTGATCCAGGCGAAGTGCCTGGTAAGTACCTAATGCCTCCTAGGTGGGCTTCTGTGCTTGCTCAGTAACCCAGAGAGACACAGTCTTTACACACCCTCTATCTTTTTTATTGAGGAGAAAGCTTTAGCATACAGAACGATTTCTCATCTTCACAACACAGTAATGCAACAATATACAATAACACATTGGTTTCAAACGATTTCTTCCCGGGTCTCTGGGAATCTGTGGGCAGCCTTCATACCCCTGCATGCATCCCCCCCATCCCCACCCACCCCTCTTTCAACCCAAGAAAGCACCCAAAGCCCATAGTTCCTCTTACAGCCCTTGTGGCTGTTACATCACAATATTGAAGATCTGGGAAAAGGGGGGAAGAGGGTCAAAGGGAGCCCAAGCCCCCTTGCCACCAGAGGGCCAGAAACCAGCTCACTGCTCATCTGCCCTTTCCCCGGCTGAAGCTACACGGGCTCAGGATGAGAAGCACCATGGGAACAGGCAGGGCCTGTGCTGAGGGGTCCCTGGAGATGGGTGTGCAAGGCACCTGTCCTTTGCACTTCTCTGGCAGGCACGTGGGCAGCAGGGCCAGCGTGTCGACCATCAGCAAACAGGGTCCACGGCTTTGAAGAACAGCGGTTCCCCTTCTGGAACTCTCTCCTGAGGAAATAGCTGAAAAACAGACAAACTTTTCTTTACAGGGTTATTTACTCCTGCACTGGTGGGGATGGGGGAAACCAGGCAATTGACATGTCCAACACATTAGGAGAATGCTTAAATAAATGATTCAGTCTGTGTGACTGCATAGGTGGCAGCCATTTTAAATCCTGCTGATCGAGAGCTCGCAGGATGGTCTTGGCTTTGAAAAGACGCAGTGAGGGGGCTTCCCTGGTGGCGCAGTGGTTGAGGGTCCGCCTGCTGATGCGGGGGACGTGGGTTCGTGTCCCGGTCCGCGAGGATCCCACGTGCCGCGGAGCGGCTGGGTCCGTGAGCCATGGCTGCTGAGCCTGCGCGTCCGGAGCCTGTGCTCCGCAGCGGGAGGGGCCACAACAGTGAGAGGCCCGCGTACCGCTAAAAAAAAAAAAAAAAAAAAAGACGCAGTGAGAACACACTAGAAAGAAAGTGTTAACAGTGCTTGCGTCTGTGTGGTGGGATTCTGAATGTTTGGGGCTTTGGGGTTCTTATCGTTTTCTCTATTTGCCAATTTTCCTATAATGATTATGTATTACTTTTCTCTTTGGAGGAGGGGGGTAGTAGCCTTTTTAAAAGATAGCAACAGGTTATAGGAACTTGGCTCCACCGATCCCCAGGCTGAGAAATGTGTGAGCAACAAAAGGGCTTCTTACCTCCCACTGATGAACAGAGACCTCACCAGAAACCAGCCGGAGGACTGGGTTTCTCCATGACTCCTCTTCCTCCAGCTCCTTCCTCTTGCCTCTGGGCTCAAAATCCTAAGGCTGGGCTGAGGTTACCTATCAGACTCCGGTGAGGAACAGAGGCTTAATTTACTATGTTTTCCTCCCTTTGGCCTCAGACACTTCGGCTGCACTTGCCCAGCTGCCAGGCCCTGTGCAGGAAGCCCAGTGTGGAGGGCAGTTCAGGCCAGCAGTGGATCTGACTGGCATTCTGTGGCCAGAGTGACATACTGTGTATTTTTCACTGCAGAAGCAGTGTTTTCTGGACCCAAGGCAAGCAGCAGGTCTCTATGAGGGCCCCTAGGTTAGGACCCAGAAGCCCCAGGAGTTACTAGGAGGCAGTCAACCGCTTAGGCCTCACCGCCTACTCGATGCCCAGCGCCAGGCCATGGCTTGCCCCGAATGTGAGAGACACAAGGTCATCCCGACTGCAAGGCTGCAGTGGGTGAAGTCTCTGTAGAGAGGACCTTCCTCTCTACTCTCAGAAATAAGGAGTCCTTTAAGTTGGAGTTGAAGAGCAGGCCTTGGGCCTCTCTCTCTGGCAGTCTGGGAAGGGAAGGCCAATTAGGCCACCTCTGGAACCCCAAGGATGGCAAATCTTCTGCCAAGACCTTTGGCTGGAGACTGCAGTTCAAGGCCTGGCCGGGGGAGGAGACCACCGTCCCTAAGGAAAGAGTCACTCCTTACAAGGTCAAACTGAGTTGTTGCTGCTGCTTTCTCCTCCTCTGGCTCCCCCACCCAACTGCCTACCCTCTAGGCAACATCAAGGAAAAGGGTAGGGCATGGAACATTGGGCTCTGTCCACTGGGGATGCCCAGGAGGGTAATGTAGTAAGAGGAGAGGGTCCCAGATCTGGAGAGCCCTGAGGCCCTGAGCCTGTAGTCTGTGGGAAGGTGGAACCAGCTTGCTCAGTCAGTCAAGGTCAGGTCTCAGCTGGGTGGTCCACTGGACACGTGGTTTTGCATACTCTCACTGGGCTAGAGGGAGGGGGTTCTTCAGGGCCCTCCTGCTGGAGGGGTGACCTGAAGCAAGTGTAGGCTTCCAGGACCGTTTCTTGATAGCATTTGCTCTCCACTGATTATACCTAGTAAGTGGCCTCAGTGGCTTTAAGAGTTCAGTGGAGCCTGTCCTTTCACTCACTGGGGCAGAGCAGTGAGGCACTGGGTGAAGTCCTGGTTAGCTAGTCAGAGGATTAAACCATAGAACACAGCGTGAATAAACGCAGGAGAGGTGAGGGCTGGGAACAACTAGAGGGGAAATACAAGAGGGTGACCAGTTCATTTACAGGAACAGGCCCAGACACCTGCTCTCTAGCTCGCGGCAGGACGGAGCAGTGTGCACACCAAGAGGGCAGCTACTGCTGAGCCCTCTTTTCCCTGGTGTCACTCCCCGGTCACAGTCGCAGGAAGGTCTGGAGTTCTCCAGGTCTTCTTCGGGTTCTGCAGGTTTGGAACTCCCTTAAGTACTGGTCGGTCAATGGGGCAGGTGTGGCAGCGAAAGCAGGGGCAGGGGACGCAGTGGAAGGGTGTGTTCCGGGGTGGGGGCAGCTCGCCCCGGCTCTCACACGCGAATGCGGCCCCGCGCAGCCCGGTGGCCCCCCTGCCTCGGAGTGAGGCGGAATAGCACCGGGGGACGGCGTCGTATTTGGCGTTGCCCCAGGCGACCTGCCCGGCGAATCAGTGGCGGCGAACTGTAGAATGGTGAATTGGTACCTGGAAGGCCCTCCAGAAGTGGGACTCGATTCTGGTTCCTACGTCTGCTGGGCTGTATGATGGGAGGTGACACATCTAGGAAATTTTCATGATAGTAGCCAGAAGTCTGGGATGAAGCATTGGCATAGGTGGGCTCTATCTCCATCAGCTCATCCAGGTCATCATCTTGGGTCTCATCCTCTGTCTCTTGCTCCTGTTCTGGCTCCTGCTCGAGCTCCTGCTCCGGTTCCTGGCGGCCACCCTCATGCTCATCGTCTTTCTCATCCTTATTCTGATCTTCCTCCTCCTTCTTCCTCTTCTTCCTCATCCCCTCCTCCTCTTCCTCCTCTGCTTCCTCCTCCTCTTCTTCCTCCTCCTCTTCTTCTTCCTCCTCCTTGTCCTCCTCCCCTTTTTGTTTCAGCTCCTTCTTCCTCATCTCTTCCTCCCTCTTCCCCCTCTCCTCCCCCCTGGTCTCTTGCTGAATAGCTCTCACATGCCTCCCCTGGTCCTTGTCCTGGAGCTTGCGCCTGCATGCCTCTTCATCTTCATCCCCACTGTGGCACTCTTCTCCCTCTTCACCTTCAAGATTACGGTCTGCTGCAAAAGGGAAGAAAATATTGCGAACCCCAGGGAGTGGGATTGGCTTGGGGACACGCACTTTTCTTTCTATCTCCACGCACTCGAGAATCAGCTCGTCCAGGTCGGCCATTTCAGTTGACCATAAGAGCTCCTTGCGGAAGAATTCTGACAGGCCTTTGAGGAATTGGTTTTGAAGGCGGCAGTCATCCCAAGACAAGAATTGAGCCAGGAACTGAAAAGCATCTGCATAGCTGCCCAGGGTACAGTCTCCCTGCTTGAGCTTGCGGATGGCTTTTTTTGCCACACTTGGGGGGATGGGGCCACAGAATTCCTTACGAATTTCATCCAGGAAGCGCGGGAAGTTGGCATGCAGGGGGCTTCCTTCCTGGGTGACTGAGACGGCCCAGTCCTTGGCTTCACCAGCGAAAAAGGAGATCAGAAAGGACACCCGCTCAGCGCCCCCGGGGAAATGATCCTCATGGTCGGCTATGAAAGTCTCTAGCTGCATCAGGAATTCAGCCAGGTAGACTGGGTCGCCCGAGAAGGGTTCTATCTCGGGCCGCTCCAGCGGCGGCAGAGGAGGCTGCGGGGGCAGCTCCTTGGCCGAGGGTGGGGGCAGCGCCGGCGGGGGCGGGCTGGGCAGCGGGGGTGGGTCGGCGGGCCCGCCGGAGGTGCCGCAATCCTGGATCACGCTAATCAACAGTTCGTCTGGGGCGTACTCGGGCTCGGCGCGCGGGGGAGGCCAGCACAGGAAGGGCAGTTCTCCCTCAGGAACGGCGTCAATCTCACTGAGCGGGAACTCAAAGTTCTCCTCGGAAAGGACGGGCACCACGGGCACCGGCCAACGCATGTAGCTCGAGACATTGCCCCGCAAGGAATTGACCTCGGCCAGGGCTCTGCCGAGCTGAAGGCCCAGATTGGCATTCTCCCCACGAAGGGCATTTAATTCTTCTCGCAGGGCCACGTTCGCCATGCGGAGGCTATTGAGATTCCCGGCCGCCTCGGACATCAGGACTAGCCAGGGGGCCTGGGGCTGCGGGCGGGGGTGGGATGGGGAGCCGGGGGCCGCGGCGGGGCGCGCGGGAGGCCGAGCCACACCCACCAGGGCAAGGGCCCGGCGGCTCGGCCCAGGGCGCGTTACCTCGTCCCGGGGAGCGCAAAGGGCGGGCGGCGGCGGGAGCCAGGAGGCGCCGGGCGGAGGAGGCGGGCGGCGAGGCAGCGAGGCGAAGATCGGGCGGGCGGAGGCTGGTGGCGAGGGAGAGAACGGACTGCAGCACGATCTGTCGAGGAAAAATCTTGCGGCTGGCGCGTCCCCGCCTTTTAAGCGTGGCCCGCGCCACCCCCCCCCCCACCCCCGGCCGGGGCGGGTCTTGGGGAACCGCGGGCGCCCACTGGCCGCCGCGCGCCGCCCCCGGCCCCCCCCCTCGCCGGCGGCGCCTCTCACTGCCTCTCTCCTTCCCTAGCTGCAGCTAACTCGGGTCGGGAAAATGCGACAGCGACTGCCCACTCGAGGTCGTCATGGCGACAGCCAGTGAACGTGTTCCTCTCCTCGGGCAGGCCCCCGAGTGTAGAGGAGCTGCTTCGCGAGGCGCAGCTCAATCTCCAGAGCCTGTTGCAAGGTACTGAGAGGGAGGGGGGCTGCGGCCGGAGCCCACGGGACAGATGCATAGCGTCTGGAGGGAGGCGACGAAGAAAGAGGACAGGGACTCGCGAGATAAAGAGAGAGAATAGTAGAAAACCTATTGAGAAACAAAACACACACTTTCCATCTTTCACCTTCCAGACTACTGACTCCAAAAGCCCTAATTCTATGGGCTGTTTACACCCTCTGGTCCCCCTCCCTCATTTTTTTCAGTTCAGTAGTCTCTGGGGGAAAAGGGACAGAGGCCGAGGCAGGGCCATGGGTCAAGTCATTTACAAAGAGCGCTGGATGAGAGACTCCCGCAATATGGGCCCGCATACCCTCAGGCCTTCTCTTGCAACATCACCCAAGTCTTTGGAATCCCGGTGCCCAAAGACAAAAGAGGCATCTGTAGGGTCTCCCACTCTGGGCTTCACTCACTCTGCTCTTGCAATAACCTTGTCCACATATCTCCTGGGTCGCTCCTGCCTCACCAAAGTAAGCCCAATACACAGCACTCAGAGCTCACCTCATCCCCAATTCCCAACCCCATGTCTCTGAAGTATACTGATGAGCACCTTGTACACAAAGCTGGGTCCACACAACCCAGAGAAACAGCCCAGCCATAATGCCTGAGCAGTCAGATTGCCTGCACCAGGCAGAATGAGAAAACCGAGACTTTGAAATCAGACAGTCAGAATCTAATTTGAATCCCACACCTAACTAGCTGTGTGACATTATGCAGATTACCCAACCTCTCTGAGCTTCAGATTAGTCAGTCATCTTTAAAATGGGGATTCCACTTCCCCACATGGCATGATTTTGTGAGAATTAAAAATAGGGTGTCCATAAACTGATTAGCAAGAGTATCTTGCAGCTGGAGAGACCCAGATAAGATGCAACATCTACTCCCAGTCTGTGTCCTTTGGAACATAGGCTGATTTAGACACAATATTAAAATTAATGTAAAAGAAAAAAACAGTTGTGGTCCCCGATAGGACCTTACAATGTGAAGAACGTACACATTGACCAGAGGGATTTATCCAGTGTAAGTGGCAATAGGATTAAAACTCAGTGCTATGAGAGAGACTACTGGGGTGCTACAAATATCTGGATGGCAGTTACAAGGGGCATGAATGTGTCAGAATTCACTGAGCTGCACACTTAAGATCTGTGCACTTTAGGTAAGTTAGATCTCGAGAAAATAATACAAGTAAAACCCCAGTGCTAGTCACAAGCTCCTTACACCCTCCAGGCACTCACTCTCCCATTCGGGCATCTTTTCCAAGCCTAAAAGCCCTTACTCCCTCTTCCCCACTCCAATCCTTACACTTTCTTCCAAGTTCTATTCTTGCCGCATCGAAAAAGACCTTTAACACTAGTTCTGCACTTTGCATCATTCCCTCACTAAGCACTCATACGAGGCCCTTTGTACCATCCAGCTCAAGAGGACTTGTATAGTTCCGAACTGATTTTTCTTTCATTTGTTCATTCATTTACTCATTCATCTACTAGTCCTAGGTATATATTTTGTCCACCTAACCAGACTGGGCTTCTGAATGTAAAGGATCACATCTCTTACTACTCTCCGGTTTCCAGAAGCACCGGGCACAGGGCTGGATCCCCAAGAGGATATTTGCTGAGTGAACATTAAAAGTGAAAAGAGGTCTTATTAGCTGTCATTTATCCATACCAACAAAGGGTAACTTTTACGGAGAACAGAAAACTGCGGAGGGGCCACCCAACTGAACAACGGCCATGACCCCACCTCCCTGCCAGGGCAGTGGCAAGCTTAGAGAAGCAAGATTCTAAGGGACACCATGAGCCTTGTGTTCAGATAAGAGAGGAGCTGCTATGCAGAAAGAAAGAGTCAGTGTGCTCTGTGTTGCCACCATGGGCAGAATGAGGACACGTGGGTGGAAACCTAGGGGGAGGCCAATTTACCTCAAGATAAGGAAGAACATTCCTGACACGCCTGAAAGCCCCAACTGTCCTTGGATGGAATGAGCCACCTTGGGAGGAAGGCTTCTCCCCTCCTCTGCAGGCAGGTGTGTGTGGAGGCTGAAGAAACACCTGGAAGGGATGCTGAGGAAGCCGGAGCCCAGAATGGGATGTTGGACCAGAGAACCCTCGAGGCCCCTCCTGACCCCAAGTTTCTATGATTCTTCAAATCTCTGTTCAAATGTGCAGAGTCCTGACTGTTCTTTAGTCTCACTTCCTTCACTCGTTGAATTCATCACTTAAATGAAACCCATTCAAATCTTCTGCATCCTTCTTATTCCGCAACGATGCCCCCGAACTTCTCCTTTCTCCTCCGCCACTACCTCCACCTTCCCTCTCCTTCCTGGACCTGATATGCCCCCCACAGTGGGACTAAGGTGCAGGGAACCGAGCCCTCAGAGGCTCAGGTAAGAGTTCTCAGCATCCAAGGGAGCATTCCATGTTGGACTTCCCAACGCAAATTTCTTTGTGCTTCACACAGGTCATGTCCCTGGTAGGGTTGCAGAAAACCTGAAGAGATGCAGGACTTCAAAGAGAGAATCTTGCAGCAGAGAGTAGCAAAAGGCGTCTGCATCCTGAGCCTCTTTCCTGAGTTGAGCACTTAAGGTGGGGGCCATGGAGACAAAGGCTTGGTCCCCGAACCAGCACAACTCAAATCCATTGACTGTCTTTTCTCCTCATAGGAAGTAGGCATTTTTCCATTCCCAAATGGCTCAGACGCCGGGAACTATCCTAAAGAAACAATGAGAGTCAGACCTGGCAGCTAGAGCAGGAGCCCCAAGCTCATGGTCCTTCCCTGGCCCACCGCTTGGCTGTGGCTCCCTAGAGTGTGTATCCACTGTGCTGTTTTTCAGAAGAATATGAGGAACAGTACTCGGAGGCCAGACTTCTGGGGCAGACCTTCCGCTCTGCTGATGAGGCCCCTGAGCCCACTCCCAGCCCAAGGCCCCAGTCTGCCAGGCGTCTGGAGTTTGTACTGATGGTGAGTTGCCTCCTCCCCCACCTGGGAGAGCCAGCATGCAGAGCTCGCCCCGCACCCATTGACGGGGAACCTGGAACTGCTTACATTACCCACTGGAAGCTGCTGCTCATCTCTGCTCACCAGCAGAGCCATCCTGAGGCCCTGCCGAGATGGGACCTGCACGGCAGGCGTCCGGCCTGGCAGCCTGTCCACACTTTCCTGCCTCCCAGATGAAGCCTCCAACCACCCTGCCTAGACAGCCATTCTGTGGGCACGGCTCGTCTCCAGTCGGGAGCACACCCTTCCCATCACCTTCTTTCCCAACAGCCCACAAAATGGCAGCTGAGCGAGGATGAGACTACCATGCAGGGTGTGAGGGCCCCTGAGGCCTCCCTGAGCCTGCCTACCACAGCCGACAAGCAAGCTGCCTGGAATAGTCCCTTCCCTCTGCCTGTCCTAGAGGAGAAGCGATGGCTTCAGCCTTGTCCCACGCACTCTGACATCGTGCCCATCAATGTCTCCGGTAGAGTTGTTTAGCATCGCCTCTGTTCGCTTCCCTCCATGCCAACTACAGATCATCCTCTCCAAATGCACTGGGTGCTGGGGGAGGGAGCGAGACTTTCTTTGCTACTGGCTCACCCTGCACTGTCAAGGTCATGGCTCTCGCCCGGGAATGGAGGCATGCTCTTTCTTCACTCTCTACTGGCGCTGCCACACTAACTGAGACCATTTGATGGCAAAGGAAACTCTCTTAACAGAAAACTCTAAAACCTTATGAATTCATGTGCTCTTTGGAGCATCTGTGGAAACTTAGAGTGTATGAGTTATGTTTGGTTTGGGGAAAGAAGACTTCTTGTGCCAGAAGCCGGGTTTGGAGAACACAGATAGGAGTTGCAGGGGAAGTGTGGGGTTCAGAGTGCTGGTGGTAAACGGGAGGATCAGTATATGTGCTGCCGAAGCGAGCACTAAACGGGAGGATCAGACCCAGAGTACAGACCAAGGGCCTTGTGGCACTTTGAGTCATCACTCAGTCTCCTAGTGAGGTGGGCCTCTTGCACTTGTGTGAGACCAAAGAGGGATGCAGTACTACCTTGAGATGGGGAAAATAATGTACGCAGCTCAGCTGGTTGTGTCTCTGGGGACATGTGGCACCCTGTACCATGCCCATTATTAATTCATTCTCCACACTTCACCGGCTGTAAGTGGAAGAGGAAGAGGGTCAGTCATTTCAGAAGGAGATAGGGCCAATGGCCTGATGAAATCAAGACCTCCTAACCCAAGGGGACCAGAGGCACCCTGTGAGCCAGTGCCAGCCCATGGTGTGCTGGAAAAAGTTGATGAAGATGTTGAGGACAGCTCTGGCCACAGGCGGTGACGCTCCCTGGATATGGGGTAATCCAGCGCCACTGGTGTCATCTCAGGAAATTAGAGACAGGAAATAGAGCCCAGAGCCTAGGGAGATGTACTATGAGGTGTGAGGGCTGAGAGGAGAAACTCACAAAGTGATGGTGGGTGCTTTGTTTTTGAACTTCTACCTTGCTGTCAACGAGGTTGGCCCTGTGTTTTGCCCACAGAGCCACTTTCTGTGGAGGGGGGTACCTATGTGGCCATGGGGCTGAGAGGGGAGGGTTTGGTTAGGCAGCCGCTGAATGAGAGACAGTGCAGGGGAGCAGCAAACCTCACCCCACTGCCCCCGTCCTGCCCCTGCCCTAGCAATTCCATAGGAGCAAAGACTGAGCGGGTGCTTTGAGAAAAACAGATCTCAATCACCACGCAGGGGCGAACTTTGATCAAATGTGATCAGGTGCCTGGAGGGCAGACTATCAGACTGCTTCCTGGATAGTGGGGAGGGATGGCGCAGCTTCTTGGAGACACTGTCTTCATCGGCCTGAATAAAGGCTTTGATCTGAGAAGAGATTGCAATCAAGCAATATCTAGTCTCAACATGTCTCTCCACTCCAGTGGTTCTCACCCCGGGCTGTACATCTGAACAATCAATCACCTGGGGAGTTTGAGAAAATGCTTCTATTTGGGCCCTATTCCCAGAGTATTAAGTGTTCTGAGGTGGGGTCTAGTTATTAGAGTTTGAAAAGCTGCCCAGTTTATTTCGATATGTAGCCAGGGTTGAAAACCATGGCTCTCGGCCACCTAAGACTCACAGGTGACCTCGGGTGGACCTCTGAAAGCTAGCATGCGTGCTTTGGAGCTGCGGGTGCCCGGGGCCAAGTTGGGAGGGATGGGGAAGAAGGGTCGCCTGCCTGGATGCTATTCATGCTCATCGCTACTGCCATCATCCCTTCTCTCAACCTCAGGCCAGTTTCTGCCATACTGTAAACAGAAACCAGGATGCACCCAAGTGTCTTTATTTTGGCTACAGGGCAGCAGTTTGATAAACATGCAAGTTTGCGACACTCGTTGTTTAACACAGAGACAGCCGTGAACCCCAAGTCCACCCTGAGGCGGAGGCGGACCATTATTGGATTCTCTAACTATTCCCAGCGAGACCAAGGTGACCCCACCATAGCTGATCCCCCAAACCCTTCCCCTTGCTCACTCTCACCATTTCTGCAACCCAAGTGGTATTGCTGTGACAGGGAACAGGAATGATTGGGGGGGAGGGACTTTGGATGTCCTGAAAAAGCCAATATAGTAATTAAGGATAACCAAGGACCTTTTGTCAAGGGCAGCAACCAAATATGGAGAGCAGGTCTCCCAGGCTAATAAATTCGTTATGTATATATTTCCCATTATAAGTGGAATATAACTATGTATCTCGAATTTAGGCAGATAGATGCCTAAGAGGGGAAATCATCGCTAAAAGTGCCATCTTCACAAAACCATCACTGCCATTAAATGAAGGCCATCCAAAGAGCACAGACCAGAGAGATATGGATACAAATTCTGGCCTCTCCACTTACTAACTGTGAGGCCTTAGCCAAGTTCCCTAACCTCTCTGAGCCTCAGCTTCTTCATCTGTAAATTGGGGATGATGATTCCAACCCGGTGGAATGTTCCTGAGGATCAGAGTTATTGTATGTAATTTTCCTACCATGTGCCTGGTACATAGTATGTGTTCAGCAAATGGTGGCTGTTATTCTAAATTATCATAAGAGTAGTCGTCATCGTTGTCATCATCATCATATAACATCATCATGATACAATAATTGTTGTGTATATGAGAAAATCTTTGGGGATTTTCAACATCTGAATCGTTTCCTCACATCTGTAGGTTATTCTCACTTTTTCCTATTGCCAAGTTAAACAGTGACAGGTGTCAAAAATGCAACCAGACTCTGAACTTTCCAGCTGTGGCATACTCCCAATGCACTGCTGGAGCTGAAGTTCACACTGCTGTCCTTTATCAGTTCGAAAGCCTCTGCTCTCATCTCAGAGGAGGTGAACGCTGAGGTCTGTGGTCGTTTCATGAGCCTGGGGTGAAAGCCTGGAAAAAACCCATGGTAGTCCCACGTGCCACTTCAGCTCTGAAAGGCATATTCAAAGCTGGAAAGTCTTTGGAAGCCATCTGGACAATTCAAGGGCACCCTGTGACTCACCGTGTGGTGATGGGCAAGGACCCAATGTCCCCAGTATCCTCATCTATGGAAAGGAAGAACCAAGAAATTCTGACCAAGCTGTTGGCAAATGCTTCTTGGCAAAACTTTGGTGCTCCCGTCTCTTTAGTGACAGCTGCTGCTGGGGGATCCCTGGCTGCACCACTAACATTCTGTGTTTACCTCCCCCAGGTCACAGCAACAGCCCCACAGGCAGTGTGGCCTGCTCTACCACCTCAGACATCAAGCCCAGCCATTCAGTTCCGGGAGGTGTTCACGGAAGAGTTGCCATCAGTCAGGAAGCTCAGTTACCAAATCTCACCTCGCCAGTATTGAGAAATCCTTCTAGTGATCCGGAAGAACCTCTCCAGGCACGTGGTGGCACAAAAGTCCCTGGCATGGAGAGCATGGGGATGGTGTACAGCGTCCCCAGTTCTTGCAATGGACCAACAGAATCAACATTCTCCCCTTCCTGGAAGGGAGATGCTTTTACCTACGTGACTCCAAGTGCCACTGCTCAGAGCAGTCAAGACAATGAAAATGGAAAAAGTCCTTCCTCTGGGAATTCTTGGATCTCTCTGCACACATTGCCACCTCTGGTTCCTAAGGAGGCTGCTACCTTCTTTGTCACTCGTGATACCCCAGCAGGATGCAGTGGGTCTGCTGGCTACTCTGAGCATTCTACTCAACGAAGGCACGTATCAGAACGACCCTCCAAGACTGGCCTCCTGACTGGTGATACCTCAAGGCTGGAGACAGGCCCAGGTGGGGCCAGCAGGTTCCGGGAGCGGTCACTGTCTGTACCCACAGACACAGGCACCACGGATGTGGACTATGACGAGGAGCAGAAGGCCAGTGAAGCCTGTGCCCTGCCTTATGCCAGTACAAGTTCTGAGGGCAGTAACAGTGCCGACAACATTGCCTCCCTTAGCGCCCAACAGGAGGCCCAGCAAAGAAGGCAGAGGTCCAAGAGCATCTCACTCAAGAAGGCCAAGAAGAAGCCTTCCCCACCGACTCGCAGTGTCTCACTGGTCAAAGATGAACCAGTCCTCTTGCCAGACGGTGGGTCAGCGCTACCCAAGGACCAGAGGCCCAGGAGCCTTTGCCTCTCCTTGGAACACCAAGGACATCACTCATCCCACCCAGATACTCAGGGTCACCCAGCTGTGCCAACATTCAAAGACCCAGAAGGTACACAATTCGCCCACCACTGGTATCTTACTGACTGGAAGTCTGGTGACACCTACCAATCCTTGTCCAGCTCCAGCACTGCCACTGGCACCACAGTCATTGAGTGCACCCAAGTTCAGGGCAGCTCAGAGTCTCTTGCCTCCCCTTCCACCTCCAGAGCCACAACGCCTTCCCAGCTTTCCATCGAGGTGGAGGCCAGGGAGGTATCCTCCCCAGGAAGGCCCACTGGGCTGATGTCACCCTCCAGTGGATACTCCAGCCAGTCAGAGACACCAACACCCACTGTCTCCATGTCCTTGACCCTGGGCCACTTGCCCCCTCCAAGTGGCAGTGTCCGGGTGCGTCCAGTGGTACCTGAGAGGAAGTCATCACTACCCCCAACATCACCAGTGGAGAAAATGTCCAAGTCACGGCTATCGTTTGACCTACCGTTGACCTCTTCAACCAACCTGGACCTGTCTGGGATGAGTATCTCCATCCGAAGCAAAACCAAGGTGAGCCGGCATCACTCGGATACAAATTTTGGGGCCAAGCTGGCCCAGAAAACTAGCCCCAACCAGCCAATCATGCCCATGGTTACTCAGTCTGACTTACGTTCTGTTCGCCTGAGGTCAGTCAGCAAGTCTGAACCGGAAGATGATATTGAGAGCCCTGACTATGCTGAGGAGTCAGGAGCTGAAGTCTTCACCTTGCCAGAGAGAAAGGCAAAACCTCCCATAGCCGAGAAGCCCCCACTGGCCCGAAGGCCTCCAAGCTTGGTCCACAAGCCACCGTCTGTCCCCGAAGAGTACCCACTAACTTCGCCTACCTTGGCTATGACCCCCAAGACCTCAATTCAACATATGAGGCCACTCCCTCAAGATATATACACGGTGGTGCGGAAACCAAAGTCCTCCAGCTTCCCTGAGGGCAGAACCCTGGGGGAGTCAACAGCACCCTCATCTCTTGTTTTCACGCCTTTTTCCAGTTCCTCTGGTGCTTTCTTCTCAGGAACACAGCAACCTCCCCAGGGAAGTACGGAGTATGAGGGCCCCAAGGGGAGAGCCCTACCTGAAAGAATTAGCCTCCAGAGCCAAGAAGAAGCTGAGAAAAAGAAAGGCAAGATTCCACCTCCTGTACCAAAAAAGCCCAGCGTGCTGTACCTGCCTCTCACCTCACCTGCAACTCAAATGGAGGCCTACACGGCTGAACCAAGGCTGCCTCTCAGCCCCATCATCACCCTGGAGGAAGATGCCAAGTGTCTACCAACTAGCGACCACCTGCCATCGGCGGGTACAAGGACAACCTCCACGCCACAGGCTGACAGTGAAAGGGAGGCAAGCCCTCTGGGTTAGTAAAGTGTCTGCTGGCTTTTCCTTTCAATCCCAGGAGAGGTGAGGGTGAGGACAGAGTGCCAGGGGCAGAAGCAAATGCCCCCAGATAATGATCCTGATCCCAGGGTGACCAAATCAGTAGGGTACACCTCTTGAGGGTTTGAGTTACTCTAAATCCGTCTCACTGCCCTTGGGATCGGGACCAACCCAGGGGTGGATCTCCAAGGCCCAGCCTGGGCCAGACTACTCTGAAACCGCCAGTGCTGAGCGAATGAAATCAAACTAGGTCTTAGCACCCTAGGACCTTAGGAGCTTATCTTCCTCCTCAGGCAGGCATCTCCTGCCCTAGGCACTGTCTCTCCACGTCACCGTATGGCACTTTTCACCAGCCACAATGAATTTAGCTTCATGCGCGGGACTCAGTACCCTCCCATCCTGAGTTTCAAGCGCTATGGCAGGCTGGAAGGCTTCAAGCAGTGGAATATGTTACCAGCAGCAGCTTCTCTTAGTGTTTTCTAGAGGAAAGGGGGCTCATTTTCTTGGATGGTTTGAGCCTTGCTCTTCCTGGAACCTTAAGACCAGGCTAGAAAATGTTTCTCATCCTTTTGGGGGGTTTTCTTGTCTCTCTTTGTTTTAATTGTGGTAAAATACATATAACGTAAAATTTACCATCTTAACCATTTTTAAGTGTACAGTTCAGTAGGTGTTAAGCACATTCACAATGTTGTGCAACTATCACTACCATCCATCTCCAGAACTCTCTTCATCTTGCAAAACTGAAGTCTGTACCCAGTCAACGATAACTCCCCATCACCCTCTCCCCCCAGCCCCTGGCAACCACTCTTCTACTTTCTGTCTCTATGAATTTGACTCCTCTAGGGACCTCATATAAGTGGAATCATACAGTATTTGTCTTTTGGTGACTGGCTTATTTCACTTAGCATAATGTCCTCTAGGTTCATCCATGTTTCTCATCCTTTTTGAAACCCTTAACACCAAACATCAAAATCTTATGGCCTTCCTTAAGCTGATTTGGACTTTCAACGTAAGTTAAATCATTGCAACTAAAACAAGCAAACAAATCAAAGCCACAGGTAATTTTAGAATCTGCTTCCTCAAACTCCACAGGCTCCCTCTGAGATTCAGATAGGTCCTACTCCCACCCACTGGTTGAGTCATTGCTTTAGATTGCTCTCAGCTCCTTGAGTTTTAAAAATGATGCATTTAAAACGAGAGAATGCTCAGGCAACCTGTTGTAATGGAAAAGGCACGAGAGAACAGGGACCCAGGCTGATCTTCATCACTCCCCTCCATGTTTTGTTGGCCAAATCACTAACCTTAGGAACATTTTGTTCCCCTGCAAAATGGAGACAGCAAGTCTCTGCCCTGCTGCCCTCCTGGAGCTGCTTTGAACATCACATGAAATACATATGAGAATGTGCTTTGTCCTAACAATTGTGGTCAAAGTCATTCCTTCTGGTTCTTATGCCTAGGGAGCTCGATGGAACCAAGAACTGAAGAAAAAAGTGTAATCAGTGATAAAACAGCCGAATGGATTGCGGAAGATGATGATGATGTGTTTGTGGCTTCACGAACAACTGAAGATTTATTTACTGTGATCCACAGGTCTGGACAAATTTCCTAAATTCCTATTATAATTGCCTTTCCTTCTTATACCAGAAGAAAAACTGCTACCTCTAAGCAGAATGCTTAGAATGGAACTGGAGACTAAGTTCAGATACCCACGTAGTGAACCCAGTCCAGGGCCTCACCACCTCCAATTCATTGACATCTTTGGGTGAAATGGAAGAGAGGCAGGCGGGGAAGGGAGGACCAGGTGCAGAGTGAGAGGCCCCTCGTCTCCTAGCAACCCCAGGGCCTATTGTGGCTCCATCTGCTTTCTCACAGCTCTGCCTAGAGTCAGAGACATTTAACCCTTCACAGAATTCCTTGTACCAAAAAATCTCATCAAGAAGTGAAGTGGGGCACCAGGCCGAGCATCAAAGCAGGAGCTTAGGCAAAGGGGGACCAGACGGGGACCCAGTTATTGGACAGAAGCACAAAGCATGGGCTCCGTGATGAGGAAACAGGAAAGAGCCCAGTTATTGGAGTTGGAGCACCAGTTCAGAACAGGATCAGCTCATGGGCTGTCTTGATTCAGAGTCATTGAGCTACTAGCTTTGACTCCTTAAATTCTTCCTTGGTACCAGAACCTGGGCAGGACTGAGTCTGCAGGCATAGGCCAAGTGACTCTAGCTGTGGGCATTGAAAGGAATGTAGGGACAGGGGGCCAGACAAGGGACTCTGAGGACTTAGTGGAGAGAAAGAAAGCTGGTAAGTACGACTGCTCACAAGGCTGTTGCATAGAAGTTCCCAGATTGTGTCACTGGCATTCGTGAAGTTATATGAAGCATTAGGAAATGTCTGCCGCACAAATTCACTCAAAGTAAACTTTCTCTCATTTAGGTCCAAAAGAAAGCTGCTTGGCTGGAAGGAGCCTGGTGAGGCCTTTGCTGGTGGCAGCAGACCAACCTCCCACTCACCAATAAGGAACACGGCTGAGTCTCCTATCAGTGAGTTGGCTGCCTCTGCAGGGTCAAGCGGCAGTGCCAGCCTAGATGCTGGCAGAAATGATGATTTCAAGGCCTTGCTACAGAAGAAGGGAAGCAAGGCAACTCCAAGGTCCCGCCCCTCAGCAGCAGAACTGCTGAAGACCACTAACCCACTGGCTCGGCGAATTATTGCACAATTTTCAAAAGACTACGAAACCCCTGATAACCCCAGTACCTAAGCCCTGGGTTCAGCAAGCAAGGTTGAGTTACTAAGCTTGAGTAGAAAAGGGGGAAGAGAAAAAGGGTTTTAAAAAGGAACCATGGAAATAACAAAAGAGCCTGCATTTCTTTTACATTAACTCACACTCTGGACAACAGGAGAGAGGCCACATCCAGAACTAAAATCATCAGGCACTTTAATCATCTTCAGACATTTTATGTTCTCATACTTACAATCTTGCCATTACTAACTACCGATTTTCTCCTTATTTCCCCCAAGTGGTATGCACTCAGAAGAAATTCTCAGATGCAAGGGCACATATGCCATCTTTTAAATCAATGACCAGGCTGCTCCATCCCTGGCTCCTATCACTGAGGGGCACAGTGAGAGAGCAGATTGGGGGCTGCCAAACCCAGGGGACACAGGGTGCCATTGCTGATTATTCACTTTCCCAGCAAGGCCCTGATGGCCCTGCATGGAGAAACAGAAGGACCCTGATGCCTCTTCAGCCACAGTATAATTCTCCACCACAAGAGGTTTGCAGGTGTGCACTTGTTTCGGCATGAGGTTGATTGGATGGCTTTTGTCGTGCAAAATATGAATGTGACTCTGTCCTGAACTTCACACCTTTTTCAGTTTGATTGTCTACACGGAGATCAGGGTGATGAGTTTTAGTAAACATATAGACCCCCCCCTCCCTACCCCCCTTTGCTAGAAAAGGTCAGGACTGGGTTGCTTTGGATGAACCAAGCTTGGCCAACAAACAAGGCAGCCGTTTGTTCACTCAGATCTATCCAAGGTAACTCACACGTGCGCCTTGAGATCCTTCAAATGTCTGCCAACAACGGTAGCTAGTGTCTGTGCCCAGCTCATGCTGCATTCGAAGAACTCTCGCTTCATTTGCTTATAGTATTCATTACAGGAAGTCTTTAGCTGAAGGAACAGCATCCTCAAAGTCCCAAGGAGGAGAGAAAGTAAGTGTAACTTGCCCACCACCATTCACTTCAGATTGTGGTTTGTGGTTGGTTTGGTCTTGTTTAAAGGAAATCTTCCTCTGTTTCCAAACCGAGAACGTATAGACTAAAAGGATAGATCCAAAATCTGAAAGGCAGCCTTGCAAGTTGCTATGGCCCATAACCCAAAAAAAGGGCTACTTTTTGCCATTTACTTTCTGCTGTTTGACCAATTTTCAATTAACCTTCTGGGGGAGAATGTAAGGACTGGGGTAAATGGGATACTGGATGCTGACAGAGTCCCAGGACAGTCATTGTGACCCCTTCTCCCCACCCCCTGCCAAAGCTTATAGACACTAACTTTCCTTGTCAGTTCAATTTTCTAAGCAAAGCAAGAGCTGTGATTCATTTGATTTTCATATGTCTGGTTTCTGGGAGGTTGGGGGGGAAAAATAGCACTGAACAAAGAAAACTGGCTGACTAATAATGGAGGATTAATTGTCCACAATTCCCAAGAGGGAAAAAGGAAAGTCAAATGAAATTGTAGCCTGCTTCACAAAGAGAGTCCCCTGACCTCTTCCTCCTTCACCCCCCACCCAACAGATTCATTGGTCAACCTCTTGGAGGATGTGGAAACTGCTCCCAGAGACAAGCAGATCTTGATTTTGGCAGCTCTCAGTAAGAAGCAAGCTCTTTAGCCCAACTGCCCACACAGCGGAAGAGCAGCTGGAAAACCACACTGAGTGCTGAGGGGACTTGGGCCTCTCACATAGAACCCCTAGGCCTGGGCCCTTGGTCGCTACAGTTCTGAATTCTAGACTTCTGAGTACAGGTCAGGCCCAGCGCCTCCCCCTGATTTAGACAGAAGCCACCTCAAATAATAGACAGTTCTTGAAAGCCCAGTTGCTTTTGAAAGTGAACCAACTATTTAGTTCAAGGGTCCTGACCAAATTTCAGAGGTTTTGCCTGAAATAAAATAAGATTCATTCCTGGCCTTAATTTATATATGAATGCCACACACTTGTCTGCCCTGGACTCAGAATCCCAAAGGATGGAAACATTTTCCTCTGGGGGGAAATGAAGGAGTGTTTGTGCTTTGGCCTAACAAAAGTGAAAGGCTGCCGGGGCCCTCTACTCCAGAACCATTATGAGCTCTAAAGCGGAGTATGAGACTCACACAGTATAGGACTTGTTACTTCCGCTAACTTTTCTGGAAGCTTCTTGTTTGGTACTTCTAGTGGGTTTTGCCTCTCCCCTCACCTTGCCACCTCTGGTGGTTTTCCAGAAAGATTCTAAAGCTTAATATCCAGACACCTTGATGTCTTTCAATTACCTTGAGTCTTGCTTTCCCCTGCAATACTCCGTATGCCTGGAATTTTTTAGAAGGTCTTCTACATCTTCACTATGGCCCTCCAATGCCCAGTGGTGTTGCCATTAGCATAAGAGGCTTCGGGGCAGAGATGATGTGGTCAGAGGTAACACTGAGGACCGGTAATATTCATTTAATATTTTGCAACAGGTGGACCTAGTCCCAAACAAACAACCAAATTGTAGAATTTCTACCAATCTCTGATTAACATAATACCAGACAACTCTCCTAGTCCTCACACTCAACATCTCGCCTCCCCTTAGGTATCATAGCACCAACTCTGTCTTCCACCCAGGCACAAGCCACAGTGTCTGCTGCCTCGTGCACCTACTCTGCCAAGGCTGGAGAAGAGAGGCTGAAAGCCCCTTCCAGGAGGCCTTTCAGAGAAGTGACTGTTGCCGCTATTACTAGTGTGAAGAGTGATAACAATTTTTGAAGGTGGAATACAGAAGGGATACAGGTGAAATGAAGTTGGCCCCAGGAAGTCAGGTTCCAATTCAAGTTGTTTCTGTCCCTTTGTTTCCTCTGATTCTAACCAATAGCAGCAGGTGGCTCTACTGGACTGACTTCTGCCTAGGCAGGAGTAGATGCAGTCGTCCCCAGGGGAGGAGGTTAATCGGTAGCTAAGAGCACTTTGCCCTTGGTGGGTGTTCATTATGTATTTGTGGTTCAAACATTGAGGGTAGGGAGCAAGTCGTTCTCAGCACAACAGGAAGCTTCGCTGCTGTCTCCTGTCCTTTGCCTGTCTCAGTCTCTCACCTGGGCCTCCCACATGGCCCCAACTTGCCCCTCAGTCCCTATTTCTTTGAACTGCATCCCTAGCCGACAGCTCACCCTTTAAGGACGCAAGACCGCAGGCAGCAAAATAGCTTGCATTAGCTTACTGACCACAGATCGACCAGTTGATCTGGAATCATTACTTTGAATGTTCAGAGACAGAGGAGAGTCTGCAAGGCTCTCACAACAAGCACGTCACCGGACACCCATTTTAACTCTCCGACAACGTGGGTCAGATTGTGATCCTGCTGGACCCATCAGTCTGAGCAGATATGTCCACGCCACCTGCCCTCTTCCTCATCAACAAACTACTTATTAAAAAAACAAGTTCACAGTCAGTGCTCTGTTCCTCCAGAGAACCTTCCATTATCATCAAGTCTGTAACACAATGGCCAGGCTTCACTTTAATATGATTTGCCAGGGCCAGGACTAGAGTGGGGTGAGTGAGGTGCCTGGGGTGCAAAATTTAAGGAGGCACCCACTCTCAGGGCCATGTTAGTGCCTTACCCTCGTCCCGGCCTTGCGATTTGCACTCTATAAAGTAATATTGGTTTATCTTCTTTCTATGGACATGTATGGTTCTTCCGATTTCGGGGGGTAACTCCCCATTTGTTGCACCAAATGTTTTATTGCCATCTATTTTTCCATTGCTCTAAACCTTTGTATGCCTACACATCAAAGACTCTTCAATATTATCAGAAAACATGGCCGATTTCTAAGTAACCTACTCCAAGTGGCAAGTTAGCACCCATTTCAATAGGGATGCTGACAGGGACAGCCCTTCAGCAAAATAGTGAATGAGTTGGAGGTCTGTCATTGGAATCCTCCGTCTCCTCTGTCTGCTCCATTCCCCCCGACCTTGCTTCTTAGCACCAACTCTGAGTGCGTCCTCGTTTGTCCTCCTCCTTGCTAAGGAAAGCATGCTCTCAGGAAAGGGATAAATTCCTTTACTTTGAGATTATAAGGCTTAATAATACCTCTTTGGAGGGTCACTTGCATTTTAACAGGGAAAAAGCCTTAAGCCAAAGGAATGACGTTCTACTTGTAGAATTTTAGGCATCAATCAGTTGCAGACGTGTATTTTTCACCATGGAAAGGTCAAATTCCCTGATGACTAACTCCTGAATATAGAAAAAACCTTAATCTCCTGGAACTAAGTAAATTGCTGATGGTCGATTAAATTCTCCTGATTCTCAGTGCTGTTCAGTATGGTTACTACCAAGGGACTCTCAGAAATGGCTACTAAAGCCACTGAGAAGGCCCAGATAATTATTATACCTTAACATTTTTACACAAATGGAATTAGTACTACTTATTATTTGAGTAAAGAACACAAGGATTTAAAGAGTTTGTGAAAATGTGTCCTGTCTATGAAAGGTGAAACTGTCCAATCAGTGTCAGATCAATGTCAGCTGTCTGGTGTCTCTGGTACCAGATTATTAAACTTCCTCGAGGCGCAAATTTACTGCATGCAGCCTCGGCTGCCCCCCAACGCTTATCTGTGTTTCGTGCTACTACTTCCCCTTGGTGTGAGAATGAGACCAGATCTATTCCAGAGCACCCAGTCCCTCCAAAGCCTTTGCGTGTATTTCAGCTGTACTTGACTAAACTATTTGGGATTTAAACGGATGACTAGGAAAGAGGTACAAAAGAGCTACATTTGTCAAAGGGCAGCAAAAATGATGAGGATTTTAACAAGGATATGAAATAAACAAATTTTTGAATACTCTGAAATATTTGTAGAGGAATACAGTAGGAAATGGTTATAGGCACACATTTAAGGCACTTTTAGTAAGTTTAACAAAACAAGAAATTTGCATAAGTAATGGGTTATGTGAAATAGGTATCTACTTTTGCTCAGTAAAGCCCAAAACCTAGGCCAGTGGTTCTCAAAGCGTGGTCCCAGGACCAGCAGCAGCATCCCTATAGTGTGTGTGTGTGTGTGTGTGTGTGTGTGTGTGTGTGTGTGTGTGTGTGTGTGTGTGTGTGTGCGCCAGTGACGTTACTTCCTCAAGCCCCTGAGTCACTGTAGCCACGACTCTCCAAACGATTCCAGCCTTTCCCATCTTTTCTACTCTCGTTACATTATGTGATCAGTCTCTGGCCATGTGATTTATATTGTCATGTTGCTCGGATACATTTTTATTTGCTGTTAAGAAATTATCAGAATCAATTACTTGCTCAACCTGCAAAACCTTTTATTTGACTTAGCCAGCACATCTGGCCAGTTTTTGGTTTAAAAACAATTTTGTAATTCACAAATAGGAAAGAGGAAAATGTGTTACATTCATTTGGTATTGCCAACCCTTAAATGTCTGTCTTTCCTGTGGTGGCTGTTCTCTAGGAGGGCTCTGGCAGAAATAGATTTGATTTTAAGATTTTGCATATTTGTGGAATTTGATATCAACAAATCTGTAAACAAAATCTGAACTGGAACAACCAGTTAACTCCTCTCTAATTCCAAGCTTTATGAAAATGTATTCCTTATGTGGTGTTGAGCTCTTTTTAATGTTCAATTTTATAAAATGTTCTGCATGCAAACGCAGCATCGTGCTCATTGTACAAGTCACCTGACACTCATCTCCTCCTCTATATGTGTGATGGTGAAGAAACAGCAACATGTATGTTCTTACCTCTCCTGAATCAATTGTAAATTACAAATCTTTTCATTAATTTTTAAATGAGATATATTTACTCTGGCTAGTAGTTAAAATTTTATTCTTTTTATTATATTTCATTGCTACTTTTTTCTACTGACTCCAGAGCTTACTTTGGGGACTATTTCTTATTTCTAGATTGCTGTATTGATCTTATTTCTATATTTATCTGTAGTCATGGAATGTTAGAGCTGAAAGAGACCAACCTCTCCTTTTACAGAGGAGGAAACTGAGGCCCAGAAAGTCAAAAAACTTACACAAGGGCTTCCCTGGTGGCACAGTGGTTGGGAGTCTGCCTGCCGATGCAGGGGACGCGGGTTCGTGCCCCGGTCCAGGAAGATCCCACATGCAGCAGAGCGGCTGGACCCGTGAGCCATGGCCGCTGAGCCTGCACGTCCGGAGCCTGTGCTCCGCAGCAGGAGAGGCCACAGCAGTGAGAGGCCCACGTACCGCAAAAAAAAAAAAAAAACAAACAAACAAACTTACACAAGATCACACAGTGGCAGGGCCCAGCCTCAATCCCAGTTCTCCTGCCTCTGGGCCCAGTGTTTTTTCATCCAAAGCACTGCATTTATGGAAGAGCCACAGCTGGCTTCTACTTTTATGACACATGAATTTCCCAGGTATTTCAGCGAGCAATATATGTGCTTTAAGGAAAATGTTCGAGTTCTTTAGCTGATGAATCCAAAGACAAATCTGACTTTCAGTTTAGAAACTTCCATTTCCCTCCAATTTCAATGTATGTGCCCTACTCTATACAGTGGATGCTTTCCCTAAAAGTTATTTGAAAAATGAATTTTTATAGATTAAATTTCATTTTTTTAGTAGAGAAGTTTCCTATGGAAGGGAGTCTTCTGGTGACTTCTTTTGAAAAATGAAAAATCCTCTTGTCAATGTCCCCTAATGCCTCTACTTTTTTTTTTCAGTGTGAACTTTTGTAAGTGGCATTTATTTAAATTAGGGCAAACCAATGTAGGCTTTCCTAGAATCTACTTTATCCTCCCCTTCTTAAACTTTACAAGATAGTTTCAGACTGTTAGGTGTTCGTGAGATACTTAGTTGTATTCTAGAAACTTCTTGATATTTTAACAATCCCTGGGCTCAAACTCTATCTCAATCTTATCAAACGATAACCAAATTTCCTAATCAGTACTGAGCTCTGCATGCAGTTTCATTTCCAGAACATTCTTTGCCTAATGCTCCTTAGTATGACTCTCTCTTTAGCTATTCTCAGGCTTCCTTCCATAGCTCCTGTGTACCTCATTAGTCTGGTTTAGTAGAGTTGCAGGCAGTGCTCGTCAGATGGAGTGGTATTTCCAATTATCCCATTGTTCCAGTCCTTCTCCTGGACCTCCCCTGGTTTCCCTTTACAGGAACGCTCAGAGATTGGTGGGATTTTCCTCATCATCTAGACCAAGGTTTGACAAAGTTTTTCTATAAAGGACCAGAAAGTAACTCTTTTAGGCTTTGTGGGCCACAGATGGTCTCTGTAGCATGGTCTTCTTCTTTGTTACTGTTTGCTTGCTTGCTTGACAACACTTCAAAAATGTAAATACTATTCTTAGCTCTTGGGCCATACGAAGCTGCAGATTGGATTTTGCCTGCTTGTAATAGTTTGCTGACCCCTGGGACGGGCATTTCTGTGACCCACATGATGACTGAGTTGTGTGCTGGGTGATGTGGCTCACTGCCCTCCCATCTCCCGAGCTATCAGGCCGGCCTGTGCAGAGGGGAGTGGAAAGGGGCTGCATTTGCCAACTAGTACTCTCCGATAGATGGACTCTCTCACCTGTCTCTGTCTCTGTGTCTCACTCTCTAACTACCTCGGTGTAGAAACCCTCATTCTTTTCTTTAGATCTCCTGTACTGGTTATCCAATGTGCCTCTGCTTCCTCGAGTGTGGGGTGAGCTGGCAGGAAAGAATGGATATCTGAGGTTTCTTATTTCGTTTGTCCCAAACTGTGGTCGGGGACCCCTGCCCTGGATCATCTGTCCCACTCTGTCCTATACTGCCATCATGTGTTCAGGGCCATCTCTGGAAAGTCTGGTGGCCCAGGCCATGAAATTCCAGTTCAGTCTATTATTTCCTAGGAGAATCACTAGCTCTCTTGGTTACAATGGCTGGTTTTAAAACCCAAAATGTCCATGTGTCCATTTTAATGTGATTCGGACCTGTTCTAGACTCAGCCCCAGCAATGAAATCAATGAGGTATGGAAGGTGTTTTGTGCCCACAGTTTTTCCCCACCTTAACCCCCTGCCTCCTAGACCCCCAGCCTTGGGGATCAGCTCCTTGGGATGCCCCATGCAGCACCACAGCCAGCGGTCATTCAGCACACCACCACCTCCTGTTCTCTGAACCCCTAAGAGGGTTCCTTAAAGCTTCTTCACATCTCTCTCATCTCACTCCCATCTCTACCTTTCATGCTACTTGGGGGTGTAAAGCTCAGTTTCACATTTTCACATTTGCTCGTATAAATATTGGGGGATACGGCTGAATGACAAGGTGTGTGCCTGTGTGTGTATGCATGGTTTCTCCACCTGGACTATGAAGGTCCCATTTACTCGTGTATCTCTCACACACACACACACACACACACACACACACACACACACACCATCCAGTTCTGTCATCAATTCTCTGGTCCAGTTCCAGGTCTGATGGGGCTGGTCAAGGAGGAGGGATGGTGGGGCTCCTGAGGCATTTCCCTTTTCTTGTCTCTTGAAACCTTCTTTCCACTGGCTTGTGCTGGCTTCTCCCTGGAAGCCATTTGAAGAAACTCCTCTGGGGCAATTCTGGACAGGCCAACATACAAAGAGCTAGGACTTTAATTCCATATGAACTCTGTCACTTAAGACATACCTCTCAGGCTGCAGGATTTTTTAAAATCTAAGAACATTGTTTCTTGGGACCTTTAGTTTGCTTTCTGTCATTTGAGCCCAGGGATTTACCCACTTACTGAAATCTAGATTTTAAAAACTCAAGACACGAGTAACTTTAGGATTTCCTTATTTGAAAGCATCCATGAAACAGTTTCTTTCTGCCTTTTGTTTAGGATTTCCAGCCTTAAGAAGGAAACCAGGCTTGCACCTTGGACTCTAAAACAGCAAAAGTACCACACTTGCCAAAAGCAAAATGAGGAAGGAGGATTGGCTAGGCCTGCTCTGCATAGTCAGGAGAAGGACTTTTGTTATGTTAGCGCTCACCATTCAATGCTTACTGAATGCCAACGGTGCACTCAAGAAAAATAAGGGAGACAGGAATTTGCAGACCGAGATCCTAAACTGGAAGGCAGAGATAAGGCAATTCCCTCAAGTGATGAGAATGTGTCCCTGGATAAAAATATCAAGAAGCAGCAAGAGAGATTGTCATCCCGGTCTTTTTAGAATTCCAACACAAAATGGAAGGGAGCCCTCTGTGGGGTGATATTACAAAGGGTTTTTCTTGTCTTTCTTTCTTTTTCTTTTTTTTCTTTAAAAGAAAAAGCATTCCTTACTGGCTTGCTACCAGCAATTGAACTGTATTCTTTATATAGCTAGAGCTGTTTGTGTCTTCTTAAAATAAACTTTTTCTGTTAAAATCATTTTGTTTCACCCTCTGATTCTCATTGTAGCAATGATGACTTTATCCAGACACTAAGCCCAGTTTGTGAGTATGTTTTCCAGACCACACAAGTGTGGGACCCACAAACATGAGCTTTGATTCTCACAAACCCCTGAGAGCCCAAAACAGATACGCGGGACACAGTGTCTTGCAGAAACCTGGCCCACCGAGCTGTGAACCTAAGTTATAGGGGCAGGGAATATGTCTTTGAGGACTTTGTCTCAGGGATTCTAGTTCAACTGCTCCTAGAAGCAACAAGGGGCCTCAGACAGGCACAGCTCTGGTGAAGTAGGCACCGGTCACCAGGCTCCTAAGGATAGGAGGTTGCCATAGCAACTGTGCTCAGGGCATGCACTCCCTCTTTGTTCTCTGGCTCAATGAAGCCACCCAGCAGGGAAGACCAGAGTGAGTCAGGGCTGGGAGCAAAAAACACAGACCAGATGTGGCCCAGATCACTTCCATCCCTCAAGAAGGGTATGGTCCCACCATGCAGGTGGTGACAGCTATATTCAAGGGTCAAGTTCCATCCAAAAGGAGCTTTGTTCTCTGGTGCCAACTGGCTCAGGCCTCTAAGGCTGAGGCCCTTGCAGCCAGTATCCTTGTCTCCCCAGGCCCCGTGCTAGCTCACGTCCCCTGACACCACTGGGCTGATCTTTCAAAAAGACACCACAGAGCCTGAAACAACCTAGAAAGCTTACAAGGGGAGGGAGAGGGGCCAGGGCTACTCTCAGACAATAGCAGGTGTCAAGACTTAAGACCAAGATCAGAGAAGGAGACTGGCTCGAGGTGGGCCTCACAGCAAGCAGTACCTCGGTGAGACCCTGTGGTTCAGGGGCTGGTGTTGACCCCGGCAGGGTCTGGGGCTGCTTGTGCCCCCCCACCATGAGCTGGGGGAGCTTTGAGGGATTGACCCACACTGACCAAACTCACAAAAGGCATGTCAAAGCCAGGGGCCGGTATATCAACCAAAGAGAGAGTACACCTTTAAAGCACAGGTCCTAAACAGGAGGCCTGCAAACTGAACTGAGTTCTCATACATTGCCAGGAGTACACAATGCTGGTTTTTAATTTTTCAAAATGTAGATGGGGCACAAACTCTCCACTTTACCTAGTTCCCCACCACTCCCTGTTATATGAAGCCCAACCAGCTTCATTCATTTATATCATGTGCCAGGCTCCTGAAGGCATTTGAGCCTTGTTGCGGGTTGGGTTCCCTGGGAAGCAGACTCGGGAATGGAGTTTGGTGCACGGGATGTTTATTAGGAAATGTCCGAGGGATCGACATCTGTGGGAGAGAAGGGAAGGAAATAAGCTTAGGCTGAAGAAGGAAAAGGCAGCAACGCAGGTGCCACAAAGCCTCAGCTGACTCAACAGAGAGCTCAGGCACTAACGTGACCCATCAGAGTTGTCCCGCATGGGCCCTGCTTCAGTCAGTCCCTGGGTGAGGTGGCTCTCTGCAGCAGAGGCAATCTCCGAAGGAGTTGACAGCTAAAGACGGTTCTCGGCTGACAGCACTCCGAGCAGCTGGGGCAATATCTGCCCTTGAAGGGGGATCTGGGCAACACAGTTTTGTGTCCATTACAGGTGTCTTTCTCCCAAGCACAGCACAAGTTAAACACTTACAAATTCTTATTTTCTGGTTCCTACTCCTTACCTCAGAAAGATTACAGTTTGTTTGATGAGGTTCATACCTTCCTCAAATTGTAGTCACCATGTCGGGATATATACCAGTAGCCTTAATTGGCCTTTGGTGTTTCACAAGCCTCATTCACGCCCATTAACAAACCTTCTCCAAGGGCATGTCACAGATGCAAATGGATAAGTAGAGCCATCATAAGATACCAGGAATAAAATGGTGCCAGCATCTATCAAGCACCTGCAGTGGGCCAGGCATTTCGTGCTCCTCCAGCCACTTCTTTTATTCATCCAGTCAGCAAAAATATAACAAGCTCCTTCTACCTGCCTGGCAGGGTGCTAGATGCTGAGGGTAGAGTAGTGACGGACACAGACACCATGCCCATCCCTCATGGAGCTTACAGGCGAGTGGGGCCACTGCTGAGACTAGTTCAGTCTGCAGCCCTGGGGACCAGGACCAATGGGCCACACATTCCTGTTATTTGGGAGTCACCACCCTGGATATGAATTCCCTTGGTCATCCCTCTTCTCTCAATACTGATTTCACTGTGCTCTAAGCTTCCTCTCTCCTACCCAACCTTCCACTGCCCCCCTCCCCCCCATCATTTTCAACTGTGTCCACTGGAACCTCAGTTCTAGGGATTAATAATTACCCCTACAGCTCCAACATAAAGCATCCTTATGCATTCCTTAACTGAGATCTCACTCTCCCCTAAGAACTCCACTTCTCCTATAGGCCTCTCCCCAGAGATTCCTTCCCTCCCCAAATACTTCTGCATATGGAGGTGGAGTGGGTCCCTTACTTACTCCCCACTGTACCTTCTAGACCATGATTGCTGAACCTCTCAGTCACTCCCCTTCATTCAGTCTTCCTCTCCACCCGTAGACTTGCCAAAATCTGGGGTCACTTCAACCTTCCTGTGGAAGACCCATTGCAAATCCCTGGCTTCTTCCTCCTTTCCTGCTCTCCTCTTATGGCCTCCTCTCCTGCTCCAGTCACCCACTCTCAAGGTCACAAATGAACCTTGTCATCCTCCAGAATTGCTATATCACTGAAATCTTAACTTTAGTCTTCCACAACCTCCTAGCTTTCCAACTCTCTCATTCAATTACTCCATGACACTGTTCAAGTTCATTGAGACCTCCAATAACTTAACACATTAATTCATCCAATATTTAGTAGGCATCTAACACACCAGACACTGTATTAAGTACTGGAGATACAGCTTTGAATATGACAAACATCATCCCTGCTCTCATGGAGCTCAGTGTACTTTTCCCTTATATTACAGCCCTTCCCTCTCTTTTAACTTCTTCCCCAGTTAGTTCAGGTCTATCATTTTGACCACTCTCTTGCAAACATCCTCGACTTCCTTAGTTCCATTGTCCTTCCTCCCACCCACGAGGTACAACCCCCCTGGATCAATCCAACTGTCTACATTCTCTGTTCTCACACCCAGGCTGCTGGAGAAGACCACGCACAGTCATGCAAACTGGTGTTCTCTTACTGAAAAGGGGCCTTTGGCTCTACTCAAAAAAAAAAAATCTCTCTCTCTCATTCCATAATCAGCTCTCCTATTCATCACAACTTCAAACATCCACTTTCCTCAGAGTCAAAACCCTCCACTAGTCTCCCCTCCCTGCTTCCTCTCCAGCAGGTGATGTTGCCACCTGCTTCTCAGAGGAATTAGGAGCCATCAGAGGGGAAGTCCTCTACCTTAGTAACATCAAGTCCACAATCCCACCTGTGTGCACTCACTTCCTCATCCCCCCTCTATCCTGTATCTCCAACATCTCCTTTTCAATGAACATTCAGTCAACAAATATTAACTGAGCACCTACTATATGAGAGGCACTCGTCTAGGAGCTGGGACTATAATAGTAAGCAAAACAGTCAAGGTTCCTGTCTTTAAGGAGCTTACATTCTAGTGTGAGGGAACAGACAACACACTGGTAAACAAACAAGCGAGATGATTTTAGATTATTAAGGAAATACAATAGGATGTTATGATAGAAAGTAATAGGGGAGAACTATTTTGGATAAGGCGGTCAGGGAAGGCATTTGTCAGGAGGTGATGTTTGAGCTGAAGGGAACAATTTGTGTTTTAAACACATGAAGTTTGAGATCCTTATTAGTTATACAAGTGGAAATACCAAGTAGAGAGCAGGTTATGTGAAGCTGGAGCTTAGGAGAGAAGTCAGGGCAAGAGATATAAATTTGGAGCCATGAACATATAGGTATATTTGGTGCCATGGTACTGAATGAGCTGACATAGGGAGAGAACGTAGATAGCGGAGAGAATCAAGACAGAGCTGTGGGAAGCCTCGAATACTTAGAAACTGAATGGAAGAAGAAGATCAGCAAAGAAAATTGAGACAGAGCAGCAGCAGGAGAAAACCCAGAGAATGTGGTGTCATGAAAGCCAAAAAGGAAGGTTTTATAAGAAGTAAGGAATGACCAACTGCATCGAGTGCTGCTGAGAGATCAAGTAATATGACACAAAACAGAAATAGACTCATAGACATAGAAAACAAACTTATGGTTACCAAAGGGGAAAGGGAGGAGGGATAAATTAAGAGTTTGGGATTAACAGATACATACTACTATATACAAAATAGATGTCAATAAGGACCTACTGTAGAGCACAGGGAACTATATTCAATATCTTGTAATAGGGAAAAACCAAGATGGCGGAGGAGTAGGAGGACGTGGAGTTCATCTCTCTCTCCACAAATGCATCAAGAATACATCTACAGGGACTTCCCTGGTGGCGCAGTGGTTGAGAGTGCGCCTGCCAATGCAGGGGACACAGGTTCGAGCCCTGGTCCGGGAAGATCCCACATGCCACGGAGCAACTGAGCCCGCACGCCTAGAGCCCGTGCTCCCCAACGAAAAGCCACAGCAATGAGAAGCCTGTGCATCGCAAAGAGTAGCCCCTGCTTGCCGAAACAAGAGAAAGCCCACATGCAGTGACGAGAATCTAACGCAGCCATAAATAAATAAATAAATAAATAAATAAAAAGAATACATCTACAGGAGGAGCTTCAAGATGGCAGAAGAGTAAGAAATGGAGATAACCTTCCTCCCCACAAATACATCAGAAATACATCTACACGTGGAACAACCCCTACAGAACACCTACTGAATGTTGGCAGAAGACCTCAGACCTCCCAAAAGGCAAGAAACTCCTCACGTACCTGGGTAGGGCAAAAGAAAAGAAAAAAACAGAGACAAAAGAATACGGACGGAACACGCACCAGTGCGAGGGAGCTGTGAAGATGGAAAAGTTTCCACACATTTGGAAGCCCCTTCGTGGGCAGAGACTGCAGGTGGCGGAGGGGGAAATCTTCGGAGGCACGGAGGAGAGCACAGCAACAGGGGTGCGGAGGGCAAAGCGGAGACATTCCCGCACAGAGGATCGGTACTGACCAGCACTCGCCAGCCTGAGAGGCTTGTCTGCTCACCCGCTGGGACGGGCGGGGTCTGGGAGCTGAGGCTCCGGCTTCGGAGGTCAGATCCCAGGGAGAGGACTGGGGTTGGCTGTGTGAACACAGCCTGAAGGGGTCTAGTGCGCCACAGGTAGCCGGGAGGGAGTCCGGGAAAATGTCTGGAGCTGCTGAAGAGGCAAGAGACTTTTTCTTGCCTCTTTGTTTCCTGGTGCGCAAGGAGAGGGGATTAAGAGCACCGCTTAAAGGAGCTCCAGAGACGGGCGCAAACCGCGGCTATCAGCGCAGACCCCAGAGACGGGCATGAGACGCTAAGGCTGCTACTGCAGCCACCAAGAAGCCAGTGTGCAAGCACGGGTTACTCTCCACACCTCCCCTCCCGGGAGCCTGTGCAGCCCGCCGCTGCCAGGGTCCCGTGATCCAGGGACAGCTTCCCCAGCAGAACACATGGCGCGCCTCAGGCTGGTGCAACTTCACCCCAGCCTCTGCCACCGCAGGCACGCCCCGCATTCGGTACCCCTCCCTCTCCCCGGCCTGAGTCAGCCAGAGCCCCCGAATCAGCTGCTCCTTTAACCCCGTCCTGTCTGAGCGAGGAACAGATGCCCTCAGGCGACCTACACAAAGCGGCAGGGCCAAATCCAAAGGTGAACCCCAGGAGCTGTGCATACAAAGAAGAGAAAGGAAAATCTCTCCCAGCAGCCTCAAGAGCAGCGGCTTAAATCTCCACAATCAACTTGATGTACCCTGAATCTGTGGAATACCTGAATAGACAACGAATCATCCCAAATTGAGGAGGTAGAATTTGGGAGCAACGATATATTTTTTTTTCCCTTTTTCTTTTTTTGTGAGTGTGTATGTGTATGCTTCTGTGTGTGATTTTACCTGTATAGCTTTGTTTTTACCATTTGTCCTAGGGTTCTGTCTCTCTATTTTTGTTTGTTTGCTTGTTTTAGTACAGGTGTTAGGTCTTCTTATCATTGGTGGATTTGTTTTTTGGTTTGGTTGCTCTCTTCTTTCTTTCTTTCTTCTTTTATTACTTAAAATATTTTTTAATAATTATTTTTTACTTTAATAACTTTTTAATTTAATTTTATTTTATCTTCTTCTTTCTTTCTTTCTTTCTTTTTCTCCCTTTTATTCTGAGCCGTGTGGTTGACAGGCTCTTGGTGCCCAAGCCAGGTGTCAGGGCTGTGCCGCTGAGGTGGGAGAGCCAAGTTCAGGATATTGGTCCACAAGAGACCTCCCAGCTCCATGTAATATCAAATGGTGGAAATCTCCCAGAGATCTCCATCTCAACGTCAAGACCAGCTCCACTAAAGACCAGCAAGCTACAGTGCTGGACACCCTATGCCAAACAACTAGCAAGACAGGATCACAACCCCACCCAAGAGCAGAGAGGCAGCCTAAAATCATAATAAGGCCACAGACACCCCAAAACACACCACCAGACGTGGACCTGCCCACCAGAAAGACAAGATCCAGCCTCATCCACCAGAACACAAGCACTAGTCCCCTCCATCAGGAAGCCTACACAACCCACTGAACCAACCTTAGTCACTGGGGGCAGACACCAAAAACAACAGGAACTACGAACCTGCAGCGTGACAAAAGGAGACCCCAAATACAGTAAGTTAAGCAAAATGAGAAGACAGAGAAACACACAGCAGATGAAGGAGCAAGGTAAAAAACCACCAGACCTAAGAAATGAAGAGGAAATAGGCAGTCTACCTGAAAAAGAATTCAGAATAATGATAGTAAAGATGATCCAAAATCTTGGAAATAGAATGGAGAAAATACAAGAAACGTTTAACAAGGACCTAGAAGAACTAAAGAGCAAACAGGGATGAACAACACAATAAATGAAATTTAAAATTCTCTAGAAGGGATCAATAGCATAATAACTGAGGCAGAAGAACGGATAAGTGACCTGGAAGATAAAATAGTGGAAATAACTACTGCAGAGCAGAATTTTATAAAAATGAAAAGAATTGAGGACAGTCTCAGAGACCTCTGGAACAACATTAAATGCACCAACATTCAAATTATAGGGGTCCCAGAAGAAGAAGGGAAAAAGAAAGGGATAGAGAAAATATTTGAAGAGATTATAGTTGAAAACTTCCCTAATATGGGAAAGGAAATAGTCAAGTCCAGGAAGCACAGAGAGTCCCATACAGGATAAAACAAAGAAGAAACATGCCAAGACACATATTAATCAAACTATCAAAAATTAAATACAAAGAAAAAATATTAAAAGCAGCAAGTGAAAAACAACAAATAGCATAAGAGGGAATCCCCATAGGGTTAACAGATGATCTTTCAGCAGAAACTCTCCAAGCCAGAAGGGAGTGGCAGGACATATTTAAAGTGATGAAGGAGAAAAACCTACAACCAAGATTACTCTACCCAGCAAGGATCTCATTCAGATTTGATGGAGAAATTAAAACCTTTACAGACAAGCAAAAGCTAAGAGAATTCAGCACCACCAAACCAGCTTTACAACAAATGCTAAAGGAACTTCTCTAGGCAGGAAACACAAGAGAAGGAAAAGACCTACAATAACAAATCCAAAACAATTAAGAAAATGTTAATAGGAACATACATATCAATAATTACCGTAAGTGTAAATGGATTAAATGTTCCAACCAAAAGACATAGACTGACTGAATGGATACAAAAACAAGACCCGTATATATGCGGTCTACAAGAGACCCATTTCAGGCCTAGGGACGCATACACACTAAAAGTGAGGGGATAGAAAAAGATATTCCATGCAAATGGAAATCAAAAGAAAGCTGAAATAGCAATTCTCATATCAAACAAAATAGACTTTAAAGCAAAGACTATTAGAAGAGACAAAGAAGGACACTACATAATGATCAAGGGATCAATACAAGAAGAAGATATAATAATTGTAAATATTTATGCACCCAACATAGGAGCACCTCAATACATAAGGCAAATACTAACAGCCATAGAAGGGGAAATTCACAGTAATACAATCATAGTAGGGGACTTTAACATCCCACTTTCACCCATGGACAGATCATCCAAAATGAAAATAAATAAGGAAACACAAGCTTTAAATGATACATTAAACAAGATGGACTTAATTGATACTTATAGGACATTCCATCCAAAAACAACAGAATACACTTTCTTCTCAAGTGCTTGTGGAACGTTTTCCAGGATAGATCATATCTTGGGTTACAAATCAAGCCTTGGTAAATTTAAGTAAATGGAAATCATATCAAGAATCTTTTCCGACCACAACGCTATGAGACTACATATCAATTACAGGAAAAACTGTAAAAAATACAAACACATGGAGGCTAAACAATACACTACTTAATAACCAAGAGATCACTGAAGAAATCAAAGAGGAAATAAAAAGTACCTAGAAACAAATGACAATAAAAACACGACGACCCAAAACCTATGGGATGCAGCAAAAGCAGTTCTAAGAGGGAAGTTTATAGCAATACAATTCTACCTTAAGAAACAAGAAACATCTAAAATGAACAACCGAACCTTACACCTAAAGCGCTTAGAGAAAGAAGAACAAAAAAACCCCCCAAAAGTTAGCAGAAGGAAAGAAATCATAAAGAAGGGAGAAGACTCAAATCAATAGAATTAGAAATGAAAAAGGAGAAGTAACAACTGACACTGCAGAAATACAAAGGATCATGAGAGATTACTACAGTCAACTCTATGCCAATAAAATGGACAACCTGGAAGAAATGGACAAATTCTTAGAAATGCACAACCTTCTGAGACTGAACCAGGAAGAAATAGAAAATATGAACAGACCAATCACAAACACTGAAAATGTGATTAAAAATCTTCCAACAGGGGGCTTCCCTGGTGGCGCAGTGGTTGAGAGTCCACCTGCCAATGCAGGGGACATGAGTTCGTGCGCTGGTCCGGGAAGATCCCACATGCCACGGAGAGGCTGGGCCTGTGAGCCATGGCCACTGAGCCTGCGCGTCCGGAGCCTGTGCTCCGCAACGGGAGAGGTCACAACAGTGAGAGGCCAGCGTACGGGAAAAAAAAACCCAAGAACTTCCAACAGGGCTTCCCCGGTGGCACAGTGGTTAAGAATCTGCCTGCCAATGCAGGGGTCGCGGGTTCAAGCCCTGGTCCAGGAAGATACCACATGCTGCAGAAACTCTGAGCCTGAGTGCCACAAATACTGAGCCTGCACTCTACAGCCCACGCCACAACTACTGAGCCTGCGTACCTAGAGCCAGTGCTCCACAACAAGAGAAGCCACCGGGATAAGACTGCGCGCCGCAACGAAGAGTAGCCCCCTGCTCACTGCAACTAGAGGAAAGCCCATGCGCAGCAACAAAGACCCAACGCAGCCAAAAATAAATAAATACATTTATTTAAAAAACAACATCTTCCAACAAACAAGACCCCAGGACCAGATGGCTTCACAGGCGAATTCTATCAAACTTTTAGAGAAGAGCTAACACCTATCCTTCTCAAACTCTTCCAAAATATAGCAGAGGGACGAACACTCCCAAACTCACTCTACAAAGCCACCATCACCCTGATACCAAAACCAGACAAAGATGTCACTAAGAATGAAAACTACAGGCCAATATCACTGATGAACATAGATGAAAAACCCTCAACAAAATACTAGCAAACAGAATCCAACAGCACATTAAAAGGATCATAAAAAATTTAAAAAAATTTAAAAAAAAGGATTATACACCATGATCAAGCGGAGTTTATCCCAGTAATGCAAGGATTCTTAAATATACACAAATCAATCAATGTGATACACCATATTAACAAATTGAAGGAGAAAAACCACATAATCATCTCAATAGATGCAGAGAAAGCTTTTCACAAAATTCAACACCCATTTATGATAAAAACCCTGCAGACAGTTGGCATACAGGGAACTTTCCTCACCATAATAAAGGCCATATATGACAAACCCACAGCCAACATCGTATTCAATGGTGAAAAACTGAAACCATTTCCACTAAGATCAGGAACAAGAAAAGGTTACCCACTCTCAGCACTATTATTCAACATAGTTTTGGAAGTTTTAGCCATAGCAATCAGAGAAGAAAATGAAATAAAAGGAATCCAAATCGGAAAAGAAGAAGCAAAGCTGTCACTGTTTGCAGACGACATGATACTACACATAGAGAATCCTAAAGTTGCTACCAGAAAACGATTAGAGCTAATCAATGAATTTGGTAAAGTAGCAGGATACAAAATTAATGCACAGAAATCTCTGGCATTCCTATACCCTCATGATGAAAAATCTGAAAGTGAAATCAAGAAAACACTCCCATTTACCATGGCAACAAAAAGAATAAAATATCTAGGAATAAACCTACCTAAGGAGACAAAAGACCTGTATGCAGACATTTATAAGACACTGATAAAAGAAATTAAAGATGATACAAATAGATGGAGAGATATACCATGTTCTTGGATTGGAAGAATCAACATTGTGAAAATGACTCTACTACCCAAAGCAATCTACAGATTCAGTGCAATCCCTATCAAACTCCCAATGGCATTTTTCACAGAACTAGAACAAAAAATCTCATAATTTGCATGGAAACACAAAAGACCCTGAACAGCCAAAGCAATCTTGAGAACGAAAAACGGAGCTGAAGGAATCAGGCTCCCTGACTTCAGACCATACTACAAAGCTACAGTAATCAAGACAGTATGGTACTGGCACCAAAACAGAAATATAGATCAATGGAACAGGATAGAAAGCCCAGAGATAAACCCACGCACATATGGTCATCTTATCTTTGATAAAGGAGGCAAGAATATACAGTGGAGAAAAGACAGCCTCTTCAATAATTGGTGCTGGGAAAACTGGACAGCTACATGTAAAATAATGAAATTAGAACACTCCCTAACACCATACACAAAAAAATAAACTCAAAATGGATTAAAGACCTAAATTTAAGGCCAGACACTATTAAACTCTTAGAGGAAAACATAGACAGAACACTCCATGACATAAATCACAGCAAGATCATTTTTGACCCACCTCCTAGAGAAATGGAAATAAAACAAAAATAAACAAATGGAACCTAATGAAGCTTAAAAGCTTTTGTACAGCAAAGGAAACCATAAACAAGACCAAAAGACAACCCTCAGAATGGGAGAAAATATGTGCAAATGAAGCAACTGACAAAGGATTAATCTCCAAAATTTACAAGCAGCTCATGCAGCTCAATAACAAAAAAACAAACAACCCAATCCAAAAATGGGCAGAAGACCTAAATAGACATTTCTCCAAAGAAGATATACAGACTGCCAACAAACACATGAAAGAATGCTCAACATCATTAATCATTAGAGAAATGCAAATCAAAACTACAATGAGATATCATCTCACACCAGTCAAAATGGCCATCATCAAAAAATCTAGAAACAATAAATGCTGGAGAGGGTGTGGAGAAAAGGGAACACTCTTGCACTGCTGGTGGGAATGTGAATTGGTTCAGCCACTATGGAGAACAGTATGGAAGTTCCTTAAAAAACTACAAATAGAACTACCATATGACCCAGCAATCCCACTACTGGGCATATACCCTGAGAAAACCAAAATTCAAAAAGAGTCATGTACCAAAATGTTCATTGAAGCTCTATTTACAATAGCCCGGAGATGGAAACAACCTAAGTGCCCATCATCGGATGAATGGATAAAGAAGATGTGGCACATGTATACAATGGAATGTTACTCAGCCATAAAAAGAAACGAAATTGAGCTACTTGTAATGAGGTGGATAGACCTAGAGTCTGTCATACAGAGTGAAGTAAGTCAGAAAGAGAGAGACAAATACCGTATGCTAACACATATATATAGAATTTAAGAAAAAAAATGTCATGAAGAACCTAGGGGTAAGGCAGGAATAAAGACGCAGACCTACTAGAGAACGGACTTGAGGTTATGGGGAGGGGGAAGGGTGAGCTGTGACAGGGCGAGAGAGAGTCATGGACATATACACACTAACAAACGTAGTAAGGTAGATAGCTAGTGGGAAGCAGCCGCATGGCACAGGGATATTGGCTCGGTGCTTTGTGACAGCCTGGAGGGGTGGGATAGGGAGGGTGGGAGGGAGGGAGACGCAAGAGGGAAGACATATGGGAACACATGTATATGTATAACTGATTCACTTTGTTATAAAGCAGAAACTAACACACCATTGTAAAGCAATTATACCCCAATAAAGATGTTAAAAAAAAAAAAAGACAAATGTTCACTGCAGCACTATTTACAATAGTCAGGACATGGAAACAATCTAAATGTCCATCAACAGAGAAATGGATAAAGAAGATGTAGTACATATATACAATGGAATATTACTCAGGCTTTTTTTTAAAAAAAAATTAATTAATTTATTTATTTATGGCTGCATTGGGTCCTCGTTGCTGCACATGGGCTTTCTTTAACTGTGGTGAGCAGGGGCTACTCTTCATTGCAGTGTGCAGGCTTCTCATTGCGGTGGCTTCTGTTGTTGCGGAGTACAGGCTCTAGGTGTGTGCTTCAGTAGTTGTGGTGCATGGGCTCAGTAGTTGTGGCGCACGGGCTTAGTTGCTCTGAGGCATGTGGGATCTTCCTGGACCAGGGTTTGAACCCGTGTCCCCTGCATTGGTGGGCAGATTCTTTTTTAACATTTTTATTGGAGTATAACTGCTTTACAATTGCTTCCCTAAAAGGGAAGGAAATCCAAAAAAGAGGGGATATATGTATATGTATAGCTGATTCACTTTGCTGTGCAGTATAAACTAACACAATATTGAAAAGCAACTATACTCCAATAAATTTTTTTTTAAGTCTTGTAATAATCTATAATGGAAAAGAATCTAAAAAAGAACGTATATATAAGTATAACTGAATCACTTTGCTGTACAGCTGAAACTCACGCTACATTGTAAATCAACAATAGGTCAATTACGTTTTTAAAAAAGAAAGAAAAGGTGAGAGTGAATAATACCCTGAACACGGGAGGAAGGGTTGGTTGACTTTTTATAGGCGTGAGGACAGTTCTTCAATAGTAACAGGACAGAAGGCAGAGTATTTGGGCACAGCCATGGTTGCATGGACAGGAGTGGATATAGGAGCCTGAGGAAGTTCATTTTTGGCTGCTTCAAGTTTCTCAGTGAAATAGGAAGCAGAGCTATCAGCTGAGATGGTGTGGCCTTTTGAGGGGAGGGGTCACTCTCTCTGGAAATAACAAGGCAATGTGGAGGTCAAACAGTGACCTGGGATTCCTTTCTCCTAACTCCTGTTTGGAATGGAAACAGCCACATCTCTCTATCCTAAAAATAACTCTTCTTGGACATCACATCACTTTCCAGCTACCATCCTGTGCCTCATCTCCTTTCATTAAAATTAACATCATGATACAAATGAACTTATTTACAAAACAGAAACAGACTCAGACATACAAACTTATGGCTACCAAAGGGGAAAGAGGGAGAGGGGACAAATTAGGAGTTTGGGATTAGCAGATACACACTACTATATGTAAAATAGATAAAACAACAAGGTCCTACTGTATAGTACAGGGAACTGCATTCAATACCTTGTAATAACCTATAATGGAAACAAATCTGAAAAAGAATCTATATATGTATGTATGCATAACTGAATCACTGTGCTGTACACCTGAAACTAACACAACATTGTAAATCAACTATACTTTGATTTTTTAAAAAATCAGTTAGAATAGGAAAATCTTTAATATTAACTACATTTATGACTAATTTATTTCTTTCAAGGGTTGATAATGAAAACAAATTTGGATTTTTGATCTCTCAGGAGTGAAAGTCTCAACTGTGCACTGCTGTGTAAAATAATATTTTGTGAATATTTGCAACTTATGAGAAGCCACTTTTTTTACATATTTTAAAATTATAATACCTCAGTCAAATTCTCCTAAGGAAAGTTATCTATTCTCTGGCTGTGCTCAATATCAAAATAACAAATATAAGACCAGTAGGTATTGAACAAGAAAAAAAATTAACATCATGAAAGAATTGTCAGCACTGTCCAGCTCTGTCCTTCATGTGCCACCCGCTCACAACTCTCTCTGATCTGAGTTCCCTCCACCACGTACACACGCCATCCTGAGGACCACTAAGGACCTCCATGTCAAAAAAAAAAAAATCGGTACTTCCCTGGTGGCACAGTGGTTGAGCGTCCGCCTGCCAGTGCAGAAGACACAGGTTCAAGCTCTGGTCCGGTAAGATCCCACATGCTGCAGAGCAACTAAGCCTGTGCGCCACAACTACTGAGGCTGTGCTCTAGAGCCTGCAAGCCACAACTGCTGAGCCCACGTGCCACAACTGCTGAAGCCCGCGCACCTAAAGGCCGTGCTCCGCAACAAGAGAAGCCACCGCAATGAGAAGCCCGTGCACTGCAACGAAGAGTAGCCCCCGCTTGCCGCAACTAGAGAAAAGCCCGCGTGCAGCAACGAAGACCCAATGCAGCCAAAAAAATTTTAAAAATCCAGCGATGCTTTCAGTCCTGTCTTATACCTCTGAAGCACTTGGTACTCTTGAGCTTTTTTTCTTCTCAAAAAGCTTCTCGGGCTTCCCTGGTGGCGCAGTGGTTGAGGGTCCGCCTGCCGATGCAGGGGACACGGGTTCGTGCCCCGGTCCGGGAAGATTCCACATGCCGCGGAGCGGCTGGGCCCGTGAGCCATGGCCGCTGAGCTTGCGCGTCCGGAGCCTGTGCTCCGTAGCGGGAGAGGCCACAGCAGTGAGAGGCCCGCGTACCGCCAAAAAAAAAAAAGCTGCTTCTTTTGGCCCCCTTGACATTGCACTCTCCTGGTTTCCCCACTCACTTATCTGACCGCTCCTTCACAATTTTCTTTGCTTCTCCCTCTGCTCTTTTTTTTTTTTAATATTTATTTATTTATTTGGCTGCGCCGGGTCTTCCTTGTGGCACGTGGGATCTTCATTGTGGCATGCAGGATCCTCTTTTTTTTTTAGTTGCAGCATGTGGGATCTAGTTCCCTGACCAGGGATCGAACCCGGGCCCCCTGCATTGGGAGCATGGAGTCTTAGCCACTGGACCACCAGGGAAGTCCCTCTCCCTCCACTCTTATTTTAAGTTGGAGTCCTCAGGCCTGTATCCCAGGCTTTCTCCTCCTTCTCCTTTACAAGCTTTCCCTGGGCTGTCTCAGTCACACCTACTGCCCCTCTCCTAGTGGTTCTTCCCTCCGTGAATTGTGTCACCATCCACTCATTTGCATGAGCCAGGGGCCTGGGCACCTTCCTAGATGTCTTTTCTTATCTCCTACATCCAATAAGCTTTGCAGATTCTACCACCTAAATACCTCTCGTATGTCTTTATTCTTCATTTTACTTGTTGCCATAGGGGCTCAATAAATATTGAAAAGCCTATCATTCTATTTTATTTTTTTCACATGATAAAAAATAAGCCTCATACCATACTAAAAAATCGGTTCCAAGTAGACAAAAACCTAAATATGAACAGCAAGAATATAAAGCTTTTGGAAGATAATGAATGAAAATATCTTCATAACCTCAGAATCGAGAAAGATTTCTTAAATAAGAAATAAAACCACTAACCATAAAGGAAAATTGATAAAATTCAACTACTTTAAAACTAGGAAACTATTTAAAGAGTGAAAAGGTGAGCCACAGTAGAAGAAGAGATATTTGTAACACATATAACCAACAAAAGGCTGGTACTCAGAATACACAAAGAACTACAAATTAGTAATAAAAACAAAACTCAGTAGAAAAATGGGCAAGGGACTTGTATGGTCTCATGATAAAAGAAGAACTCCAAATATCCAATAAGCATGAAAAGGTGCTTAACCTCATCTATCAGAGAAATGAAGAACGAGGGAAGAGGGAGGATGAATTACCAAGGGGCAGGGGAACTTCTGGAGGTGATGGGTATGATCATTATATTGATTGTGGTTCTGTTCACAGATGAGTATACTCATCAAATTGTCACTTTAAATACGTGCAGTTTGGTGTACATCAATTATATCTCAATATAGCTGTAAAATACACACACACACACACACACACACACACACACACACACAATGACATACCATTTCACATCCACCAGACTGGAAAAATACTTTTTTAAATTTTATTGAAGTACAGTTGATTTACAATGTTGTGTTCATTTCTCCTGTACAGCAAAGTGACTCAGTTATACATATATATTCTTTTTCATTATGGTTTATCACGGGATATTGAATATAGTTTCCTGTGCTATACAGTAGAACCTTGTTGTTTACCCATTCTATATACAATAGTTTTTTTAAAATTTTATGGCAAAATATCTTTAAGTCTGACAATAACTAGTGTTGAGGAAGATGTGTAGGAATACAAACTCTGATACACTGCTGGTGGGGATCTGAATTCAACCACTTCAGTTAAAACAGTTTATCTATTCAAGTTGAAGGTACACATCCCCCAAGACCCAGCAATTCCACTCCTAGCTATATATCCTCGAGAAATGTGTACCTATCTTTCCCAAAAGATATACAGAAGATACATAGCAGCATTGCACATAACAGCCCAAACTGGAAACCACCCAGAAGTCCATCAAGAGGAGAACGAATAAACTGTGGAATATTATACAGCAATGACAATTAAACTATAGCCACATGCAACAACGTGTATGGAGCATACAGATATAAAGTTGAGCAAAAGAAGCAAGGCACAAAGGAACACATACGGTATGATTCCATTTATGTAAAGTGCAAAAATAAACAAAACTACACTCTTGTTTAGGGATGCACAGATAGATGATAAAACTATTTGTGAAAAAGCAAGGAAATTGCTATCATAAGAGTTAAGAGAGTGGCTCCTTATAAGACGAAGAGTAAATTGTAATTGGTGAGGACACAGGGGAGGCTTCTAGGGTGCTGACAAAGTTCTAGTTTTGGACCTGGGTAGTGGTCATACTGGTGTTCACTTGTAACAATTTTTACAAGTGTACAAACTGTACATTTGTTTTACTTTTCTGTATGCATGTCTGTGTATTATATTTTACAACAAGAACATTTTTTAAAGACCTGGGATACAATTCTGAGTTGCACCAAATTTAAGGGAAGGGCTGCAGCAAAAGGAGTCTAGGAAAGAGACGGGGGAGGCGGCAACCCAGGAGAGAAGAAGCTGCCAAATTTCCAAGGAAGTGGACCACAGCACCAACCCTTATTCACCCCTGCTCCGCAGGATGCATCAGAGCAGGTCTGAGAGCCACCAGCCTGGGTCTTTGCAACCATGATAGGAATACGCTTGCATGAGAGGAAAATGAGCGAAGGCACAAACAGACGGGAATACTATTAGGAGGCAAACATATGGGGAAATGTCTACTCTTCCTTAATGAGAGAAGACATACAAAATTTTGAAAACTGAATGGCAATTTTTTTGCCTATTATAGTAGCAAAAATTGAGGGGAAGAGGAAGAAATCACAATATGTCAGGCTGGAAAGAGTACCAAATTGATGCCTGGAGTTACTGGCTGCTGACGCTATGAATAAACATGATCCCTTTAAAATAAAATCTGGCAATTGCATCAGGAAATTGTAAATGCTCATACCTTCTTATTCAGTAATCCTACTTCTGGGAATCTATGCTGGGAAAATTATGCAAAGGAAGGAAAATGTTATATGAACGAGTCTGGAAGTGACTCAAGTATCCCTCAACAGGGAAACCATTGAATAAACTTTGTTAAGCACCACTAAGTAAAAATCATAATTATGATAATGGGAAGGAAGGAAACTAACATTTATTTAGTGATACTTCTTAACATGTATACTATACTAAGTGCATTACTTTATCTAGTTTAATGCAGCCACCTCCAAAGTCTTTTATTGTTACTTTCATTTAAATATAGAGAAACTGGGACTTCCCTGGTGGTCCAGCGGTTAGGACTCCACACTCCCAATGCAGGGGGCCCGGGTTTGATCCCTGGTCAGGGAACTAGATCCCGTATGCCACAACTAAAGATCCCGCTGCTGCAACTAAGACCCAGCACAGGCAAATAAATAAATAAATATTAAAAAAATAAATATGGAGAAACTGAAACTCAGAGAAGCAAATTAGCTTGCCAAAGATTACACAGCTAGTGAGGGGTAGAACCAAGATTTGAGTACTATGTCTGAATATGAAACCTCTGTTATTTTCACTCCATTACACTGCAACATGAAAACAAATACTTCTGCTAGCATTTCTTTAAGTATTTTTTTCCCAAAACACATAAGACATTACTAATAGTCTTTTTAATACAGATTTAAAAGGTTTCTTTAGTAGTAACTGGACTTCTCAGAGCCTTTATTATACATTTATTCATTTGACAAATAGTTATTGGGTATATCAGACACTTAGGTGTTGGGGATACAGCAGTGAACAGAGACACAAGATCCCTGGCCTCATGAAGCTTATATTCCAATCAGAAGAGGCAAAATACAAATAAATATGCCAAATTACTTCAGACTGCAACAAGTGCTGTACAGGGAATTGACAGGGTGATATGGGAGATGGGAAGTGAGAGGGAAGGGCTACTCTAGATGGGTTGATCACAGAAGGTTCCTCTGGGGTGACATCAAGAAGCCTGAAGGGAGAGTCTTCTGGGCAGGGGAACAGCAAACACAAAGACCCGGATGAGGGAGAGAGTTTGTTGTTTTACAGGAATAGAAAGAAGCCGACATGACTGGGAGAGAGTGAGTGAAGCAGAGTGACCAAGCTAAGGAATTGGGATTCTATTCCAAGAACAAAGGAAAGCCCTTGGAGGGTTTTAGGAGGGTTGCTGACATGATTTGTTTTTTGTTTTTTGTTTTTTTCAGAACTGTTCTGGCTGCTCTGTGGAGAACAGAGTGGAGTGAAGCAAGAATGAAGGCCAGTAAGGAGACCAGTAAGGAGACTACTGCTTCAAGCCAGGCAGAGAGGACAGCAGCTTGGGCCAGGGAGGCAACCATGGAGATGGGGAGAAGTGGAAGGATTTTGGTTATGTTTTGAATATTGGACCAACCAGACTGTCTGGTGACTTGGAAGTGGATGACAAGTGAAAGGGGGGAATCAAGAATGACTCCTGGGCTTCCCTGGTGGCGCAGTGGCTGAGAGTCCGCCTGCCGATGCAGGGGACACGGGTTCGTGCCCCGGTCCGGGAAGATCCCACATGCCGCGGAGCAGCTAGGCCCGTAAGCCATGGCCGCTGAGCCTGCGCATTCGGAGCCTGTGCTCCGCATAGGGAGAGGCCACAACAGTGAGAGGCCCGCGTACCGCAAAAAAAAAAAAAAAAAAAGAATGACTCCTAGTTTGGAATTAACATATACACACTACTATGTATAAAATAGATAAACAACAAGGTCCTACTGTAGCACAGGGAACTATATTCAATGTGTTATAACAACCTATAATGGAAAAGAATCTGGAAGATAATATATATATATTATATATATAATATATATAATATATATTATATATAAATTTATATATATAAAATATATAATTTATATATATATAAAATATATAATTTATATATATATAACTAAATCACTTTGCTGTATACCTGAAGCTAACACAACATTATAAATTAACTATACTTCAATTTTTAAAAAATTGATTATTAGAAAAAAGAATGACTCCTAGGTTTGGGGTTTCAGCAGCTGTATGGATGGTGGTGCCATTTATTAGGATGGTAAAGATTTGAGAAAGAGCAGATTTGGGAAGGTCAGAGGAATGAATGGTTATGTTTTATATATACTGAATCTGAGTTGCCTATTAGACATTCAAAGGGTGATGCCAGTGGACAGCTGGATATACAGATGAGCAGTTCAGGGCAGTGGTCAGGGCTGGAGAGAAATTCGGGAGTCCTTAAAACATCGATGTTAAAGCCTTGAGACTGGATGAGTTCACCTAGGGAGCAAAAGTAAATAAAGAAGAGGACCCAGGATGAGCCCTGGGGCTGTCCAGTGTTTAGGTACCTGGTAGAGAAGCAACAACCAAGAAAGGAAACTGAGCTGTGAACTGTCAAGAGAAGAGCTCTAGATTGCAGTGTGCCCAAGCCTTCTTGATCATGGAAGCTTTTTGTCATGGGGCAGCTTGTGCTCAGCAAAACACATGAGGGAAATGCTGGCTTATGCTACTGTAAGTGGAGAGGCGGGCTACAAAATGATGTGCAAATTATGATCACACCCATGTACAACCATGTACAGAACACGCCTGCACGTGTGCTCAGTAAACATTTGTTGACTGAATTAAGAATGAAAAGTAATATACATACGGTATCACAACCACTACAAGGGGATAAACAAAAATGACAGTAATTGTTAGTAGTGAGATATGATTAGAAATAGTTTTTTCAAATTTTCTGCAATGTTTTATTGCCTATTTTTTTCTAACGGTGTCTTGCCAATTCCATGCATCCATCTGTCTCTGCTGCATTCAGGGCCACTGCTCCCAGACACTCTAGGAATCTGCCAGCTCTCTCCTGTTCACTTTGGAATCCTTGACACCTGTTTAATTTTAATTCCATTTAGTGCCATCAATAAATATTTACTGAATCACCTTCAGCCTAGAGAGATGATTCATACATGGGGCCCCTGCCCTCACCTTGCTCACAGTCTAAAGGGAGATAAATGTGTAAACCTTACTCAAAATCTACTTCCCCTCTAGCCCCTCTTGTTCAGTCTATCCCTGAATTTTGACACCTGTTTATTTACACTTTCCTGCTTCAAGCCAATTCCCTCCAGCTTCCAGCTGTGGCCCTAGCCCTGCCCCTCCAAATAGCCCATTCACATATCTAATGAGGGTAAATAAACTCCACTGGCAAATATCTGGAATAAAAGGTTACAGTGGAGTTTCTACCACAGAGGTGATTTTCTGAGTCCCTGCATGAAATGTCTTTTATGGACAATTGTTCGTTGCTGTTAAATGTGTCTCTGTATGTGTGGCTTGCTTCTCTTTGTTTTTGGAATAGCTCCTAAGGGTATGATTGGTTTTGCTAGGAGAAGGCAACTTACACTGTAAAACACCCTACCATCTACCAGGACATCATCTCACAGAGCTTTGATTATGTTAATTAATACATTTTGCCAAAAAAGAAAAAATACTGGCTCATGCAAACATAGTAATTGTTTATGTTTGTTGAGAGTGTACCATGTGTTAAGCATCATTCTAAATGCTTTATTCAAATTAATTCTTGTAATCCTCCTAATGTCCTATGAGGAAGATACTAGTATTACTCTGCTTTGCAGACGAGGCCAGAAATATTAAGTAACTTACCTGTGATGTTACAGCTGGTAGGTGACGAAATTAGGATTCATACCCAGACAGGTGCCACCCTCACTATACTCACTGTAAACCTACTCCCATATACAGATACATCCTACAACACTTTTTGTATTGTTTTAAGTCAATTAACATTGACTACCACCTGATTCATACTAAGCTCTTATAGCAGACCTAGCATACTTTCATATCATGGAGTTAGAAGTGGCAAAACTTTGAGACACCAAAATGTCCCATTAGAACATGTGAACTTCATATTCTTTTTAGACAAAAGCATTTTGTTGAGGTTACAAAAGAGTAACATGCCTAACTCTGCTAAAAAACAATTACTATCTTGAAATGTTTTGGATGTAATCCTAGTCCCAAAGGAGCTAAACCCCGCAAAGGCCTGTAATTAATTTACTTTGCTTAAGAAATGTTTCAGCAGAGCAAAGCCTAGCACGTTGGAACCTTGCCATGGCACTGTTCCCTATAAAACCAATTTAGTATTAGGCCAGAGGCCTTGGATGGGATCCAAAGGGGGTTTATTTCTGAAGTAATCGGAGACCCTTGCTAGATGGTGACTTCCCTTCCTGAGGCAGTACTATGGCCTGAATACAGAGGAAAATGTTTTCTAGGACGATCTTGTTAAACTATTAGCTAATTAAGTAATCAAGGCAGTTCTTTTAAGAATAAAAGGTTAGTAGAGAAATAGGCGCCCTTACACATGGTCAGTGGGAATGTTGGCTGGTCTTCTCTCTTTGGAGGGAAATTTGACAATTACTACCTAAGTTCAAAACACACACATCCTTTGCCCCATGTGCGGGAATCTATCCTAAAGACATCTCACATCTGTGCAAAATCTACATTCAAGATGTTCATTGCAAATAATGCCATTTGCAGCAACATGGATGGACCTAGACATTATCATACTAAGCGAAGTAAGTCAGAAAAGAGAAAGACAAATACCATATGATATCACTTATATGTGGAATCTAAAATATGACACAAATGAACATATCTACAAAACAGAAACAGACTCACAGATATAGACAACAGACTTGTGGTTGCCAAGCGGGGTTGGGTGGTGGAGGAGGGAAGGATTGGGAGTTTGGGATTAGCAGATGCAAACTATTATATGCATAGCACAGGGAACTAAATTCAATATCCTATGATAAACCATAATGGAAAAGAATATGAAAAGGAATATATATACATATATATATGTATAAATGAATCACTTTGACACAACATTGTAAATTAACTATACTTCAATAAAAATTTTTTTAAAAGATGTTCTTTGCAGCACTGTTTGTCATAGCAAGAGACCAGAAATAATCTCTAAATGCAAATCAATAGGAAACCAGTTAGATAAATTATGATACGTCCATACGATGGAACTCTATGCAGCCATTAAAAAAGAGAAAATGTCCATACGATGGAATATTACCAGTAATTTTAAAAAGAACACAATCAAAAAAATGGGCAGAAGATCTAAATAGACATTTCTCCAAAGAAGACATACAGTTGGCCAAAAAGCACATGAAAAGATGCTCAACATCACTAATTATTAGACAAATGCAATTCAAAACCACAATAAGGTATCACTTCACACCAGTCAGAATGGCCATCATTGAAAAAATCTACAAACAGCAAATGCTGGAGAGGATGTGGAGAAAAGGGAACCCTCGTACACTGTTGGTGGGAATGTAAATTGGTACAGCCACTAGGGAGAACAGTATTGAGGTTCCTTAAAAAACTAAAAATAGAGCTACTATATGATCCAGCAATCCCACTACTGGGCATATATCTGGAGAAAACCATAATTTGAAAAGATACATGCACCCTAATGTTCATTTCAGCACTGTTTACAAGAGCCAAGTCACAGAAGCAACCTAAATATCCATTGACAGAGGAATGGATAAAGAAGACATGGTACATATATACAATGGAATATTACTCAGCCATAAAAAAGAATGAAATAATGCCACTTGCAGCACCATCGATAGACTGAGAGATTATCATACAAGTGAAGTAAGTCAGACAGAGACAGACAAATACCATATGATATCACTTCTATGTGGAATCTAAAAAATGATACAAATGAACTTCTTTACAAAACAGAAACAGACTCAACAAACTTAGAAAACAAACTTATGGTTACCAAAGGGGAAATGTTGGGGGGGGGGGAACAAATTAGGAGGTTGGTATTAACATAAACACACTACATATAAAATAGATAATCAACACGGACCTACTGTATAGCACAGGGAATTCTACTCAGTACTCTTTAATAACCTATATGGGAAAAGAATCTGAAAAATAATAGATATATGTATAACTAAATCACTTTGCTGTACATCTGAAACTAACACAACATTGTAAATCAACTAGACTCCAATATAAAATAAATTTTAAAACAAATAAATAAAAAGAACGAACTGCTGCTACTCACCAAAAGAAGCCAGATACAGAGGAATACCTACTATACGTTTCCATTTATATGAAGTTCAGAAATTCTCTTTCTGGACAAGATGGAGTAACAGGGACCAGATTTATCCTCCTGTCCAAAATTAAAAAAATAATAGACAGAATATATGAAACTATGGATTATGGTTTTTAAGACACTGAACATCAGAAAATGAAGGATAGTGATCCCTGAGAGACAGAGAACAAAGTAGGTAAGCCCTACAGTTGCCCCAGCTACTACTCTGTGAGAGTTTCCAGGCTCTGGTGCAGGGAGGGGGAACCCAGTTAGAATCCAGTGGACTTTCTGAGTTGGGTAAATGGAGCTGAGAGTCCAAGAAGACCAAGGCAGCTAGAGTTCGCAGGACAGTAGTCCAAAGAGGAGGAAACCACATAGAAAGAAAGAACCTCAGAGATCTGCAGAAGGTATTCCTCAAGTATTCAGATGAATACTGATCAGTCTGGAGGAAACTGCCTGAAAGGAGTAGGAGCAGAAATTGCTGGCGCTCACATAGGACTATAAACAGTTCATGTTCCCACCAAGAAGAGCTGCAAAACTCCTGACTCATGGGGAATTGATTAGAGTCCTCAGAAGGCTATTGCCTCAGTAGTGGGGTCAAATTAGATCTAGACTGAAGCCTATTCTGGGCCCCGTTTAACAAAACTTAAAAATAAGCCTCAAAGGAATCAAACTGTTTCCAAGTAACTTAACTGCATCCCAGAACCTAGCTCAAGAATCTTTAAAGGAATAGAGAAATCTAGCACACACAACATAAAATTCAATGTCTGGCATCCAATCAAATATTAACATCGTGTAAAGCAGAATTCCAAAATGGCTCCCCAAGACTTCCTGCCCTAATCCCAAGAACTATAAATATGATAATACACCCATGATTATGCTAAGCTTCATGGCAAAAGTGATTTGGGGGATGTAATTAAGGTCCCTAATCAGCAGACTTTGAGTTAATCAAAAGGGAGATTATCCTCGTTGGCCCAGTCTAATCACACTGAGATCTTAAAAGCAGTGTTTTCTCTGGCTGGTAGTAGAGGAGGACCTGAGAGAGATTCTAAATGTGAGAAGGATTCCACACACCATCATTAACTTGAAGATGGAGAGGGCCAAGTATCAGGGAATACAAGTAGCTCAAGAAACAGAGAGTGGCCCAAGGCTGTCAGCCAGCAAGAAAACAGGGACCATAGCCCTACAGGGGCAAGGAAATGACCTTCAGTCACCTGAATAAGTTTGGAAGCAGATTCTTAGCCAGAGGCTCCAGATAAGAGCCCAGATCAGCTGACATCTTGATTTTCAGTTTGTGAAACCCTAACTAGAGAATCCAGCCAAGACCACCCAACTTCTGACCTACATAACTGTCAGATAATAAATAGGTATTGTTGTTTTAAAGCACTAAGTTTGGGATTTCCCTGGTGGTCCAGTGGGTAAGACTCTGTGCTTCCACTGCAGGGGGCACAAGTTTGATCCCTGGTCAGGGAACTAAGATCCTGCATGCCGCGTGGCACAGCCAAAGAATAAAAATTTTAAAAAAAAAGTAAAGCACTAAGTTTGTAGTAATTTGTGATTTTTTAAAAAAGACTAATATACGGACTTTCCTGGTGGTACGGTGGTTAAGAATCTGCCTGCCAATGCAGGGGACATGGGTTCGATCCCTGGTGTGGGAAGATCCCACGTGCCACGGAGCAACTAAGCCTGTGCACTATAACTACTGAGCCCACGTGCCACAACTACTGAAGCCCGTGCGCCCTAGAGCCCATGCGCCACAACTACTGAGCCTGTGTGCCGCAACTACTGAAGCCCGTGTGCTCTAGGGTCCATGTGCCACAACTACTGAAGGCCGTGTGCCTAGAGCCCATGCTCTGCAACAAGAGAAGCCACTGCAATGAGAAGCCCACGCACCGCAACAAAGAGTACCCCCTGCTCACCACAACTAGAGAAAGCCCACACACAGCAACGAAGACACAATGCAGCCAGAAAAAAAAAGGACTAATATAAACCATATGTAAAGATGCAAGAAAATACAACCCATAAAAAAAGAAAAATCAATCAACAGAAACAGAATCAGATGATCTATTTAGTAGACAAGGATGTTAAAACTGTGATTATAACTATCTTCCATATATTCAAGAAGACAGAGGAAAGAATAAGCACAATAAGAAGAGAAAGAAATGATATTTTAAAAGACCCAGATTAAAATTCTTATAAATAACTGAGAGGAAAAATATTCTAGATGAAATTAATAGAAAATTAAATACTGCAGAAGAAAAGATTAATGAACTTGAGGGCAGATAAGTAAACTTTAGAGCAAAGAAAATTACCGAGGACAAAGAGGGAAATTACATAATGATAAAAGGGTTGGAGGAGTGATGGGAGCAAAATGGCAGAGCAGGCAAATCCAAATGCCTATCCCTCCACAGAAACCTTGAAAAGCAAGCAGAAATGATCAGAACCGACTTTGTCAGAACCCTGGAAAATAGTCAAAGGTTTATAGCAACCAAGCAAATGCTGAATAAAGAAAAAGGTAACTTTAAAATGGTAAGTAGGAAAGCTTCATGGCTTTGCCCTCGCCTCACTTCTTCCCTGACTGGGTAGTGGTCTTGAAGATGTCAACCTATGTTCCCACCGTGCAGACCTCATCCCTGGTTCCAGAGGGAATAGAGAAGACCTTGCTTGCAAATTATTTTGTTTGTCTCTTCTAAGCTGTCTGGGGGCTACCTGAAGGACTGAACTTGGAACTTGCTCAGAGTGAAAAGGTAGCAGGCATTGCTTGAAAACCTGCATCTTTCCAGGGCAAAAGATTATGGTTGAGACATACAATAGACCACCTAAGGCCTAGGATAGAGTTTCTTTGGGAAATTGGGGCATTTGAAAGCACCTGTGTATACTGGAGAGCTTAGAAAGCCAGATGTATGCCCAGGACAGAATGCATGCTCAGAAAAGATCTGAAAAGATCCTAAGCTTTCACCTCTGGCTGATCTCTAAGCTCATAGTAAGCAGTAAGTGAAGGCTAAGGCAGAGCTGTAAATGATCAGGCTAAGTGTTGAAAGGGTGACCCAGCACAGAGCCAAACCACAAATACTGGGAGAGAAGCTGTTTGTTTGCTTGCTCTAGTTCCTGATGTTCAAGGAAACTTATGTCCAATACTAGCTGAACACAAGCTAAAGGAACAAAGACTTCAGGGACCCAACAAAAAGGTAAGCAAGCAGGCTAACAGACATATTATGGGAGTCCCAGAAGGAGAGCAAACAAAAAGAAGGAAATAATAAAAATAGGAACAAAAATCAGTGAAATTGAAAACAGAAAGACAATAGAGAAAATCAATGAAACAAAAATCTTGTTCTTTGAAAAGATGAATAAAATTGGCACACTTCTAACAAGACTAGAAAAAAGAGAGAAGATACAAATTATCAATAATAGAAAAGAAACAGGGACAAATCCTATGGATATCTCTACACAGATAAATTTCGACATTTTGATGAAATGGACCGATTCCTCTGAAGAAAATTGCGTATGTAATTAAAAACTTTTCCAAAAGAAATATTCAGGTCTGTGGACTTCCCTGGTGGTCCAGTAGTTAAGAATCTGCCTTCCAATGCAGGGGACATGAGTTCAATCCCTAGTCAGGGAACTAAGATCCCACATGCCATGGGGCAACTAAGCCCGCGTGCAGCAACTACTGAGCCTGTGCGCCACAACTAGAGAGCACACTGCAACAAAGAGCCTGCTCACCGCAATGAAAGATCCCACATGCTGCAACAAAGATCCCGCGTGCCGCAACTAAGACCCCACGTGGCCAAATAAATAAATATTTTTAAAAAGAGAAATATTCAGGTCTGGTGGTTTCACTGGACAGATCTACCAAAATATCTAAAGAAGAATTAACACCAATCCTATATAATCTCTTCCAGAAAATAGGAGGGAGCACTTCCCAACTCATTTTGTCAGGCCAGGCCCTGATACGATAACCAAAGACAGTACAAAAATTAAACTACAGATCAATGTCCTCCATGAACATAGATATAAAAATCCACAACAAAATATTAGCAAATAGAATTCAGCAATATATAAAAAGAATTATACAGCATAATCGAGTAGGGTTTATTCCAAGGATGCAAGGCTGGTTCAATATTTGAAAATCAATCAGTGTAATCCACCATGTTAACAGGCTAAAGAAGAAAAAAAATCACATGATTATATCAACTTATGCAAAAAAGGCATTTGACAAAATTAAACACACATTCATTTCTAAAACCCTTAGAAAACTAGGAAGAGAGGGGAACTTCCTCAAGTTGGTAAAGAACATCTATAAAAACCCTACAACTGGGGACTTCCCTGGTGGTCCAGTGGTTAAGACTCAGCGTTCCCAGTGCAGGGGGCCTGGGTTCGATCCCTGGTCAGGGAACTAAGATCCCACATACCGCAACTAAGCCTGTGCACCGCAACTACTGAGCCTGCGCGCTCTAGAGCCTGTGTGCTGCAACTAGAGAAGTGCGTGCACCACAACAAAGACCCCACATGCCACGATGAAGACCCAGTGCAGCCAAAATAAATAATAAATAAATAAAAACCCTGCAACTAACATACATATTTAATGGTGAAATATCAAATCTTTTCTCCCCTAAGATTGGGAGCAAGGCAAGGACGTCTACTCTTACCACTCTTATTCAACATAGTACTGGAAGTCCAACAGACAAGAAAATGAAACAAAAGGCGTACAGATTGGAAAGGAAGAAAAAAACTATCCCTATTTGGAGATGACATGATGGTCTCTATAGAAAATCACAAGAAATCTACAAAACAAAAAACCAAACATAATACCCAACCTTCTAGAATGAATAAATGAGTTTAGCAAGTTCACAGGATACAAGATCAACATACAAAACTCAACTGTAACTCTAAATATCAACAATGAACATGTGAAAGTCAAAATTAATATTACAGTATCATGCACAAATCGCTCAAAGAAAATGCAAAGGTATAAATCTAAGAAAACATGTACAGAACTTGTGTGCTGAAACTACAAAACATTGATGAAAGAACTCAAAGAAGATCTAACTACATGGAGAGTTATACTGTGTTCATGAATTAGAGGACTCAACAGAGTAAGGATGTCAATTCTCCCCAAAATGTTTTACAGGTTTAACACCATTCCTATCAAAATCTCAGCATATTTTTTGTAGATACAGACAAAATTATTCTAAAATGTACATGGAAAGGTAAAAAGAACTAGAATAGCTAAAACAACTTTGAAAAAGAAGAATAAAGTGGGAGAAAATGCTCTACCCAATTTTAAGACTTAGTACGTAGCAACAGTAATGAAGGCTGCATGACATTGTGTGATACTGATGGAGGGATAGACACATAGATCAATGGAACAGAATAGAGAATCCAGAACAGATTCACACAAGTACACTCAACTGATTTTTAACAAAAGTACAAAAGTAATTTAATGAAGAACAGCTTTTTCAACAAATGTTGCTGGAGTAATTGGACATCTATATGCCAAAAGAAAAAAAAGGACTTCAATCTAGACCTCACACCTTCCACAAAAATTAACTCAAATGTATCACAGATTTAAGTATAAAACATAAAGCTATAAAACTTTTAGAAGAAAATATAGGAGAAAATCTTTGAGACCTACAGCTTCATAAACAGTTCTTAGACATGACACTATAAAAGCAAAATCCAGGGCTTCCCTGGTGGCGCAGTGGTTAAGAATCTGCCTGCCAATGCAGGGGACACAGGTTCAAGCCCTGGTCTGGGAAGATCCCACATGCCGCGGAGCAACTGGGCCTGTGAGCCACAACTACTGAGCCTGCGCGTCTGGAGCCTGTGCTCCGCGACAAGAGAGGCCATGATAGTGAGAGGCCCGCACACCATGATGAAGAGTGGCCCCTGCTCTCCACAACTAGAGAAAGCCCTCGCACAGAAACAAAGACCCAACACAGCCAAATAAATAAATAAATAAATAAATTTATTTTTTTTAAAAGCAAAATCCATAAAAGAAAAAAAATTAAGGACTTTTGCCCTGCAAAAAACCCTCTTAAGAGGATGAAAAGACAAGCTTAGAGACTGGGAGAAAATATTTGCAAACCACGTATCTGACAAAGTACTCATATTTAGAATATATAAAGAGCTCTTGACACTCAATAACAAAAAAAAATCCAATCAGAAACTGGGTAAAAGACATGACATTTATTTCACTGAAGAGGAATTACAGACATCAAATTAACACATGAAAAGATGTTCAACATCATTAGCCACTAGAGAAATGCACATTAAAACCACAATGAGGGACTTCCCTGGTGGCACAGTGGTTGGGAGTCTGCCTGCTGATGCAGGGGACACGGGTTCGAGTCCTTGTCCGGGAGGATCCCACATGCTGGAGCAACTAAGCCCATACGCCACAACTACTGAGCCTGTGCTCTAGAGCCCATGAGCCACAACTACTGAGCCCATGTGCCACAACTACTGAAGCCCACGCACCTAGAGCCTGTGCTCCACAACAAGAGAGGCCACCGCAGTGAGAGGCCCACACACCGCAGCAAAGAGTGGCCCCTGCTCGCCGTGGCTGGAGGGATCTTGTGCGCAGTGGTGAGGACCCAATACAGTCAAAAATTAAAAAATTTAAAAAAATAACCACAATGAGATATCAGTATACATCTATCCAAATGACTAAAATAAAAAATTGTAATGATACAAAATGCTGGCAAGTAGGTAGAGAAGCTGGATCACCCATTCATGGCTGGTAGGAATGTGAAATGGTACAGACACTCTGGTAGTTTCTTACAAAACTAAAATGCAATTACCATACAACTCAGTAATTATACTCTTGGAAATCATCCTAGAGAAATGAAAACTTGTATTCACACAAAAACTTGTACACAAATGTTTATAGCCACTTGATTTGTAATAGCCTCAAACTGAAAACAACCCAGATATTTTTCAATGAGTGCATAAATAAACTATGGTCCATCTATGTCATGGACTACTACTCCAAATTATACAAATGGCAGACATAAGCACAGGGTGCTTTGGAAGCACAGAGGAGTGCCTAGCCCAGCCTGGAAGAAGGTGGAGAAGAGGGTCAGGGAAGGCTTCCAGGAAGAAGTAACACCTGATCTTGCTCTTAAAAGGTAAATAAGGGTTAGCTAGATCAAAAATGGGGAAGGAGTATTCCAGGTAGAGAGAACAGTATGGGCAAAGGCATGGAGTCTTAAGAGAGCACTGTATACTTGAGGGCCTGTAGATGGTAACTCGACATGGCTGGAGCCCAGTGGGGACCAGCACGAGATGAGACTGCAGATGTCAGCAGAAAGGCCCTTGGCCCTCCAGGCTAAGGAGCCTCTCAAATAGTGGGGAGCCACTGAAGGGTCTTCATTGGGGGAGGGTCAGATCTGTGTTTCTGAGAGCTCTCTATCAGTTGCTGGGGAGGGTAGTTTAGAGGGGGTGGTGAGACTGGTGGCTGAGACACCAATGTGGAGGCTGTTCCAGTAGTCTGGAGAACATGCAAAAGGCTGCAGCAGCAGGGAAGAGGGCAGGAGCCAGTACAAGAGATGACTGCTGAATCCTAGCGAAGTGTTCATTGTTCACTATAAAATGATGAAGGGTGTGGAGAAAGAGCTGTTTAGAAGGCAGAATCCACTGGACATGGAGACCAGTTCCCAAGGGCACAGAAGACCTCTTCCTAACCGTCCCACCTCTGCCTCAGCTACCTCGCTCTGCCCACTGGCCCCCACCCACACCGTGTTCCTTCTCCTCGCCTCTGTGCTTCTGGGCTTGGGAGGTACAGCACTATAGGCAGAGGCAATCACCTTCTAGATTACTCCGAACCAATACACTGACACATAAACCAGAGGTGAGTTTATTTCTGTCTCATGGTGGGGCCATAACTTGGCCCTGGCACCTCTTGGGCACAGAGGTCCCTGGGAAGCTGACTTGGAGAACAGGCACTCAGAACAAAGGGAACTGGATGTTCTTGAATTTCATTTACAGGATGGCAAAGCCTGGAGCAGTGTCATCATGCAGAGGGTACAAGCTTAGAAGTCACACAGCCCTAAGTTCTGAGCCCAACAGTGCCACAGTCCTTAGCTGTGAAAACTTGAACACATTACTTAACTTCTCTGAGCCTGTGTCTTCAGCTCTGAAACGGCACTGATGATTCTCGGCCAATAAGACTGTTGTGAAAACTAAGAGAGATCATGAAGATATCTCATGCCACATATGCTATTTGTGTCACCATTGCCTCAAATGAACACTGCCTCCAAAAAAAATCCTCCTCACTATATTAATGGAATGGAATATTAATGTTCTCCAGAAACTGCAGCTCTTTTGCTTAGACAATGCTGGACAAACCTAGATGGATTCTTCTCTGACGCCCTTTTTAAAAAAACAGTTGGGCTTCCCTGGTGGCGCAGTGGTTGGGAATCTGCCTGCCAGTGCAGGGGACATGGGTTCAAGCCCTGGTCCGGGAAGATTCCACATGCCCCGGAGCAACTAAGCCCGGGTGCCACAACTACTGAGTCTGCGCTCTAGAGCTTGCGAGCCACAACTACTGAGCCCACGAGCCACAACTACTGCAGCCAGCGCGCCTAGAGCCCATGTTCCACAACAAGAGAAGCCAGGACAATGAGAAACCCGCGCACGGCAACGAAGAGTAGCCCCCGCTCGCCTCAACTAGGGAAAGCCCGCGCACAGCAATAAAGACCCAACACAGCCAAATATAAAAACAAATAAATAAATAAATTTATTAAAAAAAAACAGTTGTTGGACTTCCCTGGTGGTGCACTGGTTAAGAATCTGCCTGCCAATGCAGAGGACATGGGTTCGAGCCCTGGTCTGGGAAGATCCCACATGCCACGGAGCAACTAAGCCTATGTGCCACAACTACTGAGCCCGTGTGCCACAACTACTGAAGCCCACGCGCCTAGAGCCCGTGCTCCACAACAAGAGAAGCCACCGCAATGAGAAGCCCATGCACCGCAATGAAGAGTAGCCCCCGCTCGCCGCAACCAGAGAAAGCCTGTGCCCAGCAACGAAGACCCAACGCAGCCAAAAATAAATAAATTAAAACAACAAAAAAAACAGTTGTTGGGACTTCCCTGGTGGCACAGTGGTTAAGACTCTGTGCTCCTAATGCAGGGGGCCCAGGTTCAATCCCTGGTCAGGGAACTAGATCCCACATGCATGCTGCAACTAAGAGTTCGCATGCCACAACTAAGAAGCCCTCGAGCTGCAACTAAAGAGCCTGTGAGCCGCATCTAAGGAGCCCACAACTAAGACATGGTGCAACCAAATAAATAACAAAATAAGTAAATTTTTTTAAAAAACAGTTGTTCAAAGCTTATCTCATGCCAGACACGTTACAACAGCATGAAGAGGGACAGAAAGTTTTCTGCCCACTGACTGTGCTCAGGAGACACATCCATCCCATCAGCAATATCCCTCCATCCATGTGCCTTGATGGGTGGCTACTTTTGCAGGTGGCTATTCTCATCTACCATGTACTGAATTTTCCTGGTTTCAGTTTCCAAAGGTGACCTTTTTCTACCTTTGTCCCTAGAGTCTGGGGCCCAGAGCTCCCCATACACTGACCTCCTCTGAATGGAATCAACTAGAGCTCTGTGTTTTGTTGCATCAAGGCCCCCTTTCAGAATAAGCTCTGCTGGCATCTCAAACGGGAAAGAAACTGCAGCCCTTTGGTTGTGGAGCAGGTGGGGCGGGACAGTGAGTTTGGGTCAAGGTTTGTGAACTTGTGTCCTGGGAAGAGGGCTGCCAGCTTCCCTGCCTGATTTTCCTCATTTAAGAAATGTGTGGAAGAATCAGTCTGAGGAGATAATTAATAGAAAATACGACTGGCAGCCATCCCTGGCTCTGACTCACTGTGCACACTCCTGCAGTCGTTACCATGGTTTCGAGGCTGAAGTTTTCTCCTCTCTGCCCCCCTGCCCGCCTTGCTGTTCATTCGTCACTCTGCTCCCACAGACTCCTCCACAGCTGGCCTCCACAGACTGGTGCAGACTTAACCCTGTATAGAGGCTAGCTTTTTTGTTGTTTGTTTTACAAACAGCATTATCTTCTTTCTTGAATAAAATATATATATATATATATATACATATGCCAATTCATATAAGCAGAATATAATTTAAACAGAAAAAAAAAATGAAAGTTAGCCATAAACTCACATCCCAAAGCTAACACTTAAGATGTTTGTGATGCACACTGCATACTTGAGATCGTACATGATTTTATCAGTCTTAAAGTGCTTTTGACCTCGAAACCCCTGGACCTATGCCCATCGTTTTCTCCTTTGAACTACTGGCCTTTAGGCACTGCTTTGGGCACATTCAGCCACTTACACAGGCTTGTTTATTACTGTTGTTGTTGTTATCTGCTGGAATGCACAGAACTCTCACAACGTTCCAGGCACCAAGCATTTGCCAGGTACGTCAGCCATTTAATGCTGGCTCTTCACTGGGGTCTGAACTTTGCTTCATTCCCACTCCAAGACTGCCATAGCCAGTGGTTGCAGGAAAGGCTGTCCCCTAAGAAAAACCAGAAGTAAAGGTGCCCCCTCGGCCTCCTGGCTGTGGATGAACTGATGAACATGAGGCCATACTGTCATTGTCAACCCGCCCCATCTCCCAGCTGAACTTTGAAAGTCAATACACAGGTGGGATCCACCTCAGAAGTGGGGGAGCAATGATCTCCTCAGCGCTGGATGTGTTCCCCACAGTTGATCACTCCCAATCCAAAACAAGGAGTGCCTAAGCTGTAACGTGTTCAGAAATGACAGCAGTACAACATGAGGGGGCTGCTTGTAATGTATGAGTTGGAGGTGGCACAGTCTCAGAAATACTTGATCTCCCAGTCTGGGCATGAAGCATGCCAAGTCCCACAAGACTGTATCCAAAAACTAAACTCTGAGACGGAGGACCTATACATTCTGGCTGGCAGGGGCAAGCTAGGACAGCTATCTCATGGAGTAGAGGAAAAGCCCTGACCTTATATTGGGAGGAGAGGGGTTGTGGATAAGGGTAAAACGTTTGAGGGCATAAATTCAAAACTCATTCACCTTATGCTAACACTCCACAAGCTAGTCGTTGTTTTATGTGCTTTACAAATACGAACTTGTTTAATTCTCTTCACACCCTATTAGAAGGTATTATTATCATCAATTCCATTCTACAGATGAAACTGAGCCAAAGAGAGGTGAGGTAACTTCCTCAAGGTCACAGAGCTAGTAACCAAATGGTGGAGCAGCGATTTGAAGCCAGGCGGTCCAGAATCCATGCTTTTAACTATATTACGCTGTACCATTACAGAAATTTTGGAAACTGTGCAGAAACATACACTGCACTGGCACCACTGGTCACGTTTTGCTGGATAGTCTTCCTGTCCTCTATAAGCAAATATTATATAGTACACGAGATGCCTTTTCTTAAAAAAAGAATCATATTCTATAGCTTGGTCTGTAACCTTCCTTAAAGCCATTTCTCGTGTCTCTACCGAGAGCTTTACACTAGTTATTTGGGGATATATGTACACGTATAGCTGATTCACTTTGTTATACAGCAGAAACTAACACGCCATTGTAAAGCAATTATACTCCAATAAAGATGTTAAAAAAAAAAAGTACCTTTTGAACCCAGTCAACTACAGGCTGCAAAATAAACTTTAAAAACGAAAACCCGTAAGGGAGTGTAGGCCCGTGTGTAGGAGGGCGCAGGAGGGAGAGGCGGCCGCCACTGCTCTTCCTGCTTTGCCTTTGTCTGGCGGCCCCGTGGGATTGGCTACAGCCAGCGCGGAGAGACTGCAGAGGTCCGCGGCTTTCACTACGCACGCATCGAGGAGGTGGATAGGGAAGCGGGAGACTGGGGGCAAATAAGGGCATGTAGAAGAAGTTCAAAAAGCGCAGAGGCTGGGTTTCCCGCCCCGGCCCCAACCTTTGACTCCGCCCCTCTACCCGGCTCAAGCTCCTTATTGGTCAGACTCTTCAGCCCCCCATTGGCCCTAGAGCCAAAGGACCGGGCCTGTCCCAAGATATGCCTGCTTCCGGAGCCACAGTAAGGATGGCCAATTGCGATGTTACTTTCAGGCATATGTTTAGGACATACCGGTGGGGCCTGAAGGGGCTTTGTGCGGTAACCGAAGCAGTTGAGAGCTCGACGGCGAATTTCGGAGATGCCTCCAAAAGGAAAAAGCGTATCTGGGAAACGGGGGAAAGGTAGAGCAGCCAGAGCAACCAAGGAGAATGGGGTTGGGTGAGGAGCGTGGGGGAGGGAGCAGACCGGCGGTCCTCGGGGTCCGGGGTGGAGGCAGCGGGTGGCCAGTTACTAGAAGACTGACCAGGAAGTGATAAGTTGGAGACAGTCAGTGTGGACTTCTCTGGAAGGTTTTGATTAAAAAGCATGGGGATGTAGTTTTTAAGACTGCGGGGCAGGGACTGGGTAGGAGTCTTGAGAGTGGTAAAGGTTTGGAATAGTCGTTGGGGTGATGGGAAAGGGGATGAAACACTTACAAAAGGATTTCCCTCAGGGCTGAGAGCCTAAGATTGAAGGCCATGAATTTGTAGAGGACATGATCTGCTTAGTCATGATTTACCTAGTACCATATAAGTGGCACAATACAGGACTGAAAAGAGTTAGGTGTAGACTTGAGCCAAGGTTGAGGTTTTGTTGGACAATGATAATAGAAGGAAAGCAGCACAAGGGAATTAAGGGTGCCAGTGGGGACGCAGTTCAGATGATCAAGCATGGGATCTAGACTGGGAAGGGAATGAGAAGTCTGATAGTCTAGGGGGACATAGCAGGATAAAGGGACTGAATGGGGGGGGGCGGTTCTGTGAAATTGAAGAGCCCGTGTTGTGGGAATGAGGCATGAGAAAGCTGGAAGAACAGAGTTGTAGCCAGAGACTGAACTACTAGTTCTGAGTGGCACAGTTCCATCGTGTGCCCCTGGCAACAGGTGGCCTGGAGTAAAAGGCATGGGCATTTGGGAAGGAGGTCCAGAACTGTGAGATTAGACTGTTGGATGATTCCTCTGCATAGATGGTGAGGTCATCCAAGATGATGGCAGTGGTGAGGGTGGAAAGGAAGCCTGAAGTTGCCAGAGTTGTCAGTCAATCAGGGAGTGAGGTGGCAGTCAGAAGATGACAGCATCTAGTGGGGGAGAGGATGGAATAATTGGAAGGTATCATTGTTCTAGAGTGAATATACAGCAAACCCCTTGAAGAGTTTGGTGTAATAAAACTCCTTTGGCAGTAACATTTTCTTAGGCATTTGGTGGTCAGCATTTTGGATTTTCAGTTTGGTTGAGCATTTATTGAACAACTGTTGTGTGCTAGGCTTTGGAGATCCTAAGACAAGTAAGATGGAGTCTCCTGAATAAAATTTTTCAATGGCTCCCTATTACTTCTAGGATAAATTCCAAGTTCCTTAATGGGGCCTACAGGCCCTCATGCCCTAATCCTCAACCACCTTCCCTGGGCTCATCTCACAGCACTCCCACCTCAGATTTGGCTTCACCCATAGTTACCTGCACATACTACACTGTTCCCTCACCCTGGAATGTCTCCTCACCTATGTCCTTTCTTTGCCTGGTCAGCTCCTACTCATCCAGGAAAGCTTCCCTGACTGGCTAAAATGTCCCTTTGTGCTTCCACAGCCCCCTGTCTATAGAGCATAGCTCATTCTCCTGAAAAGATCTATTTTATATAACTTTACATAACCATCTTCCCCAGTAGTATATGAGCTCCCTGAAGGAAGGTACCATGGCTTGTTCATCTTTGTATCCCCAGTGCCTGGAACTTAGTTATTTAGGAAATGTTTATTGAACTGAACACTTAATCCAACAATAGTTCTTAGGAATATCAGCCTCTAACAGTAAGTATGCTGCCATCAATACAGAAGTTGGCATAGTAGCAAAATGACACAGTAGTAAAATGTAGAATGCTGCCAGTGGTTCTTAATCTGAATATCGATATCTTTTCTTAGGAAGGTATCAATAGGCAATGTAGTCGACTCCAGGAGTTTGGACATCAATGTGTTCTTTAGCCAAATATGGGTGGTGGGAAATTTGATCTTTATTTAAAATATATTCTTGGAGATTTTACTTACTGGAATTGTGAGTATTCAGATACATAGTTGCAGTGCTTATTAGAAATCTCACAAGAGCTCAGGGGTTTGCCCTTAGAAGGCAGGATTTCATATTGGGTCCAGAGAATCTGGGCCAGGCTTTTGGCGCTCCCATTCAACTATTAGCACACTCACTTGTGTATCCATTTTCCTTGAAGGGTTTATGTAGGGCACAAATTCCCTGTTTTAAGAGGTGAGTCACAGGTTAATTTAGCTTGATGTAGTAAAGTGTCTACAGAGTTCCCTTTTGAAGCTTGGTGCTATGATGGAAGTATCAACTCCTATTGTGTTGAACTTTTCTGTACATAACACGGTGAAGGTGCAGTTTAAATGAGTACCTGTCATCTCTTCTCTAAAGGAAAAGCAGCCTCTGGGAGTGATAGTTCTGACAAGAAGGCGCAGGGTCCCAAAGGTGGTGGCAATGCAGTAAAGGTGAGTTACTTGTTCCTTTTTTTCATGTTAAATATAAATAATATACATTTGTTATTTTGGTTCACATAAAAGGAAAAGACAGTATGCTTAACTCATTCTAAGGCTAACCTAATACTGATGTACGATAGCACAAAAGTGGAAAATAATAGATCACTTTCATTTATGAAAAGTAATTCCTTTTAAATATTTTCTCAAATGTTTTCTCAGACATCCAGAATTTCTTCATACTCTAGTATTTTTCCTTAAAATGTGTTGTTAGGTCTTCCCAAGTAAGTGAATGAATTATTTCTCAGGACGAAATAATATTTGACAAAACGAAGAACTGAGATGAACAGGCAAAGGCACGGGTCTCATTAGATAGCTCCCCTGCTGGTGAGCTACAAGCCAGAGCCCTGACCATGAAAATGAGGGGAGATGGTTGCAGATAATTACTTGAAGTACTTGACCTAGTGCCAGAGGGGTGTCTGCCCTGGGAGAATATAATCTGCAAACAGAATTATACAGCTTAGTGCTACGTAACAAGGCAGTTACCACGTTTCAGTCAGTTTATGGGGTTCCATACTTTGATTCATTCATTCATTAAAGATTTAGTGACATCTGCCCTGTGCTAAGCAGTGTATTAAATTCTGGGTATTTTAAAAAAAAGCAGATAAGAGATGGTCCCTGTTATCACAGTCTAGTCGGGAGCAGTTAGGTAAAGAAATTTCATTGCTATATGAGAAGAGCTGTAGTGGAGTTGTATCATATAAATGCACCCATACACATGCAGCCAAAGAAAAGGAGAGCAAATCTGATCCAGTCTCGTGGGGTTGGTGTGAGGATTTCATGAGATCACACATGTAAAGCGCTTAGCACAGTGCCTAGCGAGTATTAAGTACTCGATAACTGAAATATTGTCATAATTGTCACAAGAAAATGGAAACTAGAACTTTAGTCACGAACTCATGGCTTCCCAGCCCCCTTCCAACAAAGTTATCTTCACCCACACCTCCCTCATCTCTCCTACCTCTCTTCCTTTAAGGCTAACTGATTTTTCCAGCAGTGCTCTGAATGCCTAGCCTTGCTCCTTCATTTATCTCCACCCTCTTTCTTTGCTCTGTCTTCAACCTTTCCCTCTTTACTGCATCTTTCCCTTCATTCTGAAAATATAGCCAGGGACCTTTAAAATATATCTGTGACTGTGACCCTTTCCCTTTGACTAGAGCCCTTTCTCCTTCTTTTCTAACTCAGTTAGTTGGGGAAACCCCACCCACATTACCGGCCTGCTTCCTGTTACTTCCTCAGTCAGTTGCTGAAGCCTGGCTTCTGCACTTACTACTCTTCTGAAACAGCTTTTGCTAAGGTCCTCAGTCAATCATTGCTAAATTGATTGTACTTCTAACCTGATCACTCTGAAGCATTTAACCCTGTTGACCATTTCCTCCTTGAAACTTTCTCTTGCCTTGGTTTCTTTTAACACACCTTTCTCTCTACCTGTCTGGCCCTTCGTTTTTATCATGCTTGTTGAGCTTCTTTCTTTGCTTATTGCTTATACATTGATATTCTCCACGGATGTCTTGAGTCTGCTTTCCTCCTCTTCTCATTCTGTGTAGCCTCCCAGGGTGATCCGTCACCTCCCATAGCGTCAGCTGCTACTTCCATGCTCATCACTCCCACATTCTCTGGAACTTGGTCTCTCCTAAGACACGAGTCTCATACAGTTGCCAGTTGGTCGGTCACACTTGCAAACTCCACAGGTACTACAGACTCATTATGTCTAACCCATCAAACTGTCTAAAGCAGAATACTTGTTTATTCATTTATAAAGTGGTGGATGGGATCCCCTTTCTATGATCATGAATGCTGTGTGCACTTTCCCAATCGTTGAACCAGAAGGTTGCTTTGTGAGTGTAGAAGCGGAAAGACGTAGGCAGTTGAGAAGGTGTTTTAGCCAGGCCAAGATGAGGTCTGAGAAGCCATCCTCGTCCCCCAACATGTATCGCTCTAGTGTCCAGACTGTTTGTCCCTGTCTCCCGTGGACAGTGCTGGACACATTCTATAGAAGTTTGCCTCCCTGAGCCCTACTTTTTGATACATTCTTTCCTTTGCTGTGTCTATCTCCTGTGTCGCTCTTCCAGTCAGGGATCCTCTCACCCCCAGTTTCAGTAATTGAATCCTGAGGACAGCCATGGTTTGTCTGTCTCTACAGGGAGACACCTTTAGCCCCCACCCTAGTACACGACAGTAAGAAATGAATAACGGATTCTATTTGAATAGAACAGAGAAATGGGAAATCCTACAAAACAGGTATCTTGACAAAATCATTTTTAAGGATATAGTGATTTTTTTAAAACATGGCTTTATGTAAACATAGGTTACATTTGAATACTTCCCTAGGGTTGAGTATTCTTTTTTAAAAAGAGTTATTTGTTATTTATTTTATTTTTGGCTGTGTTGGGGCTTAGTTGAGACACGCGGGATCTTTCGTTGCAGCTCGCGGGCTTCTCTCTAGTTGTGGCGTGCGGTTTTTCTCTTCTCTAGTTGTGGCGAGCAAGCTCCAGGTTGCGTGGGCTCTGTAGTTGTGGTGCAGGGGTTCCAGAGCGCGTGCGCTCTGTAGTTTTTGCAGCACACGGGCTCTGCTTGAGGCGGGCAATCTCAGTAGTTGTGGTACACAGGCTTAGTTACCCCGCGGCATGCGGGATCTTAGTTCCCTGACCAGGGATCAAACCAGTGTCCCCTGCATTGGCAGGCGGATTCTTAACCATTGCACCACCAGGGAAGTCCCCGGGTTGAGTATTCTTTTTTTTTTTTTTTTTTTTTTGCGGTATGCGGGCCTTTCACTGTTGTAGCCTCTCCAGTTGCAGAGCACAGTCATCCAGACGCGCAGGCTCAGCGGCCATGGCTCACGGGCCCAGCCGCTCCGCGGCATATGGGATCTTCCCAGACCGGGGCACGAACCCGCGTCCCCTGCGTCGGCAGGCGGAATCCCAACCACTGCGCCACCAGGGAAGCCCTTTTTTTTTTTTGAGTATTCTTAATCTTCAACATATGATTCGTTTTCAAAGTGTTAAATTGTGGGGAGGCTTTATACATTGGGCCTCTTTTGGTGAAAAGTATTTCCTGGTGGGTTTTTTTCATATCATCCCCACTCTGATGAAATAATAGCTAACCTTTATTGAGTGCTAGCTGCATCACCTCAATCTTCACAACCCTATGAGAACATACAGGTACTGTTATCTCAGTGCACAAATGGGGAAACATTAGAGGTTTAAAAACATGCCTAAGGGACTTCTCTGGTGGTTCAGTGGTTAATCCCTGGCTGGGGAACTAAGATCCTGCATGCTGTGAGGTACAGCCTAAAAAAAAAATGCCTAAGATCAACAGGAGAGTGGGGATTTGACTCGACCTAAGCTCTCAAGCATTATCATGTTTCCTCCTCCTGTTACCATTGAGGTACATGGTAAAGGCTGGGAGCTTCCCACAGCCAGGTGCCCATTTTCCATCTAAATCTGGGTTCTGAAATATTGTCTTGATATGGGAAATGGGTTTGTGGCCATCGCCCAACTGGGCAGACTTCCAGGATTTTCCGTTGCCATGAGCGAATGTGTTTTTTTCACTAGTGGGGGGTAGTCCTGACATGACTGCTGTACTGTGAGGAAAGGAATCATTTGGGTCTCCATGTATTACGTGAACATATTTTTTCCTTGTAGGTCAGACACATTCTGTGTGAAAAACATGGAAAAATCTTGGAAGCCATGGAAAAGTTAAAGTCTGGAATGAAATTCAATGAAGTGGCCACACAATATAGTGAAGATAAAGCCAGGCAAGGGGTATGGTGCACTCATCATTTAACACGGTCCCCATGGAGGACACACAGCAGCAGGGATTATTTCTGTTTCGCCATTAATTTTAGCCGTATCTTAGTTTAAAGATCTTAAAAAAGCAGAAATGTCCAACTTGTGAACAGTTGAATACGGGTCACCTTTGTCTAAACCTAGGCATAACCAAACTTGCACAACTAACAGACACCCAGCAACATTGTGAGTGTTTGTATGTTCAGCCCAGGGTTCAGCCCTGTTTGTCCTTGTCGAGCCTACTTCTCTCCAGCCCAGATGAATAAAGCTAGGAACCTTAGCATTTGTGTTGGGAAATTCTCAAGCTACAGTAGAACTGTGCCCTCTTCAGGGCCACTTGACATCACAAATCTTTTGGGTTTTTCAGGGCGACTTGGGTTGGATGACCAGAGGGTCCATGGTGGGACCATTTCAAGAAGCAGCATTCGCCTTGCCTGTAAGTGTGCCGGATAAGCCTGTGTTTACAGATCCTCCAGTTAAGACAAAATTCGGGTATCATATTATAATGATTGAAGGGAGAAAATAAAATTGTATGAAAGACTACATGTGTTTTATACGTTGTTTATTTATTTAAAAGGTGTTGAATAATCCTCGTATTTTATGAACTCTGTCATCATGGGTTTGTGGGTGCAGAATCAGGTGGGTAAATGTTGGTGTGCACAGCAGTAGGTATTCAGTCAGTGGTTCTTTTAGATAAGTCAAGCAGGGGCTTCCCTGGTGGCGCAGTGGTTGAGAATCTGTCTGCTAATGCAGGGGACACGGGTTCGAGCCCTGGTCTGGGAGGATCCCACATGCCGCGGAGCAACTAGGCCTGTGAGCCACAACTACTGAGCCTGCGCATCTGGAGGCTGTGCTCTGCAACAAGAGAGGCTGCAATAGTGAGAGGCCCGCGCACCGCAATGAAGAGTGGCCCCTGCTTGCCACAACTAGAGAAAGCCCTCGCACAGAAATGAAGACCCAACACAGCCAAAAAAAATTAATTAATTAATAAACTCCTACCAAACAAAAAACTTGACGTTTATAAAAAAAAAAAGATAAGTCAAGCAGACTCCTTTTAACCTGTTAGTCCCTTCCCTCTGAGAACTGCTTTATCTGATTCTCAGTATATCCCATAAGTTAATTTAGAAACCATCTCTAGGGGCTTCCGTGGTGGTGCAGTGGTTAAGAATCCACCTGCCAATGCAGGGGACACAGGTTTGAGCCCTGGTCCAGGAAGATCCCACATGCTGCGGAGCAACTAAGCCCGTGCGCCACAGCCATTCAGTCCATGTAGGGAAACAGTGAGCTGGAGTTAGATGCAGACTATGAATTGCTGAATCATACAGTGTTATCACCGGGATTTTTTTCAATAATGACATGTATTCAATCATATCACCCTCCCTAAAATATTAGTCGTCTGTATCCACAGTTCTGCATTCACAGATTCAACCAACTGCAGATCAAAAATATTTTTTTAAAAATTCCAGGGCTGGACTTCCCTGGTGGCGCTGTGGTTAAGAATCCGCCTGCCAATGCAGGGGACACGGGTTCGAGCCCTGGTCCGGGAGGACCCCACATGCCGCGGAGCAACTAAGCTCGTGCACCACAACTACTGAGCCTGTGCTCTACAGCCCGTGAGCCACAACTACTGAAGCCCATGCTCCTAGAGCCCGTGCTCCGCAACAAGAGAAGCCACCACAACGAGAAGCCCATGCACCGCAACGAAGAGTAGCCCCCACTTGCTGCAACTAAAGAAAGCCCACGGGCAGCAACGAAGACCCAACGCAGCCAAAAATTAATTTAAAAATTCCAGAAACTTCCAAAAAGCAAAACTTGAGTTTGCCATGCACAGGCCTAACTATTCACATAACACTTATACTGTATCTACAAACTATTCGCAATTTATATTTATGTTGTATTAGGTATTATAAGTAATCTACAGATGATTTTAAAGTACATGTGAGAATGTGTGTAGGTTATATGTAAATACTACACCATTTTATATAAGGGACTTGAGCATCTGTGGAGTTTGGTATCCGCAGGGCGTCCTGGAAGCAATCCCCCTTGGATACTGAGGGGCGACTGTAATAATTTCTTTCGGTAAGAGCAAAATTTTGTACTACCAATAAATAACCTAGGGGCTTCCCTGGTGGCGCAGTGGTTAAGAATCTGCCTGCCAATGCAGGGGACATGGGTTCCAGCCCTGGTCCAGGAAGATGCCACATGCTTCAGAGCAACTAAGCCCGTGCACACAACTACTGAAGCCCGCATGCCTAGAGCCCGTGCTCTGCAACAAGAGAAGCCACTGCTCGCCGCAACTAGAGAGAGCCTGTGCACAGCAACACAGATCCAGTGCAGCCAAAATAAATAATGAAAAACAACTAAAGCGCTAAAAAAAAAAAAGGTCAATTATTATAGTGGCTTTTCACTAGGTAACACACGGTTAACAATCCATTTCACCCCTTACTGCGTGATCTTGGGCAGGTCACAGCCTCACTGAGCCATTTCCTCAACTAAAAAATGGAAATGCTACCCTCGACCTCAAAGGATTAAACAAGAAACCTGTGTAGAGTACCTAATACATAGTCAGTACTTGATAAATTCTCCAGTGACAGAGCACAGAGTGCTGTGCTGCACTTTATGTTTCTGGGAGGGAACCAAACTAACTCCTTTTCAGTCTACAACCCAAAGATACAATGTGCTAGCATGTGTCAGAATGCAGCTGGTGGTGAGTAAAGGATGGCCAAATGGTAGGCAAAGGGACTCCAGGGTAGGGTACCTGTGATAAAGAAGCTCAGCACCAGGTAGCTTATCCTAGTCTTCGGCTATAGTGAACCGAGAGCCTACAATAGCATGTTAAGTGGGTCTTAGATCTGGAATACTAATGACAAACTTCTGCCTAAACGAATTTTTATATGCATTTGCCAATATCAATCATCTCAATGAAAGAAAGTAAATGAAAAGTAACTTTAATATTATCTGAACTGTGATATACAAAATTGATCATTTTCAGAATAAAATTTAAAATGGCCAGAGTAATGTTACAAAAATTTCTCTAGAAATAACACAGTTCTATTACGTTTATAGAGTATGCCTAAAAGAAAAATACAAGAATATTTGAGTAAAGAAATATTAACCTCGTGCTCAGAATACCAGAATATATGTATAGGAGAAAGCAGGAGCAGGTGGTAAAGGCAAAATTTACAAAAAAAAGTTGGAAACAAAAACTCCCTTTTTGACCTCTCTCACCTTAAGCCTGAATGCTTCATGCTCCCAAAGAATCCAATTATGGGAACAAATTACCTTATACTCAGTTTTGCTTTAAAATACAATAAACAGGTTATATTCTCAAGTTTTATTAAGTTGCTTATACAAACTTAAAGTCATGAGCATGACTTCAGAATCTGAGCTTTTTATGTCAAGTGCTTTAACTAAGCAGTCTAAGGCTTCCTGTATTTTTCCACACTCTTTCAGTTCTTTTCCACGCAAGACAAGAGTCTCATAGTCGTCTGCAGCCTCCAGTGCCTCATCCTGGGGAGAGTCAACCAACTGTCCACCAGACAAAGGCTCAGGGTCACCAGGAAAGGTCTCCTGAGCCAGAGCACCAGGCTTAGGTGTACTTAACCAGCTAGACTTATTTTCTGAAGACAGTGTTTCTCTGGAAGGATCTTCTTCTGTATGCTCTGGGGCTTCACCACTGCTTTCCTCCGCTCCTTCCTCCAGGTAATCTTCAGCAACCTTTGCTTCACTGCTATTGTCAAGTCTTTCCTCCATATCCTCCACATGGTCTAAAACCACATTAATAAGAGACCTCCTAGAAGCCAGGGATCTTCTAGAGTTTATAGACTTATTTAAACTATCAGATATTTTAGGTGAAAAGAACCTTCCAGGTGGACTGATGTCATTTTTGGGAGTTGAGGCATCAAATTGTTTTACAGATAAAAACGGGAAGGGAGATGTGTTGAATGGGTTTGTGCCTGAAGTATCTGTAATAAAAGTATCATGTTCAACTTCATCGTCTGAATCGATACATCTAGCTTTTCTTCTGACTTTCACATTAACTACTACTTCTTCTGGCTCATCATCTTTCTCAGAAAGATCCACACTGAGACATGCTTTGCTATGCACAGACTCTGCTCTGGAATTAGCTGCAGAGCCACACAAGCTATTTTCTTTCTCCACATGCTCCAAAGACTGACTGGAAAAATTTTGTCCATTGTCTGCAGAATCTTCCAAGAAAAGATTGAAGTCACATGCATACTGTGCTGAAGATGCTAAAGGTTCCTCTTCCAACTTGGCCTCATTCACTTGAGCATCCTGTAGTGCACTGTGGGCTGCTGCTAAGTCATCATCAGCTATCTTAATAACAGATACATTTGATTCTGGCCTTTGATATTCCTTTATTTCGGGATTAGCAGGCCAGGGATTGCAGTGATGTAAAATCTCATCCTCCTCTAGTTGATCTAGATTTGGCCCAAGATCAGCTCTGACTGACTTGCTAGGTAAAAAATTGAAACTTCCCTGAGGGCTTTCTTGCTGTGCCTCCCGCATAGGCCCCTCTTGCGATGCCTCTTTTTGGAGAGCCATTCCTGATACAGAGTCAGTCCAAATCTCTTCTACATCTTCACACCCCTTGGGTAAAGTAGCTACAAAATCAGCATCAAATGTACTTGCACACGGGTGCCTACCATCTTGTGGGATGGTAACGTTCATCTTTCTCCTGGCAAGATCTTGTTTTTCACTCTCTTCGGGCAGATCCTCAATGATTACACTTGCCATTTGGTGACTGATTTCTTCTTCCTGGGTGTGGTAAGTTGGTAGAAGAGGTGAAGGCCGAGGCTGTGGTTTATTTAATTCATGGCATTTCTTCTTTGTTTGAGAAAGAAATACAGGTTCTCTCAGCCGTATCCCCTCATTTCCAGCTTTTTGTCTTTCCATTAAGAACTCTGTATTTTGAGACTCGGATTCAACAAGGAATTGAGCTTTCTGAACCCTTTGCTGAATATAGTGAGAGTCTTCGATCACATCAAGCTCTTCTTTAACAGATAGGTCATGTGTGTACATCAAATCATGGTCTGAGATTCCAGCTATCCTCAAAGAGTGCAGGAAGTCAATATGTTCATCTAGTTTCTTATCAGATCTCCTCTGAGCAGCATGCAAAGACTGAAGCTGCATCTGGGTTGCAGAGTTCTGAAAATCCTCAATTGTAAAGAGCTCTCTCAATTCTTGTTTACTAAAATATCGGAAAGGGTTCTTCTTATCACCAGTAGTTTGTCTTATTAATGAGTCCTTGAAAACCTGTCTTCTGTATATTTTTTCCTCTACAGTTCCACAAGTGATTAGCCTATAAACTACAACATTTTCTTTTTGTCCAATTCGGTAAACTCTATCCACAGCTTGAGCATCAGTTGCAGGATTCCAGCTAGGGTCAAAGATGACCACTCTACTTGCTGCGGTTAGTGTTAAGCCAACACCACCTACTTGAGTGGTAAGCAGAAAAACAGAGTAATCTTTATTTTTCTGGAATAAGCTAATTCTTTTTTCTCGTTCCACAAGATGAGTAACTGTTCCATCGATTCTCAATATCTTAAAGTGCCTATTCTTTAACAGGCGTTCGATGATGTTTAGAATTCGTCTTGACTGGCAAAACACCAGAGTTTGATGCCCTTCGTCTCGCAGTCTGTTAAGCAGGTCCATTAGAAATATCATTTTTCCAGATTCTTCCATCAGTGCATCATCACTTATTTGATCAATATGGTCCACATCTGAGGAATCTTCCCCTTCAATTTCATCTTGAACAGAGAATTTGACAGCTCCTAGATTCAGCAAACCACAAGCCCGTGCAGATAGCAGCCTAGGATGATCACAGAGCTTCTTTAAGACACCTAGCTCAGCCAAAGGTGAGCGTGTCTCCATTAACAACTCCTTGATATGATCTAGAGACACAAATTTCCTGTATATTTCTTCCTGTAAAGGTACAAGACGTATCCAAATAATTAAATCATTTTTTCTGGAAAGGGAAGGCATTTCACATATGACACCAACATCTGGACTCTTTTCACTAAGCTGGACCTCTGGGTTGCTTGACTTTTTCTTCTGTACCTCTTCTTTAGTCCTCCTAAGAAAATAGGGCTTTATGATTGCCATTAAGTTTTCAGATATTTTAAATCCCAAGGCTTTTTCCCCTGGGGTAGCATCCTTCTCTCTTGCTCTAGTAATAGGATTTTCGTACTCCATTTTAAAAGTTTTTAATGTTCCTAGCAGGGACCCTTGACAAGCAAAATCAAACAGGGACCACAGTTCTTGTAAATTATTCTGGATCGGGGTTCCTGTGAGGAGGATGCGATTACTGGCAGGAATTGCACGAGCACATATTGCTGACTTGGTAGATGAGGTTTTTATTTTATGTGCTTCATCAAGGATGACATAGTCCCACACAAACTCTTGGCCATTCAAGCTGGAAAGTTGCTGCCAATTATTGATTAACATTTGGTATGTGGTGATAATGACACCATTCCTTTGCTGAATCCGACTGAGGTTTCTGGTACGTTCATCCTTGCTAGGACCGTGAAAGGTTTTGACTCTCATTCCTGGGGTCCACTTGACAAATTCTTTTAGCCACGTGCTGATGAGACTGGTTGGCATGATCAGTAGCACATGGTTCACAAGTGAAGCATCAAACATACCAGAAAGGAAAGCGATGATTTGAACAGTCTTTCCTAATCCCATATCATCTGCCAGAATACCACCTCTCCTTCCATCCCTATACAGGCTATAGAGGAAAGCTACACCTTCCTTCTGGTACTCAAATAGTTGGTTGTGCAGTTCTCGATAGAGCAGCAGGCCAGAGTTGCACACATCCGTGAATTCATCATCTCCATGTTCTGCCAACTCCTCCAAGGCTTCCTGTAGTTTTTGGATTCTGCTCATCACCTTTTCATTGGGAAAAATGTCCTTTGCCAAATTGAAAAGTTTAAGTGCTTCTTCCAGATCTCCATTCTTAGTTGCTGCTTTGGCCTCTTTCACGTATCTGTAAAAAAAAAAAAAAAAAAGTTTAAAAAAAGATATATATATAGAGAAATTGATAGGTAGAAGATTAGAAAGAAAGGAAACGGATTGAACATTTAGTCTAAGAACACTTTAGAGTCCATTTTGGAATCCAAGCCACAGTTGAGCTTTCAATATCCTCAATTCAGGATGGGAAAGATGAGCACAGAAGATGCCAATGAAAGCTGGCACCACTTAAGAAGACACAAATATCCACCAGACACTGCCAGTAACAACTTCACGCATTAGTTGTAGGAAATGTATGTGGAAAGGTTATTGCACATACAGTAACAAACCAACCAACCTATATTGTGGGAGCATCGAAACAGGAAGATACATGGGCACTTCTCGGACCTTATTTTTCTGGACCTCTATTCACACTATTGATTACTCTCTCCTTACAATTCCCTCCTTCCACCAGATTCCTGTAGATTCCACCTGGTTTCCTCCCCCATCGCTGGCCCTTTCTTCTCTGTGTCCTTCTTAGGCTCCTATTCTTCCTCCGCAAGGGCTCAGTCCTGGGCCCTCTTCTCACTCCTTTTACTCTTTCCTCATCGTCTCCCAGAGGTTCCACTCCCACCTATGTGCTCATAACTCCTAAAGCACTTTCTCCAACCCAGGGCTTGCCCTCAAGCTCTAGTCTAGACCCATATTCCAATTACCTTCTGGACATCTCCACTTGAAAGTTTCACATGCACCTCCAATTCAATTAATCCCAAATTAAACTTATTATTTCCCCTCTTAAAACGTGCTTCTCGGGACTTCCCTGGTGGTCCAGTGGCTAAGACTTTGTGCTCCCAATGCAGGGGGTCCGGGTTCGATCCCTGGTTGGGGAACTAGATCCCACATGGATACCACAACTAAGAGTCTGCATGCTGCAACCAAGAAGGCTGCATGCCACAACTAAGATCCTGTGTGCCACAACTGGGACCTGGTGCAGCATGCATGAATGCATAAATAAATAAACATGCTTCCCCATTTGTGTGGTAATAAATGACACTACCATCCACTTAGCCATATAAGCTAGAAATAGAAAGATCATCCTTGATCTCCAAACCAGATATGAGTCATCCTTGACTTCTCCCTCTTTTTAACCACCTCACCCCTTAGCCAACAGTCCCCCAAGCCCTACTAACTTTATTTTCCAAATATAACCTGTGTCAAAACAGAAATATAGATCAATGGAACAGGATAGAAAGCTCAGAGATAAACCCACACACATATGGTCACCTTATCTTTGATAAAGGAGGCAAGAATATACAATGGAGAAAAGACAGTCTCTTCAGTAAGTGGTGCTGGGAAAACTGGACAACTACATGTAAAATAATGAAATTAGAACACTCCCTAACACTGTACACAAAAATAAAATAGATTAAAGACTTAACTATAAGGCCAGACACTATAAAACTCTTAGAGGAAAACATAGGCAGAACACTCCATAACATAAATCACAGCAAGATCCTTTCTGACCCACTTCTCCTAGAGAAATGGAAATAAAAACAAAAATAAATGGGACCTGATGAAACTTAAAAGCTTTTGCACAGCAAAGGAAACTAAAAACAAGATGAAAAGACAGCCCTCAGAATGGGAGAAAATATTTGCAAATGAAGCAACTGACAAAGGATTAATCTCCAAAATATACAAACAGCTCATGCAGCTCAATATCAAAAAAACAAGCAACCCAATCCAAAAATGGGCCGAAGACCTAAATAGACATTTCTCCAAAGAAGATATACAGATTGCCAACAAACACATGAAAGGATGCTCAACATCACTAGTCATTAGAGAAATGCAAATCAAAACTACAGTGAGGTATCACCTCACACCAGTCAGAATGGCCATCATCAAAAAATCTACAAACAATAAATGCTGGAGAGGGTGTGGAGAAAAGGGAAGCCTCTTGTACTGTTGGTGGGAATGTAAATTGATACAGCCACTATGGAGAACAGTATGGAGGTTCCTTAAAAAACTAAAAATAGAACTACCATATGACCCAGCAATCCCGCTACTGGGCATATACCCTGAGAAAACCATAATTCAAAAAGAGTCATGTACCACAATGTTCACTGCAGCTCTATTTACAATAGCCAGGACATGGAAGCAAACTAAGTGTCCATTGACAGATGAATGGATAAAGAAGATGTGGCAGGGCTTCCCTGGTGGCGCAGTAGTTGAGAGTCCACCTGCCGATGCAGGGGACACAGGTTCGTGCCCCGGTCCAGGAAGATCCCACATGCCGAGGAGCGGCTAGGCCCGTGAGCCATGGCTGCTGAGCCTGCGCGTCCGGAGCCTGTGCTCCGCAACGGGAGAGGCCACAACAGTGAGAGGCCCGCGTACCGCAAAAAAAAAAAAAAAAAAAAAAGATGTGGCACATATATACAATGGAATATTACTCAGCCATAAAAAGAAATGAGATTGAGTTACGTGTAGCAAGGTGGATGGACCTAGAGACTGTCATACAGAGTGAAGTAAGTCAGAGAAAAATAAATACCATATGCTAACACATATATATGGAATCTAAAAAAGAAAAAAAATGGTTCTGAAGAACCTAGGGGCAGGACAGGAATAAAGATGCAAACATAGAGAATGGACTTGAGGACACGGGGAGGGGGAAGGGTAAGCTGGGACGAAGTGAGAGAGTGGCATGGACATATATATACTACCAAATGTAAAACAGATAGCTAGTGGGAAGCAGCTGCATCGCAAAGGGAGATCAGCTCGGTACTTTGTGTCCACCTAGAGGGGTGGGAGGGAGATGCAAGAGGGAGTAGATATGGGGATGTATGTATATGTATAGCTGATTCACTTTGTTATACAGCAGAAACTAACACACCAGTGTAAAGCAATTATACTCCAATAAAGATGTTAAAAAACAAACAAACAAAAACAAATATAACCTGTGTCTTTCTCTCCCATCTCTACTACTACTGTGGTCCAAGTCACCATCATCTCTGGATTGGATAACTGCAACTTCCTACTCACTGGTCTCCCTACATCCACTCTTGGCCCCTCCAATACATTCTCTACATAGCAGCCAGTGATATTGTCTTAAAACATAAAAGAAATCGTCACTCTTCTGCTTAAAATTCTTCAGTGGTTTACAGTTGATAAGATTTTGAAAGGGTGCCATAACAATTCACTGAGAAAAGGATAGTCTTTTCAACTAAATACCCATGTGCAAAAGAATGAAAGTAGTCCCCAACCTCACACCATACACAAAAATTAATTCAAAATGAATCAAAGACCTAAATATAAGCGCTAAAACTATAAAACTCTTAGAAGAAAATATAAGTATAAATCTCCATGACCTTGGATTTGGCAATGGTTTCTTAGATATGATGCCAAACACACAAGCAACCAAAGGGAAAAATAAATTAGGCTTCATAAAAGCTAAAAACTTGGGGACTTCCCTGGTGGTCCAGTGGATAGGACTCCACGCTCCCAATGCAGGGGACCCGGGTTGATCCCTGGTCGGGGAACTAGATCCCACATGCATGCCACAACTGAAGAGCCTGCATGCCACAACTAAGACCTGGTACAGCCAAATAAATAAATAAATATTTTTTAAAAAACAGCTAAAAGCTTTTGTGCTTCAAAGGATACCATGAAGAAAGTGAAAAGACAACCCAAGGAATGAGAGAAAATACTTGCAAATCTTGTACCTGGATAAAGGATTTGTACCTAGAATATATAAAGAACTCTAAGAACTCAATAATTAAAAGACAAATAGGGACTTCTCTGGTGGTCCAGTGGCCAGGACTCAGTGCTTTCAGTGCTGTGGCCCCGAGTTCGATCCCTGGTCAGGGAACTAGGATCCCACAAGCTGCGCAGCATGGCCAAAAAAAAAAAGAGACAAATAACCCAATTAAGGTGGTCAAAGGATCTGACTAGACATTTCTCCAAAGAAGATATACAAATAGCCAATAACCATATGAAAAGATGCTCAACATCATTAGTCATCAGGGAAAATGCAAACCAAAATCACAATGATACCACTTCATGCCCATTAGGATGGCTAGAATCAAACAGAGAGAAAATACCAAGTGTTGAGAGCAATGTGGAAAAACTGGAACTCTATAACACTATTGGTAGGAAGGTAAAATGGTGCAGCTGCTTTGGAAATTAGTCTGTCGGTTCCTCAAAAAGTTACACATAGAGTTACCATGTGATTTAGGAATTCTACTCCCAGGTACATACTCAAGAGAAATGAAAACATTTGATCACAGAAAATCTTGTACATGAATGTTCATAGCAGTATTATATTATTCACAAAGCCAAAAGGGGAAATAACACAAATGTCCATCAACTGATGAATAGATTAAAATGTGGTATATCCACACAATGGAATATTATGCAGCCATAAAAAGGAATGAAATACTGATTCACGCTACAGCATGAATCAGTCGTGGAAACATTTAGCTGCATGAAATAATAAGCCAGTCACTCACAGATGCAGAACACACTAGTGGTTACCAGTGGGGAGAGGGATGGGGGAGGGACAATATAGGGGTAGGGGATTAAAAGGTACAAACTATTAGGTATAAAATAAGCTACAATGATATATTGTACAACACAGGGAATATAGCCAATATTTTATAATAACTATAAATGGAGTATAACCTTTGAAAATTGTGAATCACTATATCATACATCTGTAATTTACATATTGTATATCAACTATACATCCAAAAGAAAAAGCCAGTCACGAAAGGCCACACATTTTATGATTCCATTTATATGAAATGTCCAGAACACACAAATTCACAGAAAAAGTAGATTAGTAGTTGCCAGGGGCTGGGGGTGCTGGGGGATTCATGGACTTGGGGGTGGTACGTATGATGGCTACAGGGTAAGGAATTTCTTTCAGGGTGATAAAAATGTTCTAAAACTAACTGTGGTGATGGGTGCACAACTCTGTGAATATACTAAAAATTATTAAATTGTATATTATAAATCAGTGAAATGTATGGTATGAGAATGATACCTCAACAAAGCTGTTAACAACAACAAAAAAAATCTTGGGACTTCCCTGGTGGCGCAGTGGTTAAGAATCCGCCTGCCAATGCAGGGGACACGGATTCGATCCCTGGTCCGGGAAGATCCCACATGCCACAGAGCAACTAACCCCGTGCGCCACAACTACTGAGCCTGCGCTCTACAACCCACGAGCCACAACTACTGAGCCTATGCACCGCAACTGCTGAAGCCTGTGTGCTCTAGGGCCTGTGCTCCGCAACAAGAGAAGCCACCACTATGAGAAGCCCGAGCACCACAACGAAAAGTAGCCACCGCTCGCCACAACTAGAGAAAGCCCATACACAGCAAGACCCAAAGCAGCCAAAAAAAAAAAAAATCTTCAGTGGCTTCCTATGGCCTACAGAATGAAGTTTAAGCTCCTTAGCTTGGCATTCCAAGCCCTGACTGATACAGCCAGGAACTGCTGACCTCCCTGCCTTAACTTCTGCCACCTCCTGCCTCAAACATTTTATTTTAACCCCTTATGCCCGTTATACAGTGTTATGACCTCTAAAGCGTAAGCTCACCCCATCTTTTCTGGAGTACACTCCTCTCCTTTCACCAAGCTTACCTCAATGAACTCATTCTTTTTTTTAAATTAATCTATTTATTGATTTATTTATTGATTTATTTATGGCTGCATTGGGGTTTTTTTAATATCTTTATTGGAGTATAATTGCTTTACAATGGTGTGCTAGTTTCTGCTTCATAACAAAGTGAATCAGTCACATACACACATATGTTCCCATATCCCTTCCCCCTCACATCTCCCTCCCTCCCACCCTCCCTATCCCACCCCTCTAGGTGGTCACAAAGCACCGAGCTGATCTCCCCGTGCTATGCGGCTGCTTCCCACTAGCTATCTATTTTACATTTGGTAGTGTATATATGTCCATGCCACTCTCTCACTTTGTCACAGCTTACCCTTCCCCCGCCCATATCCTCAATTCCATTCTCTAGTAGGTCTGTGTTTTTATTCCTGTCTTAGCCTGGGTTCTTCATGACATTTTTTTTTCTTAGATTCCATATATATATGTGTTAGCATATGGTATTTGTCTTTCTCTTTCTGACTTACTTCACTCTGTATGACAGACTCTAGGTCCATCCACCTCACTACAAATAACTCAATTTCGTTTCTTTTTATGGCTAATATTCCATTATATACATGTGCCACATCTTCTTTATCCATTCATCCGATGATGGACACGTAGGTTGTATCCATCTCCTGGCTATTGTATCTTTGATATCTTTGATAAAGGAGGCAAGAATACACAGTGGAGAAAAGGTAGCCTCTTCAATAAGTCGTGCTGGGAAAACTGGACAGCTACACGTAAACTAATGAAATTAGAACACTCCCTAACACCATACACAAAAATAAACTCAAAATGGATTAGAGACCTAAATGTAAGACCAGACACTATAAAACTCTTAGAGGAAAACACAGGAAGAACACTCTTTGACATAAATCACAGCAAAATCTTTTTTGATCCACCTCCTAGAGTAATGGAAATAAAAACAAAAATAAACAAATGGGACCTAATGAAACTTAAAGGCTTTTGCAAAGCAAAGGAAACTACATACAAAAAGATGAAAAGACAACGCTCAGAATGGGAGAAAATATTTGCAAATGAATCAATGGACAAAGGATTAATCTCCAAAATATATAAACAGCTCACGCAGCTCAATATTAAAAAAACAAACAACCCAATCAAAAACTGGGCAGAAGACCTAAATAGACATTTCTCCAAAGAAGACATACAGATGGCCAAGATGCACATGAAAAGCTGCTCAACATCACTAATTATTAGAGAAATGCAAATCAAAACTACAATGAGGTATCACCTCACACCAGTTGGAATGGGCATCATCAGAAAATCTACAAACAACAAATGCTGGAGAGGGTGTGGAGAAAAGGGAACCCTCTTGCACTGTTGGTGGGAATGTAAATTGATACAGCCACTATGGAGAACAGTATGGAGGTTCCTTAAAAAACTAAAAATAGAATTACCATATGACCCAGCAATCCCACTACTGGGCATATACCCAGAGAAAACTATAATTCAAAAAGACACATGCACCCCAATGCTCACTGCAGCACTATTTACAATAGCCAGCTCATGGAAGCAACTTAAATGCCCACTGACAGATGAATGGATAAAGAAGATGTGGTACATATATACAGTGGAATATTACTCAGCCATAAAAAAGAACGAAACTGGGTCATTTGTAGAGACGTGGATGGATCTAGAGACTGTCATACAGAGTGAAGTAAGCCAGAAAGAGAAAAACAAATATTGTATATTAACGCATATATGTGGAACCTAGAAAAACGGTACAGATGAACCGGTTTGCAGGGCAGAAAGAGAGACAGATGTAGAGAACAAACGTATGGACACCAAAGTGGGGGGAAGTGGCAGGGGCAGGTGTGGTGGTGGTGGGATGAATTGGGAGATTAGGATTGACATATATACACTAATATGTATAAAATAGATAACTAATAAGAACCTGCTGTATAAAAAGTAAAATAAAATTCAAAAAAAAATTTGTAAGATGAGCCTGGAGCATCTTGTACTGTCAGAAAGTAAGGAAGTGCTCAAAACAAACAAAAAAAACAAACAACACACCACAATGATGGGAGTATGTCAAAGAGACACAGGAGCCAAATGAAAGAGCTCCCAATGGTCATAGCTCGAAGAATTTGAGCAACAAAATAAAGTAGTACTGGATTATAACCCAAAGTATAAAATAAATATCCATGAGTCCATACTAATATAAATGAGTGAATAAATACATATAGGAGATAAGACAAATCTCCCATACAGAAGAATTTCAAATAATTTATGTAGATACTCCACCCTCAAGAAGATGGAGCATAATTCCTGCTCCTTAGCTGTGGAGTGCATGTAGTAACATCCTTACAAAGAGTACAGTATGGAAAGGTGCAGTGGGGGAAAGAGTAACTTTAAAGTGAAGAAACTGGGAATTCCCTGGTGGTCCAGTGGTTAGGATTCCAGCTTCCACTGCAGGGGGCATGGTTTGATCCCACAAGCCATGCAGTGCAGCCAAAAAAAAAAAAACCCACCAAAAACCAAAAAAAATAAAATAAACTGAAGAAACCTGGCAAACAGTACCCCAGCCAGGTGATTACAGTCAACATCAACAGTGATAAGTCATGTGGGTAGTACGTACCCTTGGTACGATTTAATGAGAAGGGTACTTTACCTCTGTAGTCTTCCCCCCAACCCTGCCCCAAACCAAAAACCCCAGTCTAATCATGAGAAAATACATTGACAAATCCCAGCTGGGGGAACAGTCTACAAACTGCCTGATCAGTACTCTTTAAAACGGTCAAGGTCATCAAAAACACGGCAAGTCTAAGAAACTGTCACAGGCAAGAAGAACCTAAAGAGACAGATGACTAAATGTAATGTGGTGTCTTAGATAGGATGCTGGAACAGAAAAAGGACATTAGGTAAAAACTAAGGAAATCCAAATAAAGTATGGATTTAGTTAATAATAATGTATCAGTATTGGTTTATTAACTGTAATTAATGTACCAAACGAATGTAAGATGTTAACAATAGGGGAAACTAGGTGTGGGGTATATGGGAACTCTCTGTACTATTTTTGTGATATTCCTGTAAATCTAAAACTACTCTAAAATTAAAAGTTTGTTTAAAAAAATTATCCATTTGTGTATCTGCCTGCTTGTGTACCTGCCTGTGAACTCCTTGATAACAGGGGTAGGGATCAGGTCTTAGAGCAGACACTCATTAAAGTCAGGTGACTGAGGGCTTCCCTGGTGGTGCAGTGGTTGAGAGTCCGCCTGCCAATGCAGGGGACATGGGTTCGTGCCCCGGTCCGGGAAGATCCCACATGCCACGGAGCGGCTAGGCCCGTGAGCCATGGCCGCAGAGCCTGCACGTCTGGAGCCTGTGCTCCGCAACAGTAGACACCACAATAGTGAGAGGCCCACGTACAGCAAAAAAAAAAAAAAAGTCAGGTGAATGAAAAGATGAAGAAACGAAGAAAAGAGCCCACTGGCTACAAAACTCTGCCATTCCTACCCTGGCAGGTTAGCTGCCCACCTCCCCTACTCTGGTGGGCTTTAGAATTAAGCTACATTCCCCGTTACTCGATCTCGAACGTGATGCCATAGTGGTGACCACTAGGCTCCTCTACCTGAGAGCCAGACCCTGAACCCATTCAGTGTTCTCCCTTTCGTCCTGGCCCTTCCCACCCCCAGGGTGTCTTCACCTGGATAACTGGTCTTCTGCCTTGGTCTATGTCATTTTTTATTACTGTTAGATTGTCTCCAAGTTCCCAAACCGGTCATCTACCCAGTATCCTGAACCCCTATGAGGCCTAGGCTTCTAACTCCAGCCAGGCCTCCTCCCCAGAGAGAAAAGTGCTGCCCCTGAACCCTAGTTTTTGGCCAGAGTCCCCATAATCATGCACCAACCTCTAAAATGGCAACTGCCTGCCTAGACTTCTTACCACCAGCCCAAGAATCATACTACTGAGTTCTTTCTACCCATCCTCTGGAACTCCCACATTTGTCAACCTTCTGCCTGAACCACAACTGGAATTTTCAGTATTCGTTGGACACCACCACTTTCTGGCTGGGTCAAACCCCCCTGCTGTCAGCCAAACTACCTTCCCAGTCCCTGGAACACTCTAGTTAGCAGATCTAATACTGCATCTCAGCTCTTCCCCTCCACCCTGTCTTCTCCAACAACAAAGTTGGACCTAGGATGGTATTCTTTCCCTATAATGGAATCGGAGGAAAAAAATGAAATCTGCTTTTTATAGCACTGCTCTGGATATCTCGTTATTTACAAGACTACAATGCTTTCTGTAATACAGTTTGATTTAGCCACTTACCCTTCAATCCTGGGCTTGGAAGGAAAACATGTCATTTTTACTACCACTGCAATCACGTGTCCATCTATAATGCATAGGATCCCTAGTGATCTGGAGAACTCAGCTAATACTTCATGGGCTCAAATACTTTTTCCAAAATTTAATAGTTTTAAAAAGATGCTTACATGTTAAAGAACTATTCAGATGCAAAACTGTCAACCCAAAAGAGAGTTTTAATTCCATAGCAAGGGACAACAAAACAAAAACCTTTACATTTTAATGATTGTACCCTAAATTACATGCCTAGAATATGGTTCCCTTTAAGGAACGCTTTAAAGGACATATGGAAAGACTGTATACAAACAACTCCTGGAGGAAAAAGACACAACCATTAAACATAGGCTACAAGTCCTGTACCTGCAAAGCTACCCTTGCATTGGCAGAACTGCCCAGCGGCTAATTCCCTGGGTCCTAACCCATCCTAAAGATCTTTGCCTTAAGAAATCCTGCCCAAGTGGCCATTTAAAACCATCTCTGCCCAAAAGTACTTTGTTTCCCCGGATGCAAAAATCTTCAACCACAGCCAACTAACATCTCAACAATCCCATCCCATCTTCCACCTTTCCATTCCTTGCCTGATACCTTGCGAAGCATTTCCTCTCCACAGAGGGAATGCCAGGCTTAGATGCTGCAAAGTTTTCCTACCAGGAGAAACCAATTAGCCATGCTATACCTATATGCCAGAAAGCTAAGCCCTGCTAAACAAAGCAGTGTTTGCAAATCAGCAGCTGAAAAGACACAAGCTTAAACTGCAGAGCCAGGCACTAGGTTTTCCCTAATCTGGAGGGCCCTTTGGAACATTCCCTATGATGTTCTTCTGGAATGTGACAAGACAGGGGACTAAATGCAAAGACCCCAACCCAATAAAACTTTATCAGCTTCACTTGCAAAGCAACCAGAAGTTGCTCTTTTCTAACCTGACCACCAGCCACAGGGCCTCTGGTAGTGGTATAGGAGCCTGGTCTTGCTAATCTCAGTCCATGTGAGTAGAGTTATCGCTGTCCTTCCTACAAGAACTCAGTTCCCATAACCTATAATGGAAAAGAATCTAATTCAGATATATATATCTGAATCATCTTGCTGTACACCTGAAACTAACACAACATTGTAAATCAACTATATTTCAATAATTTTGTGTGTGTGTGTGGTACGCGGGCCTCTCACTGTTGTGACCTCTCCCATTGCAGAGCACAGGCTCCAGACGCACAGGCTCAGAGGCCATGGCTCACGAGCCCAGCTGCTCCGCGGCATGTAGGATATTACCGGACTGGGGCACGAACCAGTGTCCCCTGCATCGGCAGGTGGACTCTCAACCACTGCGCCACCAGGGAAGCCCAATAAAAATTTTTTAAAAAGAACTCAGTTCCCCTATTCTGATCCAGCCCCCTCATAAGGAGCTCACTGACACATCTCTATGTATCCAGTCCCCTTCTCAAGACGCATGTGGATACATCATACACAATTGGTTAAGTCTTTTGATTCTCAATCAAAATCAATAAAACACGTGTGGCTGACATAAAAACTGCAGATGGGGACTTCCCTGGTAGCGCAGTGGTTAAGACTCCACACTTCCAATGCAGGGGGCTCGGGTTCGTTCCCTGGTCAGGGAACTACATCCCACATGCATGCCGCAACTAAGAGTTTGCATGCCACAACTAAGGAGCCTGCGTGCCGTGACTAAGGAGCCAGTGAGTCACAGCTAAGGAGCCTGCGAGCCAAAACTAATGAGCCCACCTACCTCCACTAAGGAGCCCACATGCTGCAACTAAGGAGCCGGCTAGCCGCAACTAAGGAGCCCACGAGCCACAACTAAGGAGCCCACCTGCCACAACTAAGACCTGGCACAAACAAACAAATAAATAAATAAATATTAAAAAAAAACACTGCAGATGACCTGAATGCCAGTATTGGAAACTGGTCCATCAAAACCTGGATCACTAGGACTTCCCTGGTGGTAGAGTGGTTAAGAATCTGCCTGCCGGGCTTCCCTGGTGGCGCAGTGGTTGAGAGTCCGCCTGCCGATGCAGGGGACGCGGGTTCATGCCCCGGTCTGGGAAGATCCCACATGCCGCGGAGCGGCTGGGCCCGTGAGCCATGGCTGCTGAGCCTGCGCGTCCGGAGCCTGTGCTCCGCAACGGGAGAGGCCACAACAGTGAGAGGCCCACATACCGCAAAAAAAAAAAAAAAAAAAAGAATCTGCCTGCCAATGCAGGGGACACGGGTTCGAGCCCTGGTCCAGGAAGATCCCACATGCCACAGAGTAACTAAGCCTGTGCACTACAACTACTGAGCCTGCGCTCTAGAGCCTGCATGCTGCAACTACTGAGCCTGCGTGCTGCAACTACTGAAGCCCACACGCCTAGGCCCATGTTCCACAAGAGAAGCCACCGCAATGAGAAGCCCGTGCACCGCAACGAAGAGTAGCCCCCGCTCACCACAACTAGAGAAAGCCCGCGTGCAGCAATGAAGACCCAACGCAACCAAAACACGCACACACACACACACACACACACACACACACACACACCCCTGCATCACAGAACTAGACTGGGAAGATGGCCACCTTTTGGCCTTACTTCCAGGGGTGATCATTTTAACCAAAGTGGAAAATAATTTATAATAATAACTTATAAATACAAACTTATTATTAAATAGCAACCTCTGGGATAAATTAGAAGAGAATATGGTCCACATTTCAGTCAAATAGCAAGTATTACTAACTATTTAATAGTTAGCTTTCCCCTGCTTAGCCCCATTTGTGAGATGGACATCTAAGAATAAAAAACAAATGAACAGAGCTTCCCTGGTGGCGCAGTGGTTGAGAGTCCACCTGCCGATGCAGGGGACACGGGTTCGTGCCCCAGTCTGGGAAGATCCCACATGCCGCGGAGCGGCTGGGCCCGTAAGCCATGGCCGCTGAGCCTGCGCGTCCGGAGCCTGTGCTCCACGGGGGGGGGGGGCAGGGCCAAAACGGTGAGAGGCCCGCGTACCACAAACAAACAAACAAACAAACAAAACCCCCCTACACTGCTTTATTCTTTAAAAAAAAAATTTTTTTTAATTTATTTATTTTTGGCTGCATTGGGTCTTCGTTGCCGTCAACTCTTCATTGCAGTGCATGGGCTTCTCACCGCAGTGGCTTCTCTTCTTGCAGCATATGGGCTCTAGGACCACGGGCTTCAGTAGTTGTGTCACGTGGGCCCAGTAGTTGTGGCTCATGGGCTCTAGAGCACAGGCTCAGTAGTTGTGGCCCACGGGCTTAGTTGCTCCACAGCACGTGGGATCTTCCCAGACCAAGGATCGAACCCATGTCCCCTGCATTGGCAGGCAGATTCTTAACCACTGCGCCACCAGGGAAGCCCTCTTTTTTTTTTAAATTTTTTTTGATGTGGACCATTTTTAAAGTCTTTATTGCATTTGTTAAAATATTGCTTCTGCTTCATGTTTTGGTTTTTTTGGCCCCAAGGCATGTGGGATCTTAGCTCCCCGACCAGGGACTGAACCCACACCCCGTACCTTGGAAAGCGAAGTCTTAACCACTGGACTGCCAGGGAAGTCCCCTTGCTTTACTCTTAATAGCCAAAAAATGGAAACAGCCCAACTGTCCATCAGCTTGAATTATCGATCTGTGGTATATTCAAATAATAGAATACTACTCGATAACAGAAAAGAATGAACTACCATATGTATGAAAGCATGCATAAGTTCATACATGTATGAATCTCAAAAACATTATTCTGAGCCAAAGAAGCCAGGTATAAAAGTAGAAGCAGTATGATTTTTTTTACTTACGTGAAGTTCTGTAATAGGCAAAACTAATCTGTGGTAGAAAACATCAGAGCAGTGGTTGCCTCTGGAGGTAGAAGGTGGGAGTGGGGATTGCCTGGGAAGGGGCATAAGGGAACTTTCTGGGGTGATGATAATGTTCTATACCTTGACAGGGGTTTGGGTTACACAGGTGTATGCATTTGTCAAAACTCAATAAATGTACACTTAAGGTGTGTCCATTTCTTGGTATGTAAACTTTACTTCAAAAGAAAAAAAACCTAAAATATTGAAATCTAGTTAATGGTAAGTATGCTGAAGCAGGAGGAAATATCCTGATGTCTGCAACTTACTTTGAAATGCATCCAAAAAATGAGATGGATTGGTACAGTAGATATGTGATAAAAACAAATATAGTGAAATGTTAATAATAGAATCTGGGTGGTGGGTCAAAAAAAAACGGGGCCTGCTTTGCCCATAGACTGCTGCCTCTCAGTTCAAAGGCACACATAACTGGGAGTCATAACTCAACACACTGCAATTTGGCTTCTTACCCAAGCACCCTAATGCAACTGTTTTCACCAAAGGCACCAATGACCTCCATATTGCCAAACTCAGTGGCCACTTCTTGGCCTTTCTTGACCTTTCTGCTGCAGTTAAAAGCACTGAGGGACTTCCCTGGTGGTCCAGTGGCTAAGATTCCGAGCTCCGAATACAGGGGGCCCGGGTTCAATCCCTGGTCAGGGAACTAGATCCCACATGCCGCAACTAAAGATCCGCACACCGCAACGAAGATCCCGCGTGCTGCAACTAAGACCTGGCACAGCCAAATAATAAATAAAGAAATGTTTTTTAAAATAAAAAATAAATAAAACCACTGACCACCATGGGACTTCCCTGGTGGTCCAGTGGTTTAGACTCCACGCTTCCACTGCAGGAGGTGCGGGTTTGATCCCTGGTCGGGGAAGTAACATCCTGCATGCCAGTAATGCGTGGCCAAAAAAACCCACTAACCATCATCCCCCTCGTTAACTTTTCCCTCCTCCTTGGGTACAGTGGCACACAACACTCTCTCCTGGATTTCTTCCTACCTCTCTAACCATTCCTTCTCAGTCTGCATCTTGGATTCCTCCCCCTCTGCCTGTCCCCATATAAACATTGATATTTCCAAGGATCTTTTTGTTGTCATTGCCCTTCTGCCCTTCTGACTCTATGTACTTTACCCCAGAAGATTTTATTCACAGCAGTGGCTTCCTACTGGGTTGAATAGTATCCCCCCAAATTTCATGTTGACCTGGAACATGTGAATGTGACCTTATTTGGGAAAATAGAGTATTTTGCAGATGTAATCAAGTTAAGATGAAGTCATACTGGATAAGGGTGGGCCCTAATCCAACATGGTGTCCTTATAAGAGGTATATTTGCACACAGAGAGACAGACAGAGTGGAGAATGCCATGAGAAGACAGAGGCAGAGACTGGAGTAATGCATCTACATGCCAAGGAACTCCAAGGATCGCCAGCACCACCAGAAGCTAAGAGAGGCATGGAACAGATTCTCTCTCACAGCCTCCAAAAAGAAACTAACCCTGCTGACACCTTGATTTCAGACTTCTGGACTCAGGAACTATGAGAGAATAAATTTCTGGGGAATTTTTTTATTGTGGTAAAATCTATGTAAGATAAAATTTGCCATTTTAACCATTTTAATTGTACTTCAATGGCATTAATTACATTCATAATGTAAAACCATCACCACTATCTATTTCTAAAACTTTTACATCACCCCAAACATAAACTCTGTACCGATTAAGCAATAACTCTCCATCCCTCCCTGCCCCCAGCCCCTGGTAACCTCTATACTTTCTGTCTCTATGTTGCCTATTCTAGGTATCTTATACAAGTGGAATCATACAATATTTGTCCTTTTGTGGCTGGCTTATTTCACCTAGCATAATGTTTTCAGGGTTCATCCATATTGTAGCATGTATCACAATTTTACTCCTTTTTAAGTCTGAATACTCCACTGCATGGAAAAACATTTTGTTTATCCATTCATCTGTTGGTGGACACTTGGGCTGTTTCCACCTTTTGGCTCTTATAAATACTGCTGCAACGAACACTGGTGTACAAGTATCTGTTTGGGTCCCTGTTTTCAATTCTATTGGGTATATACCTAAGAGTGGAATTGCTGGCTCATATGGAAATTCTGTGTTTAACTTTTTGAGGAACTGCCATTTGTTTAAGGAGATGGATGTGGGTAGGTGGGAAGTAAAGCAATCTGAAGGAGATATAATAATTTGGCTAAGAAAAGGAACAGAACAACTGACCCAGGCCCAGATATCCCCATTTTATAATATGAGGAAACTGAGACTCAGCATGGCATGGTCAAATGAATTGTCTGAAGTTAACCAGCTAGCAAAGCAAGTGGCAGAGCTAGAATTTTAACTGAAGCCTGAAAAATCCAAAGCTACTGCTCTATCCACCATTCCACCTTGCCTGCATATTATATTTTTCACTGGCCTACCATCAAGGTCCAAAGATCTGCTTTCACTCCCCCAACCTCCACTGTGTTCCAGCAATACTAAACTCCTACACTGCTCTGAAGGGGCCAGCCATGCTTCCTCTTGCTTCTGAACCTTTACACATAAAACTATCTAGTATGCCACGTACATCAGCTTCTTCCCCACTGCTTAGTTAATTCCCGCTCATCCTTTAATAATATACTTTTTAAAGTAAATTTATTTATTTTATTTATTTATTTTTGGCTGTGTTGGGTCTTTGTTGCTATGCGCAGGCTTTCTCTAGTTGCCGTGAGCGGGAGCTACTCTTCTTTGCGGTGCACGGGCTTCTCATTGTGGTGGCTTCTCTTGTTGCGGAGCACGGGCTCTAGGCGCGCGGGCTTCAGTAGTGTGGCACATGGGCTCAGTAGTTGTGGCACGCGGGCTCTAGAGTGCAGGCTCAGTAGTTGTGGCACACAGGCTTAGTTGATCCGTGGCATGTGGGATCTTCCTGGACCAGGGCTCGAACCCGTGTCCCCTGTATTGGCAGGTGGATTCTTAACCACTGTGTCACCAAGGAAGTGACAACTCCCCCCTCCCCTCCCTCCCTCTCCCTCTCTCCCTCTCTCCCTCTCTCTCTCTTTCTCTCCCCCCCCCCCACACACACACAAAGCCTGGATTAGGGACACATCCTCTGTATTTATATCTATCATATGAAATTTTCTGTTTGCTTTCTTCCACACTAGACTATAAGGACATGTGTCTTCTTCATCATTGCATCCTTAGCAACCAGCAGTGTGCGCTGGTCCACAGGAGGCATTTGGTAAATGTTCCCTGAAGGCATGGAATGGTGAGATCGGGATAGATACTCGGAAAGTTAAGAGAAAGCAAGCATCTTTCATATACAATGGGCAGTCTTTTGTCCTTCCAGGAGTTTGCAACTCTCTGAAACCTTCTTCCACTAACCATACATTAGCAGATCTTAATGGAGGAACTTGAGCTTAGCCATAAGGCCCAGCAGAAGCTTAAATCCTGAGACATAATTGGTCCTGAATTAGCTCTAATCACAGGTAGCATGAAGGCACCAATCCCCAGTAATGCCCCAGTAAGCTCTCGCTCAGAATATTCTCCTGTGATAATCACCCAATGTTTATAGGTCCTCCACTGGTGAAACTGTAACCACTGTGGTTGGAGGACATTTGACCAACCAAAATAAGCTAAGAAACATTCAGTTGTTCATCAAATATGTATTAAGCATTTACCACATGTCAAGCATTGTGCTAAATGCTGGAGATATACCTAAGAGCAAAACAGGTCTCTGCCTTTGTGCAGCTCATAGTACAGGAGACTGACATTTACCAAAGAATCACATAAATAACTAGCTACAAACTGTAGCTATGAAGGAAAAGTATAGAGGGCTATTAGAGCATTCAAGAGGGGAACTCAGGGATGAAGAGCAGGGGGCCTCAAATCTTACAGAATTCTATTTTAACTCTTCAGGTTTGGTCCTTGCCAAATACACCCAAAGTATAGAGGTCATAAAGCAAAGACTTACAGGGATAAGGCAAGTAAAAGAAACAAGTGAAGCTGCTGTATGAAAAGCAACACTGGGGCAGTGCCCCATGTAAAGGGGGCACGCTGCTATTCATCTCCAGATCGTAATTGAAGCACAGAAGTAAGAACCCAGAGTTGCCAATATCTTCTGATGGTTGAAAAACAGTTGGAAATTCTGATTTTTACATGAATTCTCCTGAGTTTTAAATGGTAACTAGTGCATACATTTTAAAAGCACTGGGCAGGACAAATAAAACTTATCTGTGAACATGGCTCATGGGCTACCAGTTCATGACTTCTGGTTTATCTCAGAAAGAAAAAGTACCATCAACTTTGGTTGTATCCCTTCTCCAAATGCTTTCGCCTGCCCCCACCCCAAAAATGGTAAGCCTAGGGCTCTCGGGATAGAACCCCACCACAAGGTCTGATTTGGGTCTTAACACTGTCCATATAAGTACTCTGTTTCTCCTATCACTTAAAACAGTGTAAGGGTTTCTGTAGCATTTATTATCTGTGTCACTGGCTTGGGATTCCAGACAAGAACTATCTGGACCAAACCATATGGCCCAAAAGAGATCCAAGGTTCCCAGTGCTCTTTCAGGTCCTTTGTATCCTGTCACAAAGAGAATATAAACAGGCAGGAAGAGCAAGGCCTATTTTAAAGTGAGTAAAGGCAGACATGGATCTAGTCCACCTCCTTTGTAATTTAAGACCTGAAAATTTTGGTTGAATTGGGCAAATACTCTCCTACCAGAATAAATAGGAAGATAGTATCATCTTACATGCCCTTAGAAAGCAGCTGAACCTGCTTCTAATTACTCCAGAAAAAGCAGCTAATTAATAATTATGCCAAAACCAAAATTATCGTTTATTCTGGCACAGAGGATGTGCTTTGGCATCCAGATGGATCATACCAGCTAATGCTCCTCATCAGGAAAACTAGTTTCATGGGCTTCCCTGGTGGCGCAGTGGTTGAGAGTCCGCCTGCCGATGCAGGGGACACGGGTTCGTGCCCCAGTCCGGGAAGATCCCACATGCCGCGGAGCAGCTGGGCCCGTGAGCCATGGCCGCTGAGCCTGCGCGTCCAGAGCCTGTGCTCCGCAACAGGAAAGGCCACAACAGTGAGAGGCCCATGTACCGCAAAAAAAAAAAAAAAAAAAAAAAACTAGTTTCATTATTTGGGGGAGTATTTGGTGGCTAACATCCTGACTGGCCCTTTGAGATAAAGTCTAACTAAAAATGAAAAATTCTCCAGGAACAATATTAAGTTCTTTTATGGGGACTTCCCTGGTGGCTCAGTGGATAAGACTCCACACTCCCAATGCAGGGGGCCTGGGTTTGATCCCTGGTCAGGGAACTAGATCCTACATGCAGGCTACAACTAAGAGTTTGCATGCCACAACTAAGGAGCCTGCCTGCCGCAACTAAGGAGACCACGTGCTGCAACTAAGGAGCCGGCAAGCCGCAACTAAGACCTGGCGCAGCCAAATAAATAAATAAATAGATTTTTTTTAAGTTCTTTTATGGTAGAAATGAACTTTGGTGCCTCCAGCCCCCAATCTTCCAGCCCAAGGTTATCTGGTTAACCAATGCACTGGAGTGCAAAACTCAGGGGCTTCAAGCAAGCAATTAATCCAGAATCTGAATAAACCTAGGGTTGTTTGGAAAAAAGTCCTGAACCCTCAAGTCTGCCTTCAGTTCACCTTCAGGCCACCTCAGTGGGGAAGTAGATAAGACTTTCCATTAAGACAAGAATATAATCTAAAAACAAACCATGACCTAGGTAGTGGTTACAATAATAATTCATTAAATTGAATATTTACATTTTATACATTTTCCTATATATGTCTTATTTTCAGAACAAAATGTTAAAGAATGTTACTTGCCCACCCTAGTGGCCAAAGGATAAGCTCTACCACCAGAAGGAGGTGGATGTGAAAGCTTGCTGAGCAGACAAAAAACCAAGACAACAAAACACAATAGCAACCATAATCACCTACACCTAGCAAATGCCTTAAGTATGGGTGCTTTATGTTGTTACAGGAAAGAAGAATCTGGACTCTCAGTTCAATTCCATTGATCTCTATGCCTATACTTATATACTTATATAAGTACCACAGTGTCCTGACTACTGTAGTTTTGTAGTAAGCTTTGATATCAGGTACAGTGAGTCCTCCAACTTGTTATTTTTCAAGATTGTTTTGGATATTCTGGGTCCTCTGCATTTACACAAGGCTTTTATACTAGCTTGTCGGTTTCTGGGGAAAAAAAACCAGCTAGGATTTTGCTTGATATTGCATTCGAATTTGTCTATCACTTTGGGGAGTACTGCCATCTTAACAATATTAACTCTTCCAACCCATGAACACTAGCTATAGTTCCATTTAATTAGGCTTTCTTGAACCTCTTTCAACAATGTAGTTTTCAGTATACAACTCTTACACTTCCTTGATTAAATTTATTCCTAAACATTTTATTCTTTGTGATACTATTGTAAATGGAATTGTTTTCTTAATTTCTTTCATTGCTGTGTAGATAAATACAACTGAATTTTGAATATTAATCTTTGCATCCTAAAACTTTACTTGTGGGAAGCAGTCAGCCATGAGAGCAGGCTGCAGACGTGCCAGGCATGCCGCCGCTGCTCGAAGGGACTGTCCCTACTTGTTACCCTCCTTGTTCCATTCCATGGGACAGAGATCAGAAAGAATGTAAAATGAGATAAGCAAAGCTGTCTCCCCCCTGCACATGCAGGTTATTTTTGATGATTCTGGGTTTATGGGTTTTCTCCCAGCGAAGTTAACCTTGAGCCGAGACAGTCATTAGATAATGTAAACCACCGTCTGGCAACCTTCCCTTTTCTAGTCTATATAATCTACAACTGTAGCACAATAAAATTTGCCTTGCAACCATCAGTTGTCTTGGTCCTTCTGACCCCATTCGTCAGTGCTATCCTTACCCCTTCCCTTCTGACCCTGGGCAGTGAGATCCTCTTTCTCCAGCTGGTCCGCGGCATTTACTGAACTCATTTATTAGCTCTACAGTTTTTTTTTTTTTGTAGATTCATTAGGGTTTTCTATATAAAAGATCATGTCAAAAAAAATTTAAAAAAAGATCATGTCATCTGCAAATACAGATCGTTTGACTTCATTCTTTCCAATCTGCATACCTTTTATTTCTTCTTCTTGCCTAATTGCCCTGTCTTGAACCTCTATTATAGTGTTGAATCAAAACAAATTATAATGTTGAATAGAAGTGGTGAGAGCACCCAATCAAAAAATGGGCAGAAGACCTGAATAGATATTTTTCCAAAGAAGACAAAGAGATGGCTAACAGGCATATGAAAAGATGCTCAACATCACTAATTATTAGAGAAATGCAAAACCACAATGAGGTATCACATCACACCTGTTAGAATGGCTATCTTCAAAAAGTCTACAAATAAAAAATGTTGTAGAGAATGTGGAGAAAAGGGAACCCTTGTACACTGTTGCTGGGGATGTAAATTGGTGCAGCCACTGTGAGAAACAGTATGGAGGCTCCTTACAAAACTAAAAATAGAAATACCATATGATCCAGCAATTCCACTCCTGGGTATCTGGAAAAAACGAAAACACTAATTCCAAAAGATACACGCGAGGGCCCTGAACCAAGATGGCGGAGTAGAAGGATGTGCTCTCACTCCATCTTGTGAGAACACCAGAATCACAACTAGCTGCTGGACAATCATCACCAGGAAGACACTGGAACTCACCAAAAAAGATACCCCACATCCAAAGACAAAGGAGAAGCCACAATGAGATGGTAGGAGGGGCGCAATCACAGTAAAATCAAATCCCATAACTGTTGGGTGGGTGACTTACAGACTGGAGAACACTTACACCACAGAAGTCCACCCACTGGAGTGAAGGTTCTGAGCCCCACATCAGGCTTCCCAACCTGGGGGTCCGGCAACGGGAGGAGGAATTCCTAGAGAATCAGACTTTGAAGGCTAGCGGGATTTGATTGCAGAACTTTGACAGGACTGGGGGAAACAGAGACTCCACTCCTGGAGGGCACACACAAAGTAGTGTGCGCATCAGGACCCAGGGGAAGGAGCAGTGACCCCAGGGGAGACTGAACCAGACCTACCTGCTAGTTTTGGAGGGTCTCCTGCAGAGGCGAGGGGTGGCTGAGGCTGACTGTGGGAACAAGGACACTGGCAGCAAAAGTTCCTGGAAGTACTCCTTGGCGTGAGCCCTCCCAGAGTCTGCCATTAGCCCCACCAAAGAGCCCAGGTAGGCTCAAGTGTTGGGTTGCCTCAGGCCAACCAACCAACAGGGAGGGAACCCAGCCCCACCCATCAACAATCAAGCGGATTAAAGTTTTACAGAGATCTGCCCACCAGAGCAACAGTCAGCTCTACCCACCAACAGTCCCTCCCATCAGGAAACTTGCAAAAGCCTCTTAGATAGCCTCGTCCACCAGAGGGCAGACAGCAGAAGCAAGAAAAACTACAATCCTGCAGCCTGTGGAACGAAAACCACGTTCACAGAAAGACAGACAAAATGAAAAGGCAGAGGACTTTGTACCAGATGAAGGAACAAGATAAAACCCCGGAAACACAACTAAATGAAGTGGAGATAGGCAACCTTCCAGAAAAAGAATTCAGAATAATGATAGTGAAGATGATCCAGGACCTTGGAAAAAAAATGGAGGCAAAGATCAAGAAGATGCAAGAAATGTTTAATAAAGACCTTGAAAAATTAAAGAACAAACAAACAGAGATGAACAATACACTAACTGAAATGAAAACTACGCTAGAAGGAATCAATAGCAGAATAACGGAGGCAGAAGAACGGATAAGTGACCTGGAAGACAGAATGGTGGAATTCACTGCTGCGGAACAGAATAAAGAAAAAAGAATGAAAAGAAATGAAGACAGCCTAAGAGACCTCTGGGACAACATTAAACACAACAACATTCGCATTATAGTGGTCCCAGAAGGAGAAGAGAGAAAGAACCAGAGAAAATATTTGAAGAGATTACAGTTGAAAACTTCCCTCACATGGGAAGGGAAATAGCCACCCAAGTCCAAGAAGCACAGCGAGTCCCATACAGGATAAACCCAAGGAGAAACACGCCAAGACACACAGTAATCAAATTGGCAAAAATTAAAGACAAAGAAAAATTATTGAAAGCAACAAGGGAAAAACCACAAATAACATACAAGGGAACTCCCATAAGGTTAACAGCTGCTTTCTCAGCAGAAACTCTACAAGCCAGAAGGGAGTGGCATGATATACTTAAAGTGATGAAAGGGAAGAACCTACAACCAAGGTTACTCTACCCGGCAAGGATCTCATTCATATTTGATGGAGAAATCAAAAGCTTTACAGACAAGCAAAAGCTAAGAGAATTCAGCACCACCAAACCAGCTCTACAACAAATGCTAAAGGAACTTCTCTAAGTGGGAAACACAAGACAAGAAAAGGACCTAAAAAAGCAAACCCAAAACAATTAAGAAAATGGTCATAGGAACATACATATCGATAATTACTTTAAATGGATTAAATGCTCCAAACAAAAGACACAGGCTCACTGAATGGATACAAAAACAAGACCCATATATATGCTGTCTACAAGAGACCCACTTCAGACCTAGGGACACATACAGACTGAAAGGGAGGGGATAGAAAAAGATATTCCATGCAAATGGAAATCAAAAGAAAGCCGGAGTATCAATACTCATATCAGATAAAATAGACTTTAAAATAAAGAATGTTACAAGAGACAAGGAAGGACACTACATAATGATCAAGAGATCAATCCAAGAAAAAGATATAACAATTATAAATATATATGCACCCAACATAGGAGAACCTCAGTACGTAAGGCAACTGCTAACAGCTATAAAAGAGGAAATCGGGGCTTCCCTGGTGGCGCAGTGGTTGAGAGTCCGCCTGCTGATGCAGGGGACACAGGTTCGTGCCCCGGTCCAGGAGGATCCCACATGCCGCAGAGCGGCTGGGCCCGTGAGCCATGGCCACTTAGCCTGCGCGTCCAGAGCCTGTGCTCCGCAACAGGAGAGGCCACAGCAGTGAGAGGCCCACGTACCGCAAAAAAAAAAAAAAAAAGAGGAAATCGACAGTAACATAATAGTACTGGGGAACTTTAACAGCTCAATTACACCAATGGACAGATCGCCCAAAACGAAAATAAATAAGGAAACAGAAGCTTTAAATGACACAACAGACCAGATAGATTATCTATAGGACATTCCATCCAAAAACAGATTACATTTTCTTCTCAAGTGTGCATGGAACATTCTCCATGATAGATCACATCTTGGGTCACAAATCAAGCCTCAGTAAATCTAAGAAAACTGAAATCATATCAAGCATCTTTTCTGACCACAAAGCTATGAGATTAGAAATGAATTACAGGGAAAAAAATGTAAAAAACACAAACACATGGAGGCTAAACAATACGTTACTAAATAACCAAGAGATCACTGAAGAAATCAAAGAAGAAATCAAAAAATACCTAGAAACAAATGACAATGAAAACACGATGCTCCAAAACCTATGGGATGCAGCAAAAGCAGTTCTAAGAGGGAAGTTTATAGCAATACAATCTTACATCAAGAAACAAGAAAAATCTCAAATAAACAGCCTAACTTTACACCTAAAGCAACTAGAGAAAGAACAAATAAAACCCAAAGTTAGTAAAAGGAAAGAAATCATAAAGATCAGAGCAGAAATAAATGAAATAGAAACAAAGAAATCAGTAGCAAAGATCAATAAAACTAAAAGCTGGTTCTTTGAGAAGATAAACAAAATTGATAAACCATTAGCCAGACTCATCAAGAAAAAGAGGGAGAGGACTCAGATCAATAAAATTAGAAATGAAAAAGGAGAAGTTACAACAGACACCACAGAAATACAAGAGACTACATCCTAAGAGACTACTACAAGCAACTCTAAGTCAAAAAATTGGAAAACCTGGAAGAAATGGACAAATTCTTAGAAAGGTACAACCTTCCAAGACTGAACCAGGAAGAAATAGAAAATATGAACAGACCAATCACAAGTAATGAGATTGAAACTGCGATTAAAATTCTTCCAGCAAACAAAAGTCCAGGACCAGATGGTTTCACAGGTGAATTCTATCAAACATTTAGAGAAGAGCTAAAACCCATCCTTCTCAATCTCTTCCAAACAACTGCAGAGGAAGGAACACTCCCAAACTCATTCTATGAGGCCACCATCACCCTGATACCAAAACCAGACAAAGATACTACAAAAAAAGAAAATTACAAAATCACTCATGAATATAGATGCAAAAATCCTCAACAAAATACTAGCAAACAGAATCCAACAACACATTAAAAGGATCATATACCATGAGCAAGTGGGATTTATCCCACAGATGCAAGGATTCTTCAATATATGCAAATCAATCAGTGTGATACACCATATTAACAAATTGAAGAATAAAAACCATATGATCATCTCAATAGATGCAGAAAAAGCTTCTGACAAAATTCAACACCCATTTATGATAAAAACGCTCCAGAAAGTGGGCATAGAGGGAACCTACCTCAACATAATAAAGGCCATATACAACAAACCCACAGCAAACATCATTCTCAATGGTGAAAAACTGAAAGTATTTCCTCTACAATCAGGAACAAGACAAGGATGTCCACTCTCACCACTATTATTCAACATAGTTTCGGAAGTCCCAGCCATGGCAATCAGAGAAGAAAAAGAAATAAAAGGAATACAAATTGGAAAAGAAGAAGTAAAACGGTCACTGTTTGCAGATGACATGATACTATACATAGAGAATCCTAAAGATGCCACCAGAAAACTACTAGAGGTAATCAATGAATTTGGTAAAGTTGCAGGATACAAAATTAATGCACAGAAATCTCTTGCATTCCTATACACTAATGATGAAAAATCTGAAACAGAAATTAAGGAAACACTCCCATTTACCACTGCAACAAAAAGAATAAAATACCTAGGAATAAACCTACCTAGGGAGACAAAAGACCTGTATGCAGAAAACTATAAGACACTGATGAAAGAAATTAAAGATGATACCAACAGATGGAGAGATATACCATGTTCTTGGATTGGAAGAATCAATATTGTGAAAATGACTATACTACCCAAAGCAATCTACAGATTCCATGCAATCCTTATCAAATTACCAATGGCATTTTTTACAGAACTAGAACAAAAAAATCTTAAAATTTGTATGGAGACACAAAAGACACCAAATACCCAAAGCAATCTTGAGAAAGAAAAACGGAGCTGGAGGAATCAGACTCCCTGACTTCAGACTATACTACAAAGCTACAGTAATCAAGACAATATGGTAGTGGCACAAAGACAGAAACACAGATCAATGGAACAAGATAGAAAGCCCAGAGATAAACCCAGGCACCTATGGTCAACTAATCTATGATAAAGGAGGCAAGGATATACAATGGAGAAAAGATAGTCTCTTCAATAAGTGGTGCTGGGAAAACTGGACAGCTACATGTAAAAGAATGAAATTAGAACACTCCCTAACACCACACACAAAAATAAACTCAAAATGGACTAGAGACCTAAATGTAAGACCAGACACTATAAAACTCTTAGAGGAAAACATAGGAAGAACACTCTTTGACATAAATCACAGCAAGACCTTTTTTGATCCACCTCCTAGAGTAATGGAAATAAAAACAAAAATAAACAAATGGGACCTAATGAAACTTAAAAGATTTTGCACAGGAAAGGAAACCATAAAGAAGACGAAAAGACAACCCTCAGGATGGGAGAAAGTATTTGCAAACGAATCAATGGACAAAGGATTAATCTCCAAAATATATAAACAGCTCATACAGCTCAATATTAAAAAAACAAACAACCCAATCAAGAAATGGGCAGAAGACCTAAATAGACATTTCTCCAAAGAAGACATACAGATGGCCAAGAAGCACATGAAAAGCTGCTCAGCATCACTAATTATTAGAGAAATGCAAATCAAAACTACAATAAGGTATCACCTCACACCAGTCAGAATGGGAATCATCAGAAAATCTACAAACAACAAATGCTGGAGAGGGTGTGGAGAAAAGGGAACCCTCTTGCACTGTTGGTGGGAATGTAAATTGATACAGCCACTATGGAGAACAGTATGGAGGTTCCTTAAAAAACTAAAAATAGAATTACCATATGACCCAGCAATCCCACTACTGGGCATATACCCAGAGAAAACCATAATTAAAAAAGACACATGCACCCCAATGTTCATTGCGGCACTATTTACAATAGCCAGGTCATGGAAGCAACCTAAATTCCCATCGACAGACGAATGGATAAAGAAGATGTGGTACATATATACAATGCAATATTACTCGGCCATAAAAAGGAACGAAATTGGGTCATTTGTTGAGACGTGGATGGATCTAGAGACTGTCATACAGAGTTAAGTAAGTTAGAAAGAGAAAAACAAATATCGTATATTAATGCATATATGTGGAACCTAGAAAAATGGTACAGATGAACCCGTTTGCAGGCAAAAATTGAGACACAGATGTAGAGAACAAACGTACGGACACCAAGGGGGGAAAGCTGCAGGGGGGTGGGGGTGTGATGAATTGGGCTATTGAGATTGACATGTATACAGTGATGTGTATAAAATTGATGACTAATAAGAACCTGCTGTATAAAAAAATAAATAAAATAACATTTAAAAATTAAAAAAAATAAGATACACGCAACCCAGTGCTCATAGCAGCACTATTTACAATAGCCAAGACACGGAAGTAACCCAACTGCCCATCAACAGACTATTGGATCAAGAAGATATGGTATGGTCTTCCCTGGTGGAGCAGTGGTTGAGAGTCCGCCTGCCAATGCATGGGACACGGGTTCGTGCCCCGGTCCGGGAAGATCCCACATGCCGCAGAGCGGCTGGGCCCGTGAGCCATGGCCCCTGAGCCTGCGCATCCGGAGCCTGCGCTCCGCAACGGGAGAGGCCACAACAGTGAGAGGCCCGCGTACCGCCAAAAAAAAAAAAAAAAGAAAGAAGATATATGTGTGTATGTATGCGTGTATGTGTGGGTGTGTGTGTATATATATATATACACACACACATATATTCGTGTGTGTGTATACACACACACATACACACCGGACTATTAACCATAGAAAAGCATGAAATACTGCCATTTGCAGCAATGTGGATGGACATAGAGAATATTATGCTTAGTGAAATAAGACAGAGAAAGACAAATACTGTATGATATCACTTATATGTGGAATCTAAAAAAAAATACAAATCAGTATATATGCAAAACAGAAACAAACAGATACAGAAAACAAATTTGTGTTTACCAAAGGGGAGAGGGAACTGGGGAGGGACAAATTAGGGGTATGGGATTAACAGATGTAAACTACTATATATAAAATAGATAAGCAACAAGGATATAAACTGTATAGCAAAGGGAATTATACCCATTATCTTGTGATAACCTATAATGGAGTATAATCTGCAAAAATATTGAATCACTATGCTATACACCTGAAACTAACACAATATTGTAATTTTACTATACTTCAATTAAAAAAAAAAAGAACTGGCGAGAGCAGACATCCTTATCTTGTTCTTGATATAAGGGGGGAAAGCTTTCAGTCTTTCACCATTAAGTATAATGTTAGCTGTAGGTTTTTGTAGACACCCTTGATCACGTTGTGGAAGTTATGTTGTATTCCTAGCTTGTTGAGTGCTTTTATTATTACAGGATGCTAGATTTAGTCAAATGCTTTTTCTGTACCTATTGAGAACCCCTGGTTTTTGCCCTTTGCTTTTGGATGAGTTAAGTTTGATATGTCTATTATCAAGCAGAGATGTCAAGTAAGCAGCCAGATACAGGAGTCTGGAGTTCAGAAGAGGTCAGGACAAAAGACAAAAATGTGAAAATTCTCAACATAAAGATGGGATTTAAAACCAAAAACCTGAGTAAGATCACCAAAGGAAGGAGTATAATTAAAAAAAGACATGGCATTCCAACACTCCAACATTAACAGATGAATTCCAGCTAATGAATACAGAAACAATGGCGAAATTAGAAAACCATCACTTGTAATCCCTAATGAAATAACTGATTTGGGCAATGATTATCAATGGATGAAAGGTTGCTGGGGAACTGGGTATCCACAGGATGCTAAAGTATCCCCGACATATTATTTATTCATCACAAGGGGGGAAATGCAACTTTGCAAAGGAGTAATCAGCCTATGACTACCTGAACCCATTGATCAATCATAAAATTACTAAAAGTAGGAAAATCAGACATTATATGCTTCCTGATATGATGCAATAGGAAGTACACGACCTCACCTATGAAGTATTCATGTCAAAAATATTGAACCTTAAATCTTTTTGGTTTGGCTCTAGAATAGTTTTTTAAAAAAAATTTTATTGAGGTATAATCGACATACAGCATTATATTAGTTTCAGGTGTACAACATAATGACTTGATATTTGTATATACTGTGAAATGATCACCACAATAAGTCTAGTTACCATCTGTCACCATACATAATTACGGATTTTTTTCTTGTGATGAGAATTTTTAAGATTTATTCTCTTAGCAACTCTCAAATATGCAATACAGTATTATTAACTATAGTCACCACACTGTACATTACATCCCAGGGTTTATTTATTTTATAACTGGAAGTTTGTACCTTTTGACCCCCTGCATCCATTTTGCCCACCCCTCAAATCCAGGAACCACCAATCTGTTCTCTGTTATCTATGAACTTGGTTTTGTTTTTGTTTTAGACCCCACATATAAGTGAGATCATACAGTATTCGTCTTTCTCTGTCTGATTTATTTCACTTAGCATAATGCCTCCAAGGTCCATCTATGTTGTCACAAATGGCAAAAATTCACTCTTTTTTATGGCTGAATAATATTCCTGTCTGTGTGTGTCTGTGTGTGTGTCACATTTTCTTTATCCATTCATTTATCAGGCCTTTAAATTTAAATTACAGGAGATAGAAGAACAAACTAATGACACTACAGACTAATCCAAATCATTGGCATAGAAATAAAAGTGGGGAGGGATTTTTCTAGATTAAAAGATGCTTAAGAAAAGAATCTAGAAAAGAGTGGAGGGGGCTTCCCTTGTGGCACAGTGGTTGAGAGTCTGCCTGCCGATGCAGGGGACACGGGTTCGTGCCCCGGTCCGGGAAGATCCCACATGCTGCAGAGTGGCTGGGCCCATGAGCCATGGCCGCTGAGCCTGCACGTCCGGAGCCTGTGCTCCACAATGGGAGAGGCCACAACAGTGAGAGGACCGCGTACCGCAAAAAAAAAAAAAAAAAAAAGAGTGGAGGGACTTCCCTGATGGTCCAGTGGTTAAGACTCCGTGCTCCTGGGACTTCCCTGGTGGTTGAGTGGTTAAGAATCCGCCTTCCAATGCAGGGGACGTGGGTTCAATCCCTGGTCAGGGAAGTAAGATCCCACATACCGCAGGGCAACTAAGCCTGCACACTGCAACTACTGAGCCCACGTGCTCTAGAGCTCATGTGCCACAACTAGCAAGCCTGCATGCTGCAACGAAAGATCCCACATGCCGCAATGAAGGTCCCGCATGCAGTAACTAAGACCTGATGCAGCCAAATAAATTAATTAATTAAAAAAAATAGATTCCACACTCCCAGTGCAGGGGGCCCGGTTCAATGCTTGGTCAGGGAACTAGATCCTGCACTCTGCAACTAAAGATCCCGCATGCCACAATGAAGATCCCAAGTGCCACAACTAAGACCCGGAGCAGCCAAATAAATGAATAAATAATTTGTAAAAAACAAAAGAGAGTGGATATATGTATAACTGATTCACTTTGCTGTACACCTGAAACTAACGCAACATTGTAAATCAACTATAAGCCAATAAAAACTTTTTAAAAAATAAAGTGTTACCTTAAAATAAAAAAGAGAGACTTATGAAATATAACCAAATGCAGCTTGTGGAACTTCTTTGGATCCTGATTCAAACAAATCAATTATTAAAAGACTTAAGACCATTTGAAAAATGCAAATATGAACTGTGTATTAGCTGATATCAAAGAATTAATTTATTTTGTTAAGCGTGATATGGTACAGTGGTTTTCTAAGAATATGTTCTTTTTTAGAGACGCGCACTGAAATATTTAAGGATGAAATACTATGATGCCTGAGAATTTACTTTAAAGTACAGTAGGGACTTCCCTGCTGGTCGAGTGGTTAAGAATCCACCTTCCAATGCAGAGGACATGGGTTCGATCCCTGGTCAGGGAACTAAGATCCCACATGCCATGGGGCAACTAAGCCCGCACACCACAACTACTGAGCCCGTGCACCACAACTAGAGAGCCCACGTGCTGCAACTAAGACCCAATGCAGCCAAAAATAAAAAAATATTTTTTAAAAAATTAAAATAGGGGCTTCCCTGGTGGCACAGTGGTTGAGAATCTGCCTGCCAATGCAGGGGACACAGGTTCAAGCCCTGGTCTGGGAAGATCCCACATGCCGCGAAGCAACTAGGCCCGTGAGCCACAACTACTGAGCCTGCGCGCCTGGAGCTTGTGCTCCACAACAAGAGAGCCCGCGACAGCGAGAGGTCCGCGCACCACGATGAAGAGTGGCCCCCGCTCGCCACAACTAGAGAAAGCCCTTGCACGGAAACGAAGACCCAACACAGCCAAAAATTAATTAATTAATTAATTAATTAAAAATTAAAATAGAGGACTTCCCTGGTGGCGCAGTGGTTGGGAATCCACCTGCCAATGCAGGGGACACAGGTTCGATCCCTGGTCTGGGAGAATCTCACATGCCACAGAGCAACTGGGCCCATGCGCCACAGCTGCTGAGCCTGCACTCTGGAGACTGTGAGCCACAGCTACTGAGCCCGCATGCCCCAACTACTGAAGCCCACACACCTGGGGCCCGTGCTCCACAACGAGAGGCCACCGCAAGGAGAGGTCTGCGCACCTCAATGAGGAGTGGCCCCCACTTGCCGCAACTGGGGAGAGCTCGCGCGCAGCAGCAAAGACCCAACGCAGCCAAAAAAGACCCCAAAACCAAAAAAAACCCAAAAACAAATAAATTAATTAATTAAATCTAAAAAATAAATAAATAAAAATAAAGTACATAAGGGACTTCTCTGGTGGTCCAGTGGTTAAGACTCCGAGCTCCCAATGCAGGGGGCCCGGGTTCGATCTCTGGTCAGGGAACTAGATCCCACATGACGCAACTAAGACCTGCATGCCACAACTAAAGATCCCACACGCCGCAACAAAGTTCCCACGATCCCACACACTGCAACTAAGACCTGGCACAGCCAAATAAATAAAAAAAATATTTTTTAAAAAATAAAAAGGGACTTCCCTGGTGGCACCGTGGTTAAGAATCCACCTGCCAATGCAGGTGACACAGGTTCAAGCCCTGGTCTGGGAAGATCCCACATGCCACAGAGCAACTAAGCCCGTGCACCACAACTACTGAGCCTGCGCTCTAGAGCCCATAAGCCACAACTACTGAGCCTACAAGCCACAACTACTAAAGCCTGCGCACCTAGTGCCCGTGCTCCACAACAAGAGAAGCCACCACAATGAGAAGCCCATGCACCACAACGAAGAGTAGCCTCCGCTCGCCACAACTAGTGAAAGCCCATGAGCAGCAACAAAGACCCAACATAGCCAAAAATAAATAAATAAATAAAATTTTTTAAAAAAATGTTTAAGCAGTGCCTTAAAAAAAAAAAAAAAAGAATCAGCCTGCCAGTGCGGGGGACACAGTTTCGAGCCCTAGTCCAGGAAGATCCCACATGCTGCGGAGCAACTAAGCCTGTGTGCCACAACTACTGAGCCCACGCACCACAACTACTGAAGCCCGAGCACCTAGAGCCCGTGCTCTGCAACATGAGAAGGCACCACAATGAGAAACCTGCTCACCACAACAATAAGTAGCCCCCGCTTGCCGCAACTAAAGAAAGCCCACACACGGCAACGAAGACCCAACGCAGCCAAAAATAAATAAATAAATAAATTTTAAAATAAATAAATAAATAAAACTAAACTTTCAAAAAATTTTTTTAAATAAAGTACATTAGAAGAAAAAGCAAAAGCAATTGGGGATATGAGAAGAAATCAGCAGAATCTAAGAAGCAGCAACAAGCGAGGTAGGAAGAAAGTCAGGAGAGTGAGGGGTCCTGGTGGCCAAATGAGTCTAGCATTTTGTGGAGAAGTGATCAATTCTGTCAAGTACTACTGGTGAGTCAAGGAAGAGGAAGATTATGAACTGACCATTAGATTTATGAAAGTCGACCTTGACAAAAGCAGTTGGAGTAGAATGATAGAAGAAAGTGGGTGACATAGAGAATAGAAAGCAGATGGGTGATAGCAAGAGAGAGTTGACAACATAGAGTACAAGCAAGTGAGTAACAGAGAGGGTGACACAGTGAGTGACATGGGAGAGAGGTTGGATGACAGATAAGTAGAGGTCAGATAACTCTGCCAGTCATCATTTATTGCCTCTCAGTTCCAAATTCATCCCTCAGTACCTGCTCTGTGATAATGATAGAATTCCTTTAAGCATCTCTCCTCTACAGCCAGCATGATGTTAAGCTTTCTCAGTAGAGGACGCCTGAGGGACACTGCAGGAGGAGGGGGCTCTCCTGAAGTTGCCAGCTGCCGCTGCACAGGGGGTCAACCAAGTGACACACAGCCACCCACCCAGAACACGCAGTCTTTCAACGATCTTGAAGTCTCCACCTGGCCTGGCGATAACCTTCTTGCAGCCCTCTCTACATCGGAACCAGCCTCCCCAGCAGCTGCCTGTGCCCCAGGTCCCACTCCTTCTGCACTCCTACACCATTGGTTGCTGCTAGCCTGCTCCCCACCTGCACTCCAGAAGGTTGCTTCCTATGAGCCCAGGGAGTGCAGACCAGCTCCAGCCTGGGCAAGCCAGCACACTTCTCTGCTACCCAGTGGGCTGAACTATACCTTCTCCAAGGAGGTCTGAACCTCAGCCTTGGGGAGAGGGCCTCCTTCCAAGTTTGTCCTTCCTTGGGTACTCTCCCTTAGCCCTAGGGCACCATATGGAGTTTCCTTATTTCTTATAGTTACTCATTTATCAATTTAATAACTCTTACTTTAAAATTCCTGTTTTAATATACTGCATGGTTTCTACCTCCTGATTGGACCCAGAATGATACAGTGACAGAGAAAAAAAGAGGATGGGTGACTGAATAAGGGAGTGGGTAACAGAGAAAGAAAGTGGGTAACAGAAAGAGAATGGGTAATAGAGGTAGAGTGTAGGTGACAGATGGTGGGTGACAAGAAAGGGGGTACAGAGGTACAGAGTGGGGAGGCTGACAGAGAGACAAAGAGTAACTGGGGTGAGAACGAATGGACGACAGTGTGAGCAGGTAGTTGAGAGTGTGAACAGGTGGGTGACGGGGGGGGGGGTAGGGGACAGAGAGATAATGGGAGAGAAGGAGAGAATGAGAGAGAAAGAGAGAACTATGAGTGCCAGAGAGGGAGAGCAGGTGACAGAGGTGGGTGACACAGAGAAAGAGATAATGGACAACAGAAAGAGACAGAGGCAGGGGAGGGAGAGAGGGAGGGAGGGAATGCCAGAAGAAGAGAAAGGGGGCAACAGGGGGAGAGGGACAACACAGAGTGGAAGCAAGCAGGGGGTACAGAGAGCACAAGGGGGCGGTAGGCAAGAGAGGAGCTGGTGGGCGGGCATCACCAAGGGAGAGCATGACTGACACAGAGTGTGTGACAGAGTCACTGTATGCGACAGAAGGTAAAGGTGTGGCAAAAGGGAAACGTGCAGAGAGTGTATGACAGCAAGTCTCAGTTCACTTTCATCTTTTGGACAGGAGAGGCAAAGAAACAGGGAAGGAGAGGGACAAAAAAGTGAGAGGAAAGAGGGAGGAAGAAAGAGAGACAGAGAAACTGTGAGAGCAGGATTGTGCCAAGGAGTAGAATTATGAGCAAGAGAGAAGGGAGAGAATGTAGAGAAGGCGATGCTTTGTGCGAGGCGGTTTTGGTTTGGGGGGATTTGGAAGAGGATGAGAGAGATTGAGACAGATTAGGAGAAATAAAATAGGGATTGGGGGAGTTGAGGGCTCATGAGAGATGGAATGTCAGGAGAGACAGAAATGTGAGAAAGGTGGGGATTGTGAGAGTAGAAGATGATTGCGAGAGAAGCGGGTTAGGCGGGTGGGAAAGAGACCATTTGAGTATGCTCATAAGAGAGCATGTGGAGTGAGTGAGACAGGTACCAGCATGAGAGGCAGTGTTGGTGAAACCAAGCAGGGCCCTGTGGGGCTCCTGGACACAGAGGCCTTTTTGTCCCCTGTTTCTTGTAGGCAAGGCTCCAGCCACCATGACCTTCCCTGAGTTCCAAAGGGCAGGTTCAAACAGTTGCTAATCAATGGGGGGAAACAGCCAAGAAACCACCTGAGGCAAGATTAAAAGGACCAGAGAAGCTCATCAAGATTAGGAGAGGACCACCTGAGACCCTACACACACCCTAATCTTGTCAGCAACCCCACCTTGGGAAGTATTGTTATAAAACTCCTCATCAGGGCTTCCCTGGTGGTACAGTGGTTAGGAATCCACCTGCCAATGCAGGGGACATGGGTTCGAACCCTGGGCTGGGAAGATCCCACATGCCGCGGCGCAGCTAAGCCCATGTGCCACAACTACCGAGCCTACGCTCTAGAGCCCGGGAGCCACAACTACTGAGCCCGTGTGCCACTACTACTGAAGCCCGCACGCCTAGAGCCCATGCTCCTCAACTAGAGAGGCCACTGCAATGAGAAGCCTGTGTACCACAACGAAGAGTAGCCCCCGCTCACCACAACCAGAGAAAAGTCCACGTGCAGCAACAAAGACCCAATGCAGCCAAAAATAAAATAAATAAAAATAAGTTAATTAAAAAAAAAACTCCTCATCAAATCCTCGGGGGGGGGTGGGCACATAGTTTTTTGAGGCAGGAGCCCGCTGCCCGCTGTGGCCCCCTTTGCCTGGCAAGGTAATAAAGCTACTCCCTTTCTACTCCTCCAAAGCTCTGCCTCCACATTTCTATTCGGCACTGAACAGAGGCCGGGTTTTCGGCAACAAAATTTGGGGGTCTCGCCTGGTATCTGACTCGTGGGCCGGCAGCCCCGTGGGGACCCTCGGCTTGATCAGACGCTCGGAGGTTTCTCTGCACGCCAGCCTCCTTCGGGAGAGCAGAGGTTTGGAGGACTTCTCTGAGGCCAGATCACTAGGGATGCCCTGCCATAGGGCTGTGCCCCGATAATACCCGGACTGCCATCTCAGTAGTCGGAACTCCAAGATGGAGGTGGAGAACGGGAGAGAGGTTGCCCTAGCAACTGCCAAGGCCACCTTTGCCTTGAGGACACCCCCTCTTCTATCCACATCAGCCCGGACTTCCTGCTCTGAGAAAGCATTTTGGAGAAGGAGAAAAGTAGGATTAGGTATGTCACAACACCTCTGCCAGCATTTTTGCTAAGTCCCCCAGCATGCACACCGAGGCCGCTCGACCTGGTCCGTTTGGGGGAACTCTGGTTCCCGTTTGGGGATTTTCCATTAGGAAGATCCCATTTGTAAGGCGCAACTTGGACCAAGGCCACCAGCTTAGTGGGACTTAGAACCCAGTTTGAACCTCGGGTTGTTTGTTTTGTGTGTGTGTGTGTGTAGCTTCCGTTTGGCTGGCGAGAATTCTGGTTTTGCTTTCAGTTTTGTGCACAGAGCTGTTTAATTCGACTCAATATGGGAAGCGCTTCCTCTTCCTCTCCATCTGACAGTCCCCTAAGGAAGATTTTGGCAGATTTGTCAACCTATAGCTATGAATCTATTTTAATTCTGTTTAGCCAATGTATATTCTTAAAAGTGAGGAGAGGTGGCCTTTGTATGGTGGCCTAAATTATTATACTATTCTTCAGCTAGAATTGTTTTGTCACAGGAATGGAAAGGCTGGAAATTCTCTCCACTCCATCTGGGCTAGCCACTTTGGCCTCACTCCCTTGCAGCAATTGAGCCACTCTGGGCCCCCTGAGAGCCAACTCTGGGTTTGTTCTCTTTCAAGAACTGAGCCAATCTGTTTGGAAGCCTTTGTCCAGGAGTGGAAGTGGAATTTTTAAACTATACCTCCTCTGAGTTTCTGTCTGTGTGGCCATAGCCTATCTGTCATTTGTGTTTTTGTGTGTATTGTTTTGGGGTGAGCCACTCTCGCTTGTGTAGGGTGGGAAAATTCTACCAGATCATTGCGAGCCATTTTGAGTCCTCTGTCTGGGAGTGGAAATGGGCTACATCTTGTCTGATCTTTTGTTTGTGGGACCATGTCTGTTGTCTGTATGTATGTGTCTCAGTACTTGCATTGACTGGTTGAGACGAATAACAGGGCTCACATGTGACAACACCAGTGTACCCTATCGCGTCGGGCTTTGCCTGTGGCAAAATTGTTGGTTGGGATTTTCCCTTTTGGACTAGCCTTGTTGAAACCGTGCACCTCAGATTGGGACTTGAACCCACGTGCCGGGACTCAAACCCAGCCAAAACCCAGACTGGGACTTGAAAACACGCGGCCGGGACTCAAACCCAGCCAAAACTCAGATTGGGACTCAAACTCACATGGCTGGGACTCAAACCCAGCCAAAACTCAGATTGGGAGTCGAACCCACAAGGCCGGGACTCGAACCTGGCCAAAACCCACGGTCTTCCAACTGAGATCACATACCTGGCTTCAGGACTTAATGAAGCTCAGGTTCTCTTTTTTTTTTTTTAGAAGTAATGGATTTACTTTACTTTATTTTATTCTTTTAACATCTTTATTGGAGTATAATTGCTTTACAATGGTGTGTTAGTTTCTGCTGTATAACAAAGTGAATCAGCTATACATATGCATATATCCCCATATCTCCTCCCTCTTGTGTCTCCCTCCCATCCTCCCTATCCCACCCCTCTAGGTGGTCACAAAGCACCGAGCTGATTAGAAGCTCAGGTTCCTGATGTCCCATCGCAGAAAGAATTCAGTGAGTGACAAAATGATAGGTAAGAAGTGGATTTATTTAGAGAAACACACTCCACAGAGTGTGGGCCACCTCAGAAGGTGAGAAAGGCACCAGGGTATGGGGTTGTCAGTTTTTATAGGGGTGGGTAATTTCATAGGCTAATGAGTGGGAGGAATATTCCAGCTTTTTGGGGAAAGGGTGGGGATTTCCAGGAATTGGGCCACAGCCCACTTTTGTTTTTTGGTTTTTTTGCGGTACGCGGGCCTCTCACTGTTGCGGCCTCTCCCGTTGCGGAGCCTGACGCGCAGGCTCAGCGGCCATGGCTCACGGGATCAGCCACTCCGCGGCATGAGGGATCCGCCCGGACCAGGGCACGAACCCACATCCCCTGCATCGGCAGGCATACTCTCAACCACTGCGCCACCAGGGAAGCCCCACAGCCCACTTTTTGATCCTTATGGTTGGCCTTGGAACTGTCATGGCGCCTGTGGGTGTGTCATTTAGCTTACTGATGTGTTACAATGAGCGTATACTGAGGCTTAAGGTCTAGTGGAAGTCCACTTGTCCTGCCATCTTGGACCCATTTGGTTCTAATCAGTTTATGTCATGCCCTTGGACTATGTCATTCTTTCAAAGGTTGTTCCCTGCCCCCTTCCCTCCTGTTTCATTTTTATGGATGACCAGAGTTCTATTCCATCTTGTAACGGCCCCCCCAAGGTATTTTTACAAAATTAGGAGATCTTCAGCTATGCCCCCATGAAAAGGAATTGTTATTTCTCTCCCCCAGGGCCCTCCGGAACACTTACCTAGACCATCTCTAGTTCCTGAGACTGAAGAAAAAGGCAGGGAAAGAAGGCGTTTTTTGTGGAAGGGGGAAAACTGAGATCTCTGGTTCGGTCTTTATGTAAAAGTTAACTTGTAAATGAGCTCTGTTTAATTGACTAGAAAGTAAGCTCTTACAAACTAAATCTAAATGTCTAGAAAATTGGCCAAGATAAATTTTAGGACCACATGATCTGGGAAATATTCAGTACTGAATTGATATCTGCTATTGAAGGTGGCTTAAGCTTGTTGGTTTGATTAATATAGACATGTCTTAAGAGTCATCAATGTTAAATAATGCAAGTGAGATAACAGCTTTTGGGTAAACTCTTTAGAAATAATTGTTTTAGGAATGTGTACTTAAGAATAATCTCTTCAGCTGCTTTGTAGCTTAAAAATTTAGAGTTAAGTTAAATGATGGAAGTTTATTGAATAAGTAGGCCGTTTACAAATAAAATAAGATACTGAAACATTAGTTAGTGAATATTGGCTTACCTTGGCAGAGAGAGAAACTAAAGGTATTTGGTGCCACCCTGAGATACTCTCCATAAGAAAGCACATGTTTTTACAGTTGTGCAAGATCAGAATTTTCTAAGATTGGATTAAATCTAATTGGATAAATGGATTTTGTTGGGAGTGGGCTAAGGCAAGACCAGATTTGGTTTCTCCCTTCAACATTTTCTTGGAATACTGCTTTTGATAACAGCTTGTGAGTTCCTTTGCCTTTAAGTGATCTGTATTTGCGCTGAAATCTTTTCACTTTGGTTAAGTAAATAAGTATTGTTTGGCAGTTTCTAAAAGTTCTTTTGACCTCCAGCTAACTTTGAGATGCTTCAGAGGGCCCCTGAGTCATCTCAGAGAGAAAGATTTAACTAGGATTATTTGTTATGTTAAATCAAATGTAATCAGTTAAATTAAATGTAATCCCGGTTATTGTAACCAAGTTTCTTTACCGATTACATTGCAATCAGATGTTTAACTATGCCCTTTTTTTAAAAGTCTTTCTGTCATTTATAGACAGTTATTATTGTACTCTGCTTTTGCAAAGTGCTTCATCATCAAGATTTATGTGAAGGACCCCTTTTGACAAATACAGATCTCTGATAAATTTCACATCATACTGCTGAGCTGGATAAGAAAAAAAAAATCTTAATGGAGAATCTGATGGCTTCATAAAATGTTAACAAAAGGATTGGTTACTGAGTGAACTAGTGAATATGGTTATAATGTTTTTTTGTTTTTTCTTTTCTTTGGTCTGGAATATCACTGGTTACTTAATATTACAGACTTACTTTGAAAGCAAATGTCTTGGTTTGGCTGTGTTCAATGGAGATGAGGGTAATTTTAGGGAAAAAGATTATGTTTCAATAGATATAAAATTCTAGATCTGTTAATTAAAGTCTGTATTTATGGAAGTTATTGTGTTAGTCACACTTTTGCCCTGATGTTTAGGAGAAAAGAAAAATTACCTAGTAAAGTTATCAGACTGTAATTATTCATGATGTATCACTGTTTGCTTTAGGTCTACTGCTAAAAGCACATGTACAATGCTTATGTGACAATTGGGCATAAATGATAAAATGTATGGCCTATAAAGCGTTTTCTCCTTAACATACCTCTGAGCTTGTTCAGTTTTACTCTGATCAGGTTTCCCCAATGAGGATTAACTAGGCAAATATAAAGAAGGCCTAGCACCTAAGGACATGATCTATACCTGGGGCGAAGAGTTGAATCACCCTGGCACTGAGGGATAGATATTTTGATCATCAACGTCTTCTATTGAAAGACTTGCAATCAAAAGGGGAAATGAAAGAAAAAAAATCTGCACTGATTGACGTATGAGGAAGTCACTCTGGCCTATGCATGGTTTAACTTTAAAAAGCAGCCTATTTTGTGGCCTTTCAGACATGCATTGTACATCTCCTTTAACGCTGAGGAGGGGAATGCATTTGAAAGTCAAAATGGAGTAACTATGGTAAAACTAGGTGACCACTGTGGATGTGATTCCAGATGCATTTATTCCTGTATTGTTGCAAACTTGAATTTTCTGAGCTATATCAGACTCTGGGATGCCACAAGAATTTAAAAATTCCCCCACCCTCTTCAACGAGATTTTGGTTAAAGATTTAAGAGGATTACACCTGGTTCAAGGTGGAGTAGAGGCCTTTCCAGCCAGAATAGGAAAAGCATCTGGAAGTGACAAAAACACTTCTTAAGGACATTATTTCTAGGTACTGCCTTTCCTCTACTATTCAGAGTAGCAATGGATCTGCTTTTGTCGCAGAAATAACACAAACAGCAAATAAAGCTTTAGGTATAAAATGGAAACTTCACTCAGCATGGAGACCCCAATCTACAGGAAAAGCTAAGAAGATGAATCACAGGAAACCCATCTAAAATGGGACAAGGTCTTGCCAATTGCTCTCCTCTGTATACTGGTGGCCCCTAGAAGCTGGCTAGGATTGAGCCTTTATGAAATTATATACAGGAGACCATTCTTAGCTCCTAAGAGTAAAAAGAAAGAGAAACATTTCTAATGTAGGAAGAAAGAAGTTAAACAGTATGTAAAACAGGTTGGTCAATTGTTAACTGCTATGCATAAGTTTATGTTCCACAGGTCTCCCCCTTGCCTGGAAGTTCCCTTACATCCCTTCAAAGCGGGAGACCAGGTGCTGCTGAAGGTTTGGAAAAAACAAGGACCCGAGTGACAGCTGGAGGAAAAATGGAAGGGGCCATACAAGATGTCCTCCTTACTTTTCACACCTCCTTAAAACTGGATGGAGTTAAACCATGAATACATCACACTAGAGTAAAAAGATTATCTGAAACCGATGAACCCAGCCTGCCCACAGCAGAGGAACAGACCTGCAGGAAATCGATGTCTCACCCTTTGGGAAACCTTAAGTATTTGTTCCAACAACCAGAATGAAAGTTCTGTTTTCTTATCCTTTCTCATACCTTTTACCTACAAAACTATAGATTCATATGCTGACTCTTTCAGTAATTCTAACTGCTAGATATGTGGTCAGTTTCCTACTTCCAGGTCTTCGGGATTGCCTTGGTGGGTTTCCTCCCTTACAGGGAATGGTTTGGAAACAACTGGCTTCAGACATATTCTCCTGAATTCCTAAGGAAATTAGATCTATTCTGTCTACTAAAGTTCTAGTTGTCACTCCTCTTGCCTCTAACCTGGTCTGTTGTATCAAAATGGCAGAACAAGGGATTGAGATCTTAATCATATAAGACTCAGATCCAGGACTTGGAACTCAAATATTTCTAATTTGGTATCTATTCCCCAAAATTTAGGCAGGACTATGCCCCATCTCAGCAGAAGTAGTCAGAGCGGTTGTTGACCCGTTCCCTAAAAGATCTGGGGAAACATAAAACCAAAGTGGGGATTAAAACTGAGTCCCCTGCCGAGTTTATAATTAACATCTTTATCCAAAACGATCGTTCCCTTTTCTCATCCAATATCTGTTCTCCTCAAGACTGAGGAGTATCAAAGAAAAGCGGGACGTGAAACTAAGCAGGGCCCGTGCGGCTCCTGGACACGGACACCTTTTTGTCCCCTGTTTCTTGTAGGCAAGACTCCAGCGGCCATGACCTCCCCTGAATTCCAAAGGGCAGATTCAAACATTTGCTAATCAATGGGGGGGGGGGGGAACAGCCAAGAAACCACCTGAAGCAAGATTAAAAGGACCAGAGAAGCTCATCAAGATTAGGAGACAACCACCTGAGACCCTACACACACCCTAATCTTGTCAGCAACCCCACCTTGGGAAGCATTGTTATAAAACTCATCAAATCCTCCTGGGGGGGCGATGGGGACACATAGTTTTCGAGGCAGGAGGCTGCTGTGTCCCCCTTTGCCTGGCAAAGTAATAAAGCTACTCCTCCAAAGCTCTGTCTCCTGCGTATCTATTAGGCAACACTGGGGAATAAGCACAAGCTGCTTGCTCAGGGAAAGGACGGGGTGGGGGACTAAAGGTCTTAAGCCTTATCCCCATTTTCCAGATGAGAAAATTGAGGCTCAGAAGTCAGGGGACTTACTTGAGGCCTCCCAGCTAACAAGTGCCAGAGTCATAATTTGAACCCCAAATGGCCCAACTCTGAAGCCAGCACTCTACCCCCCACACACTTCCTCCCTCTGTTTTCCCCAAGTCTTCTTTAAGGAAGTCATGTAACTCACTCAGTCCAAAGATGTGTTTCACTCCTCTGTAAGACCTTTTGTCTTCTAACAGCCTTAAAACATTCTTTTTTTTGGAAAGGGAGATGGAACTATTCCACTGCTCCGATTGATTTCTTTGTACTACAACAAAATTTAAAACTTCTGTGCATCAAAGGACACAATCAACAGAGTGAAAAGGCAACTTACAGAATGGGAGAAAATATTTGCAAATCATACATCTGGTAAGAAGTTAATATCCAGAGTATATAAGGAATTACAACTCAACAACAACGAAACAAGCAACCCAATTAAAAAATGGGCAAAGGACTAGAATAGATATTTCTCCAAAGAAAATATACAAATAGTCAATAAGCACATGAAAAGATGCTCAACATCACTAACCATTAGAGAAGTACAAATCAAAACCCCAATGAAATACCATTTCAATATCGTTAGGATGGCTAGTAACAACAACAACAACAACAGAATAAGTGTTGAAGAGAATGTGAAGACATTGGAACCCTTGGGCACTGTTGGTGGGAGTGTAAAATGGTGCTGCTGCCATAGAAGACAGTATGGCAGTTCCTCAAAAAATTAAAAGTAGAATTACCATATGATCCAGCAATCCCACTTCTGGATATATACCCAAAAGAATTGAAAGCAGGAGCTCAAAGAGATATCTGTACACCCACATTCACAGCAGCACTATTCACAATAGTCAAGAGATGGAAGCAACCCAAATATCCATCAACAGATAAATGAATAAACAAAATGTGACCTTATGCATACAATGGAACATTATTCAGTCTTAAAAAGCAAGGAAATCCTGTCACATGGCACAACATGGATAAATCTTGAGGACATTATGCTACATAAAATAAACCAGTCGTGGGCTTCCCTGGTGGCGCAGTGGTTAAGAATCCGCCTGCCAATGCAGGGGATATGGGTTCGATCCCTGGCCCGGGAAGATCCCACATGCCTTGGAGAAACTAAGCCCGTGCGCCACAACTACTGAGCCTGCGCTCTAGAGCCCATGAGCCACAACTACTGGACCCACATGCCACAACTACTGAAGCCCACGCACCTATAGCCAGTGCTCTGCAACAAAGAGAAGGCACAACAATGAGAAGACAGATCACCGCAACGAAAGAGTAGCCCCTGCTCGCCACAACTAGAGAAAGCCTGCGCACAGCAAAAAAGACCCAACACAGCCAAAAATAAAAATAAATTTATTTTAAAAATTAAAAAAATAAACCAGTCACAAAAAGACAAATACTGTATGATTGTACTTATATATAAGGTCCCTAGAGAAGTCAAATTGACAGAGAAAGTAGAATGGTGGTTGCCGGGGGCTGGGGGAGAGAAGTATGAGGAATTCTTGTCTAATAGGTATAGAGTTTTAGTTTTGCAAGATGAAAAGAGTTCTGGAGATGGATGATGGTAATGGTTGAACAACAATGTTAATGTATTTAATACCACTGAACTGTACACTTAAGAAGAGTTAAAATAGGTGCTCACTTTGGCAGCACTTATACTAAAATTGGAACAATACAGAGAAGATTAGCATGGCCTCTGTGCAAGGATGACACGCAAATTCGTGAAGCATTCCGCATTTTTGGAGTTTGGGATTAGCAGATGCGAACTATTATATATAGAATGGATAAACAACAAGGTCCTACTGTATAGCACAGGGAACTATATTCAATATCCTGTAATAAACCATAATGAAAAAGAATATGAAAAAGTATACCTGAAACTAACACGATACTGTAAATCAACTATACTTCAATTTAAAAAGATTTTTTTTAATTTTAAAGACTATATATAAGTATAAATGAATCACTTTGCTATATACCAGAAACTAACACAACATTGTAAATAAAAACACTTCCAGAAAAAATAAATTTAAAAAAAATAATGGTTAAGATGGTAAATTTTATGTTGATTTTATAATAATTTAAAGAAAATTTTAAATGCTCATTCCCACATCACCATGTCCTCCACCCTTAGCCATCTGGTGAATGATTAGTTTCTCAACACCAATGTCTCCTCTTGTGAGCCCTTCCCTTAGCTCACTGATCCTTGTAGTTGGCCATTCCCTCCTGTAGTATGCCTTGCACATTGTACCTCTTACAGCACTTATCAAACAATATAGCAATTATGGTCTACCTATCCCTTTCCACCACTAGATTATAAGCAGTTTGGGGGCAGGGACAGTGTTTTACTCCTCTCTGTATCCCCTAGGCCTGGGGCTTGGTAGACTGGAAAAACCCAAGAAAGGCTTTTGTAGGGGGGTATCTTAAAATTAATGTTTATTTTTGTATATTAAAGCACAGCATACACAAAAATCATTGAAAAACTACAAAAGGAAAATATTTTACCATATATAACAAGAATTTTAAATCTTTGATATATTAATATATATTTAAATAATTTTAAAAAGCTAGTTCCAAACAGAAAGATGAGTGTTGAACCTTGACTGAAAATGTATACATTAAATTATAAACATAAAATAGAATAATAGAAAATATTTAAATTTAGTAAGAATAATATCATAAGGCATTACCAATCTTTATTAAAAGAAAATGGATTTCAAAATGGTAATTTTGTGATACAGCCACTATGGAGAACAGTATGGAGGTTCCTTAAAAAACTAAAAATAGAACTACCATACGACTCAGCAATCCCACTACTGGGCATATACCCTGAGAAAACCATAATTCAAAAAGAGTCATGTACCAAAATGTTCATTGCAGCTCTATTTACAATAGCCAGGACATGGAAGCAACCTAAGTGTCCATCCACAGATGAATGAATAAAGATGTGGCACATATATACAATGGAATATTACTCAGCCATAAAAAGAAACGAAATTGAGTTATTTGTAGTGAGGTGGATGGTCCTAGAGTCTGTCATACAGAGTAAAGTAAGTCAGAAAAAGAAAAACAAATTCCGTATGCTAACATATATATGGAATCTTAAAAAAAAAAAAGATTCTGAAGAACCTAGGGGGAGGGCTGGAATAAAGACCCAGATGTAGAGAATGGACCTGAGGACATGGGGAGGGGGAAGGGTAAGCTGTGACAAAGTGAGAGAGTGGCATGGATATATATACACTACCAAATGTAAAACAGATACCTAGTGGGAAGCAGCCGCATAGCACAGGGAGATTAGCTCGGTGCTCTGTGTCCGCCTAGAGGGGTGGGATAGGGAGGGTGGGAGGCAGACGCAAGAGGGAGGAGATATGGGGATATATGTATATGTATAGCTGATTCACTTTGTTATAAAGCAGAAAGTAACACTCCATTGTAAAGCAATTATACTCCAATAAAGATGTTTAAAAAAATGGTGATTTTGAAAGCTGCAGACCCGAGGAAGCCTGGATCGATTGAAGTTCTGGCTCTTAAGGAGTTCATACCGGAGTTACTTGACCCGGGGCATCGGGGGCTCCCCAGGCTTTAGAAACCACGCCTCCTCCGAGAACACGGCCGCGCGTCTCATAAGGCTCCACCTCAACAGTTTGGGCCCCTGGGAGGGTCCAAGGGACCCCACACCCACACCCACTCCCGGCCAGGGCCTGTGAACTAGACCCGCCCAGCGACCCAAATGTACCTCAGGTAACGGGCAGCCTGCTCTGGGCTTAAGGCCCCAGCTTCCGCAAACCCTCGGGACGCCTCCATGACCCTCAGATCAGGCTCCGTGTATCTCGACCGCGGATTGAACTTCCCTCTTTCCCGCCCTGCGCATGAGCCTTGCGCGTGGAGGCGGGGCAGGGCCAACGGACAGTGTAGCGGCCGGCCAATCCACTGCACGAGCTCCGGCGCCGCCGCCTGAGCCCCGCCCACGAAGGTCGCGCGCATGCGCCTACGCGCGCTTGGCGGGGTGTAGAGAAGGTAGCTGAGCCCGTGGCGGGGGCTGGGTTGTGTCCTCTTGTCGTCTCTTGCATTTTCAATCTAGTCCAAACCACGCTGCGGCGAATTCTTGTGTGCGTGTGATATCCTTGTGAGTGGAGTAGGCCGCCTGATATGATCTCGGTCGTTTTAGTGGCCCTTAGAAACCTCCTCCACAGCCTAGATCCCCAAATATCCTCCCTTCCCTGATCGCCAACGTCTGGTACCGAGCGTGTTTTGAATTCATACACACTAGGAGGCATAGTCCTCGTGATTTAAACTCACAGTAAAGAAGAGTCTTCAAGAACCAAGCCAAAAGTCTCATTTGAGAAATAAGTAGTGCTGTTGTGTATGGTCACCACCATTTCTTCAGAAGCTCCAACTGAGATGCAGTCGTATTTTCAAAGGCAGAGCTCAGGGCTTCAGGTAACGTGGTGACTGAGTTTAAGTGGCTTCCTTGGGCAATGCTAAATAGGTTTGTGAGCCAACAAAAATTGTCCTTTTTCACATGCTGGCAAGAACATGGACATTAAGATTCCTCGAGGCACTAATTAACATTCAGTATTTGAAAACTCACCTATTGACCCAGTCATACGCCTATCACATATCCAGAAGATTTTAAGCTTTTTGTAAATTTCATAGAACGTTAGTGTTAAGGGAAACACCGACTGAAACCACCCGCCCTGGCCAGGCACCATAGTAACCACTTGCGTGAGTTATCTTAAAACAGGAGGTCCTGGTAAGGAATACGGAGCTAACAAGCTACCAGCAACCAGAGTTAAAAAGGGAACTTAAAGAAGGTGGTCTACTTTCCTGGTTTATATGACTTTAAGTCATATGTTCATGTGACTTTAGGCCCTCTGTTAAGAGGGCTTTTAGTATACCACTACTATCCCCATTTTTCAGATGTGAAAATTGAGGCTCAGAGAAATAAATTGACTTGGCCTAAGGTTCCAAAGCTGGGAAATGGTAGGGCCAGAATTCCATACCTAGTCTATGTGAACACAAATCTGTGCTCATTCACAGTGTCACACTGCCTATTGCTGCAAAGAAGAGGGGAGTGGTGGGAAATGAGGTTTCAGGGTTAGTTGGAAGCCAGTTTGTGAAGGAGCTTGTTTACCCTGCTGAAGTGTTTGAATCACTTCTCCTGGAGGCAAGTTTGAATTGGGGATGGGGGGTGGGGAGTCAAGTGTATAGGTGCCCTGGGTACCCAAAGGATGAGGGTGGTGAGAAGAAGGGCTGGTGGAGAGAATTCCATTGAAGAGAGAGATACGAGCACAAAAATCTTTATCTTGAGTCTGAGGAAGGCCATCTCTAGTTGTGCTTTGGCTCAGTGTCTGCCATCATCACTCATACCCTTGGAATTGTTGAGAACCCAGGATGAAGCAAAGCAGAACCCTGATTGCTGCCTTAGGCAACTGCCCCTATGTTGGCTTTGGAGAAAAGCTAAAAGGAAGGCCCTCAGGAGCCATGCTGCTCCCTGTCTGTTTCCCTGGGACAGTGATCTCCAAACACCCTGATCATTAGATAAAAGGACCAGCCCTCCTGCTTACCTGCCCTTAGGCTACTGGATTTTTCTCAGTGCCATTTTCACACAGCCACAGGACTCCCCCTCTTTAAACACAAAGTCCTCCAGCTCTCCTTCCCTCCCCCTCAGTCCTGCAGTAGCTGCTTCCTTTGGGCCCTTCTCAGTGCCTTCTGGAGTGCCAGCTCCCACCACAGGGTGCCAATGACCTAGGAAACTTGCCACCCATGACTCCTAGTCCTCCTCTGTAAATGGTCACACACATTCAGAGAGGTTGGGGAGGATTTAGAGTGGATAAACGGAGAGAATGAAAAGAAGATCAAAATAAGAGTTACCACTCATACTGAAGAATAAAAACCATATGATCATCTCAATAGATGCAGAAAAAGCTTTTGATAAAATTCAACACCTATTTATGATAAAAACTCTCCGGAAAGTGGGCATAGAGGGATCCTACCTCAACATAATAAAGGCCATATACGACAAACCCACAGCAAACATCATTCTCTATGGTGAAAAACTGAAAGCAATTCCTCTAAGATCAGGAACAAGACAAGGATGTCCACTCTCGCCACTATTATTCAACATAGTTTTGGAAGTCCTAGCCATGGCAATCAGAGAAGAAAAAATAAAAGGAATACAATTTGGAAAAGAAGAAGTAAAACTGTCACTGTTTGCAGATGACATGACACTATACATAGAGAATCCTAAAGATGCCACCAGAAAACTACTAGAGCTAAACAATGAATTTGGTAAAGTTTCAGGATACAAAATTAATGCACAGAAATCTCTGGCATTCCTATACACTAACAACGAAAGATCAGAAAGAGAAATTAAGGAAACAATCCCATTCACGATTGCAACAAAAAGGATAAAATACCTAGGAATAAACCTACCTAAGGAGGTAAAAGACCTGTACTCAGAAAACTATAAGACACTGATGAAAGAAATCAAAGATAACACAAACAGATGGAGAGATATACCATGTTCTTGCATTGGAAGAATCAATACTGTGAAAAAGACTATACTACCCAAAGCAATCTACATATTCAATGCAATCCCTATCAAATTACCAGTGGCATTTTTTACAGAACTAGAACAAAAAAAATCTTAAAATTTATATGGAGACACAAAAGACCCCGAATAGCCAAAGCAGCCTTGAGGGAACAAAACGGAGCTGGAGGAATCAGACTCCCTGACTTCAGACTATACTACAAAGCTACAGTAATCAATATAATATGGGGGCTTCCCTGGTGGCGCAGTGGTTGAGAATCTGCCTGCCAATGCAGGGGACACGTGTTCGTGTCCTGGTCTGGGAGGATCCCACATGCCGCGGAGCAACTAGGCCCGTGAGCCACAACTACTGAGCCTGCGCATCTGGAGCCTGTGCTCCGCAACAAGAGAGGCCGCGATAGTGAGAGGCCCGCGCACCGTGATGAAGAGTGGCCCCTGCTTGCCACAACTAGAGAAAGCCCCTCGCACAGAAACGAAGACCCAACACAGCCAAAAATGAACAAATAAATAAATAAATTTATTTAAAAAAAAAAAAAGACAATATGGTAGGGCTTCCCTGGTGGCGCAGTGGTTAAGAATCTGCCGGCCAATGCAGGGGACACGGGTTTGAGCCCTGGTCCAGGAAGATCCTGCATGCTGTGGAGCAACTAAACGCGTGCGCCGCAACTACTGAGCCTGTGCTCTAGAGCCTGCGAGCCACAACTACTGAGCCCGTGAGCCACAACTACAGAAGCCCACGGGCCTAGAGCCCATGCTCTGCAACAAGAGAAGCCATCGCAATGAGAAGACTGCGCACCACAATGAAGAGTAGCCCCCATTCGCCGCAACTAGAGAAAGCCCACGTGCAGCAACGAAGAAGACCCAACACAGCCAAAAATAAATAAATAAAATTAATTAGTTAATTAAAGAAAAAAAAGACAATATGGTACTGGCACAAAAGCAGAGATATAGATCAATGGAACAGGATAGAAAGCCCAGAGATAAACCCACGCACACATGGTCAACTAATCTATGACAAACCAGTGGAGAAAAAACAGTCTCTTCAATAAGTGGTGCTGGGAACACTGGACAGGTACATGTAAAAGAATGAAATTAGAACACTCCCTAACACCATACACAAAAATAAACTCAAAATGGATTAGAGACATAAATGTAAGACCAGACACTATAAAACTCTTAGAGGAAAACATAGGAAGAACACTCTTTGACATAAATCACAGCAAAATCTTTTTTGATCCACCTCCTAGAGTAATGGAAATAAAAACAAAAATAAACAAATGAGACCTAATGAAACTTAAAAGCTTTTGCAAAGCAAAGGAAACTACAAAAAAGATGAAAAGACAACCCTCAGAATGGAAGAAAATTTTTGCAAATGAATCAATGGACAAAGGATTAATCTCCAAAATATATAAACAGCTCATGCAGCTCAATATTAAAAAAAAACAAACAACCCAATCAAAAAATGGGCAGAATGGGGGCTTCCCTGGTGGCGCAGTGGTTGAGAGTCCGCCTGCCGATGCAGGGGACATGGGTTCGTGCCCCAGTCCAGGAAGATCCCGCATGCTGCGGAGCGGCTAGGCCTGTGAGCCATGGCCACTGAGCCTGCGCGTCCGGAGCCTGTGCTCCACAACGGGAGAGGCAACAGCAGTGAGAGGTCCGTGTACCGCAAAAAAAAAAAAAAAAAAAAATGGGCAGAAGACCTAAATAGACATTTCTCCAAAGAAGACATACAGATGGCCAAGATGCACATGAAAAGCTGCTCAACATCACTAATTCTTAGAGAAATGCAAATCAAAACTACAATGAGGTATCACCTGACACCAGTTAGAATGAGCATCATCAGAAAATCTACAAACAACAAATGCTGGAGAGGGTGTAGAGAAAAGGGAACCCTCTTGCACTGTTCGTGGGAATGTAAATTGATACAGCCACTATGGAGAACAGTATGGAGGTTCCTTAAAAAACTAAAAATAGAACTACCATACGACCCAGCAGTCCCACTACTGGGCATATACCCAGAGAAAACCATAACTCAAAAAGACACATGCGGGGCTTCCCTGGTGGCACAGTGGTTGAGAGTCTGCCTGCCGATGCAGGGGACACGGGTTTGTGCCCCGGTCCGGGAAGATCCCACATGCCGTGGAGCGGCTGGGCCCGTGAGCCATGGCAGCTGAGCCTGCGCGTCCGGAGGCTGTGTTCCACAATGGGAGAGGCCACAGCTGTGAGGGGCCCGCGTACTGCAAAAAAAAAAAAAAAAGGACACATGCACCCCAATGTTCACTGCAGCACTATTTACAATAGCCAGGTCATGGAAGCAACCTAAATGCCCATCGACAGACGAATGGATAAAGAAGATGTGGTAGGGACTTCCCTGGTGGCACAGTGGTTAAGAATCGGCCTGCCAATGAAGGGGACATGGCTTCGAACCTTGGTCTGCGAAGATTCCACATGCCATGGAGCAACTAAGCCCGTGTGCCACAACTACTGAGCTAGCGCTCTAGAGCCCGTGAGCCACAACTGCTGAGCCTGTGTGCCACAACTACTGAAGCCCGTGTGCCTAAAGCCTGTGCTCCGCAACAAGAGAAGCCACTGCAATGAGAAGCCCTCACACTGCAACGAAGAGTAGCCCCTGCTCGCCACAACTACAGAAAGCCCATGTGCAGCGACCAAGACCCAACGCAATCAAAAATAATAAATAAATAAATAAAATTAATTCTTTAAAAAAAAAGATGTGGTACATATATACAATGGAATATTACTCAGCCATAAAAAGGAACGAAATTGGATCATTTGTAGTACGTGGATGGATCTAGAGACTGTCATACAGAGTTAAGTAAGTCAGAAAGAGAAAAACAAATATCATATATTAACGCATATATGTGGAACCTAGAAATATGGTACAGATGAACCGGTTTGCTGGGCAGAAATAGAGACACAGATGTAGAGAACAAACATATGGACACCAAGTGGGGAAAGTGGCAGGGGGGCTGGTGGTGGGATGAATTGGGAGATTGGGATTGACATATATATACAGTAATATGTATAAAATAGATAACTAATAAGAACCTGCTGTATAAGAAAATAAATTAAATAAAATTCAAAAAAAAAAAAAACAAATCCAGTGCCAAGGGTCCCATCTCAAATCTCCTGGAGCTATCTTTTTCAGAGATATGCTTGTGTAGCCAATAGCCCCAGTTACTGCAGTTACAAATCAGTATAGTGTGTTCAGACCGCCATCCTCCTATGATTCATCAGGGAAGTGATTAAATAAATTAAGTGTACTGAATTGCTTTAGAGACCAGGGAATGAAAAATATATGCTTATTTCTCTTCTTTCTTTTGTATTCCTTTTCAAACAAATAAGTACTCCATAAGCATTAATTTAAAAAAAAATGAGTTACTACTATATTCCATTTATGTGTCAGGCCCTGTTCAAAGCACTTTACTTTTATTAACTCTCTTGGCTGTTCCTCATTTCACATCTACCCCCAAAGCAAGGGCTTGAATTCTCACTGCTTCTCTCAAGGCAATGGAGTTTTTTAAACCTTCCCTAATTATTGTTAATTTTTAAAGTGTGATGGTGGTATTGTTGCATGTTTTAAAGCCCTTATCTGCTAGAAATACATAATGGAGTATTCTCAGATAAAATGATATGACACCTGGGATTTACATTAAAATACTCCAGTAGAGAGAAAAATGAGAGACAGATAAACATGGATTGGCAAAATGTTGATAATTGTTGAAGCTTGTTACAGAGGTTCATTATCCTCTTCTCTCTACTTCTCTGCGTGTTTGAAAATTTCCATAATAAAAATTTAAAAAAAACCTTTGCTTTCTAATCTGCAGATTACACTGAGTCACCCACACTCACAGACCGGAAATAAGATAATGAGGGCTTGTGGGAGAGTTCAGAATAGGTAAATGGAGAGATGGATGAGGCAGAATGCGAACAATAGCTACTACTGGGACTTCCTTGGTGGCACAGTGGTTAAGAATCTGCCTGCCAATGCAGGGGACACGGATTTGAGCCCTTGTCTGGGAAGATCCCACATGCTGCAGAGCAACTAAGCCCGTGCACCACAACTACTGGACCCACGTGCCACAACTACTGAAGCCTGTGCTCCGCAACATGAAGCCACCGCAATGAGAAGCCCACGCACTGCAACGAAGATTAGCCCCCACTCGCCGCAACTAGAGAAAGCCTGCACACAACAACTAAGACCCAACGCAGCCAAAAAATAAATTAATTAAATAAATAAATTTAAAAAAATAAAAAAGAACAATAGCTATTACTAATAGAGCACTTGAGTGCCAGGCCTTGTTGTATGCGTTTTACATATATTAACTCTTTTAATCCTCACAACAACCTTGTTAGGTAGTGTATACCATTATTAAAATCCCTTTATAGATAAGGAAACTGAGGCACAAGAAAGACTGAATAAGTTACACAAGTTTACACAGCTTGTGAGTGGTAAAGCTGAGTTCCAAACACAAGCAGCCTGTCTTTTGACTCTGCTCTTAAATACAATGCTAGTTAGATATAGAAAGCAGCTGATAGGTGAAAAGGATTCATTCTTCTATTATTCATTTATTTAATAAATATGTGTTACGCCTTTACAAGATGGCCAGGCAAGGATATGGGTGCTGGGGAACAGTGGTGAGCAAAACAGACAGATTCTTGCTATCAAGGAGTTTAAATTTTGATTGGGGGCTGGGGGGTGGGTACACTTGAAACAATGATCACGCAAGTATATGGAAAATTACAAACCATGATGAGGTTTGTAGGCAGGAAAACTCCAGGGAGTTCTGAGAGCATCTGATGAGGTACCTGACCCAGTCTGGAAGGGCTGGGAAAGGGTTCTCTGAGAAAGTAGTATTTGAGCTGAGAGCTGAAGGATAAAGAGGAGTTAATTAAACAAAAATAATAATAAAAAGGGAAGGCAAGAGCATTTCAGGAAGAGGGAAGAGCATTACTAAAAACCCTGTGACAGGAGAAAGCTTGATGCATGGGAAGAATTGAAAAGGATAGGGTGATTGGAACAAAGTCTAGAACGCTAAAGTTGGAACAGTTTTCTGGAGTCAGTGCAATGTCACAGGTGAGGGAACTGCCACTGGGAAAGAAGGGAGTGGCTTGTCTGAGGTTACACCCTGAATCAGTGGCAGAAATGGGATTCAAAGCTAAGTTCCTTGACTCCCAGCCAAGTGCTCTTTCCAGCACAGACCTCGGCTTCCCTGCATATGAGGAGGAGGGAAGCCAACTTGGTGTCAGCAAAATGCTGCTCTTGGGGACTGAGAATGGGAGAGGGTATTTTTTAGAGATAGGTAAAAATAACCAAATGAAGTCTTCATGGGCAAGGAGATCAAGAGTGGGTTGGGGGCATAAAAAATAGGAAAGTGATTTGGAAACAGAAAGAATTTAATTTGTGATTCCCAGATACCTAATTAGGCTTTCCTCCCCTATTTCTAGCTAGGGTTCTAAAGTGGGTGGAGGTTTTGTTGGCGGGTGGAGAAGGGGACTGAGACTGAGGTCTTAATTCCCTCTTTTGTGGGTGAGAGGCGTCTGTTCCAGGGAAAGCAGGAGGGAAGGTGCTTGGAGGAGGTGAGTCATCTCCAGCTCTGCCAGCAGGGGGAGACGGAAACCAAATTTCCTAAGAACGGCAGCTGGCCTGGCCCCAGGGCTGGATAAATTATTTTCTTTTTTTAAATTAACTTTATATATTGCATTTTTGGCTGCACTGGGTCTTCGTTGCTGCACGCGGGCATTCTCTAGCTGTGGCAAGCGCGGTCTACTCTTCATTGCGGTGCGCGGGCTTCTCACTGCAGTGGCTTCTCTTGCTGTGGAGCACAGGATCTAGGCGCGCAGGCTTCAGTAGTTGTGGCACACGGGCTCAGTAGTTGTGGCACACAGGCTTAGTTGCTCCGCGGCATGTGGGATCTTCCCAGACCAGGGCTTGAACCCATGCCTCCTGCATTGGCAGGTGGATTCTTAACCACTGTGCCACCAAGGAAGCCCCGGGGCTGGATAAATTCTTATTGGAAACTAGTCAAGTCAGCCTGAGATGCTGTGGAAATGACAGGAACTGAGAGGAAAGAGGGAGCCAGGAGTTAGGATTATCCACAGGGTCTTTGCACTATATTGCAAAGTCTGATGAGTGCTTTCTAAACTGTCACCTAGGGTTTGGGCTGAAGCAGGCACCAAAGGGGAGGGAATCCTTTGACAGGAAGGACAGTGCTGCATCCTCCACTCTCTTTGGGCTACCTCATCCACTCCCAACACATCACAATTCTGTCTGTAACCTCATCCTCTCTCCTGAGTTTCAGACCTATATGGCCAGATGGCTACAGGACATGTCTTCCTGGAAGCTCGAACTCAAAAGGACACTGACTTCATTTCCTACCTTCCCCTACACCTGTTCCCTCAATATTCCCTGTCTCCATGAACAGCACTACCAATCCCCCAATTGTTCAAGTCAGAAACGGGGAGGCCTCTTTCCAATCTACCAATAAGTCCTGTTGCCTCTACCTCCAAAATATATCTCAAATCCAACTGCCACTGCCAATCTCCACTGCCACCATTCTGGTCTATGCCACCATTATCTCTAACCTGGCTCACTGCAATAGCCTCCTGACTTTCTTCCAGCTTTTATATTTGTGCCTGTTGCTCATTGTCTCTGCACCCAGAAACCAGAGTGATCTTGCAAAAACACCAATCTGATCATGTCATGGGCCAGTCTAAACCCTTCAAAGCCACCTCTTTGCCCTCAAAATCAAATCCTGCCTTCTCACCATGGCTTACAAAGCCTCCCTGATCTGGCGCCTGACTGCTTCTCCCGCCTTATGTCTCACTTCTTCACAGCCCCTACACACACACACACACACACACACACACCATGATCGTCTCAAACTGAACCACCTCCACTTACTCAAATCTTGCCTCTAGGCCCTCTCACGTGCTGTTTCCTCTGTCTGGACTTTCCTTTTTGTCTCACTATGCCCTAATCCACTCCTTGGCTCTCAGGTCTCCCTCCTTCCAGAGACCTTCTCAACAGTGGTCCTCTGTGATGCAATGTGACACACCTTGCCTTTATCTTTAGATTTAGTCCTTGGAATGTGGCTGCCTGATTACCTCTCTGGCTCCCCATGTTCACATGAGCTGTGTGAAGGACAGATCTGTCTTTTGCACAGTTACAGCTTCACAGAGCTTAGCAAGTACCTACACGTAGTAGCTGATAAGTAAATATTTGTTAGAGGGATGGATGGATGAATTGTCAATTCACCAATCCTAAAGGAGAGCAATGGGTACCATGTTAGTGAGCTCAAATGAGGCTGTGGGTGGGATTGATATATCCAAAACAATAATAGGGACCAGGAACCAGGGAAGAGGGGAGGTCCAAGCATGCCCATCCCAACCACTCCTCTTGCCAGCATTGCCCTGTTTCCCTCTTGAACCTGCTTCAAGAGGGGCCTGGAAATAGCGTAAAGGAATCTGAGTTACACCCAGGAACAAGATTTTCCTTTTCTATTCCTTTCCCAAATCTTGGGCAGGGACAAAGTCATGCATGCTTGGCTGTGAGATGGATGGGCTCTAGCCAGGTTGGTAGATTCTCTGGATGTCCTGTACCCACTTGTTCCCCAGGTCAAGGGCATTTCTGGGAGCTCCCTGTGAGTTCCTTTTCAGCTTCCTCACCCCGCCCTGAAGCAGCAGAGAAAGCCTCCCTACATGGATGGGCGCCTCTCCCAAAAGATGGAATCAAGGCTCCACCCTGGAAGTGCAAGAAGAGATTCCTGGAGGTGTCAGGCGGGGTTGGGGGGGGGACCTAATCGTAACCTCTGTGATCCTTTTTCTTGCCTCTTTGGCACTAAAAGAGACAGACAGTAAAAACTACAAGCTCTCGTGTGGGCGATGAGGGTTACGTTTTTCTCCAGCCCTTCGAAGGCCTTGGCCCCCTGCCCAGATCTGAGTCAGGAACTGTATGTCCCAAAGAACTGGCTTCCCAGCCATCTGCTCTGAGCTTAAAGAGCCTAGGGGCCCTCGTGGGATGCTTTGTTCAAATTAGCCAAGAAGGGCAGGGCTGAGGATAACACAGCAGGAGGGACATTGGCCAGTCTAGGCCTCTGAAGGTGTAGAGGGAAGGGGCAGATACATGACACCAGGGCATGTTGAGGGCATGGCAAATCCCCAAGCAGAGAGCTCCTCTCACAGTCCAGCTGCACTGCTCCTAGAGCCAAGCTTTCCCAGCTCCCCTTCTGAGGGAACTAATGGCTTTGTGAGCACCTACTTTATGCCAGCCATTTCCCCTACAACAAGCAAGAAATGACAGTTCTCCTTGACCAGCCACAGATATAAAAACTCAGGGAGGTTAATTGCATTATGTAAGGTCATGAAGCAAGTACACAGCAGATTCAAAGAGACCAGGACCAGGCTATCAACTCTCAGCCCCTTGGTGAATGGTTGCCAAGGCTACTAGAAAGTAAGTCTCCCTATCAGTGAGCAGGTAGGCAGACTGAGGATGATGGCTGAGAGGAGATACATAAATTCACACTCCTTCTGTGCCTGGGATATAGCTTGCTCCATTCAGGAGAAAACTTATCTTTGTCCCTTTGACACACACCATCTCAAGGTGATAAGAAGGGGTCAAGCAATAAGGTCAAGTTTCACATGAGGAAAATTTTAGGGTGGAGACAAGAAAACACTTACCCAAGGTCTCATATCAGAGGATAAGAAAACAATTCAGATGAATAGACCTGTCCAAGAAGCCAGACAGATCCACAGGAGGAAGACTGACAAGGCACCCCTCACTCCTAAAATCTTCACAGACCTGGACGTTCACATAGATTGAAGAACCAGTCCTCAGGCATAGTTGCCAGGGGGCAGATTTGTAGACCCATAAAAGTAGGGAGCCTCTGGGGCTGATCTTTAGTGTACCAGGAGTTCTCAACCCTAGATTCATGTTAGAATCACTGGGGATCTTTTAAACAGTGATATTATTTGCAATACATGTATCTGACAAAGGACTAGTATCCAGAATATATACAGAGTTCCTACAAATCAACAATAAAATGATTGGGGACTTCCCTGGTGGTGCAATGGTTAAGAATCCGCCTGCCAATGCAGGGGACATGGGTTCGATCTCTGATCCGGGAAGATCCCACATGCCACAGAGCAACTAAGCCCATGCGCCACAACTACTGAGCCTGCACTCTAGAACCTGCGAGCCACAACTACTGAGCCCACACGTCACAACTACTGAAGCCCACGTGCCCTAGAGCCCGTGTGCCACAACTACTGAGGCTGCATGCTGCAACTACTGAAACCCTTGCGCCTAGAGCCCGTGCTCCACATCAAGAGAAGCCACCCCAATGAGAAGCTGGCGCACCGCAACGAAGAGTAGACCCCGCTCGCCGCAACTAGAGAAAGCCCGCACGTAGGAAAGAAGACCCAACACAGCCAAAAATAAATAAATTAAAATAAATTTTAAAAAAAGACCTATGCAGTTTACCATGTGTTAATTACACCTCAATTTAAAAAAATCATGCCCAGGCCCCACCCCTGACTAATTAAATCAAAAATCTTGGGCTTCCCTGGTGGCGCAGTGGTTGAGAGTCCGCCTGCTGATGCAGGGGAAACGGGTTCGTGCCCCAGTCTGGGAAGATCCCACATGCCGCAGAGCGGCTGGGCCCGTGAGCTATGGCCGCTGAGCCTGCATGTCCAGAGCCTGTGCTCCACAACGGGAGAGGCCACAACAGTGAGAGGCCCGCGTACCAAGAAAAAAAAAAAATCTCTAGAGGTGGGGCCTGGGCAAGGGCATTTTAAAAATCTCCCCAGGTGACACTAATGTGCAGCAGTCTGAGAACCACTGATTAATATATTACTGCCACCTTTCCCTAGCAACAAACCCTCTCAGCATCCTGGGTCATGGAGGCTTTTCAAAGATACCCATTGGAAAAAGTCCCTCCCACTATCACCAGCAGAGGTGGGAACTGAAGGTAAGTGAGGTAGGCACTTACCAATATATCTTGGACAGTGTTTCACATAAAAACATAAAGACACCCTGAGAAAACCATAATTCAAAAAGAGGCATGTATCACAATGTTCACTGCAGCACTATTTACAATAGCCAGGGTATGGAAGCAACCTAAGTGTCCATCGACAGATGAATAGATAAAGAAGATGTGGCACATATATACAATGGAATATTAGCCATAAAAAGAAACGAAATTGAGTTATTTGTAATGAGGTGGATGGACCTAGAGTCTGTCATATGGAGTGAAGTAAGTCAGAAAGAGAAAAACAAATACCGTATGCTAACACATATATATGGAATCTAAAAAAAAAAAAAAAAAGGTTCTGATGAACCAAGGGGCAGGACAGGAATAAAGACACAGACATAGAGAATGGACTTGAGGACACAGGGAGGGGGAAGGGGAAGCTGGGACAAAGTGAGAGAGTGGCATGGACATATATACACTACCAAATGTAAAATAGCTAGCTAGTGGAAAGCAGCTGCATGGCACAGGGAGATCAGCTTGGTGCTTTGTGACCACCTAGAGGGGTGGGATAGGGAGGGTGGGAGGGAGACACAAGAGGGAGGGGACATGGGGATATATGTATACTTATAGCTGATTCACTTTGTTATACAGCAGAAACTAACACAACATTGTAAAGCAATTATACTCTGATAAAGACGTTAAAAAAAAAACCATAAAGACACTGAATTTTACACTTCAAAATGAGTGAAGTTAATGTTATGTGAATTTCATCGCAATTAAAAAATAGTAAATAAAAACCTCAAGAGCTTCCTTTGTTTTAATGGCTGCGTATATGCCATTGTAAGAGTGCATTTTAACTTATTTGACCAGTCTCGTTGATGGATATTTTTTCCAATCTTTTGCTATCACAAACATTGCGGCAATAAATATCCTGGTACATGCATTTCTGTGAATATGTGTGAGTATATCTGTAGGATAATTTCCTAAAAGTGGAATTGTTGGGTCAGAGTGTATGTGTCTTTCTCATTTTGATAGAACCTGCTAAATTGCCCTCCATAAGGGATGGGCAAACTTACATTCGCATGAACAACATATGAGGGTGCTGTTTCCCCACATCTTTGCTAACAGTGTTTTCCAACCTTCTGATCTTCACCTTCCTGACTATTAAAAAGGCATACCTGATAGTTTTATTTTGCATCTCCCCTGAGAGTAAGTCTTCACTGAGACACGTCAAGGGCATTCAAGTGGAGGGCAAGGGTATTGTTTTGGAGGCAGGGAGGGAGGCATTTATCCCCACCCCCATCTCCCATTTCTGTTCTAGCCTATTGTTAGCTTTGAACAAGTCACCAAGAATTCCCAGAACTCTTAGCTAAATATTAAGGACTCCCACATGTCTTTCTTAGATCCAAACCTCTCACTTGAGCCCCAGAGTCCTATACCAAGGCGTCCCTGAAATGTCACACTGAAAACATCCAAAAGAGAAGTATTGATTCCCAACCCTCAAACCTCATCTGCTCCAGTCTTCCCCATCTCTATGTATGACACCACCATCCACTCACTTGCTCAAGTCCCAAACCCAGAAACTAGAAGCGTTGTCTCTTCTCTGTCCCTCACCTAATCCATCACCAAGCCCAGTGTGCTCTGTCTTCAGAATACGTCCTGAAGCTCTCCACCTCTCCCCACCCAACTGCAAGCACCCAAGCCTAAGCCACCTGGCATTTACCAATGGCTTCCTAACCAGCCCCTGTACTCCTATTCCTGTCTCCCAGTCCATTTTTCTTATTAGGAAAATCTAATCCGTTCTTCAAACAGCAGCCAATAATCTTTTTTAAAAATATAAACCAGATCACATCACGCCTTCGCTTAAGACCTTTCAGTGAGTTCACAATGCACTGAAAATACCATCCAAACTTCTTACTGTGGCCTGCAAATCCCTAGTGACCTGGCCTGTCCGAATCTCATCTTGTTTGTTCATTTCACCTCAACCACATTGGCTTTCTGGGAACTACCAAGCCCATTTCCACAGAGGGTCTTTACATTTGCTATTCCCTCTGCCAGGAACACCTTCCCCTAAAATCTTAGTATGGCTGGCTCCTTATCATTTCAATCTCAGCCACCTCTCCCTCAAGACCTTCCTGTTGATATCCTTTAGAGCCCTTACTACTATTTAAACTTATCTCCTTTCTGCTTACTTCCATACTGTCTGTTCCTCCTCTAGAACATTAGCTCCATATCTGGATGTCCAATACCCAAAATAGTTCTGGCACATAGTAGGTGCTTTAAAAATGTTTGGAATGAATGAATAGTTCAACAGTGCTTTCTTGTTTTCAAAGCCTTCTCTTTGTCAGGATCTCAGATTTAGATACAGAGGAGGCGATTGGAGAAGGAAGGGTTGTTTTCCATCTCCCTGGAAGGAACAAAACTGATTTTAAGGACTTTAAGGTCTGCGTCTATCCAAATAATTAGCAAAAGTCTTATCTATTCCCTAACTAAATCTCTCCTTGGAAACACTCAGGGAGCCTCTTTTGAATTATCGCGTGTCATTGCAGGCAGTAAAACGTCCTTTCTTTGTCAATATTCTCTGCTTCAAATTTGTCACTAATTCCAGCTGGCCTCGTCCCAGCCCATCTGAATGACCGAAAGGCAGAGTGAATACAATTTAATCAGTGGCTTGGCCCCCGCGGGATGAGCTGGCAGTGTCTCTGTGGGCCTCATCGCCAAAAGGTGTTCAGGGGCCGTGATTTTTGCACTGAACAAAGGCGGGCCAGCAGGGCTCTCGCTCCTGCGGCGGCGGGGGAATCTGGCAGGCGCTGGCTCCGGGCGGGGTCGAGGCGGCAGGGGGAGCCGCAGAAAGGCGGGGAGAAATAAATGGGAAAGGAGACAATCCCACAGAGAAGAATAATCATTGTTCTCATAACCGGCCCTCGATTTACAGTTGTACAAACTGTTCCAGCCATTATCTTGTTTCTGCCCCACGACAGCCCGCGTGCGGGTTAGTATAACATCCGGTGGTAGCAACGGGGAAACCGAGGCTCCGGGAGGCCAGCTTGGGAGTGCGGCTGTACCCCGGGCCCTGCCGGCCGCCCGGAGCCCGGTGGCGCCGGGGCCGTTGCTATGGCATTTCTGGATTGTCACAAGTGCCCAAGAAGCATACAAATCGACCTGCGTGAGACACAGCCCTGGGCAAAACAACTTCCAATTTACTCGCAATAATTACCACCCCCAGATAATCGCCTGTACCCGGGCGGGCGCGGAGGGCTTGGCTGGGGGAAGGGAGGGAAGAGGCAAGGGAGGGAGGGAGGGAGGCCGGGCGGAGGTGGCCGAGCCGAGGTTGGGGTTTGGGGCGGGGTGGGGGAAACAGAGAGGGAGTCTTCCTGCACTCGGTACTGAGGAGGGTACTGAGGAGGGCTCAGTCCTGTGCCCATCGAAGAAAAACACGCAACCTAACAGTTTCAAGTTAAGTTTGGGGGCGTGGGGTGGGGGGGAAGGGGACCTTACTGAGGACTGTAGCCCGGGAGTCAGCCTCTCACACAGCTCTCAGGAGCCACTCCTAAAAAGGTAGGGGAGGAGCCAGGATACACAGGATTTTCTTTTTTTTTTACCTGGGAAATACATAATGTCAAGCATACATCTTGGGAAAAGTTACTGCTAGTCATGAGGATCAGCTATCTCAATTATTTTAGTGCTTTTTCTACGTATGAGTAGATGCAAGAGTCTGGGGTCATGGAAATTCTTCCTTAGATATGACATCTTAACTAAGGCCAGTCAGTATCCAAAGCAAAGGAATGTTTTCTGTTTTTCTCCATTTGAATTCCCCTCAGGGTGCACCTTGAAGGGATGCATGTGGGGGGAGGCTGCAGTGGCTGACCGCTTGATGGCGGCAACATTTGATGTTTACTGGAATGGCAGGCAATATTCTTTGTCCGCACCTGTTTAGTTCTGGAAGCTCAACATTCTGGATGGATCATATCAAGGCATTTCATTCAATATGTACTGGGCACTTTTGGTGGTGGACACTTTGCCTGGCATTAGGGCTGCAAAGGCCATTCTGTGGTGGAGTACGTCACAGACTCCTGGGAGACACACACACACACACACCCAGGCACATACACAAGACACACAAACAAGGTACAATTATAAGGGCCATTATTCATTCAACATATATTTATTAAGTACGCAGGCATTGTGCTGAGGATACAGCAGTGAACAAAACGGACATAAATCCCTGCCTTCATGAAGTTTACGTTGGCGTGGAGGGAGACCAACAATTTTTTTCTCAAATAATGAAAGTATACTGTTGGTTGGTGTATTTGTCTGGGTTCTCTAGAGAAACAGAACCAATAGGATGTGTATATATACATAAAGAGATTTACTATAAGGAATTGGCTCACGCAATTTTGGAGGCTTGAGAAGTCCAAGACGTGCAGTGGGCAAGCTGGAGCCCCAGGATAGCCAATGGTATAGATAGTTCCAGTCCAAGTCCAAAGGCCTGAGCCAGGAGAACTGATAGTATAAGTTCCAGTCCAAGTCCAAAGGCAGGAAGGAACTGATATCCCTCACGCAGAGAGAAAGGATTTCTTTCTTCCTCAACCTTTTATCATATTCCGGCTTTCAATGGATTGGGTGAGGCCCATTCACATTGGAGAGGGCAATCTGCTTTTCTCAGGTCTACCGGTTTCAAATGTTAATCTCATACAGAAACACCCTCACAGACACACCCAGAGATAATGTTTAGCCAAATATCTGGGCACCCCATGGTCCAGTCAAGTTGACACATAAAATGAGCCATCACAGTTGGCGATAAGTGCAAACAAGGGAGAAAAATGAAACAGGCAAGTAGGAACAGGAAGCCAGGAAGCATTGGTAGGGCTGGGGTGGAAAATTTTAAACAGGGTGATGGCGAAAGTCTCACTGAGAAGGTATCATTTGAATGAAGACTTGAAAGAAGTGAGGCAGCAAGCTGTGCAGATTTCCAAGAATGTTCCAGGCAGAAGAAACAGTATATACAAAGGCCCTGAAACAAGAGCATGTCTGGTGTATCCGGAGGAGCAGGAGTGAGTTCAGAATAGGCAGAGCAGAGTGTGCAAGGGAGAGAGGGTTAGGAGAGAGGCAGAAACAGAGCACACAGGCCATGTAGGCCAACATAAGGACGGACACTGTAAGTGAAACAAGAGCCAGGGCAGGATTTTGAGTTGAAGACACATGATTTGACTTGTGTTTTAATGGGCTCCCTCTAGCTTCTGTGTGATAAATAGACCGTGTGTGTTTTGAGGTGGAGGGTGGTGAAGGGCAAGGGTGAAGCAGTTAGGAGCACTGTGGGGGGGGGGGCAAAGGAGCACTTAGGGTACCACTGTAGTAATCCAGGTGAAAGATGATGGGAGCTTAGACCAGGGTGGTGCCTGTGGAGATGGTGAAGTGGTAGATTCTGGATATACTTTGAAGGTAGAGCCAATGGGATTTGCTGATGGATTGGACATGTGGTAGGATAAAAAGAAAGGAGTTGAATGTGATCAAGGAGGAACATGTCCTGGGACAGGCAGTGCGGTATAATCCGGAGAGAGTTCAAGTTCATAGGGACTTGGGAGTTAAATTGCGCTAGATCCCTGCCCTTCTCGGCTGTGGGACCTTGGGCAGGTTGCTTTCCATCTCCAAACCCGGGTTCCTTTACCTGTAGAACCTCATGGGGCTGCTGTGAAGATTGAATGAGGTGAGGTATGTAAAACCCCCAGGGCTACAGCTGGCACAGAGTATGTGCTCCCTGAGCACTTGCCCCTCTGCCCTTCCCTTTCTGGGGAAGCTGAAGAAGCTTCATAGGAGGGCCAACCAACATTGGATGGGACTGTAAGGATGAGTGGGGCTTTGTTAGGAGGAAAAGAGGGGCAAAGGGATTCATCCTTCACAACAGGCAGGGTGAAATGGAGCCAATGGCCAGGCAGGCCTTAGTAGACGTCCTATGGTGGGGAAAGCTGCAGGAGGACAGGGAGCATGTGGGCATAGAAAGAGTGTGAGGAATGTTCATTGCAGCTCTATTTACAATAGCCCAGAGATGGAAACAACCTAAGTGCCCATCATCGGATGAAGGGATAAAGAAGATGTGGCACATATATACAATGGAATATTACTCAGCCATACAAAGAAATGAAATTGAGCTATTTGTAATGAGGTGGATAGACCTAGAGTCTGTCATACAGAGTGAAGTAAGTCAGAAAGAGAAAGACAAATACCGTATGCTAACACATATATACGGAATTTAAGAAAAAAAATGTCATGAAGAACCTAGGGGTAAGACAGGAATAAAGACACAGACCTACTGGAGAACGGACTTGAGGATATGGGGAGGGGGAAGGGTGAGCTGTGACAAAGCGAGAGAGAGGCATGGACATATATACACTACCAAACGTAAGGTAGATAGCTAGTGGGAAGCAGCCGCATAGCACAGGGAGATCAGCTCAGTGCTTTGTGACCACCTGGAGGGGTGGGAGGGAGGGAGATGCAAGAGGGAAGAGATATGGGAACATATGTATATGTATAACTGATTCACTTTGTTATAAAGCAGAAACTAACACACCATTGTAAAGCAATTATACCCCAATAAAGATGTTAAAAAAAAAAAAAGAAAGAGTGTGAGGAAGAGAAAGTCATGTGCGAGGAAATGGGCCCCAACAGGGAGTTGTGAGAGGATGGGAGGCCAACCTTCTTCCTCCCTGGCTCTGCCTTGGGCCAGCCTTGGCCCAGAGGATCTTTGAAACCTTCTGAATTAAGGGATGAAGCTGGTTGGAGCTATGGCACACAAATTCCCACATGGTGAGGGGTAGCGAGCTCCGCGCTGTGGGGAGTCACATGACAAACATCTGGCTTGGCCACTGACCAGGACAGCCCGCCCCTCCCACCCCAGTGGTACACATACTGATTGTGAACATATGGCCCCCAAGGAGGGGGCTTTCCTAAAGAGCCATCTTTGCCTTCTGCCTGAATCACCCTGGCCTTGGGCCTACCACCAGGGCCTCCTTACTCCCTTACTCCTTGCATGAAAACATGAATTCCCCTTACATGGGACCAATAGGCCCATGCCAAGGAACCCCCCTCCAGAACCACAAACACCAACCCTCCACTTCATGGGAGGCTCAGGCAACAGACTGCCTGGGTTTCCATCCAGCCCCATCCCTATTCATTGTGTGAACTTGGGCCAAGGTTCTTGACCTCTCTGAGCCTTATTTTCTAGCTCTACAAGGAAAGATATAAATGACACCTCCCTCGCAGGCTTGAGGAGAGGCTCAAATGGGATTATATGAGACTATGATCCAGAGGCTCTAACTACTGAAAAGATGTAGATTCTACCTGTAAACCACCCCCCCACCAAATCTACACTCAATACTACTGCTATCAGTAGGTGATTCAGAGTAGAACTTATTACAGAATGTAAAAAGGGAAAGTCCAATCAAGTTCGGATTTTTCCTGTGATGACTCCTTTGATGGAGTCTCTTGAAATATCAGCTATCATATTGTTTCCTCAAACACTTTTGTTGTTGTTCCTGCTATACGAATGCCCTAAGCATTTTTTTAAACATTTTAAAAAATTAATTTATTTTTGGCTGCGTTGGGTCTTCGTTGCTGTGTGCGGGCTTTCTCTAGTTGCGAGGAGCGGGGGGCTACCCTCTTCATTGCGGTGCGCGGGCTTCATTGCGGTGGCTTCTCTTGTTGCAGAGCACGGGATCTAGGCACATGGGCTTCAGTAGTTGTGGCTTGCAGGCTCTAGAGCGCAGGCTCAGTAGTTGTGGCACACGGGTTTAGTTGCTCTGCGGCATGTGGGATCTTCCTGGACCAGGGTTCGAACCCATGTCCCTTGCACTGGCAGGCAGATTCTTAACCACTGCACCACCAGGGAAGTCCTGCCCTAAGCATTTTTATTGAGCAATTGGGCCCTGGAGAATTTGGATTTGGAAACTGTAATGGGTCAGATACATCCTTGTTGGCCAGGATCAGCTAACATTCAATAGAGTTTACTACCTGCCAGGGAATGTTCTAGTTCAGTTTTTAAAAAATAAATAAATTTATTTATTTATTTATGGCTGTGTTGGGTCTTCGTTACTGTGCATGGGCTTTCTCTAGCTGTGGTGAGTGGGCGCTACTCTTCGTTGTGGTGAGCAGGCTTCTCATTGCAGTGGCTTCTCTTGTTGTGGAGCACAGGCTCTAGGCACATGGGCTTCAGTAGTTGTGGTGCACAGCCTCAGTAGTTGTGGCTCATGGGCTTAGTTGTTCCACGGCATGTGGGATCTTCCTGGGCCAGGGCTTGAACCCATGTCCCCTGCATTGGCAGGCAGATTCTTAACCACTGTGCCACCAGGGAAGTCCCTGTTCTAGTTCATTTTATCCTCACAACAAACGCTATGAGGTTGGTACAATTATTATCCCCTTTTACAGATGGGAAAGCTGAGAATCGCGTTAGAAGGTAAACTGACTTGCCCAACGTCACACAACTAGTGAATGTTGGTGGAGGTTTTGAACGCAGGCAGTCTTGCTGTAAAGGCCATATGCTTAACAACAAGGTCCTACTGTATAGCACAGGGAATTATATTCAGTATCCTGTAATAAACCATAATGGAAAAGAATATGAAAAAATATGTATATATGTATAACTGAATCACTTTGCTGTACACCAGAAACTAACACAATGCTGTAAATCAACTATACTTGAATTAAAGATTTAAAAAATAATAAAAATAAATTTTTAAAAAAAGAGACTGGGACTTCCCTGGTGGCACAGTGGTTAAGAATCCGCCTGCCAGTGCAGGTGACACGGGTTCAAGCTCTGGTCCAGGAAGATCCCACATGCCGTGGAGCAACTAAGCCCGTGTGCCACAACTACTGAGCCTGTGCTCTAGAGCCTGCAAGCCACAACTACAGAGCCCACGTGCCACAACTACTGAAGCCTGCACACCTAGAGCCCGTGCTCCGCAATAAGAGAAGTCACCGCAACGAGAAGCCCGCACACCACAACAAAGAGTAGCCCCCGCTCGCCACAACTAGAAAAAGACTGCACGCAGCAACGAAGACCCAACACAGCCAAAAATAAATTAATTAATTAATTTAAAAAACAAAAAAGAGAGAGACTGAGCAATTTTTTTAAAAAAAGGCCGTATGCTAAACCACTATGCTATACTATCTCTTCAAACAGTTGGATCAAACCCTTGTCACACAGGTGAGAGCCTTGTATCCCAAGGGGGACTGGGATGGGTTGAGGGAGTGGGATTGGCTCTCAGTAGCCCTCCCCATGGCTGAAGACCCAGCCCCCCCCAGCCCTCATCCTTGCTACAAAATACATGAGTGCTCAAATTGGCAATGGGGCTGCCCAGTGTCCCTCTTTGTGGAGGCATCTATAATTGAGAGAGAGGTTTGAACTAAATACCTTCCAAAGGTCCTTTCAGTTCAAGAAGTTGAAGTCTCTAATCTACCTCAGGTCTGCCCGCTGTCTCCTCCCAGAGGAGCAAGCCAACTCTTCCCTGTTCCCTGCAGGCCCTTTACCCTTGGTTCTCCTACAAACGGGTGGGGTACATCTGCCCTTGCCTTGCTCACTGTGTGCACCTGGAAGACCTCATCCCTCCATGGCTGATGCCTTCTTTTTCCTGATGCCTGATCCACACCTCTTCTCTGGGCTGTAGAACCATCTCTCCAGCTGCCTCTTGGACCACTTGGTGCTCTCCCTGCAGTGTGAACTGCATGGGTGTCTTCTTCCCTGAAACCTCTTCCTCCTCTCGTGCTCCTCTTCTTGAGGAATGGCTCCTCCATTTATCCATTTGCTTAAGCCAGAGCCCCAGGAGGCATCCTCAAAGTTTTCTTGCCCTCACTCCCCACATCCCATCAGGCACCAGGGCCTGTCAATGTTACCTCCTACATATCTCATGAATCCACTGCCTTTTCTCCATCACCACCACCACTTCCCCAGTCCAAGCCACCACCATTTGAGAGAGGAAGTAGAAAGCAAAGCCTTCCCCTGCCCTCTCTGCCTCTATTACCTCCCTTCCAGTCCATCTTCCACCCCGAAGCCAGGGTGAGCTTTTGAAAACAAAATCTGGGTGTCTCTTCTCTGCCCAAAACTCTTCTATGACTTTCTCTTAAGATTAAGTCCAGGACTTCCCTGGTGGCGCAGTGGTTAAGAATCGCCTGCCAATGCAGGGGACACGGATTTGAGCCCTGGTCCGGGAAGATCCCACATGCCACGGAGCAACTAAGCCCGTGTGCCACAAGTACAGAGCCTGCAAGCCACAACTTCTAAGCCCACGTGTCACAATTACTGAAACCCACGCACCTAGAACCCATACTCTGCAACAAAAGAAGCCACCACAATGAGAAGCCACTGCACCTCGGCGAGCCCCCGCTCGCTGCAACTAGAGAAAGCCCGTGCATAGCAACGAAGACCTGATGCAGCCTAAAATAATAAATAAATAAATAAATTAATTAAAAGATTAAGTCCAAATTCCTATACACGTGTGATGAGGCACTGTGCTATTAGGCAAGCCATTTTCCAGGATAGGCTCTGGAATCTATATACATGTTTTCTTTTTTTTCTTTTTTTTTCTTTTTTATAAATTTATTTATTTATTTTTGGCTGCATTGGGTCTTCATTACTGCGCACTGGCTTTCTCTGGTTGCAGAGAGTGGGGGCTACTCTTCATTGTGGTGTGCGGGCTTCTCATGGCGGTGGCTTCTCTTGTTGCGGAGCACGCGCTCTAGGCGCACAGGCTTCAGTAGTTGTGGCACGCAGGCTCTAGAGCGCAGGCTCAGTAGTTGTGGCACACGGGCTTAGTTGCTCTGCGGCATGTGGGATCCTCCCGGACCAGGGCTCGAACCCATGTCCCCTGCATTGGCAGGCGGATTCTTAACCACTGCGCCACCAGGGAAGCCCCTATATACATGTTTTTAATTGACGTACAGTTGATTTACAATGTTGTGTTAGTTTCAGGTAGACAGTACAGTGATATATATATTTGTATATATATATATGCATATATATATATACACACATATAATTATATATTCTTTCTCAGATTCTTTTCCCTTATAGGTTATATTATAAAATATCGGGTATAGTTCTCTGTGCTATACAGTAGATCCTTGTTGTTTATCTATTTTATATATAGTAGTGTGTATACGTTAATCCCAAATTCATAATTTATGCCTTCTGGAGTCGATATTAAACCTCGATCCTGATGTCAGACCAGCCACCTAATAGCGAATGTGACTTTCAGTACACTTCTTAAACTCTCTGACCTGCAGTTTTCTCATTTGTAAAGTAGGACAATAGCAGCACCTACCTGGTAGGCTTGTTGTGAGACTGACAGAAAGTAGTGTGTGGAACGCACTGAGCTCCGTGCCCTGAGAAGATGTGCTTTAATCATGCACTGCAAGTGAGATCTTATGATTATAAACTTAGCAGTATCAGTCATATAAACTATTATTGATTGAATCAACTAATGATTAATAATTACAATTAATAACATCGTGGATCTTCTTATATTGTATTATACATTATTATTATGAGGTTATTATTATATGACTTTGGATTTTATGATTCTCTCTCCAGGCTCACCTCTCACAATCCCCCCCACCACATCTGTTCCCTTCTTTTCATTGCCACAAACTCTCACCACACCCTGCCCCCCAGCTTTTTCACTCTCTCCCTGGAAAGTTATTCTTTTAAAAAAAATTATATTGAAGTATAGTTGATTTACAATATTGTATAAGTTTCAGGTGTACAGCACAGCGATTCAGTTATATATATAAATATATATATATATATATATTCTTTTTCAGAGTCTTTTCCATTATACGTTATTACGTAATATCGAGTTTAGTTCCCTGTGGTATACAGTAGGTCCCTGTTGCTTATCTAACCCTGGAAAGTTCTTTTCTTCCCATCCTCTGGTTCCTCGAGCCCCTTTTTCTATTGCTAAGTCCCTTCTGTTGTCAGCTCAGGCATCGATTCCCCTGGGAAGCCTTCCTAGACCCTCCCCCAGACCACTGTAGATGGCTTTTCTATGGGTCCCCAGAGCACCCTGTGTTTCCCTTCTCAAAGCGTCCATCACACCATATTTATAAACATTTACTTGTCAGGCTCCTGGAATTAGGCCGTCAGTTTGGGGAGGAGTTCTGTGGTCTCATTCACCACTATATTCCAATCTCTTAGCACTGTTGTGTTCATAGTAGTTGTCCAGTAAATGTTTGCTGAGTGAACAAAAGACTGGCCTGGCAGCAATCCTCCCCCACACCACTCCTACCCACCTCCCAAGGCCCTGAGCCAAACCTCTTCAAAGCCAACAGCTGTTAACTGAGCACAGAATCAGACTGAACCCAAGTGGGTGGGTTGACCACCTGGTCAGGCAAGAACTTTCTGTCTCTGCCCTAGAGGTATTTCTGTCCTTGGGTTCATAAACCTCTCAGTCCCTGAGGGCTTAGTAAAGGTGTGGACGTTAGTGGTAGGGAGTGATTTAGGGCAAGCTGACTCACCTCCCTGAACTTTATTTTTGTCATCTGTAAAATGATGAATAAGGCCCACTTGGCAGGGTCATCATGGAGATTCACTGAGGTAACACACAGAGGTGCTTTGTAAACTGCAAAGGACTGCATGTAGCACTTGATGACAATCAAACACAGAAAATGGGTCACTCTTTGGCTCAACTCTTTTCAAGACCTCATGTAGACAAGGGCCCTCCTGCTTATACAGCATTATCTCCAGCAATCAGGTTACAATTGATTGACATTATTGCTTTCTTTATATTTGGCAGATTCCCAGCCTGTGGCAACATGCTGGTCACCATAGAGACCTGAGAAGCACCCTTGTCTCATTGGTACCACATTTACAAACCAACACTTAAAGTGGATTATTTTGCAGATGGCTGATCTCATCTATTTATTGTTGATTGTATTAGTTCCAATTTGAGAAGGTGACATTTTCTGACCTTGTCCCCTTAAGCACAAGCAAAAACAGTGGCTTTTGTTTTTTGAAAATGAAAAAGTACAAGGTGTGCAGTAAGGATACAAGACAGATGGAGGGAAGGATTTGTAGGGGAACTGCAGGATATACCTCTCATTCATTCATTCATTCAGCACCCACAATGTGCCAGTTACTGGGCTAGATACTGGGGATACAGCAGTGAGCAAGATTAGCCTTTAGGATCTCACAGTCTCCTGGAAAAGACAGACAATTAAATAGACAATTATAATACAGTGTGGTAAATTCCATGATGAGAAGAACAGGGAAATGGTGGGCCGTGGGCCCCTACTCTTCCCAGAGGTTTCCCAGAGGAAGCAACATCTCAGCTGAGACTGGAAGGATGGGTGAGAGTCCGCCAGAAAAAACAGATAGGGGAGAGGAGTGCAGGAGAATGGAATGAAAAAAAAATGTTCCTGTAAGAAAAAAGTGTCCAAATAATATGAAGAGAGACAAGAACAGGGTAAATTTGAGGGCCAAAAAGAAAATCATTGACTATAGGAATAGAAGCACTGTGGGGGCAGGAGGGAGAGGAAAAGGATGCATTCTACTTGGGACATGCTGAGGAGATGTCCAAGAGGAGACTCCGGGTGGCAGGTGACTATGTGAGTCTGACTCCAACAAAGAAGTTGCAGGGAATAGAAACCTGGGAATCGGGAGCTAGCGTGTTTTCCCCTATTGAGAAAATAGCTTAGGACCACATTGGGGAGGGCTTGCAAGGGTAGCCCAGGCATTTGGACCTGATTCTACAGGCAGTGTGTTTGAACAAAAAGCTTTGAAGAGGAAGTGACACAATTTAAAAAATCTACAAACAATAAATGCTGGAGAGGGTGTGGAGAAAAGGGAACCCTCTCGCACTGCTGGTGGAAATGTAAATTGATACAGCCACTATGGAGAACAGTATGGAGGTTCCTTAATAAACTAAAAATAGAATTACCATATGACCCAGCAATCCCACTACTGGGCATATACCCTGAGAAAACCATAATTCAAAACGTCACATGTGGACTTCCCTGGTGGCACAGTGGTTAAGAATCCGCCTGCCAATGCAGGGGACATGGGTTTGAGCCCTGGTCTGGGAAGATCCCACATGCCACGGAGCAACTAAGCCCGTGTGCCACAACTACTGAGCCTGCGCTCTAGAGCCCGCAAGCCACAACTACTGAAGCCTGCACACCTAGAGCCTGTGCTCCGCAACAAGAGAAGCCACGCAATGAGAAGCCTGTACACCACAACGAAGAGTAGCCCCTGCTCGCCACAACTAGAGAAAGTCCATGCGCAGCAACAAAGACCCAATGCAGCCAAAAATAAATTAAAAAAAAAAGTCACATGTACCCCAATGTTCATTGCAGCACTATTTACAATAGCCAGGACATGGAAGCAACCTAAATGTCCATCAACTGATGAATGGATAAAGAAGATGTGGTACATATATATAATGGAATATTACTCGGCCATAAAAAGGAAGGAAATTGGGTCATTTGTAGAGATGTGGATGGATGGACCTAGAGTCTGTCATACAGAATGAAGTCAGAAAGAGAGGAATATCGCATATTAACGCATGTATGTGGAATCTAGAAAAATGGTACAGATGAACGTATTTGCAGGGCAGGAATAGAGATGCAGACATAGAAAACAGACATGTGGACACAGGGGGTGAAGGGGAGGGTGGGATGAATTGGGAGATCAGGTTTGACGGAAGTATACACTACCATGTGTAACATAGGTAGCTAGTGGGAACCTGCTGAATAGCACAGGGATCTCAGCTCGGTGCTCTGTGGTGACCTAGATGGGTGGGATGGGGGCGGTGTAGGGAGGTCCAAGAGGGAGGGGATATATGTATACATATAGCTGATTCACTTCGTTGTACAGCAGAAACTAACACAACATTTTATTTTATTTATTTATTTATTTATTTATTTTTGTGGTACCTGGGCCTCTCACTGTTGTGGCCTCTCCCGTTGCGGAGCACAGGCTCCGGATGCTCAGGCTCAGCGGCCATGGCTCACGGGCCCAGCCGCTCCGCGGCATGTGGGATCTTCCCGGACCGGGGCACGAACCCGTGTCCCCTGCACCGGCAGGCGGACTCTCAACCGCTGCGCCACCAGGGAAGCCCAAACACAACATTTTATTTATTTATTTATTTATTATTTATTATTTTTTGTGTGTGTGATACGCGAGCCTCTCACCGTTGGGGCCTCTCCCGTTGTGGAGCACAGGCTCCGGACGCGCAGGCTCAGCGGCCATGGCTCACGGGCCCAGCCGCTCCGCGGCATGTGGGATCTTCCCAGACCAGGGCACGAACCCGCGTCCCCTGCATCGGCAGGCAGACTCTCAACCACTGCGCCACCAGGGAAGCCCAAACACAACATTTTAAATCAATTATACTCCAATAAAAAAATATCAATTAGAAAAAATTCTAAATGTTAATATATAAACTGACAAGTAACTTATATTCAATAGAGGTAATAAATAAATACTAAAAACTCATCACTTCCTAATTATTTTACTACATTTTACTATTATCTATAATCTTGAGGTTATTTGCGCCTGCTGTATCCTCATGGTGAGAATGCTATATAATGGTGTGCTACTGCTAACTTCTTCCCAGCTGCCTGTTCATGGTGGTAGCTTGAAATCGGCTATGGAAATTGGTAAACACTACAAATCAGGACTTGATTACTGTTTTGTTGATTGTCTAGAGTTAAGGAACTAATGGAGAAAAATGTTAAAATGCTGATAAAACTTAGAAACGTGCTGTGTCTTGTAGCCATTACACTGTAAATTGTACAAAAAAATACGGAAACATTCTCTCAGTATTTGAAAAGTATTATTTGATTCAGCAAATAAGTTGTTCATGTCATTGACAAATGAGTGAAGTTCTAACATATGTCTTGGTTGTTTCACTTTTGTCTTATTTGTTAATGCAAACAAAAATATCAACACTTGTCAGAACTACATTTCTTTGTCAATTGCAACCATGATGATAGGTTGATATGGATACAAGAGTTTGGCAAAAATCAATGGAAACATTCTGTGAGAATCAACTGGCTATATGGAATTCACAGTAAAGAGTCTTGCCTACTTTCTTACTTGCAAATTGTGTTATACTTCCTTTTATTTATTTATTATTTATTTATTTTTGGCTGCGTTGGGTCTTCGTTGCTGCGCGCAGCATTTCTCTAGTTGTGGTGAGCAGGGGCTACTCTTCACTGCGGTGCGCAGGCTTCTCATTGCGGTGGCTTCTCTTGTTGCTGAGCATGGGCTCTAGGCATGCAGGCTTCAGTAGTTGTGGCATGCAGGCTTAGTAGTTGTGGCTCACGGGCTCTAGAGCACAGGCTCGGTAGTTGTGGCGCACGGGCTTAGTTGCTCTGCGGCATGTGGGATCTTCCCGGACCAGGGCTCGAACCTGTGTCCCCTGCATTGGCAGGCGGATTCTTAACCACTGCACCACCAGGGAAGCCCTATACATCCTTTATATCAGTAAAATGTACAATAAACCTATGTAGATACGCACACACACACACACACACACATTTTTTCCAGAGAGCTAGATGTTTAAGATTTACCAGCACACCACTAATTATACATGTTCACCATTGCTAGAAAAGCTAAGAAAAACACATGAGCATATCCCTACGAAAGTCCCTGGAATAAGCTGAAAAGCTGTTGGCTCTTGAGAAGTTTCTTCTTTCTGTTGTTGTTATTATTATTAATAAGGGCTATTTGTTGTCTCTTGGGAATATTCTTTATTATTGTTATTTATTGTCCAAACAGTACCACATCCTCAGAAATCAAAATGGTAGAGAAAAAAAATTGGCCCACAAACTCCTGCCTGAGCAAATCAAACCTTTTCATTTTTCATTCTCTCTTTGGCCTTTAGGATTGATCTTTGGGTTTGGGGAATTTTCCAGGCCCAACAACCTGGGGCAGATGAGCGGATTTCCCTGATTTAGGATGGATAAGTCCTCCCTGAAAAGACAGCATCTCTCTTGGGTGTCCAGTTACCCAAGGTAACGTGGAAATTAACTCCTTGAGTGGAGCCCCTGAGAGCCAGCACTTGACATTTCTTGGCACCAGGAACTCAAGGTCATGATGTCTTCAACTGGCTTTCGAAGGGTTCGAAAAATAGGTGTGTGTGTATGTGTGTGTACATGTCTACACAGAGAAATAAAGCAAATGTGACAAAACGTTAACTATTATTGAATCTAGCTAGCGTCTATACAGGTGATCACTGTACTACTCTTTTGGCTTTTCCTATATATTTGAAAGTTCATAATATAAGCTAGCTGTATAGAGTCCATGCAAGGTGCTAAGACAGGAGAGTACCTCTCTTGTTCAAGAAACAGCAGGAGAAACAAAACACTAAACAAAACAAAACAAAAATGAAACAAACAAAAAATAAACAGCAGGAGGCCAGAGTGGCTGGCACAGATTGATCCAGGGGGAGAGTAGTAGGAGAAGAAGTCAGAGGCCAGATTGTAGGGGCCTCATGGGGCCTTGTGATGACAGTGGACTTTAGTCTCAGTGAGATGGGAGCCACTGGGGCCTCTGAGCAGAGGAGTGACCTAACTTACACACTTTAAACAGGGTTCCTCTGGCTGCTGGGTTGAGACTGTAAGGAGGTAAGGATGGAAGCCAGGAAGCCAGTCAGGGGTTAATGCTATAATCTATAATGTAGGCCAGAGTTGTTGGTGGCTCAGACCAGGGTAGTAGCAATGCAGGTGATGAGAAGTGGTCTGATATTGTTTGGGGGCTGGGGGAGGGCAGACACCTTACCATTTTTTTGTCCCTTTGTAAGTTTATTGTGAAAAATGTCAAACATATACAGAGGGGATACAGAGGGGACTGCCCTGGTGGCGCAGTGGTTAAGAATATGCCTGCCAATGCAGGGGACGTGGGTTTGAGCCCTGGTCCGGGAAGATCCCACATGCTGTGGAGCAACTAAACGCGTGTGCCACAACTACTGAGCCTGTGAGCCACAACTACTGAAGTCTGCACGCCTAGAGCCCGTGCTCTGCTACAAGAGAAGCCACCGCAATGAGAAGCCCGTGCACCACAACAAAGAGTAGCCCCCACTCACTGCAACTAGAGAAAGCCCGCACGCAGCACCAAAGACCCAACACAGCCAAAGATAAATCCCTGGTCTGGGAAGATCCCACATGCTGCGGAGCAACTAAGCCCATGCCCCACAACTACTGAGCCCATGTGCTGCAACTACTGAAGCCCGTGCTCTGCAACAAGAGAAGCCACCACAATGAGAAGCCCGTGCTCCGCAATGAAGAGTAGCCCCTGCTTGCCGCAACCAGAGAAACCCCGTGCTCCGCAACAAGAGAAGCCACCACAATGAGAAGCCCGTGCTCTGCAATGAAGAGTAGCCCCTGCTTGCCGCAACCAGAGAAACCCCGTGCACAGCAATGAAGATCCAATGCAGTCAAAAAAAAAAAGAAAAAGAAAAAGAAAAAAAGAAACATATACAGAAGTGTTGTGACTGGTGTAATGAACCCCATGTACTCATCACCCAGCTTCAACATTATCAGTACATGGTCAATCCTGTTTGATATTCCTCACCCACCAGATTATTTTAAAGCAAATTCCAGATTGCTTGTCATTTCTTCTGCAAACCCTTCATTATGTGTCACAGAAAGATAAGGACTCATTATGATTATCATGTAAAAAATGACCAGTAATTCCTAAATATCACCCAATGTGGACTCTGGATATATTTTGAAGGTAGAACCAACAGAATTTTCTAATAAAATTATGTGTGGAACATAAGAAAAGGAGTAGAATCAAGGACAAGTCCAAAGTGTTTGACTTGAGTAGCTGGTAAGACAGCATTTGCTGTGAAAAGAGATGGCAAAGACTTTGTATAGAGCTGACTGGCATGAGTCAGGGGGCAGAGGGGTGGTTATGGCCCTTTTTTAACATCTGGTTTAGAAACAACACAGGATTTGGATCTCAAAGAATCAAGAGGGCTCTTGTAGAACTATAAGGTTCTACACAAGTCCTAGCTGTTTGTATTCTCGTTCTCATTCAAATCTGTGCTGTGCTGCCCTGAGTGGAGCATGAGGCCCAGTCTGCTAAAGGAACAAGGGAAGTAAACCAAACCCAATAAAGTTCTGCTTGCTTCAGTCAGTTTTATCTTGGGACCATTTGTCTGCCTTTCTGCTGAGATGATCTCTAAGATTCCCTCTAGCTCTAAGATTTTATGAATCAAACTGGAAGCCTTCTTAAGCCTACAAAGACTCAAGCCATATATTTGGAAACTGTAGCTCATTCTAATGATACAGGCTGCTTTCGCTAAGTCCACCGATACAACTTGGTATGATGGAAATCTTCACCCACATTGGGACTAGTTCCTTAAAAAAAAAATCCACATGCTAGCTTAAGAAATAACCAAAATAAACTTAAAATGTTTAAAAAATTCTGGTGATGTGAAGAGAATGCAGCCAAATACACCAATTCTGCATTTGGAAAAGATGGCTGGCCAGTCAGCATCTAGGAAACCACTGCACTTGTGGAAAGAACCAACTTGGAGGCCTTTCATCCCCCATATTTGCTTTGGTTCCTTAGCTAAAATTCAAATCATTTACATCATCTGCTGAGACTCAGGACAAACCTAGAAAGTGCAAAAGAATCCACCAGCATTCAGTGACCCCTGCCCTCTAGCCTTTCAGTCTTCCCTGCCTGTTTCTCAATGGGCACCATAAAGATTACTTCTGATCTGGCCCCTCATCGTAATTACCTTTCTGGATAAGCTCCACTCCTGGCAAGAGAATTAGGCTGAAATAACGTGTCTGGCACTTCCACACCCCTCTCCCACTGGATTTGGCTGGACCCAGTTCTGCAGAAATTCCCTTTCTCCTGCTTAAGCAGCAGTCCTGTGGCCCCAGCCAATTGTGCTTTAGTCTGCAATATGGAAGGCAGAGATGCCCTGTGGGGTCAAACCTGGGCTTGGGAGACACCTGGGCATGCATCCTACTTTTGCTGACTAGTTTGTATGTTGCTCAGTTCTTTGGCAAGACTAGTATTCTACTGCTTGACTCCAAGCCCAGGACGCAGCCAGGAGTGGAGATGCTGTCCCAAGCCACAGCTCAACAGGCTTCCTCATCCATTGGACCACAGGCCTGGGCACCAGAGATGACCATTAGACATGCCCAGTTAAATATGCAATGATTTCACAGGTTCATCATGCCTCAGATAGAGGAAGACGTCCAAAACAACGGTTTTTCACTCCAAATCCTGCCATGAGGGGCAAGGGAGATTAAGTGGTCTGCAATAAGATGTTAAATGAAGGTGATGATGAGATCTAGAGGGCAGTGGTTCTTAACACAGGGCAATTTTGCTCCCATGGGGGATCTCGCTATGGCTGAAGTCAGTTTCTGGTTATCACAACAGGGAAGAACAGAAGGGCATGCTGTTAACATCTGGTGGGTAGAGGCCAGAGATGCTGTTCAACATCCCACAATACACAGGGCAGCCACCCACAAGTTATCTGGCCCAATAGTATGAAGATTTAAAAGCCCTGCTATAGGAAGCCAAGGCGGTTTTTGTTCTCAGCCAGAAGACGCACATTGTAGGGTAACAGGAAGGAGAGCTGGTTGTTATCACACTGCAGGGTAACTGACACTGTTGTAAGAGACCCAGGGCTTAAAATGAGGAACAGATCTAAACAGCTGGCCCTTTGCATCAGGGGCACCTCTTCTTGAGACTGGCAAGCAAACATGGTTTTGCAGTCCTAAGGAATGGAACTGAGGACTGAATGCTGTGGCAGCTGGAGAATGATAGAGGACTAAGTCCAATCAAGTGCATTGCTTTGCAACATCAAGAGCCCATAACTAACTCTATACTGATCTGTATCCAGAGCTGGACACAGACGTGGGAAAAACAGATGAGCCAGGCTTGTGTATGCGTAGTGTAATGAAGACCAAAGAGGGCAATCATTTCTTTAAAAAAGGCTAAGAGAACAGGGTAAATGAGGTCCCAGCCAAGTAAGGGAGCTTGGCCTTATGGGCTTCCCTGGCTCTCTCCATTCTTCAGTTACTTGCTGCTCCTTCTTTGCCAAGTTTGATGTGTTCTCCCTCCCACCACCACCCAGGTCCGGCCTATAGGAGACACAGATTCACATCCCAGAATGCCCAAGCCTGCCTGAAAATTCAATCTACTTTTCATGTTATAAAGTAGAAAGGAAAATGTAAATCAAAGCAAACGAACAAACCCAAACCCAAACCACAACAAACACTAAAAAGGCTTTTAATTACGTAGCATTATTTCTAAGTACAGACTTTCCCAATCACATCACTTAGAGATCATTTTATCCACTGCTCTGTTTGGCTGCCAGTCTCTTGTCTCTCTCCTCAGCAATAGTAAGGCGGATACCCTTTCCACGAGGAAGAGAGATCCATGGTTTGTTGCCCTGGAGGAGAAAACAAGGAGAATCAAAACCTGCTACACACCATCAACGGGTTGGCATATGCTACATTTGTCTTCTCATCTAGAGGAACAGAGACGCCTGTCTGTGAAAACACTCAGCAACAGTCAGGCAGTCTTAAGACACTTGGATGCTGGTTTATCAGAAACACCCACTTTAAACTTGTTGCCCGTATCTGTAGATGCAAACTACAATACCTTTCATAATTAGTCTCAGAAGTACTGAAATAGTGCCCAAGGCCAAGCATTAGTTCCAAAAAGCACCGCCCCCTGCCCCAACACAGGCACAAATGAAAGAACCTAACTATAAGGCATATTCATCCCATTACTGGCACTTTCCACCAACCCAGGTGTGAACTGGTCCGCCGCTGATTCTCTGACACTGAAAACGCACAGATCTGCCTCAGCCCTGTTGTGAGCCCTATCCCAGAGGAGGCTTTACACTAGGTTGAGCAGAGCCAGCAGGAGCCAGGCACTGCAATCCCAGCCAGTACCTGCATTGCACAGGTTTCTCTGGACTAGGCAGAAGACAGAGAGACCCAGACTTACTTTGCCAATAACGAAAATGTTGGAGAGCCGGGTGGCAAAGCTATTGCCGTTGGCATCTTTCACATGAACTACATCAAAAGAACCAGGATGTCTCTCCCGGTTAGTGATCACACCAATTCTTCCCAGGTTAGCACCTCCAGTCACCATGCACAGGTTACCTAGGCAGGAAGGAACAGACAATCTGCTCAGAGCAAGGAACCGTGCCTTGTGTAGTGAATGAGAGACAGGTCTGCAACAAAGTTAATCTTTTTTTCCCAGTTGAATTCACTTCCATGGATCTGTTACCCAAGCTAGAACTCTCAGGGCCCTCTTTTAAGATTTCCCCTATCCTTCCTGTACAGCTAATAAATGTAATAAACTCCACTGCACCCACCTCACTAGGTCCTTACCATGTCTTGCCTGGACTACTGCTGTTCCTCCAAGGCACAATTCTCTGCTACTGTTGTGAACAGATATGGGGGGTGATGACAGCATTACAAAGGGCTGTTATCTCAATTAAGTTTGTTCTGCTTTTTTGTTAGACTTCCCTGCCCAGCCCTCAAGCCACTTCCATGGATGGGGAGGCTTTTGAGATCTGGAGCAGGCCTGAGAACGTGTTATACAAGACCTCATCTCTGCCACACAGAATATTCTAAGCACTTGGATCCCTGAGGTAAAAATACCATACACCTGGGCATTGGAGCAGTTACCTGTTCACAGCTTCTCACAACTCCCCACTGAAAACATTCTTAGCTGACTTCCCTCCCCACAATTCAGAACATATTCCTCTCTCTAACCCTCATTGCCACCACAAAGCCATGCCAAAATGAGACACCATAAGGGCTTACAGATTCTCTGAACATTTCTTAAAACTAAGAGTTGCCTCCTTCCCAATCCGTTACTACATCAACAAAAGACATCTAGCTTTTGTTGCTAACTAGGCGCACATCAGAATCACCTCAAGCCCCCCAAACGCCAAACAAAACCCTGTACCCAGGCCCTGCGCAAGTCATAGGGCTTGATTAAATTAACTTAAAAATAAAAGTAAAGAACAGCTCTTATGTCTGGCCTTTAAAGAGAATGCTTAAGTAGCACAGCCTGCTTACCAGTGTCAAATTTGATGAAATCAGTAATCTTGCCAGTCTCCAAATCAATCTGAATGGTGTCATTCACCTTGATGAGGGGATCAGGGTAGCGGATGGTGCGAGCATCATGGGTCACCAGATGAGGGATTCCTTTTGTCCCCACAAAGATCTTTCTCACTTTGCATAACTTATACTGAAACACATGGGTTACCCACATTAGTCTAGCTCACATGCACTATGCTCCAGAGTACAGTTCTTTCAAAGCCACAAATCACCAGCTTAAAGGTGCAACCAGCAGCTGAAGGTACCAGCCCCCACACAGAACAGGCTGTTTCCTGAGCTGCAGCTGAATAATGGGGTCCCTGACTTTTCTTCCCACTCCCCCATAAATTCATCTTGCACACTGCCCCCTTCTAGGCTAGCCTTCTTATTTCTTATTATGTATTTCCTCTGTAGTACTGCATCACCCCCAAGGTTAAAAGTTCAAAGCACTTAAGGCCTCACAACCTCAAACTCCCAGGTGGAGGGATGATCACCACCATTTCCTCCCTGCTCCAATGCAAATCACCTCCCCTTCCCCAGGCCATTTAAGTCTCAAGGGGCATCTGAATTCTTCCCTCCAACTCACCCAGACAGCTAACAAGTGCCTCTTAATGGCTCCCTCTACATCACAATTGAGTTTTGTCTCACAAACTGCAATTGTATTACCAGTTCATCTAATCAACAATTTCACAAAGCATTTCACTCCAAGACATCCTTTAAGTAAATCAAATCACCTTGATGCCAATGGACGTGCCCTCCAGCCTGCTGGTAACAAGGTAGCTAAGGAAATTAGCTGATTCATCCAATTGAATTAACCTTCACTTACAGCCAATAATTCAAGAAGCCATGAACTTTTGCATAAAACCATCACAACAAACTGGATTAAATAATCAATGTCTGTAACCTTTTTTGAGTTACCTCAAACTAGTGCCCCGAGGGTTACTGGTCCCCTCCACTAATACCTTTCCCCTCCCCAGAGTAAAGCTAGACAAAGGGCCAGTAGGATTGAACTAGATATTGGTTTTCTGGCCCTTTATCCTTAAAGGACCCATACTTCAGATACTCAAACGTTCCTAGGAATCACTCTCCTTGCCTCAAAAAAAGGCAAGCAGAAGTCACTGCTCAGCTAGAATTCGTTTCTGCCATAAAAAGCACTCTGTTGGGGCTTCCCTGGTAGCATAGTGGTTGAGAGTCCGCCTGCCGATGCAGGGGACACGGGTTCATGTCCCGGTCCGGGAAGATCCCACATGCCGCAGAGCAGCTGGGCCCGTGAGCCATGGCCGCTGAGCCTGCGCGCGTCCGGAGCCTGTGCTCCGCAACGGGAGAGGACACAACAGTGAGAGGCCTGCGTACCGCAAAAAAAAAAAAAAAAAAAAAAAAAAAAAGCACTCTGTTGAGGATGTTAACTTGACTGGCTGTTTCTAGGTATAAGATTATGAGTAATTCTAATCTACCTACCTCACCACAATGGATCAGTCCACGTACTTAATAACTTAGAATCAAGTACTTTTACTAAAGGAAGGCCCAGCCTGCTTGCCACACTCACCTTGGCCTCCTCAGGTGTAATACGATGAACAGCAAAGCGACCCTTGGTGTCATAGATCAGACGAAAATTCTCTCCAGTCTTGTCAATGCTGATGACATCTGATATCAAATGGTAATAACTAAGGTTACTATAGTGACCCCCAGTAACCCCATGCTGAACAATAACCACACTATAAGGGAAAAAAAAACCCGTATGCTTCCCATTTCGAATATTAACAAGGATTCCTAAGATCAATGATGGCTAGCTAATCTTTAATTTTCAAAACCCTGTTTTTATGACCCGTAAAATCTGAAGTGAATTGAAATTTGGTTTTGAGAAATGATTTATGATTTGCAGCCCTACAATATGGAAGTAAAACTCTTGAGAGGGAAAGTCATGCTTTATTTCTGAGACTGAAAAAGCCCACCACTTTAGAGAGGGAGATAAAAAAAAATCAAGGAAAAAAAAATCAAGGAGCACCAAGTGCCCACCATTAACCACTTACCCATAAAACCAGCAGGGTAGGTTATATCGGTGCGGACCTTGCCATCAATCTTAATGAAACGCTGCATGCAGATCTTCTTTACTTCATCTCCTGTTAGGGCATATTTAAGTCTGTTCCTTAGGAAAATAATTAGGGGGAGACATTCCCTCAGCTTGTGAGGACCGGTAGATGGACGAGGAGCCTGTAAAATGATTTTAAAAGTTATCTTAGGGCTTCCCTGGTGGCGCAGTGGTTGAGAGTCCGCCTGCCAATGAGGGGGACATGGGTTCGAGCCCTGGTCTGGGAGGATCCCATGTGCCGTGGAGCAACTGGGCCCGTGCACCACAGCTGCTGGGCCTGTGCTCTGGAGCCCACGGGCCACAACTATTGGGCCCGCGCTCTGCAACAAGAGAAGCCACCACAATGAGAGGCCCACGCACTGCAACCAAGAGTAGTCCCCGCTCGCTGCAACTAGAAAAAGCCCACGCACAGCCACGAAGACACAGTGCAGAAAAAAAAAAAAGTTATCTTAAACTATTGGTGGGATTCACTCAAACTACCCCTCAAGTCCTGAGATTCACCAGACTATCACCCGCCCCCCCCCCCAACTGGGGTAAACAAGAGGTATTCAAAGTGTGCAAAACTATTCCAGACCTTTAAAGTTTTACAGCATTTTCCTTTCAGAGGACCAGGCCCGTTAAGAACATTTGAGGTCCTGCATACATGTGGTATGTGGAAGAAATGAGGCACAGAATTATTAGGTAAGAGGTGGGGCACAGCTAGATAACACAGGGCCCTTAAGAAGAGAGTAACTCAGGATACAGTAATCAGGGATGCCTGACACATAAAGGAGCAGTATAGAGTGTGTCCCTTAAATACATCAATCATATCTGGATAAAACTGTAAAAGACACGTCCCTTAAGATATAACACAAAAAACATGCTTACAATATAATGATACTTACAAACACACCAGTCAGTTTATCCAGCATCCAATGCTTTGGAGCTGCTACGCGCTTCAGGTGCTTCTTGGGACCACGAGCCTGAAGGAGTTTTCAATTTTAATACTGTTAAACAGTTTCAGGTCTTTTCAAGAACAGTTTACACAACTACAACTATTCTCTAAAGACCAGCATCTGTTTCCTCTTCAGCAAAATGTGGACAATGTAAAAAGCACAGGGCCGTGATTAAAGGCGGAGAAGCAAATGTATACATAGCATACAGCAAAATACTGTAGGTTTCACAAACTGCAACCAGCATTCTCATTGTACAGAGAACGTTAACTGTCTTTAAAAACAATTTTTCCAATTATTTATGTTACCACTTAAAAGTGCATATGCTTCTAGAGGCTGTTTTTACTAGGACATTATGCTGGTGAAATAGCCAGGGGTTGGACCTCCTGGCACACAGCCAGCCAGCAACAGAATCTGTGCTTCTACTTATCAAACAGACAATTTCTCGAAATATGTCAGGTTTTAAAGTGTTAGATGCGAGACTTAATCTGACCTCAGCACAACCACGTGCCAACAGTGGCTTACTCAAACTCTAAAGGTGAGATCACTTTTCACCTTAAAATGCAGAAGAAAACCTTTTTAATGCCGTATACAGAGGCTTACTGGCCACACTACGTAAAGTCAGGCCGTGCCAAAAACACGACGGAAAAACTCTCCACCCTCCCCGGGCCCGACGTCTGTCCTCTGGGCCCACCCGGGGCTCCAGCCTGGTAAGCAAGACGCTCCTCCCAGGGCCGCATGATGCGTGATCGGGTGTGGCCGGCCGGGAGACCGAGGCCTTCTCGCCAGCCGAACCGATCATCCCCCAACCACCCATCGCCAACAGCCGGTGTTCGCCCTAGCCCTCGAGCACCCCTGGGCCCACCCCACCAATCGCTCTCCCTTCGCCTCCGCCTGACCACCCCCTGCGGGAGCCCCGCAGCCCCTGGTAGCCCCAGCCCTTGGTGGATGGAGGCTGATGAGTCCCAAGAGCTCGCAAAGAAGCTGCCTTACCATGGCTGCGCTAGGCACGGAAAGAGGCCCACCTACTTCCGGAGCGCCGAGAAAAGAGGTTGCACGGCTGCGCGCGCCGGGGCTTCGGACGCTCCGCCCAGCTCCGCCTAGCTCCGCCTTTTCGCGGCGCGCGGGGACGCTATCTTGCCACCTGCTGGTGGGAGGTCAGAGGTCCGGGGCTTGGGAACAGCTGCCGAAAAAGGGGTGTCTCCCAAGGGCGAGTTCCTCCCTCCCTTTACGCCCTCCCCCGTCCAGTGTTTCCCAAGCGCCTCTGGGGCGCCTGATTCTGTGTGAGGTGCTGGACAAACAAAGATGAGCTAGACAAGCTCCCTGTCTTTAAGGAGAGGGCAAAGTGAGGCTACTTAAGGTCCACATATACATGATCATATAATCAATAGAATACATTGACATGAATAAGGTCCTACTGTATAGCACAGGGAACTAAGTTCAATATCTTGTAACAAACTGTAACGGAAAAGAATCTGAAAAGGAATATATATATATATATATACACATATACATATATGTGTATATATATATATATCTGAATCACTTTGCTGTACTCCAGAAACTAACACAATTTTGTAAATCTACTATACTTCAAATAAATAAATAAAATTTAAAAAAGAATACATTGAAATGAATATCTAATATTATTTCTTAAACATATATCTTGTCTGCTTCTTCTTCCAAGTTCCTTCAAGCCAGTCAACCTGCCCATACTGTAAATTGGGAAGAATCAATATTTTTTTCTCTCCCTTCTCTGCAGATTACCGAGGGGGTGGAGTGTAAGGGGTGGGAGGGTAGGATCTCTGCTTGAACTCTGCCCCTCGATTTCTGTACAACGCATTTAGCACTTACCATAAAGTCTCAGGGACGAGAAGGGAACATTAGAGACCATCCAGTTATCTAACTAAAACTTAGATCCGATCCTGTGATTTCCCTACTTTGAAACTGCCCTTGGGCCTCCTGCCTAGCCCCTCAGGTCCCTCTGCCCGTCACCTCCTGTCTCCTGCACCCAGACACCCATTGCTCCCTTACCCTATCCCAAACCTCAAAGCTTAAGCCACTCCAAGGTATTACTGCTCTGACAAAGCCGCCTCTTTCAAGCCTCCTGCCTGTGGACCCGATGATCCCTCAGCTTGGAACTGCCATGAATAGCCCAACCCCCTTCCTGGGCACCTAATCCCACTTGTCAGCCTTGGAGATGCATACAGCTCAGGTCCCTCTGGCTCTGTGAGCCCCGGGTCCCCTCAGGCAGGGTGAATCCCACATTCTTCCGTCCCAGAGCCCTCAGTTCAAACTCCTCGTCTGTCCTCCACTAGACTGTGAGTATCTCCATGAAAGAGCCTGCCTAATTCACCTTTGCCACCTAACAGAGAGCTTAGCGCTATGTCCAGCACTTGGTAAATACTTGTTGAATGAACAAACTGAGTCAACATCCCACTCATTGTGCCAAGTCTCACTGTACTATCCCTGAGAGCATCCAGCCTCTGCCTGACCTCCTCCCACCATGGGTCAAGCTCCTAACCGAGGAGGTTCCATTTTACATGTCTCTGTCTCTGCCCTCCACTTCATCCCCCAGCAGTCTGCAGAGGAGCAAGAGAGAAAAAAATGGTTGGCTCTTTTCAATCAGACAGTATTCACTAGGAGGGCAGGGACTCCTCTTTGTCTAAAACTAGATCCATAGTAAAGCATGCTATAGATGATTATTAGCAAGAAGGGGCAATTGATTGGAGGTGGGGATTAGAGAGAGAGAAGATGATGAGACAATAGAAGGTGCATTTTGAGGTATTCAGTCTGAGGGCACTGGGAAGATGGTGGTGCAGCCAACAGATATGATGGGGGTTCACTTGGGAGTGAGGAAAGACCATGGGACTTCCAGCTTGAGAGGATAGGAAAAATGTCTGGTTAGAGCTGAAGATCTTACTTAAGATCACGCAGCTAGCTGGGAGTGGGGGATGGGGTAGGGAGGCTGGTCTCTTGCCTCCCAGGTCAGTGGTTGGTTTGTTTTTGTACCACAGCTTGTCAAAGGACTTGACGGAATCAAAGCATTTTCAGTATATTTTTTTCTCTGTCAATTTGTATTTATGGACAAATGACATTCTAACAACAATAAAGGGAATTGGGAAAGAGCTAAGAAAATCACAAAACAGTACATCCCCAAACACCCTAAACACATCATCTGTATTCATTTGTTCCTGTTCCTGTTCTCATTCTGATCAGTTTGTGTGCATGCATACTTTTACATAATTTTAGGCCTAGCGTACAGACTATTTTGTATTCTGCTTTTATTATATTATAAAAACTTTCTGAGTTGCTACATAATCTTCATAATGAGTATTTTAACAGCTGCATCATATTCCATTAAATGGATATCCCATAATTAATAAAAGTTCTTTATTGTTGAACATTTAGTTTTTTGTACATTTTCTTTATTATGAATGTTGCTACAGAGAACAGTTTCCTTTATATGGCTTTTTCCTTCAGTGGAATGATTACCTTAGAATAAAACCATTCCTTCACCCAACATTTATTGAGTGCCTACTCTGTGTCAAGCTCTGTATTATGAGCCAGGGAAATAGAGATAATTAAGATCTAGTTCCTGCTCTCAAGGAATTCACATTACAATGGGAGAGGCAGGCTGGGAGGAGGGGACGGAAAGCCAGGAGAAGATCTTCAGAGGAAAGATGGTGGCGAGGCAGTTTGGAACACGAAGGGCTGTTAAAGCTTAAGAATTTGGACTTTAACCTGTAGGTAGACAATAGGGAGCCGCTGAAAGATTTTAAAGAGGACGGGATCAGCTTTGTGCTTTAGAAAGATAACTCTGACTGCTCCTTGTAGAATGGTTTGAAGGAAGTGTGAGTGGCTTGGAGGAGATGGGCCAGGGCTGTTTCAACAACACAAGCAAGAAACAGAAGGGTGGGACCCAGGTCTGTGATTGTGGGGAGGAGGAGGAGGAGGAGGGGGGAAATTCAAAAGACATTGCAGATGGAGTATTGGCAGGATCTGACTGGGAAATGACGTTTGTGCAGCGGTGAGGGACAAGGAGGTAATTAGGATGATTCCCAGTTTTCTGGCTTGGTGACTCAGTGGTACATTCACTGGGAACTACTGAGGGGGAGGGGGCACCAGCTGGAGATGTTTTATAGACACAAGTCTGAGCTCAGGTATATGGTCTGGGCTGGAGACTCCCGTTTGGGAGAACTGGTACATCTGTGCTTAGTCCATGGGAGCGGTTGGCAGTAGCTGTTGGAAAGGCAACACTGTGTTAAGAGTCTGAACACTTTGATAGTGGTGTATGTGTATTGCCAAAAACCTTCCTCAGAGCATCCTTGCAATTTTACTATACTCGTGTCAGCCTGGTAATCACTTATTTTTAACTTTTACTAACGTAATTGTTTTAATTTGCACTTCAAAAAATCACTAGTGAGGTTAAACATTTTGCCATACACTTCTTTACTCGTTCCATTACCCCTTGTGTGAAGTATCTCTGCCCATTAATCTTTGGGGGACGTGTTTTTTAAAAAATATTTATGTATTTATTTGGCTGCACTGTGTCTTAGTTGCGGCATGCGGGATCTTTAGTTGAGGCATGCGGGATCTTTAGATGTGGCATGTGGGATGGAACCCAGGCCCCCTGCATTGGGAGCTTGGAGTCTTAACCACTGGACCACCAGGGAAGTCCCTGAGGGATGTGTTTTTCTGATCAATTTGCATGAGTGCTTTATAGATCACAGAAATTCATCTTTTGTCATATTTGAGGCAGATATTTTTACCAATTAGTTACTTTCCTTTTGGTTATATTTTTCTATGTACAAAGTTTCAAAGTTTTATATAGCCAGATCTGTTGATCTTTTCTCTTGTAATTTCTTCTCGTCATTTCAAAGCTTAGAAGGTTACCCTCAGTTCAAAGATCTGCTAAATACTCAATTCTATTTAATAACATGTATTTAATTCTTTATCAACTTGGGGTTGATAAAGATAAATAGAATAAAAGATAAACTGAAAAAAATCTAGTTTTTCCCCAAATGCCGAATCAATTTTCTCACTGTAATATATTGAATGATCTTTGTTTTCTCTGTTGTTTTGTAAGAACTGCTTTAGCATTTCATAAATGAAATCATGTAGTGCATGGTGAGTAGGGAACTGAGATGTACATCCCCAGCATCCTGTCCCAGATTGCCAGAGGGAAGTTATGTGTATGAGTGGTTCATGTTCATAAGTCACACCAAGAGTGGAGCGGTACAAGCCCTTCACTCTCCATCTTAAAGAGTAACGTTTCATGCCTCAGATTCCCTGATCAACTTACTGTCAGCAATCGATGAACCAGCACAGGCTTCTCCTCACTTTCTCACATTGCTGGGAGACAGTGAGGCAGAATGGAAAGAGCACAGTTTAAATCTATCTCTGTGTGCCCTTGAGCAAATGGCTTAATCTCTCTGAACCACAGATGCCTTATCTGGAAAATAGGGATAACCATACTTACTTCTCAGTTTGTTGTAAGAATCAGAGATGATGTATCAAATGCATAGAACATAGTGACTCAGTCAATGAATTAGTGCTCCAATTCCCTCCTGACCACTTCTGGCTACTTCCTTCTGAAACTTATTTTTTTTCAACAGCTTTATTGAGGAATAATTGACATACAATAAATGGCACATATTTAAAGTATACAGTTTGACAAATTTTGATGTGCGTATACACCCAATGCAACCATCATCACAAATAAGATAGTGAAATTCCATCAGCCCCAAGTTTCCTCACGTCTCATTGTAACCCCTCACTCCAGCTCCTCCCCCTGCACTCCCAGGCAACTGCTGATCTGCTTTCTGTCACTATTGATTAATTTGCATTTTCTAGAATTTTGCATAAATGGAAATCTTCTAGTCTGTACTCTATTTTTTTTGTCTAGCATCTTTTTTATTTATTATTATTTATTATTTTTATTTTTTTGCCGTACGCGGGCCTCTCACTATTGTGGCCTCTCCTGCTACGGAGCACAGGCTCTGGATGCGCAGGTTCAGCGGCCATGGCTCACGGGCCCAGCCACTCCGCGGCATGTGGGATCCTCCCAGACCGGGGCACGAATCCGTGTCCCCTGCATCGGCAGGCGGACTCTCAACCACTGTGCCACCAGGGAAGCCCTGTCTAGCATCTTTCACTCAGCATAATTATTTTGAAATTCATCCATGTTGTTGCATGCATCAATAGTTTATTATTTTATTGCTGAATAGTACCTCATTGTATATGTCATATAGTACATTTATGTATATATACATATACACACGGATATATGTGTGTATACCACAATTAATTTATCCATTCACCTTTGGATAGACATTTGGGTTGTTCCCAGTTTGGGGCAATTACAGATAAAGCTGCTATGAACATTTCTATACAAGTCTTTTTATGAACAAATGTTTTTATTTCTCTTGGTGAATACCTACAGGTGGAATGGCTAGGTCATATGGTAGATGTATGTTTAACTTTTTGAAAAAATTGCCAAACTGTTTTCCAAAGAGGTTTATTATTTTACATTCCCATTAACAGTGTTTCAGTTACTCCATATCCTCACCAACATATGTTAAGATCAGTCTTTAATTTATTTTTTTTATTGGGGTAAACTATACATAAGATTTACCACCTTGACCATTTTAAAATGTACTTTTAGGGGACTTCCCTGGTGGTCTAGTTGTTAAGACTCCATGCTTCTACTGCAGGGGGCATGGGTTTGATCTCTGGTCAGGGAACTAAGATCCCGCATGCTGCTCAGCGCGCGGTGAAAACATAAAAACAAACAAACAAAAATAAAATGTACATTTAAGTGGTATTAAATACATTCACATCGAAAAGATACATGCACCCCAATGTTCACAGCAGCACTATTTACAATAGCCAAGACATGGAAGCAACCTAAATGTCCATCAACAGATGAATGGATAAAGAAGATGTGGTACATATAGACAATGTAATATTACTCACCTATAAAAAAAAGTATGAAATAATAGCATTTGCAGCAACATGGATGGACCTAGATAGAGATTATCATACTAAGTGCAGTAAGTCAGACAGAGAAAGTCAACTATCATATCATATCACTTATATGTGGAATCTAAAATATGATACAAATGAACTTATTTCTGAAACAGAAACAGACTCAGAGACATTAAAAAGAAACTTATGGTTACCAAAGGGGAAAAGTGGGAGGAGGGATAAATTAGGAGTTTGGGATTAACAGATACAAACTACTATATATAAAATAGATAAACAACAAGGTCCTATTGTATAGCACAGGGAAATATATTCAAAATCTTGTAATAACCTATAATGGAAAAGAATATGAAAAGGAATATATATATATATATAACTGAATCACTTTACTGTACACCAGAAACTAACACAACATTGTAAATCAACTATACTTGAATAGGTTTTTTAAAAAAATACATTCACCATGTTGTGAAATCATCACCATTATTCATTTTCAGAACCTTTTCATCTTTCCAAACAGAAACTCTGTACCCCTTAAGCAGTAGTTCCCCTTTCCCCCCTTCTCCTAAACTCCTTGTAACCTCTATTCTACTTTTTCTATGTGAATCTGCCTATTCTAAGTATCTTATATAAGTGGAATCATAAAATATTTGTCCTTTTGTATCTGGCTTATTTCACTTAGCATAAAGTTTTCAAGGTTCGAGACGTAGAGCTGAGTGACTGAGGCCACGAACAAGATGCCGGTGGCCGTGGGCCCCTATGGACAGTCACAGCCAAGCTGCTTCGACCGCGTGAAGATGGGCTTTGTGATGGGTTGTGCCGTGGGCATGGCAGCCGGGGCGCTCTTCGGCACCTTTTCCTGTCTCAGGATCAGAATGCGGGGTCGGGAGCTGATGGGCGGCATCGGGAAAACCATGATGCAGAGTGGCGGCACCTTTGGCACATTCATGGCCATTGGGATGGGCATCCGGTGCTAATCAGGGCAGTGGTTGCCCACAACATCCACCCCCTCCCATCATTCCCAGCCCATGTACTATAATAAAACAAGTCTGAGTATTCTGGAAAAAAAAAAAAAAGTTTTCAAGGTTCATCCGTATTGTAGCATGTTTCAGAATTTCACTGCTTTTTTTTTTTTACATCTTTATTGGAGTATAATTGCTTCACAATGGTGCGTTAGTTTCTGCTTTATAACAAAGTGAATCAGTTATACATATACACATGTTCCCATATCTCTTCCCTCTTGCGTCTCCCTCCCTCCCACCCTCCCTATCCCACATTCACTGCTTTTTAAGTCTGAATAATATTCCATTGCTTGTATACACTGCAGTTTGTCCATTCTCTGTTGATGGACACGGATTGTTTCCACCTTTTGGATATTATGAATACTGCTGCAATAAACATTGGTGTACAAGTATCTGAGTTGCTTCTCTCATTTCTTTTGGGTCTATACCTAGAAGCAGAATTGCTGGATCATATGGTAATTCTATGTTTAAGTTTTTGAGGAACTGCCAAATTGTTTTCCATAATGGCATTTACACTCCCATCAGCAATGCACAAGAGTTCCAGATTTCTCCACGTCTTCACCAACACTTGTTATTTTCCATTAAAAAAATAATAGCCACCCTAATGGATGAGAAATTATACCTCATTGTGATTTTGATTTGCATTTCCGTAATGATTAGTGATGTTGAGCATCTTTTCATGTGCTTATTAGCCATTTGTATATCTTCTTGGAGAAATATCTAATTCAAGTCCATTGCCTATTTCTGAATTGGGTTGTCTGTTTTTTAAAATTGTTGAGTTGTAGGAGTTCTTTAAATATTCTGGATACTAATTCCTTATCAGATATATGATTTGCAAATATTTTCTCCCATTCTGTGGGTTGTTTTTCACTGCCTGGAGTTCTTTGATCCACAAATGTTTTTATTTATTTTTTATTTTTATTTTTATTTTTTTTGCGGTACGCGGACCTCTCACTGTTGTGGCCTCTCCCGTTGCGGAGCACAGGCTCCGGACGCGCAGGCTCAACGGCCATGGCTCACGGGCCCAGCCGCTGCGCGGCAATGTGGGATCCTCCCGGACTGGGGCACGAACCCGCATCCCCTGCATCGGCAGGCGGACTCTCAACCACTGCGCCACCAGGGAAGCCCTGTGTTAACTTTTTAATATGAAACAAGATATGGATAGAGGTTCATTTTATTCTTATGGATATCCAATTGTTCCAGAACTATTTGTTGAAAAGATAATTCCCTTTGGTTACTTTTGGTTACTTCTTCATTAAACTTTAAAACAGTTCTTTCTTTTTTTTTTAACATCTTTATTGGAGTATAACTGCTTTACAATGATGTGTTAGTTTCTGCCCTATAACAAAGTGAATCAGTTATGCATATACATATGTCTCCATATCTCTTCCCTCTTGCGTCTCTCTCCCTCCCATCCTCTCTATCCCACCCCTCCAGGTGGTCACAAAGCACCGAGTTGATCTCCCTGTGCTATGCGGCTGCTTCCCACCAGCTATCCACCTTATGTAAAACAGTTCTTTTTAATCACATAAGTCACAGATGAATATATTCTCCTTGTAAAATATAAAATCATTTTTGACCACTTTTATATCCAATCAGGCTCCCCCCAACACTCCCCACCAGGTAACAGCTCTAATGACATCAATTTGAAGTGTATCCTTCCAGGTCTCTTTCTATGTATGGAGATAAATTTCTGTATATGTATATGTGTATATATATATGCAGTATTGTATGTTTAGATAGGATCATCCCATGTGTATCATTCTGAATTTAGCTTTTTGGTACATAAAAACACTTGTCACAGATCTTTCCATGTTAGAACATAGTGATTTACTTCATTTTTTTTAGCTGTTTCATAGGATTCCATAGTACCACTATACCTTCCTTTGTTTCACCATCGCCTTATTGATGAATATTTAGGTAGTTTTCATTTTTTTCTACTGCTACAAACAATGCTGTAGATGAGCATCCCTGAACCTGCTTTTGGCGCACATGTGTGTTTCCCTAGGTAGATATCGAGAAGGGGAATTTATGCAACAAATACATATATAACACTTACTGTATGCTAAGTTCTCTTCTAAATGCTTTACATATGTGAATTCAGTTAATCCTCACAACAAGCCCATGTTTTTATCCTCGTTTTACAGATTAGGAAACCAAGGCACAGAGAGGTTAAACAATTTACCAAAGGTCACACAGCTGGTCAATAGCAGGGCCAGGATTTGAACTCAGATAGTTTGGTTCCAGAGTTCAGTTTGCTGGGTCATAGGGCATGGATATTTTTAAAGACCTGCCAAATTAGCCTCCAAAGAGACTGTATGAATTGCACGCCCATCAGCAGTGTATGAGAGTATTCATTTCCCTTCACCCTTACTAACATGTAAAACTTTAAAAATAGCATTTTTACTGATTATTAATAATAGTGTGTAACAACTAATATTTATTGAATATTTAATATGTTCTAGCATTCTGCTAAGCACTCCATATGCTTTCTCTTCACCTCACTTTGCTTTAGTTTTCCTGATAGTATCCTCTCTGCTGATATGTATTAATTAGTATGTTTGTTTATTGCCTTTCTCTCCCCACTAGTGTCACCTCTATGAGGGCAAAGATTTTTGTCTGTCTTGTTCATTGCTTTCCTCAACACCTGGAACTAAGTATTTGTTGACTGACTGAATAAATGAATGAAAACAATTTTATGGGGACTTCCCTGGCAGTCCAGTGGTTAACCCTCTACGTTTCCATTGCAGGGGGCCTGGGTTCATCCTTGGTCAGGGAACCAAGATCCTGCATGCAGTGCTGCACGGCCAAAAAAAATAGTTTATATATGATTTTTTTGTGTGTATTTAACAAAACAGCTACTAATTTTTTTAGGAAATAAATACTTATTAAGTGTTTGGGCCTAACAACAACAACAACAAAACCCAAACCATTTTATGAACGTGGAAATCAAGACTCAAAGAGATTAAGTAACTCACCCAAACTTCCACTAGCTCACGGTGGAGCTGGATTTAGAAGCCAGTCTAATTCCAGTGTTTGTCTGTGCTCTTGTTTAGCCTCCCGGAATCTGTTTTCCGTTTCCATTTCTATAATTATGTTATTTCATGGATGTTATATACATGGAATCATGCAGCATGTATCCTTTAGATATTGGCTGTATTTCATTCAGCATAATTTCCTTGATGTTCATCCAAGTTGTTCATTCCCTTTTATTGCTGAATAGTATTCCATGGTATGGATGTACCACTGTTTGTTTAACCCAGGGAAGCATATCTGAGTGGTTTCCAGTTTGGGGCTTTTAGGAATAAAGCTGTTACAAACATTTGTGTACAGGTTTTTGTGTGGACATAAATTTTCATATCTCTGAGACAAATGTCCAAGACTGCAAGTGCTGGGTTGTATGGTAAGGGCATGTTTACTTTGATTAAAACTGCCATATTTGGGACTTCACTGTTGGCGCAGTGGTTAAGAATCCACCGGCCAATGCAGGGGACACAAGTTCGAGCCCTGGTCCGGTAACTAAGCCCATGCACCACAACTACTGAGCCTGTGCTCTAGAGTCTGCAAGCCACAACTACTGAGCCCATGTGCCACAACTACTGAAGCCTGGGTGCCTAGAGCCTGTGCTCCTCAACAAGAAAAGCCACCACAATGAGAAGCCCGTGCACTGCAACGAAGAGTAGCCCCTGCTCACTGCAACTAGAGGAAGCCCATGCATAGCAACGAAGACCCAACGCAGCCAAAAATAAATTAATTAATTTAAAAAACCCCCAAACCTGCCATATTCTATGTCACAGTGGCTGTACCAGTTAACATTCCCACCAACAATGTGTGAGTGATCCAGTTTCTCTGCATCCTTTTCAGCATCTGGGGTTGTCACTAATTTTTATTTTTTATTTTATTTTTAAAATAAATTTATTTATTTTACTTTTGGCTGTGTTGGGTCTTCGTTGCTGTGTGCGGGCTTTCTCTAGTTGTGGTGAGTGGGGGCTACTCTTCATTGCGGTGCACGGGCTTCTCACTGCCGTGGCTTCTCTTGTTGCAGAGCACCAGCTCTAGGTGCATGGCCTTCAGTACTTGTGGCGCACGGGCTTAGCTGCTCCGTGGCATGTGGGGTCTTCCCGGACCAGGGCTCGAACCCGTGTCCCCTGCATTGGCAGGTGGACTCTTAACCACTGCGCCACCAGGGAAGCCCACTAATTTTTATTTTAACCATTCTGACAGGTGAGTAGTAATATCTCATTGTAGTTTTTTTTAAAACATCTTAATTGGAGTATAATTGCTTTATAATGGTGTGTTAGTTTCTGCTGTATAACAAAGTGAGTCAGTTATACGTATACATATATCCCCATATCCCCTCCCTCTTGTGTCTCCCTCCCATCCTCCCTATCCCACCCCTCTAGGTGGTCACAAAGCACCAAGCTGATCTCCCTGTGCTATGCGGCTGCTTCCCACTGGCTATCTATTTTACATTTGGTAGTGTATATATAAGTTTATGCCACTCTTTCACTTCGTCCCAGTTTACCCTTCCCCCTCCCCGTACCCTCAAGTCCATTCTCTACGCCTGCGTCTTTATTCCTGTCCTGCTCCTAGGTTCGTGAGAACCATTATTTTTCTTTTTTAGATTCCACATATGTGTGTTAGCATACGGTATTTATTTTTCTCTTTCTGACTTACTTCACTCTGTATGACAGACTCTAGGTCCATCCACCTCACTACAAATAACTCAATTTCATCTCTTTTTATGGCTGAGTAATATTCCATTGTATATATGTGCCACATCTTCTTTATCCATTCATCTGTCGATGGACACTTAGGTTCCATGTCCTGGCTATTGTAAATAGTGCTGCAATGAATATTGTGGTACATGTCTTTTTTTGAATTACAGTTTTTTCAGGGTATATGCCCAGTAGTGGGATTGCTGGGTCATATGGTAGTTCTATTTTTAGTTTTTTAAGGAAACTCCATACTGTTCTCCACAGTGGCTGTATCAATTTACATTCCCACCAACAGTGCAAGAGGGTTCCATTTTGTCCACACCCTCTCCAGCATTTATTGTTTGTAGATTTTTTGATGATGGCCATTCTGACCGGTGTAAGTTGATACCTCATTGTAGTTTTGATTTGCATTTCTCTAATGATTTGTGATGTTGAGCATCCTTGTTTGTTTTGTTAGTTTTTGTTTTGTTGTGTTTGTTGGCAATCTGTATATCTTCTTTGGAGAAATGTCTGTTTAGGTCTTCTGCCCATTTTTGGATTGGGTTGTTTGGTTTTTTCATATTGAGCTACATGAGCTGCTTGTATATTTTGGAGATTAATCCTTTGTCCATTGATTCGTTTGCAAATATCTTCTCCCATTCTGAGGGTCGTCTTTTCGTTTTGTTTATGGTTTCCTTTGCTGTGCAAAAGCTTTTATGTTTCATTAGGTTCCACTTGTTTATTTTTGTTTTTATTTCCCTTATTCTAGGAGGTGGGTCAGAAAGGATCTTGCTGTGATTTATGACATAGAGTGTTCTGCCTGTGTTTTCCTCTAAGAGTTTTATAGTGTCCGGCTTTACATTTAGGTCTTTAATCCATTTTGAGTTTACTTTTGTGTATGGTGTTAGGGAGTGATCTAATCTCATACTTTTACATGTACCTGTCCAGTTTTCCCAGCAACACTTATTGAAGGGGCCGTCCTTTCTCCACTGTACATTCCTGCCTCCTTTATCAAAGATAAGGTGACCATATGTGCGTGGGTTTACCTCTGGGCTTTCTATCCTGTTCCATTGATCTATATTTCTGTAGTTTTAATTTACATTTCCTTAATGGCTGATACTGAACATCTTTTCGTGTGCTTATTTGCCATCTGTATATCCTCTTCAGTGAAATATCTGTGCAAGTCTTTTGCCCATTTTCTAATTGGATTGTTTGTTTTTTTATTGTCAAATTTGGGGGATTCTTTACATATGCTAATTTTGAGGGTGCTTTATGTAGTCTAGGTGCTAGTCATTTGTCAAAAGTGGTTTAGAGGTATATTCTCCCAGTCTATAGCTTGTCTTTTCATCCTCTTCACATAGATTTCACAGAGCAAAAGTTTTTACTTTGGGCAAGATTGAAATTATCAATTTTTCCTTTTATGGATTGTGCTTTTGGTGTCAAGTAAGAATTCTTCACCTAACCTTAAGTTTTGAGGATTATTTTCTATGTTTTTTTTCCTAAAATTGTGCAGTATGTTTTACAATCTAATCAGTTACCAACTTGAGTTAATTTTTTTATATGATATCCAATTGCTCCAGCAGCATTCTTTGAAAAGGCTATCCCTCCTCCTTTCAACTGCTTTTGCACCTTTGTCAAAAATCATTTGGTTATATTTGTGTGAGTCTATTTCTGGGTTCTCTATTCTGTTCTATTGATCTTTCTATGTGTCTCTCTTTCCACCAGTATCACACTGTCTTAATTACTGTAGCTATATAGTAAGTCTTAACATCGATTAAAGTGATTCTTCCCACTTTCTTCTTCTTTAATTATTATTATTGTTGTTATTATTCTTTTGGCCGCACCGCGTGGCTTGTGGGATCCTAGCTCCCCAACCAGGGATCAAACCCGGGCCCTCGGCAGTGAAAGGGCGGAGTCCCAACCACTGGACTGCCGGAAAATTCCCCACTTTATTCTTCTTTAACAAAATTGTTTTAGCCGCTCTAGTTCCTTTGCCTTTCTCTATAAATTTTGGAATAAGTATGAAAAAATACTACAAAAAAAAAACTTGCTGAGATTTTGATAGAAATTGCATGAAATTTGTAAACCTATTTAGATCTTCTTTGATTTCTTTCACCAATATATTTTAATTTTCAGCATACAGATCCTGACCAGGTTTCATACATAGTAGATAGTAATTGTAAATGGTACTGTCACGCCCTAAATTTCGGCTTCCATGTGTTCATCACTAATATATAAAAATGCAGTTGCCTTTTTTGTGTTGATCTTGTATCTTTTGAGCTTGCTGAACTCACTTATTAGTTCTAGGAGTGTTTTTGTAGATTGCTTGGGATTCTCTACATAGCCAATCATACCATTAGCAAATAGGGAAATTTTTTCTTTCTTTCTTTCTTTCTTCCTTTCTGTTTTCTTTCTTTCCTTCTTTCTATCTGTATGCTTTTTATTTCTTTTTCTTGCTTAACTGCACTTGCCTTACTTCCAGTGTTATGTTGAATAAGAACGATGAATGTATATCCTTGTCTTGTTCCTGATCTTAGAGAGAAATCATTTAGTTTTTCTCCGTTAAGTATAATGCTAGCTGTAGGGTTTTTATGTTTTTTTATGAGATGCTCTTTATGAGGTTGAGAAAATTCTACTCTATTCCTAGTGTACTGAGAGGTAATTTTCTCTTTTTAAATCATGATTTGGTGTTGGATTTTGTCAAATGCTTTTTCTGCATTAACTGATATGGTCATATGTTTTTTCTTCTTTAGTCTGCTGATATGGTAAATTACATTGATTGAATTTTGAATGATGAACCAACCTTGCTTACCTGGAATAAGTCTCACTTGGTCATGGTGTATTATATTTTTTATATATTATTGGATTGGATTTGTTAAATTTTTGTTTAGAAATTTTGCAACTAAGTTCAGGAGAGATATTGGTCTGCAGTTTTCTTCTTGTGTGTGTTGTCCTTGTCTGGTTTTGGGATCATGGTAGTACTTGGGAGGTATTTCCTCCTCTTATTTTCTGGAAGACATTGTGTAAAATTGGTGTTAATTCTTCTTTGAATATTTCATAAAGTTGTTCAGTGAAAAAAATCTGGGTCTAGAGATTTCTTTTCCAGGAGCTCTTTAATTAATCAAATGCAATCTCTTTAGTGGTTATAGGACTATTAAGATTATCTATGTCATCTTGGTCAAGTTTTGGTAGCTTTGGGTTTTGAGGAATTAGTCCTTTTCTTCTACATTGAATTCATGAGCATGAAGTTGTTTGTAGTATTCCCTTATTATCCCTTTAATAGCTTCAGAATCAGCAGTGATAGCCCCTGTTTCATTCCTGATATTGGTAATTTATGTTTTCTCTCTTTTTATTTGTGTCAGTCTTGCTAGAGGTTTGTCAATTTTATTGATTTTTTTTCTGAAGAACTAGCTTTTTGTTTCATTGATTTTCTCCATTGTTTTTCCATTTTCAATTTCATTGATTTCTTCTCTTAACTTTATTATTTCCTTCTTTTGCTTGGTTTGGGTTTATTTTGCTCTACTTTTTCTTGGTTCTTGAGGTAAGAATAGACTATTGGTTTGAAACCTTCCCTCTTTTTCTAATGCAAGCATTTAGTGTTATAAATTTCCCTCTTGGCTTTAGCTACACTCCACAAATTTTTATTTTTTATATAAATTTATTTATTTATTTTTTGGCTGTGTTGGGTCTTCGTTGCTGCACGCAGGCTTTCTCTAGTTGCGGCAAGTGGGGGCTACTCTTCGTTGCGGTGCATGGGCTTCTCATTGTGGTGGCTTCTCTTGTTGTGGAGCATGGGCTCTAGGCACACGGGCTTCAGTAGTTGTGGCATGCAGGCTCAGTAGTTGCGGTGCACGGCCTCAGTTGCTCTGCGGCATGTGGGATCTTCCCAGACCAGGGCTTGAACCCGTGTCCCCGGCATTGGCAGGTGGATTCTTAAACGCTACACCACCAGGGAAGTCCCTCCACAAATCTTGATATGTCATATTCTCATTTTCATTCAGCTCAATACGTCTTTTAAAATTTTCCTTTGAGACTTCCTTTTTGACCCATAGATTATTTAGAAGTACGTTGTTTAGTTTCCATGTGTTTGGAGATTTTGTTATCTTTGTTATTGATTTCTAGATTGAGTCCACTGTAGCTGGAGAACATACTCTAGTTGCAGATCTGTCTCTTGCATTGCAGAGCTCCCAGTTTTTGCTTCATGTATTTTGAAGCTTTGTTGCCAGTGCATACACATTTAGGATTCCTATGTCTTCTTGGTGGATTGACCCATTTAACATAACGTAGTGTCTCTCTTTGTCCTTAGTAATTTTCTTTGCCCTGAAGTCTACTTTATATGATATTAATATAGCCACTTCTGCTTTTTAAAAAATTAATGTTGGGAATTCCCTGGCAGTCCAGTGGTTAGGACTTCATGTTCTCACTGCCGAGTGTCCGGGTTCAATCCCTGGGTGGGGAGCTAAGATCCCACAAGCCGTGCAGCCAAAAAAAATTAATGTTTGCGTGATATATCTTGTTTTTCATCCTTTTACTTTTTTTTTTTTTTGCAGTACGCGGGCCTCTTACTGTTGTGGCCTCTCCTGTTGTGGAGCACAGGCTCCGGACGTGCAGGCTCAGCGGCCATGGCTCACGGGCCCAGCCGCTCGACGGCATGTGGGATCTTCCCAGACCGGGGCACGAACCCGCGTCCCCTGCATCGGCAGGCGGACTCTCAACCACTGCGCCACCAGGGAAGCCCCATCCTTTTACTTTCAACCTACATATGTTGCTATGTTTCTTCTAGACAGCATATAGTTGGGTTGTGGGATGGTGTGGTTTTCCACTCTACTTTTCTCTTTCTCTTAATTGGTATATTTAGTCTACTTACATTTAAGTGATTATTGGTATGTCAGGGCTTTAGTCAGACATTTTGTTTTCCGTGTCTCATTCTTTTGTTTATTCAAGTAATTTATTTATTAAATTGAAGTGTAGTTGACTTACAATATCTTTTGTTTATTTTTGCTTGCATTCCTGTGAGTTACTTGAACATAGTTTAGAGTTCTATTTGGATTTACTTATAATGATTCTGAATCTGTATAGTGCTTTGTTTAGTTTTCTTAGTACTTGCTCTAGGTAGTATCATAAACACACATAACTTATCATAGCTTACTGCTGTTTTAGTGGGTTCAGATTGACTAGGTTCTATTGATCTGTCTTCAAGGTCACTGATTCTACCATCTGTCATTTCCACTCCATTATTGAGTCTATCCAGTGAGTTTTATGATGGCTGCCTTAAAATCCTTGTCAGGTAATGCCAACATCTGATTCATCTTGGTATTGGTGTCAGTTGATTGTCTTTTCTCATTCGAATTGTGGTTTTCCTGTCTTTTGCTATGATGAGTGACTTTCTATTGTATCCTGAACATTTTGGTTATGTTAGGAGACTCTTGATCCCATTTCAATCTTCTATTTTAGTAGGCAGTTACCTGTTTAGGTTTAGTATGTACGTTTTAGTCTACTTCTGTGGGTTGTAGTTCAAGTGACAGTTTAGTTTTCCAAGCCCTTGCAATGCTATTTTTGTCTGCTTCATTCTTCTGTTGTCTGTGGGGCTCCTGCTCCATCCTTGCTGGTGCTATCTGCAGTGGCAGAAGGCACTTCCCTGAGCTGCTTGTTTTTGCTGGGTGATCTTCTGAGGGAAGAGGAAGTTGCTGAAGCCACTGTACCTGCGTCTCCTTATGCCACTGATTCAGTGGAGGGTAGGAAGATACAGGGCTACTGCTACCACTGCACGTAAATCAGGCTTCCTGCTGGTTTCCCAGTTCTGGAGTGGGGACTGAGACAGTCCAAAGCTTTGCTGCTGCAAGCAGATCAGACCACCACCTGGAGCTCTGGTTGTGGAGCAGAGCTTAGGTCCCCCAACTAGGTCTCTGTTGGGCTTCTCCTTTCCCAATTCCTGTGTGTGTGTGTGTGTGTGTGTGTGTGTGTGTGTGCGCGTGCATGTGTGTGTGTGTTTGTGGGGGGGGGTTGCTGTTGGTGGTTTGCCATTGCAGGCCTCTTTGGCACCCAGTATGTGGAAGATTAAAAAAACAACTGAGGAAACTCACCATGTTGTCATTCCTCAAGTCCTGAAGTTTCTAGCCTGCTTTCCTGCTTTCAGAGCCTTTTCGTCATTGTCTGTTGAATAATTTCTAGCATGTACAGTTCTATTTGAAGAAGAGGAACAGAGAAAAGTGAGTCTACATCATCTTGCTCTGGAACCAGAAGTCCCCTAGTGTAGTTTTAAAATACACTTCTTTTAGTATGAGTGAATTTGAGCATCTTTTGATAAGTTTTAAAGTCATTTAAATTTCTTTTTCTGTATTTCACTTTGCTATTATTTGCTATTATTTGCTCATTTTTATATTGGGTTGAAGGTCTTTGACGTCTTGCTTTGTAAGAGTTGTTTTCATATTCATTATGAGTTGCATATATTTTCTCAAGCCTGTCACTTGCCTTTTGATTTTAACTTTTTTTTGTTTCTTTTTTTTTGCCATAAACTTTTTTTTTCGATGTAGGGTTTTGTGTCATTCTTGGAAAGGTCTCCTCATATCAAGATTTTCTTTTTAAATCCCCTCATATTTTCTTCTAGTACTTTTATGGTTTCATTTTTTAAAAAATATATATTTATTTATTTGGCCATGCCGGGTCTTAGTTGCAGCACGCGGGATCTTCATTGCTGTGTGTGGGGTCTTCCTTGTGGCATGCAAGATCATTATTTTAGTTGCGGCATGAAGGATCTTTTAGTTGCGGCAACTGGAATCATTAGTTGTGGCATGCATTATCTTTAGTGGCTGGCGTGTAAACCCTTAGCTGTGGCATGTGAGATCTAGTTCCCTGACCAGGGATCGAGCCCGGGCCCCCTGCATTGGGAGCGTGGAGTCTTAGCCACTGGACCACCAGGGAAGTCCCTCATTTTTTATTTTTAAATCTTTGGTCCATCTGGAAATAATTTTGGTGTCCAGTATGAGCTAGTGCATCCAGTCATCCCAAAGCATTTATTGAATAGTTCCTCATTTCCTCTCTACTTTGAAATGCTAACTTAAAAATTGTGGTAAAAAAACACATAAAGGATTGACCATCTTAAGCTTTTGTTTTTTTTTTTGGCTGCACTGCGCAGCTTGCAGGATCTTAGTTCCCCGACTGGGGATCAAACCTGGGCCCACAGCAATGAAAATGCCAAGTCTTAACCACTGGACCGCTAGGGAATTCCCATCTTAACCACTTTTAAGTGTGTAGTTCAGTAGTGTTATCACATTGTTGTGCAACAGAGTTCTAGAACTTTTTTATCTTACAAAAGTGAACCTCTAGGGACTTCCCCGATGGTGCAGTGGTTAAGAATCCACCTGCCAATGCAGGGGACACAGGTTTGAGCCCTGGCCCCGGAAGGTCCCACATGGCACGGAGCAACTGAGCCCGTGCGCCACAACTACTGGGCCCATACGCCTAGATCCCGTGCTCCGCAACGAGAGAAGCCACTGCAATGAAAAGGCCATGTGCTGCAATGAAGAGTAGCCCCTGCTCGCCACAACTAGAGAAAGCCCTTGCGCAGCAACAAAGACCCAACACAGCACCCCCCCAAAAAAAAAATCAAAAGTGAAGCTCTCTAATCATTGAACAACAACTTCCCATTGAAATGCTACTTTTTCATCATAGACTAATTTCCTGTCTTTGTTATTTTTTGCCTGGACCATTGTAACAGCTTTCTAGCATCACCATAATTCCAATCTTTCATGCACACTGTAGCCTGATTCATTTTCCTCATGCAAGCTCTGACCACAACACTCCTTTATTCAAAATCTTCAGAAGCCCTCTTGGATACTGCAATTGAAATTAAGTCCCCCATTTGCAGCAACATGGATGGATCTAGAGATTATTATACTAAGTGAAGTAAGTCAGACAAGGAAAGACAAATATCGTATGATATCGCTTATATGTAGAATCTAAAAAAATATGATACAAATGAATGTATATACAAAACAGAAACAGACCCACAGACATACAAAACAAACTTCGGGTTAACAAAGGGGAAAGGGGTGGGAGCGATAAATTAGGAGTTTGGGATTAACATATACACAGTACTATGTATAAAATGGGTAACCAACAAGGACCTACTGTATAGCACAGGGAACTATACTCAGTATCTTGTAATAACCTATAGCGGAAAAGAATCTGAAAAGGTTACATATGTAACTGAATCACTTTGCTGTACAACTGAAATTAACACATTGTAAATCAACTATATTTCAATAAAATTTTTTTAAAAAGAAATTAAATTCCCCATTGCACTCTTTCATAGCACCTATACCTTTTGTTCCTGTCACTTCTCAGGATTTATGGTTTTAATGATCTGCATGATTATTTGACTGTTGTTGATCTCCTTGCTAAACTTCAAACTTCATGAGAGCAAGGGCAATGTGCTCGTCGCCTATGCCCAGATGCTTTGTGCATGCCTGGTATATAGTAGGTGCTCAGTCCATGTTTGTGGAATGATACTCCCCTTGCTTGTGGAATAAAGTAGAAGCAACTGCAAAATCTGATCCTAACTTACCTTCTCTCAGCCTTCTGCCCTTCAAGGAAGTCAAGCTGCTGCACTTTCTGCCGTTCGTTGAAAAAGCCATGGGCTTCCTAACGGTTGGTTCTGGTTTACACCATGTCCTGATTTATCTTTTAGTTTGTGCTCTAGTTGTTCCCTGTGCCTGAAGGCCATGCCCTCCCCTCAGTCCCCTAACACAATTGCTGCCTTATGGAAATACAATGTATCCTTCGAGACCATGGCTGTCTCTGCCACTGGACTGTGAGTTCCTTGAGAGCTGAACAGGGTCCCCCACATTTGTCCCCAGGGAGCAGCACAGCTCCTGGCCTCTAGGAGGCACTCTTGCTTACACATCCTCACCTGCTCCCAGGCTACAAGCTCCTTGTGGGTAGGCAACGTTCCTTACCTGTGTGTATCTGGGAACCTTGCTTCCTAGCCCCTAGGACCTGGCCCAGGGTGAGGCTTGGAGTTGGCTCAGGAATTTCCTGGAGACCTAATGAACGTGCCTGGTCTTGTTGTGAGAGGCCTGAACATGAAATGGTGGGGCAGGGGCAGAGGCTTCCTTGCCTTCCCCCAACTGTACTCTGTGATGTCCGCCCCCCCCATCATGCCCCTTCTCCAGCAATAAATGATTACCACCCTACACGCTCACCCTGCCTCCCCAGATCCCTTAGGACCCCATGTCTTCCTGTTCACAGCCTTAGACAAATCTAACCATACATCTTCAGCAGGATCATTCTAAAAATCAAAGTTGGTTAATTCTTTGCTTTCCTGCAAATTTCCAGAGAGGCTCCACAAGCCACAGGGCTGGTGGTACCAAGGATAAAGGCGCACTCCCAGCTTGGCCTAGAAGGCCCTTTGAGCCCAGCCTCTTGCAAACTTCTTTCTAGTCCCCTCCTCTCACACCCCGTCCCAGCCCTATGACCCTGCTTGCTAAGCTCCAGTTGTGTAGCTAGTACAGACCCTTTCATGAACATGCACTTACATAACAGCTTTACCCCTCACTCATTCTTTCTTTGGCTGACTCTGGTCTTGTTTTTAAACCCAATTGTTTTTGTGGGTAGATAAGTCTTTGTGTAAAGGCACAGAGCAAGGCCAGCGAGGATGCACCACAAACAGATAAACAGTTGCTACCTCAGTGGAGGGCAAGAGGCGATCAGGATTGAGGGAGAGAGCTGGTCAAAGGGTATTTTCGCTTTATCTGTAGAGTTTCTACTTTTCACAAAGAGATTGGATCATGTATTTATTACTTGTGAGATATCAAAACAAACAAATGAACCAGTTCAATACCAGGAAGCTTTCCCCAGACTTCCCAGGCAGATGGAGCTGTTTCCTTTTCTGGGATCGAATAGGACCTTCCGCCTGTGTTATAGGAAATACTGTTTTATTGTAATTTGTTGATGCCTTCCTCCTTCTAGATGGGGGACTCCCTCAATGGTACAAACCTTAATTTATGCTCCTGATACTTAGCAGAGTGCCTGGCCCAGAGCAGATGCTCAGGGAATGCTCAATCCAATGCCTTGCCTCTTTCGGTGGGCTCCTTCGAAAGCATTTTCTAGGGGACAGGCCCCATGCTAGTCCTGAAAAGCTGATTAGTTTTCACAGTGTCCAAGGAAGAATGTCTCTGGGAGTCTGAAATGTGGGTAGAGGAGCCTCTAGGCTCTTCGGTTGTGTCAATGAGGACAGGGCTGGATTCCACACCAGCCCCATGCCCCCACCTGCCCCCTTCCACCTCAAGGCTGGGATCCAGTTCAATGCTGCCGTCCTGTCACTTGGCATGCTTCTAAAGCTACTGCCTCCTCAGCAGTTAATCTAAGGGCAACAGATATATCCCCAAATGTTGACCTTGTCGAGCCCAGCTCCGATCTATGTCTCTAAAATGGAGGCCAGCTCAGAGAAATGGGCTGTCCCCATACAGTGTGGGCCAGAGTTAGGGGACACATGTCCCAGGCATGGAGGTGGGGCTTGAGCAACTGTCTGAAGGACTTGAAGGCATCTAAAATCTCAGTTTAACGGTCTGTAGCTTTTGCAATTTTCCAGAGAAATCTGAGCTCCCAGGTCATAGGATCCTTCTTGGGTCATACTTATTGCCCAAGGGCAAAAAGGCAAGGAGTGGCCTTACTGCATCATCTGGATTGGTTCTAGAGATGGGGTGGGGGTGCCTTTTAGAGTTGGTGAAGCATGTGCCACGTGGCTAGGGCAACCCTTTAGACTTGGATGCACAAGTGGCCAGGATGCTATAGAAGGGTCTGGATCAGCCTTTCTTCCAAGAATGCTCCCAACCAGCCCCTGTCATCAACCTCGAATAGGACAGTGTTCCTGGGGTCTTAAGGCAGTGAGGCTAGGTACTTGGACTCCTGGAGATATAATGGCAGTGGTGATGGAAGTGGCAGCAGGAATTCAGTGAGGAGCCTCCCCTCCCCACCCCCCGACCCCACCTCGGTCTTCCCCATTCCTCCCATCCAGCCCAGCTCCCTCCCAGCTATCCACCAGCAACCCCACCATGGGTCTCAGGCGACCACACCATGGGTCTCAGAATTGCTAAAAGAATGTCAGACCATGCCACACCCCATTAGACCTCAATGAAGAGCACCTCCAGTTGGACCATCTCTTGTAAGTAACTTTTATTTTTATTTACAACAGAATTGGTGGCTTTATTCCTCCATCTTTAGGAACAGTTGGCATCAGCAGCCAGATGGAAAGTCTGCAGTGAAGTCAAATTCATTCTGTCCCAGCCACAGCTCCGGAAGCTCATTGGCTCGGTCCAGTCCCAGTTCCACCACCAGTGACATCAGCACCTCCTCATCCACCGGGTCTGAATCGATGATGGCAGAGCTCTGGGCACCAGCAGAAGGAGAGAGTGACCCCGCCCCTCCCGCCTGAGCCCCGAAGCCCCAGTTTGGCAGGGGCCCTGCCTCTCCAGGTTGGCCCGGAGTGGCGGCGGCCATCCCATGATACTGGCTATTAAGTTTCTGCAGCTGCATACTGGCCAGCAGGTGAGGGGCGGGGTTCAGGTTGAAGGGTGGGGGTTTAGTGGGAGGGGCGGCAGTAGGAGAGCTTATTGGAGATGGAGATCCCGAGGAACTAGCAGAAGCCCCATTGGCCTTGGTTCCATTTGAGGTTACCCCGGGGTAGTGCAGGATGGCCACTGCTTTGCGATCTTTCACCGCCAGGTTAGAGTAGGCCAGAGAGCTCATCTCTGGGTTGGCATCCTAGAAGACAGAGAAAGGCAGAGTATGGTACCCCTGCTCCAGGCTTTGTTTCTCACCATTCATCAGGCCCAAAAAGTGCTTCATCAGGGGCTAGTGGTGGGGAAGTAGCAAGAAGGCCCCCGGAAAGGTAGGCTCCTTTCCTAGCTCGAGTTAGGCTCAAGTATCCTCCTGCCACCTTGGCTCCAAGCACTGTGCTCAGGCCTAAGTCCTCATGCTGGGCACCCGTCATCCTAAATGAGTTCACTGCTTTCGTCTCCGTCCCCTGACTCTGCCTTCAGCTCGCCATTCTACAAATGGGATCTCATTGTCCCTCTTCTCAGCCTCACTTTAATCCGTTGAGACAATGGAGCAGTTTTTTTCGAATTCTGCTTCTCTTCTCCATTCTCTGCCATCTTTCAATACCCCTAGTGGGTTCAAAGTGACCATGTTTAAGTAGAAGCTATTTTCATTCTCTCCCAAGAAAGCCCTGCTGTCTCCAGTCTGCTAAAGGACACCAGATACCCCAGCCAGGAGGGCCTACCACATGGCCCCGGCCCTGGCCTGGTTGTCTTTCCGGCTCCAGTGTCTCCGACTGTAAAATGGCAAAAGTTACCTCCTTCATAGGTGAGGTGCCACCCTTGACATCAAGTGCAGGCCTCGACATAGTTGGCATTTCAGAGCCTTGGCAGAAGTTGGATAAATTGGTGGGAGGTGATGCTGCCAGCTGGAGCTGTTGTGCTGTATGTGAGGGAGAAGAGGTAATAAGGGCAAAGGCTTTATTGACCAAGCAGGTACTAGCAAAGCCCAAAGCTGGGCCACTCCACACAGCTACAAGGCAAGGATGGTGACGGGTTAGACCCAAGACCAGAGACCACCTGAGCAGAGGGAGGAGATCCAGTTGGAACTTTTGCCTGAGGCAGGAAAGGTGCTAGATTTGGCCAGGTGCTGCCCAGACAGCCAGCTACCCACATCACCAAGAGGGGACACATATGACCGTTTCCTCATGCCAGTGATGTCAGAGCCCCAAGTGGGGTGCACTCTTCCTGATTCTGAGGACAGCAATGTCCCTGAGTAAGTAGCACACTGTCTCAAAGGGCCACAGGCATTCAGATTGGAGGCATTTAGGCCTCCACCAGAACTGGGAGAAAGTAGGAAGGAGTCAGGGCGAGGAAGACCTAGAAAGCTGGGGGCTGCTACCCAGAGAAGGAATAGGTCCCCAAAGCAAATGTCATGGGGCTCCAAAGTCCTGCCTCAGCCATGGTTTCGTGTGAGAGAAGCTGGGATGATCAGGGTAGTCTGGGGGCTCTGAAGTAGCCAGAGAGCAGCTAGGGATGTCTCAATTTCCTCCACACCACAAGCCCCCTCCAAGACAGACCTGGCAGCAGCACTTGGTTTTCGCAGGACACCTGCTCTGAGCCCAGACACACTCATCTGTAGTGACAGGTGGGCATAATTCTTCCCGGAGGGAAACTGAGGTACAGAGGTTCAACAGCTTTCCCATCAGGTGGCAGTGGCTATGGGAGCAGGAGCCAGCACTCCTGTGCCCACATGCCTCATCTGACCGCTGGCCAAATCATCATACCTAGAATGATTCAAATGGCTCCTGAAGAAATGATCCCCTAGGTCAAATGCCAAAGGGATAAGATAAGGGGATGAAGGGAAAAGAATCTCCCCAAACCAGAAAATAATAATAATAAACAATCTCTGAAGACTCTAAAGTTATTTTCCCAGAAGCTTTTTTTTAAAGCCCCATATATTCTAGCCTTCATGATGAATTAGAGATGTAGAATTTCACATTTATAAATACCTCCTGGCCCAAAGAATCTTCAGCATCTTCAAAAGTCTCTAATCTTTCCAACAAGGCTAGAATTCTCTGTGACACCTCCCTCCCCCAGTGGTCATTAAGAATCTGCTCAGACCCTTCTAGAAAGTGGGCACTTACTACCCCTCTTTATCATCTCTGCACCGCTTACTTGTAGGGGAGGGAGGCAAGAAAAATAGAAAAAGGAAGGGGGGCAGAAAACACAAGAAAACAATCGGTTGCTGGGTCTGCCACCACTGCTTGATTGGAGCCCTGTTTCTTCTCTGAGGCAACCAGAGAATATTTCAAGCCAGTGATTACAAGACAAGGAATCTAATCCATGTCGTCTTCAAGAGCCCAGCACCTTCAGTATCAAGCAATTTTCATGTCCTAAGAAAAATGTCGGGAGGGGGGTGGCTGTCCATCCTTTCCTGTTCCTATCCAGCCTTTCTTCTTTCTTTATGCTACCAAGTACCCGAATGTGCATAAGAAAAAAACAAACAGCAGCAACAACAAAAAGAAACAGAAAGAGGAGGAAAAAAAGAAAAAGGAAAAAAGAGAGAGGGAGTGCAAGAGAAAAGTATCTCTGTTCTGATATCAGTTCCTGGGGAAGACCATTTTACCACGTCTCCCCCTTCAGGCTGTGAGCTCCCCTAGGCAGGACCCTGTTTCCATTCAGATCTGTTGCCTCCCATCGCCGCTTCCCCCTCCACCAGCCCCGACCCCCGGCCTGGGTCTGTGCTCCATAGGCGCTCAGTAAGTGTTGTTGTATCCGTCTGAAGAGGCAACCGCATCTCGATCGGAATCCTTGCCCCTGCTTCCCCGATTTCGTCTCCCCTCTGCCACCCAGCCCATTCGAAGGCAAAACGTGGCAGCACAGAAACGTCCCAGCTCTCTCTCCAAGCCTCGAGCCGACCACTGCGAAACAGCTGCGAGAGACGGCTGGGCAACCCAGAGCAACAAGTGCCTCGTCTCCTGCGGGTGCCTCGCGGGCCCGGGCCACCAGTTCCCGGTCCCGCAGCCCGCCCTCCTTCACAGACCGTCCCGTGGGCCGGCAGCCCCCTATCGCCTAGATGAGGGTGGGAAAGGGAGAGGAAGAAGAGAGAAGGGAGAGGCAGGTAGGGGGGTCGCGTCTTTGACCTGTTGGGGGACCAAAAGTTAAAATGGCACCAACCGGATGGCTCCATCTCGATTGCTATTTTCTCACTCAGGAGAAATTTAAAAATCCAAACAGTACTGCGGCTTGGCTTGGATGCGCTCTAACCAGACCAGTCAGTTTCGCCACCTGAAAACTAAAGGCCCGTTGTTTGCGGACAGCTCGGCCGCCCTCCTCGCCACATCCCAGGTGGAGCCGCTGGAGCTGGGGGCGGCCGGGAACATCCCTGCACGGTGGACCGCGAGCACCCAGGCCGCCAGGGCCCCGAGCGTCCGATCCCGCGAGTGCCGTATCAGGAACCGATCGTGGAGACAGGATAGACAGGCGGGGAGGGGCCCGGGGTCTCGGCCTCCCCGGCGAGTTTGGGGCCCCGCGGTGCTACCGCGCGCGGGGGCGCACTCCAGCGCCGGCTGCGGCCACTCCCGCGCCTCACCAACACTTACTGAGCGCCCGCAGAGCACCCGACGCGGCCGCGGGCTGAGCCTACCCCCTAGCCAAGTCGCCTGTGGTCAGTGCTATCACTCCGCTACGAGAAGAGTGAGAGGCTCGGAGAGGTTCGGTAACTTGCCCAAGGTCACAGCGCTAGAAAGTGGCGGAGCCGGGATTCGCAGCCAGGTCTGTCTGCCTCCAAGTCCGGCGCTTGGCGAGGCAGGGACTCCGTGCGCGGCCCGGCCCCGCCGCCGGCGTTTATAGGCAGAGGGGTGTGTGCGTGTGTGTGCGTGGGGGAGGGGGGCGTGAGTATGGGGGAGAGCAGAGGTCGACCAGGCAGTAGAGGCAAGTTGCCCAAATTCTCTAACTTCCATCCCTCAATTCCGCTGAACTCGGTCCGAAAAGCCCCTCTCGCCTTCAGACCCCGAAGGAAACCTGAGCTTTGTGCAGCCCCAGAGCCGGAGCGTCCACATGCGGTCCGGGCGATTAGCAAAGTCGGTGGAAGCCAAGCTGGAGAAAGCGCGGGCGCGGGGAGAAAAGGTGCTGCTGTCTCCCCAGGAGAAGCGGGCGCTTGGCCCGGCCGGCCGGCAGGCGGGCGCGCTGGCGAGCGAGCCGGTTCGCTGGCTGGCGGGCGGGCGGGCGGCGGCCCCTCCGCCCCCCCAGCAGAGCAGCTTTCAAACAGAAAACAAGTCCCCCAAAGACCCCCGGCCCGCCCGGCCCCCGCCCGCTCCCTGCGCCCGCTCCGCTGGAGTCCCCGGCCCAGCCGCCCAGCCCACCGCCCTACCGGGCGGCCCGGCTTACCTCCGCGAAGCCGCCTGCCCTGGAGAGAGGGAAGCGCGGAGCCTGGTGAGCCGCGGGCGCAGCGGCGGAGCCCCCAGCCCCTGGCACGCACGCCGCCACCGCCGCCGCGAGCCGGTCGCGCTCAGTGCCACCCGACCCCGGGGCGCCTGGGAAAAGCCCGCACCACCGCGCCGCGCCGCCGCCGCACCTCACCGTGCTGCGCCAAGCAGCCCCGGCCCGCGCCCGTGCCCGCCCGCCCGCCCGCAGCTTCGGCGCCTGACTCCGGGGCGGTGGCGGTGGCGGTGGCGGTAGCAGCCACCGCGCTCCCTTCCCGGCGCGGGGGAACCGGGTCTCAAGCCCCCATTGCCGCCCGGAGAGCCCTGACGCACACGCACACGGGAGCAGGCTGGCCTCGGCTAGGAATCCCAGGAAGGACAGACCCTTTCCCCCCTTTTTCTCTCCCCCCTCCCAATTTCCACGTCTTTATAACCGGCTTAGGGCATTATTAGCACATGTCCTGGCTCGTGGGCGAGTTGGTGGCAAAATCTGAACTGGATACTCACCGAGGGCCAGAGCGGGTGCTGCGCCTTCCTCAGCCCTCTTCCTCCTCGCCAGGAACGACCCTTCTCCGGCGGGCTGTGGGCGGGCAGCCGGGCGGAGCGAGCCTCTTCTCGGCAGCTCAGCGGTGCCCCTTCTGCAGCTGTGCCGCTGGGAACATTTTATAGCGGCGGCTGGCGTGTGTGGCCCTTTAAAGGCGCTCGAGCTGGTGCAGTCACCGCGGATCGTGTGAAAGCGAAGGGCCGGCTGGGGAACGGAGTCCGAGCGGCTCCGCGGGTCCGGCGGCGCCGGGGACCGGCCACGGCTCCCGGGGTGCGGCTGGCGGGCCCAGGCCGTGGTCGCCCCGAGCCCCGAGCCCCCGGCCGACGCCTGCGCTTCTAAAGCGGGCGGGGGCCCGGGCCCCGGGCACAGTCTCTCCCCACCGCCCTGCATGGACTTGCCCAATAAATTCCACTTAGTAATTTCGCTGAGGCGAGGGAGAGCTGTTAGTGTCTGTTTTCTGACCTAAATCTAGAGGGTGGTCAGAGCGGGCTTCAGGGAGTTGGGGGGAGAGCTATGGGCTCAGGAAATGACCTGGGGGAGGAGGACGAACAAGGGACGGGGTCCAAGGGGCACGATTTGGGTTTTCTGCAGGGCTTTCTCGGAGTCTGTCTGCTCCCTTTGGGCTGCACCATCTCCCTGGTTGAAGGGCCGAGGCTGGGAGTCCCTTTCCCCTTAAAGTCGCCAGATTCCAGGCAGAGCTTCTTGGAGGGCCTATCCGTCCCGCAGCGGTGGCTTCCTTCGAAGACCTGAGCTGGGATTGGGTTCAAGGGATTCTCTCTTGTGGTTATCCAGGGCTGAAGGAGGCTGGCGGGTTGCGACGTGGAGATAAGTCACGGATCGTGGGGCCAGGTGCAGCTCACGAGGCACAGCCGAAAGGCCAAGAGCAGGCAGCAGGGTATGAAGAGCTTGCCCCGGGGCTCGCGGGGACGACTCCTGCGTTCCCAGTATGACAGGTTATTTTATTATCATTATATAATCATTCCAGGTAATAAGAATAACATTTTGCATTAGGAGCACATCTTTCTCGGGTTAGGATGTTATCTTACAAATCTCCTCGGAAAAGAGGTCCGGGTCTTCTGCTTCATTTCAGTCATGCTCCTCCTGGCCAACAAGCTCCCATCTCGCCTCTTACAGGAAGGCCACCAGGACTACCCTTCTACCAAACTCTCTTTTCTTGGCCCCTTTCAGCAATAACTACTCAGTTTACAGTGTTTATAAAACATGCTCTTTTTTAAAAGTCCTGATGTTAAGAAAAAAGGGGGGAGGGAATGTCATGAAGTCATTTTCACTGTGTATGTGTTCTGTCTTCTTAATTGGATTTGAAGACCTAAAGGTCTTTTCCTTTTCTTCTTTCTTTCCCACTTTTTCTCTTCTTTTCTTTCTTTCTTATTCTTTTTCTTTAGTACCCCAAAGTGCCCTGCATTTGCTCTTTGAACAAAGTTCTGTTTGTCGATGGACTGACCGGCTTACTGACGTAAAGATGAGGAGCAAACAGAGGGACAGATCAAGGCCCTTCCTTGACGCCTGGAGTAAGCTGGGGCCAGTGCTCTGGACGCCAGGTAAACCCATTCCCCAGCCCCCAAAGCTATCTTGCCTGTCTCCCTTCCTTCCCCTCACCCTGCCTCAACACAAACCCCAGTAACAATCACATCCCACACACCATCCTTGCACTTTCTCACTTTGCACAAAGATTGTAGGTCGTGCCCAGTTTCCTTCTGATAAAAGGCGAGATCTATCGGGACCCTAAAACCCTACAAAGTTTGCTTGTGAAATACACCCTCAAGCCATCTTGGTGTTTGCCTGACGTGAGCGACCCCGGGCTTTCGAATTGTGTTTTGCTAATTTGGACCTCCGACCTACCCTCCCCCTCAGCCCCCGCTCGGGAGAGGGTCTGGAAACCGCGACAGCGTCTCTGCGGAAGGCTCCGGATCCGGGAGGTGGCGGATCCGCCCTCCATCTATTGGATGGCTCCCAGGCCAATTGTTAGAAAGAGGCATATGTTCATCTCGGCTTCTGGAGTGTCTCCGGAGCAGTTGCTCAACAGCCAGCCCCCTCCCCCATCCGGACCATTGAAGGGCAGAAAAAGGAGCGCCCTCCGCCACATTTCTCTTTGCCCACATGCCAGAAAGGGTCTCCCCACTGGTAACTTCCTGTCATCTCCACTGTCCACCTCCTTGGGAGCAGGAAAGAGAGGGGCTATGGGCACTCAGCTTTGGAGCACAAAAGCCACCCTTTTCCTTTGGGGGGCAGATGGAAGGGGAGGTTAGTCTCAGAGGCAGGGAGAGAGCAAAGGAGACATTTGCATTTCTCTGCAAATATGCCCTGGATCACTGACTTCCCAGTCGGTTCCAGCAGAGCTCAGAGCTCTCCGCTGAACTCTTATCTCTAACTTGGCAACTAGACTGCGAGCTCGCAAACCAAGGAGAGGACAGGGATGATCACCCAGCAAGAACCTTCTGTGCTCCAGCATTGGACCTGGCATGTTCCCAACCATCATCTCACTTAATTCCCACGCCCTGTGAGGTAGGGTTTACCAAAGGTGAAAAGGAGTCCCAGAGATTGTTCAAGTTCACACAGCCAGGAGGTCCGGTGTTTGAATCCAGGTTAGGCTGAGTGTAGAGTCCTCACCCTCACCCCTGCATCTTGCTGCCTGGGAGGGTAAGGGGGCATCTAAACTGTGGTCAAGAGTACAGGTTCAGGGGTCAGTCCTCCTGGGTTTAAATCCCTACTCTGCCATTTACTAGCTCTGTGATCTTAAGCCAAATGGCTTCATTCTTCAGGCCTCAGTTTTCCCATCTGTTAAATGGGGATTATAATGGGAGCAACTCCGTGGGCTTGTTGCAAGGATCAAAGGAAAAGCTTGGGTTGATGCCTGCTGTGTAGTAAGTGGTCCACAAATGCTGTGCCTTCTGATTCTTTTCCTTTTGCCTCCTAGTCCTGCCTCAGCTTACACACTTCAGGTTCAATAATACTTGCTGACTGATTAATTAAAAAACCAGGCTGTGAGGGGATGAAGCAGGTCTATAAACTCAGGAAGGGGAGAAAGAGGAAAATGCAGGTTTGTTCTCAAAATCCCACCTTCCAGAACCAAGGGCTGTCTGAGCCTTATGATGGGAGCAAATTACGGAGCAAAAAAAGACCATGACTTTTTACAGGACAGCCCGTATGCATACAGAGTGGTCTCTAGAAACATATACAATAAGTGTGTAGAAAAGTTAAAAAGCACACATTGCCACGTGGCTTGCAGGATCTCAGTTCAAACCCCGACCAGGGATCAAACCCCAGACAACAGCAGTGAAAGGCTGGAGTCCTAACCACTAGGCCACCAGGGATCTCCCATAAAAGCACAGGTCTTTGTTTAAGAATGTTTGGAGCAGAATTGTTTGTAATAGTGAAAAATGGAAAGCAATTTAAATGTCCATGGTGAAGGAGCGGCCCTTGGTACCTTGATACTAAAAAACATTGTTTTTAAATCCTGATTTCAAAAACTCTTTTATTCATGGGAAAATGTTCACAACAAAATATTAACTAAAAAAAAGACACAGGGTACAAAGTTGCATAAATATGATGCCAAGTTGCAAAGGGCACAAAGAGCAGAAAATTAAGTACTCACTGTTTCCAACCATGTATGAATATGGGTAATGAAGCAATGGTCAGGAAAACAACAGTGTCAGGCGGGTGGTAGGATTGTGAGGCATTTTTTTTTTCTTTTCTCTGTTATGCAATATGATTATATTATTCTTATAATTTACTATAAGTTTATAGTTAATGGACTGCGTAAACAGTATGCTTCTACTATTGTTAAAATTATTTGTGCATAGAAAAAATATTGAAAGAATATACACCAAAATAGGGACTTCCCTGGTGGTCCAGTGGTTAAGACTCCGCACTTCCAATGCAGGGGGCACAGGTTTGATCCCTGGTTGGGGAACTAAGATCCCACATGCTGCGGGGTGTGGCCCACCCCCCCAAAAAAGTATCTTAAGGAAAAAAAAAAACCTAGAAAAAAACAAACAGAACACCAAAATGTTAACAGTGATTATAATTGAATGGTGGGATTATGGATGATATTTTTCTTTTCCTTTATTTTTCTGCTATAAGATTATATTATTTTCTTACAATTAAAACAGGTGCATAATTTGAAAAGTGCGTAATCAGTACAATCCCACTGGTGTTAACAGTATGGCTGTAAATTGAAAAAAATGGGAAGGAAATGTATTAAAATATTAACAGTTTTTATATTAAGTGGTAAAGGATTATGATTCTTCTTTAATATGATTTTATTACTTTTATAGTTAAAATAAAATGAATACTTACGAATGGCATATACAGTAGGATCCCACTTTTGTTAAAAATGTATATATATGTGGGTGTGCATAGAATAAATAATAGACGACTCCAAAATGTGGTTGTCTCTGGGTGGTAGGGTTATGGGTGATTTTTGTTTTCTCTCTTTTTAAAAAAAATTTTATTGGAGTATAGTTGATTTACAATGTTGTGTTAGTTTCAGCTGTACTGTTTTCTCTTTTATACAGGATTTCTTCATTTTCCAAATTTTTTACAGCTATCATGTATTATCTTTTAGTTATGAAAAATGTAAAAAAGAATTCAATACTGAAGTATTTATGGGAAAAAAGGGCATGTCTGGGATTTGCTTTAAAATATTCCAGTGGGGATGGGAGAAAAGTGGATGGGGATATAGAAAAAAATGCGATGATAATTGTTGAAGAGGGGTACATGGGCCTTCATTATAATGTTTACTTGTGATTATGTTTGAAAAGTTCCATAAATACTTTTTAAAAAGCATTTTCACATCCATTATCTTATAATCTTATGCCAACCCTGTGGGGTTGATTATCTCCATTTTGTAGAAAACCAGAGGTTTTCAAGAGGTGAAGTCACTTGCCCAACCTGTCACACAGTTGGGAAGTGAGACAGTAGGCTTGACTTGGGGCTCCTCACTCCAAGCCCAGGGCTCCCCACCACATCCCAGTTGCTGCTTCTTTATAACAATTTTAAAAAATTAACATTTCGTCTGGCGATAAATGTCATAATTGTTCCCTGCACAGAAATTGGAAATAACAGAAAAGCACCAGGAGGAAAACATCATAACCCACCGGCATCATAGAAAGACCCTTTGGTGTCTGGTCATGCAGACTTTATCCCTGCTGTCTCTTACTCCAGAGGTAATGGGTGGGGCAAACATCGTAAATGCAGTAGGAGTGGTGAGTCATTCCTAATGGGCTGGTGAGTGAAGCTGCAGCTGTTTGGGGACCCCATCATGTGTGAGGGGCTCAGGAGATGGTCAGTCCTAGCCACCGCCTCCCATCCTTCCTTCGTGCCCCCTCCAGATACTGCAGTCTGGATCACAGTTCTTTCCTGTATTCTTCCTTCTCCTGTAGGATCTCAAGGACTACAAGTCCATTTGGGAAGTCAGGGTGGCCTCTCTCCCCTTATTTCATCTGGAGACCCTGCCCAGAAGCCCCCTTGGGATCCTGCAAGTCTGCAACCACACCGAGTGCGGTTGTGCCTCCATTTCCCCATCTGGAAGATGCTAGTGAGAATAGCAGACCGGTTAGCCTCTGCCAGGGAGTGATGAGCTAACGTCTGTAGCGCTTTCCAGCCCCTCGGAGCAAGGTGCCGGAGCCTCCCCAGCGCCTCGCCTGCCGCTGCCAGCCTGAGTGAGCGCCTGGGCCTGGCTGCCCCGCGCCGAGGGAGCGGTCGCATTCCTCTGCCCCAGGCCAGCGGGCTTGGACCCGCACTCGCTTCTGCTCCTGTGTTAAAAGAAAAAAAAAGGAGGAGAATTGAAAAGAAGAGAGGATGAAGAAGAAGAGGGGAACAGGGAACAAGATTAGTCCTGGGGAAATGGCCTTGAGAAACAGAAAACAGAAGAGAGCAGGGAGATAACAGGGCATCCTTGGGCACTCCAGTCAGCTTCAGAGATTGTAGCCTTGGTTTCCTGTTTACACAGGGGGGTGGGGAAGTTTGGAAAGGGCCAACAACTGGGGCCAGTCGAATTGATTCCCTACTTGATTTCCTGTTATTTGTACATAATGGGAAAACCTCAAATATATGCAAACAGCTTCGGCCACCCAGCCTCTCACATCCTTCATGGCTCCGCCCACTTCAGGCTTTGGGGATGTCATTCCAGTATATGCCCCTTCTCTGTGCTCCCTCCTGGCATTTAACTTCACAAGAGGCCTAGGAAGTCAGCACTATCACCCCATTTTAGAGAGAAAGGCACTGAGCCCAGAGAGGTGAAATAACAGGCCCAAGATTGCAAAACTAGTAAGCAGCGGAGCTGAGATGCACAACAGAGTGGGACTCACCCCTAAGGCCAAACTCTCCCTCTAGGCTCCCTGCTCCTCTGTTATCGGTGTCTATGCTCTTCTTGCTTCTAGAACGGATGCTCGGCCTCTCCCACTGCAGTTGGTGGTCAATGTGTGTGGGGCAGAAGGTATTCGTGGCCCAGCTTGAGAGAGAGACCCTTGAGGGGGGAGCCCAGTTAAGGTATGCGGCAGGAGTCTCCAGGGATGAGGTGCGGGTTGGGAGAGGGCTGCAGCCCGAGGATGGCAAAGACGACTCTGAAAAATATTATCTAGGGAAAAGCACAAGGTTCAAAGGCAGGGAGGGAGAAAGGTGCTGATGTCGGGGAGAAAGAGACACAGCTGGGCCAGCCAGGCCCTGGGCTGTTTGGGTGACAGCAGTGAAGCTGGAGGCCTTGGGAAGGTGTGAGGTTTTTGTGGGGGAAGAGAAACTCTGCTTTAAGCATGTTTAGTTTAAGCTGTTGGCAGAACATCCAAGTGGAAATAGCTTGCACACAGCCAGGAATATAGGACTGGAAAGAAAGTGTGAGGTTGTGTCAGAAAGAGCAATTGGCAGGATGACTTTCGGCCAAACTGGGGGGAACGTTCCCCTGCGTCTCTCCGCAAGCACAGAGAGGGGCTTTCTCCTCAGGCGCAGGACACTGGTGCTTCACTGCAGTGCTCCTTTCCTCTGCTCACCGCAGACCCTAGAGCCCAGCACAGTCGTGCTACAGGCTTCAAATCCCTAAAGGGCGCTGTGAAGGGATCTCAGTCCATAAATTTCCCCATGCCACGGAGTGACAGGGGCCTCATCTTACTTTGCTAAATACATTTTGGCTGGGCCTCAACATACCAGGCCTTCCCTCGATTCACTTCAGCTTCTAGAACACAAGTCTTTGGGGTCTTGTGTACTCTCTCTTTTCTGCCACCCGCCACTTTTAGGACAGCACAGCTGACTTCATCCTTCAGAAGGTGAGGCCATTTTAGTCTGGCCTTGATTCCTGCAGCATCAGGCTGAAACTGCTCCCCTCACCTGAGCCCTGAAGTGATGTGGCAGCCCCTTGGCCCCCAATCTCATGTCTGTGCTGGGAGTACTACCCTGCCCTTGTCTCTCTTGGGCTCTGGGGTCCTGCTTTCCCAGCCTCCCAACATTCAATCGCATCTGAGACCTCAGACTTCCACTCATGATCCATCATGGACCCCACAATCCTCTAGTCAGAGCCCTGCTGGCATGGAGAAGTCTCCCAGCTTGGGAGACTTCCCTGATTGCCTCTGGGGTTGGCTCAGACAAACATGGCTGTGTGAATGTGGTTAGGGTGCATCTCACATGTACAACCTGGGGGACTGGAAAGGTTTCCCTGGATCCCCACAGCCACAGATGCTTATCCTTTTGGAGATCAGCAATCAGAGCTGGAGACAGATGGAGGATCTAAGGTAGCTCAGGGGGTCAGGGTGCAGACTCTGCTGCCAGCCACGAGGAGAGGACCACAGGCCCAGTGACCCAAGGTCCCTCTGCTGGCTCCACACTGAGACGATGCCCTCCGCCAGCACATCCAGGTTCCTTGTGCCAATCACAAAAAGGCACCTCCTCTGGGAGGACCAAGTAGTAACAGGTGCTGCTCCCTCTGGGATTTACACAACCCTCACCCCGGGGCACGCGGCTTTGCAGGAGGAACACAGGCTGAATTTCAGGGGTCCCTGTGTGGGGTATGATCTGAACAAACATATTCGGAAGCCCTGCAAAGGGATGAGCCTGGATGAGCACATGGCTGATGTTCCTGCAGTGGCCTAGCACCCCTAAGAATGCCACCTCAGGGGCTTCCCTGGTGGCGCAGCGGTTGAGAGTCCGCCTGCCGATGCAGGGGACGCGGGTTCGTGCCCCGGTCCGGGAAGATCCCACGTGCCGTGGAGCGGTTGGGCCCGTGGGCCATGGCCGCTGAGCCTGCGCGTCCGGAGCCTGTGCCTCACAACGGGAGAGGCCACAACAGTGAGAGGCCCGCATACCGCAAAAAAAAAAAAAAAAAAAAAAAAAGAATGCCACCTCAGGAGAGTTTTATCCCTCCCAGCTCTGATGAAAAACATCAGTGGTAACGTTTCCTGGGCACTTAACTAGGTGACAGACCCTCACTGTTCTTAGTGTTCCATATTTATTCTCTCCTCGAATCCCCGCCAACAACCTGAGGTGCTGGGCGACTACTATTGTTACCTCATCTCTATTTTTCTGATAGGAAAATTGAGGCACAGAGATGTTAGGCAGCTTGCCTGTGTCCTACACCCTGTTAGTTTTGGCCTGAAGATTCAAACCAGGCCCCAGAGCCTCTGCTAGGGACCAGTGGGCCTCACTGTCTGCTAAGTAACATAATGTCTGCTGGGACCTGCCCCTTATAGTTCCTAAAGGACTTTCCCACCCGTGAGCAGGGTTGATTCACAGCCCCTTCTCCCCCACTGAGTCATCGCTATTATTATCAATCCCATTTTACAGAAGGAGGCTCAGAGAGATGAGGCAACCTTGCTGAGGTCACACAGCTAGCAAATGAGGATGTTGGGATTTGAATCCAGTTCTGCCTGCTTCTATCTCCCTTTCTTGCTCTCTAGCTACCCCCCACCCCAAGGTTCTTGCCTTTCCTCAAAACTGAATGTCAGAGCCAGTGGGGCCTGGAAAGATGACCTCATCTGAACCTCACACTGTTACAGAGGAGGAAGCTAGCACTGCATTGCTACCTGGTTAGAGTCAGAGGAAAAGAGACAGACAGACTGAGCAGAAAGAAATGTATTCAGCGGAGAGAGAAGGAGAGAGCAAAAGAGCAAGAGGGTGAATGCCTGGGAAGAAAACAAGGCAAGGAAAAGAAATCAAATGAGAAAGAGAAAGGCCCAAAGTGGGGTGAAGGCATAAGTGACCGGCCATCTGGAAGCAGCACCGAGCTTGGTGGGGGCGTGTGTTTGTGAAGCAGGGGAGCCAGACCCACAGGTGCAAGGGCCCAGCTGCTGCCAGCCAAGAACTCTCTGGGCCCCGCGCCCAACCAGAAAGAAGGGGCTTTGGGCTGGGACAGACTCTCAGCCAGCCTGATGGGGCTCACCCCTGAAGCCTTCCTTGGGAAGAGGAAGGAAGGTTCCCATAGCCTCTTTGCATTTTCTTCAAACTTCTACCAAGTGATACCTTTGGAGTCTCGACTCTGGATGATCCCTGCTGCATCTGAATCCCAGGCTGTCTGGCCCTGGCCTCGCCTGGTCTGAGGGGATGGGTAAATGCCAATTCATACTGCCACCAGCTTGGTACACAGGAGGGACAGATAGGGAGGGGGAAACGGCTGTGCAGACCCGACTGGTCACCTTCCCAGCCAGCTCGAGGCCTGACTTAGTCTGAGGTCCAGAGCCCGGGGCTCTGCCATCAGATTGACCTTTGTTCAAGAACTGAGGCTGCCACTTCCTAGCTGTGTGACCTTGGGCAAGTGACTTTAGCTCGTTGAGCCTCAGTTTCCTTCCATGTAAAGTGGGAAAAGTAAGAATACCTACCTCATGAGGCTGTGCCAGGGTTGAATGAGATAATGTCTGTGGCTATAAACTCTCAAGTGCTGTACACATGTGAGTAATTACTCTTCTCTGACCCCTGTTCCCTGCTGCTTGGGGGATGGAGTCAGACTTCCAATCCAAGTCCAGTTCCAAGCTTGACTTCACCTCCTTGGCCCTGTTTTCCTCATTGTCACATATGCCTGTGTGGGAAGTCAAGCCTCCCGACCCATCGGGGTGGGCTCAGGGCTGCTGCTATTCCTACATAGTTGTTCCTTCAGGCCACAGACATGAGCTGAGCCCCTGCTCGTCCCCGTTTTGGTCACCAAGGCCTCAGAGGGGACCACGGTGCCAATTTGGCCCTCAAGGAGTTCCCAATACAGTGGGGGAGATAGAAAAGCAGACAGATCAAATCAAGCGGGAGATAAGAAGAGATGACATCTGAGCAGAGGGCCAGCATTCACCAGGTGCTGGGGACAGCATGTGCAAAGGCATTAATGGGAACTAGGAGAGCAGCACAGGATGGGGTCAGTAAGGATGCCACGTTAAGAAATTCAGCCTTGATGTGCTCACTGAAGGTGGCGCGGGCAGATTATACGTGGAGCCTGGTACAGTTTGTTACTCAGTAAACCATGTGCATTGCCTCCATTTTCTCCATCCACCCTCCACCCCCAGCAGCAAGCAATTGAGCTGAGCCCTAAGCTTCCAGGAGAGATCCCAGTCCTTTCTCCTGAACTCAGGCCAGTAAGGCACTTGATCCCCCGTCTCCCATCCCACCCCCACCCACACCAGCTTCCCAAGCTCAGTAAATGGCACCACTGTTCACTCAGTTTCTCAGGCCCTAAACCTTGTCTTTCTCTCTCACCCTATGTTCAGCTGATAAGCAGATTGTCAGCTGTCTCTTTAAAGTACATCCAGGAGCCAAACCACTTCTCACCACTTCCACAGCCACCACTCTGGTCCAAGCCACTGTCATCTCTCTCTCTCTGTCTCTCATTTTTAATTAAAAAAAATTGAAGTAGAGTTAATTTACAGTGCTGTGTTAATTTCAAGTGCACACCAAAGTGATTCAGTTATACATATATAGCCACTGTCATCTCTTACCTAGATCACTGCTGCAGCTTCCTGACTGGTCTCTTTGCTCCCCCATGCCCTCCAGTCTGTTCTCCACACAGCAGCCAGAGGGATCCCGTCCTTCTCTACTCAGGAGGCTCAAACAGTGCTCCATCTCCCCCAGGGGCAAAGGTCGAGGTCCTTACAGCGCCTGTAGGACCTGGGCCCTCCTACTTCTCTGCACTCTTTCCTCCCCCCAATCCCCTTCGCTTCCGGAGCACTGGCCTTGATGTTTTCCACATGTGACAAGGTGGTTCCTGTCTCAGGCACTTTGCATTTGCCGTTCCCTCTGCCTGGAACACTTTACAGGGGAGCCACATGGCTTGTCACCTCACTGCATTCAGGTCTTGGCTCAATGTCACCTCTTCACATGGGCCTTCCCTGGGCACCCTATCTAAAACAGCAATCCTGTCACTCTCAACTCTTACCTTGCTTTATTTTTCTGCATAGGACTCATCACCACTTGCCATATTATATTTGTTCTGTCTGTCCAGCTACCATGCACATTCCACAAGTGTAGGGATTTTTGTGTTTTGTTCACTTCTGTATCTCTGATGACTAGTATACTGCCTGGCACATAGCAGGCTATCAATAAATATCTGCTGAATGAAGGAATGGCTGAGCTGGAGAGTCCAACTTCTGGGTGTGGGAGAGAGAAGTGGCAGGAGAGTCAGAAGTGAGATGGGGCAGAGATTAGCCACATGGGCTCAGGAGTGGAATATGAAACAGATTCTGCAGAATATTCCTCAAAGGAGAAAAGAATATGAGTGAAAATCAGATGAAGGCTGGTAGAGGAGAGCCCAGTAACTCAGGGACAGAGTGGGTAGGGTTGGAAGGATGGCATTTGCCCCTCTCTCCCGCCTTCTAGGCTGGTGACCCCAGGACCACGCCATGGAGCTGACAGGTGCCTTCAGAGGAGGAAGTCCAGTCTGGCAGGAAAGCTTCAGGGCAGCGGCCACAAGCCTGGCAGAGAAGCCAGCCAGGGAAGACTGGAGAAGGCCTTGACAAATGACACCCCCTGCCCCCAGTATATAGCTGTGATTTTGGTGGTTTCTCTTCTGTTTGTCTCCATTCACAGACACATGTAAACATTATTCCCACCTCGCAGTTTAACCCTCATTCTCACCCTTATTCTGTCTTTATCTCCATTTCCAACTAATACAAACCCATGCCCTCCATGCCACTCACAGTGTGAATCCCAACAGCGTTTAGGTGACTTCTGGGGGAATGTGTGTTAGAACTGCACTGGACGTCGAGAGCTAGCCTTGGCACCTGGGGGAACCAGGAAGAGCTGACAGTCACTGCTTTCCCTTCAGCTCCTCACCACTACGACTAAAGTCCTACCATGTGCCAGTCAGGAGTGCTGACATGAACAGGTGGGAAAGGTCTTGAGTGTAATGGAAGAGACAGATAGTTAATAACTTACTGCTAAGCATATAAAAACTTGTCCAATCTCACTAATAAAATCACAGCAACCAAAATTCAAACAATGAACACTTCTGGGGATCAAAATCCATCATCTGTTTTGTTTGTATTTAATGTCCACGTGTTTTTTTTTAGATATTGGGGGTAGGAGTTTATTAATTAATTAATTTATTTTTGCTGTGTTGGGTCTTCGTTTCTGTGCGAGGACTTTCTCTAGTTGTGGCAAGCAGGGGCCACTCTTCATCGCAGTGTGCGGGCCTCTCACTATTGCGGCCTCTCTTGTTGCGGAGCACAGGCTCCAGATGCGCAGGCTCAGTAGTTGCGGCTCACGGGCCTAGTTGCTCCGCGGCATGTGGGATCTTCCCAGACCAGGGCTCAAACCCGTGTCCCCTGCATTAGCAGGCAGATTCTCAACCACTGCGCCACCAGGGAAGCCCAATGTCCACGCCCTTTGATCCAGCAGTTCCATTTCAACAAAGGTATCATAAGGAAATAATACAACAAATATGCAAGGGTGTAAGTGAGACGATCTTCATTGCAATAATTTTTCTTTGAGGCAAAATTCACATAACATAAAATTAGCCATTTTTAAGTCAATAACTCAATGGCATTTGGTATATTCACAATGTTGTGCAATCATCACCCCTGCCTAGTTTCAAAACACTTTTATTACCTCAAAATAAAATCCATGCCCATTAAACAGTTACTCCCCATTTCCCCCTCTGCCCAGACAACAACCAATCTGCTTTCTGTCTTTATGCTTTTGCTTATTCTGGATGTTTCATACAAATGGAATCATACACTATGCAACTTTTGGTGTCTGGCTTCTTTTACTTAGCATGATGTTTTTGAGTACTGTAACATGTATCTGTACTTCATTCCTTTTTTACAGCTGAATATATTCCACTGTATGCATATGCCACAATATTTTCATTCATTCATCTATTGATGGACGCTTTAGTCATTTCCACCTTTTGGCTATTATGAAGACTGCTTCTATGAATATTCATGTACAAGTATTTGAACATCCATTTTCAATTCTTTTGGGGCATATACCTAGGACTAGAATTGGTGGGTCATATGGTAATTTTATGTTTAACTGGTTGAGGGACTGCCAAACAGTTTTCCACAGTGGCTGCACCATTTTTCATTCCCATAGCAATATATGAGGGTTCCAATTTCTCCATATCTTCATAGACTCTTTTTATTTTCTGTTTTATTTTTATTATAGCCATCCAAATAGGAATAAACTGGCAACTCATTGTGGTTTCGATTTGCATTTCCCTAATGACTAATGATTTGAACATCTTTTCATCTGCTCATTGTCCATTTTTGTGTCTTTGGAGAAATGGTTAAACAAGTTATTTGCCCATTTTTAAACTGGGCTGTGTGTCTTTTTGCTGCTGAGTTTTTTATACATTCTGGATACTAGATCTTTATCAGATATATGATTTGAAAATATCTTAACCCATTCTGTGGGTTGTCTTCTCACTTTCTTGATAACGTCCTTTGCAGCAGCAAAAGTATTTAATTTCGAAAAAGTCCAATTTATCTATTTTTCCTCTTGCTGCTTCTGCATTTGGTGTCATATCTAAGAATCCATTGCCAAACCCAAGGTCATGAAGACTTACCCCTATGTTTTCTTCTAAGAGTTTCATGGTTTTAGCTCTTACATTTAGGTCTATGATCTACTTTTAAAAAGAAAATAAATTAATTTTTTTATGGCTGTGTTGGGTCTTTGTAGCTGCTCGTGGGCTTTCTCTAGTTGCTGCGAGCGGGGGCTACTCTTCATTGTGGTGTGCGAACTTCTCACTGCGGTGGCCTCTCTTGTTGCAGAGCACGGGCTCCAGGCATGCAGGCTTCAGCAGTTGTGGTTCGTGGGCTCTAGAGTGCAGGCTAAGTAGTTGTGGTGCATGGGCTTAGTTGCTCCGTGGCATGTGGGATCCTCCCGGACCAGGGATCGAACCCATGTCCCCTGAATTGGCAGGAGGATTCCCAACCACTGCACAACCAGGGAAGTCCCCTATGATCCAGTTGGAGTTGATCTTTATTTATGGTGTGAGGTAGAGGTCCAACTTTGTGGTTTATTTTTTAATATTTTAATTTTTTGCAGTACCCTTTGTTGAAGAGACTATTCTTTCCCCATTGAATAGATTTGGCACCTTTGTCCAAAATCAGTTGGCCATAAATGTGTGGGTTTATTTCTCTACTTTCAATTCTGTTCCAGTGGTCTGTATGTCTATACTCGTGCCATTAACGTACTGTTTTGATTACTGTAGCTTTGTAGTAAGCTTTGAAATCAGGAACAGTGAGTCCTGTTCTTTTTTTAAATTAATTAGTCTATTTATTTTTATCTTTGGCTGTGTTGGGTGTTTGTTGCTGTGCGTGGGCTTTCTCTAGTTGTGGTAAGTGGGGGCTACTCTTCATTGTGGTGCACTGGCTTCTCATTGAGGTGGCTTCTCTCGTTGTGGAGCATGGGCTCTAGGTGCAGGGGTTTCAGTAGTTGTGGTACGCAGACTCAGTAGTTGTGGCACACAGGCTTAGTTGCTCCGCGGCATGTGGGATCTTCCCGGACCAGGGCTTGAACCTGTGTCCCCTGCATTGGCAGGCCGATTCTTAACCACTGTGCCACCAGGGACGCCCCAACTTTGTTCTTCTTTTTCAAGATTGTTTTGGCTATTTGTGGTTGCTTGAGATTCCATATAAATTTCAGGATGGATTTTTTTATTTCTGCAAAAAGGTCATTGTGATTACATTGAATCTGTGGATAACTCTGGGTAGTAGTGACACTGTAGCAAAATTAAGTCTTCCAATATGAACACATATGTCTTTCATTTACTTGTGTCATTTTCTTTCAGTAACATTTTGTAGTTTTCGATATACAAGTCTTTCACCCCTTTGGCTAGGTTTATTTCTAACTATTTTATTCTTTTGGATGCTATTGTAAATAGAATTTTCTTAATTTCCTTTTCAGGTTGTTCCCGGATATAGAAACACACTGATTTTTGCTCGTTTACCTTGTACCCTGCAACTTTGCTGAATTTGTTTATTAGCTCTAGTAGTTTTTTTGTTGTGCAGTGTTTTTATTTGTAAGGAAAAATGAGAGCATTCTGAATGTTCAGCATTAGGGGACAAGTTAAACAAATTTTGGAGCATCCATATAATGTGACCACTTTATGGTATCCAGATTTTTTGGTATGTCTGAAATATGTCGTAAAAGATAATATGGTAGTTCTTTGTGGATTGATATGGAAAGCTGTCCATGGCATATAACAAAGTGAGAAAAGTCAGGTTAACAGAAAGGATGATTTCATTCATGTAAAAAAAAAAGTCAAATGGTCATATATGCATAATGCCAGCTCCCTGGGGTCAGGGATTGTTGTCTGTTTTGTCCACAGATATAACCCCAGTGCCTGGCATGCTGCATGGTACATAGTAGGTGCTCAATAAAAATTTATGGACTAAATGAAAAAAGTCTGGAGATATAAACTCCAAACTGCTAACAGTGGTGATTGTTGAGTATGGGGTTATGAGGGAACCATTATCTTATTGTTTGAATGTTTGTACTTCAAGCGTCTACTGCCAAAAATAAAGTAAAGTCTTTTCATTACCTCCCCCCATCCCCCCCCTCACCAAGTAAGAAAGGCACTGTGGGCAGGCTGAGAGAGGAAGGCACTAGGACTCAATCCATCAGGAGTAAACAGAGGCTTGTCAGCCACTTTGGAGCTGGGCCTCAGCAGGCTCATTTCTGTTGTCCCAGCGGCTACAACGATGTTTTTAAAATGCAAATCTGATCAAGCCACTCTTTGGCTAAAAGTTTTTGATGGGGCTTCCCTGGTGGCGCAGTGGTTGAGAGTCCGCCTGTCGATGTGGGGGACACGGGTTTGTGCCCCTGTCCGGGAAGATCCCACATGCCGCGGAGCGGCTGGGCCCGTGAGCCATGGCCGCTGAGCCTGAGCGTCCGGAGCCTGTGCTTCGCAACGGGAGAGGCCACAACAGTGAGAGGCCCGCGTACCGCAAAAAGAAAAAAAAAAAAAGTCTTTGATGGCTCCTTACCTGCAGGATTAAGTCTAGCCTCCTCTACCTGGCACAGGAAGCCCTTTGTGATCTGGCCCCTGCTATTGTTCTTCCTGTCATTCACTAATATATATCACAACTTTTTCTTATGGAAATTTAAAAGCACACAAAAGTAGAGAGAATAGTACATTCAACCTCCATGTGTCCATCAAACGAGCTTCAACAATGATCAACATCTTTCAAATTTTGTTTCAGTTATCTCCACCCCCATACACTTTCCCCCTCTGGAGTATTTTAAAATAAACCCCAGATATATTATTTCACCTGTAAATACTTCACTTTGCATCTTTAACAACTGAGGACTTAGATAAATATATAACTACCATGCTGTTATCATACTTAGCAAAATTATCAATAATTTCTTAACATCACCTAGTCCTTGTCCAAATTTGTCCTATTGTCTGAAAAATATCTTTTTATAGTTGGTTTGCTTGAATACTTTCTAATATTCTGTGTTCCAGCAGCACCAAACTGCTTGTCACTTCCCTAAATTTCATGTGCCTTTGCCAGGAATGTCTGCCCCCAGTCTAGACTGCCTGTCCCGCCTCTGTGTCCCATAATACCCAGAGCGTGAGGCGTTGCTTTGTCTGAGTGTGTAGTTTCACCATTCCATAGGTATGTATGGAGAATTACAGGTGCCAGGTACCATGCCAGGCACTGGGATACAACAATTAAACTGCCCAAATTCCCCCCTCCTAGGGGTTGTGTGTGTGTGTGTATGTGTGTGTGTAGGAATAAAAATAAGATAATGATAAATGGTATAAAAATAAATGGTGTTTTGGAATAAAGAGAGCAAGGTGGCTACTTTAGATGGCACGGCTAGAAGGAGCCAGTCTGGGGAAGATCTGAGCATTCCAGGTGGAAGTACTAGCCTGTGCAGAGACTCTAAAAGGTGAGGGTCTTAGAAGGCCCCCATCTTCGAAGGCTCTATACATGTCTGTCTTTACCTCTACATTTGTAGCTCTCATCCTTTCGGGGAATCATGAAAACCCCTTTGAGTGTTGAGAATCTGATAATAGCTATGGTTCCTTGCCCCAGAACAACATACCAATGCACAGCCACATGAATTTGTATATTATTCCCCTAATTCCTGAAGCCAGAGAATGTCAGGAAGCTTCCTTGCCTAGACTGGGCTCTCATTTAGGGCAGGAACAGTGTCTAATACTGACAGCTAATATGTATACTACTATGTGCTTTCTTTCATGATCTCTTTGATCCCTCAAAACCACCCCATGAAGTAAGTACAGGGATTATCTCCATTTGATCGATGAGGAGGCTAAGGCTCAGAGAAAGTAACTTACTTGGCCAATGTCACAAAGCTAGTGAGTGACAGGGAGGGGAGTCAGACCCAGACAGTCTGAGGCCAAAGTGCATATGTGCTGCTGGTCAGCTTGGGGCCCAGCACTGAGAAGGTTTGGAGACTCGTCCTTAGCAAAGGCAGGTGAGGAGGAGTTGCTGGAGCTTTCTGTGCAGGGGCTTAGAGATGTCAAAACCTGCTCGGCCTGATGGCTGTTTGCTTTTCTTCTTTCTCTTCCTCCTCCTTGTCTTCCTCTTCTTCCTCCTTCTTCCTTTTTTGTTGAATGACAATAGTTGATTTTCTTATAAAGAAGTCTTTCTGCCTTAGAAAGAGTCTTTTAAATATAGAAGTGGAAATATACCCCTCTTTCTGAGACCACTCACACTGAAGGCAACAGAGGCAGATCCACCTCCCCAAAGGGAAACTGGCTTGGGATTTTTCCATTGGCTTTCAAAAAATATATTTATTTACTTTTTTTGATCAGGTAATACATTCACATGGTTCAAAACTCAAAAGGTACAAAAAGGAACACAGTGCAAGTCTTCCTTACTCCCTTGCCACCTGCCACCCGGTTCCCCTGCTTGGAGGGAACTGAGGTGTCCCAGTTTCTTGTGTATCTTTCCAAAGGTGTTTTATGCATATATAGGCATGTCCAATACATATATTCTTTTTGGTTTTGTTTGTTTTTGTTTTTTTAAACATCTTTATTGGAGTATAATTGATTTACAATGGTGTGTTAGTTTCTGCTGTATAACAAAGTGAATCAGCTATCTCTATACATATATCCCCAAATCCCCCCTCTTGCGTCTCCCTCCCACCCTCCCTATCCCACCCCTCTAGGTGGTCACAAAGCACCGAGCTGATCTCCCTGTGCTATGCAGCTGCTTCCCACTAGGTATCTGTTTTACATTTGGTAGTGTATATGTGTCCATGCCACTCTCTCACTTTGTCCCAGCTTACCCTTCCCCCTCCCCGTGTCCTCAAGTCCATTCTCTACGTCTGCATCTTTATTCCTGTCCTGCTCCTAGGTTCGTCAGAACCATTTTTTTTTCTTTTTTAGATTCCATATATATGTGTTAGCATACGGTATTTGTTTTCCTCTTTCTGACTTACTTCACTCTGTATGACAGACTCTAGGTCCATCCACCTCACTACAAATAACTCAATTTCGTTTCTTTTTATGTATGTGCCCCACTTTACAGGGATAAGGTAACAGATCCAGAAAGGTCGAGTAACTTGCTGAGAAGCACACAACTACATACTGTTGTCGTTGTGTGGGGAGGGCCGGAGAGCAGCGTGAGGCTTGGTCCAGCTTGGACTTTGGAAGCAAAAAGAAAGTTGTTTACTCCAAAGTCACAGTTTAAAAATATTTCAGCGGCATGCGGTGTGGGCAGGGGGAAAAGGGAACTTGTAGTTCCAGGTGGGTTGGCTTCCTGGCTCTGCCACTGACAACTGGGCAAGTTACTTCACAGTTTGTGGCCTCAGTTTGCTAATCTATAAAGTAGAGAAGATAATACCCACCCAGCAGGGTGGATAGTGACATACTCTAAATAAAAGCGATTTTTAAAATGGGGCATATTCCAATGCTTGCTTTGCATTATTATTATGGTTATGATGGCTGGTCCTTGCGGGCACAAAGGCGTCTGTTTCCTGAAGGGAAGGCAGGCTCACACTGGGTACAAAGTTGCCCCGCCCTCAAGCCACCTTATCTAAAAAGACCCTCTCCAGCTGAGTGAATTGTAAATCAGGAACCCTCTAGCCGGATCAGTCTTCCTTGCCAGCTCAGAACCTCCTGGGTGGTTAGAACAGTCCCAGGGCCTGAGCACAAACTCTTCCTCAGTGGGTGTCTTGAATTTACTTTGATCTGTAACTTTATCTGCAGATCAATTCTTTTAATAAAAAGTTTATGTATTTATTTTTCCAATTACAAAACTAGACCCTGCTTACTAGAGAAAATTGGGAAAATATTGAAAAGTAGAAAGAACCAAAATTAAACCATCTTTATACCTTCTTCCTCCACAGAAGCCCACCTCAGTTAATATCTTGGTGTATTTCTTTTCTTTTCTTTTTTTTTTTTTACAGCTTTACTGAGGGTGTAATTGATAGACCAAAAGCTGCACATATTTACTGTGTACAATTTGATGAGTTTAGACCGACCGGAGCAACTCTTGATCTCTCTTGCTTGTTTTGGGAATACCACCTTTGTTTGGTATTTCAATTTTAATTGTAAAAAATGGAAAATGATTCCTACTTCCATCTATGGGATTTTTTTCTTTAGCCTAATGTTTTCAACAAGAATCAAATGAAAAGGAATCCTGAAGGCCACTGAGGTGATGCCGTCTCTCAGGAACAGGCCTGGCCTCGGTTCGACAGCTCACTCTGGGGCTCAGCCATGAGGGCCAGTGCTGGTGAGAAAGGGCTCCTTCTGGTTCAGGCCCATTCCCCTTGAAAGGAAAATGGAGCAGTAGTATTCACCACTTTACCAGGTGGTTGCCTCTTAGGGCTGAGCCCTTCACAGGAATTTGGGTGATGATTTTGGGGGGGTGGGTCCCTTAGAAAGGATTGGGATACCGGACCCAGCAAGCCTTTGAGACCACAAATCTTGGCGGGTGGTCCCTTGCAGGCTGGGAATTCAGAGTTCTCATTTGCCTTCCTTGGCTTCCCCACACCCCACCTGCCCCATTCAGCGCCTCCTCCCTCTTCTATTTTTTTAAACCCCCCTTCATTTTGGCATAAGTAAAACTGTCTTTAAGCCGAGAGTGTATAATTAGGATAGTGGGCATTTGAAGTGACTGGTATTCCTAGCCGACCAGGCGCCCCGATGCTGTTTAATAAAAGCTTGGCTATTCCCAGCCTAGGACACGTTCAAGGCTTTTTCCACTCTCTTCTGCCGAATGCCCTTCCCCCCTCAGTAGCCTGGAGAAATACAACTCACCCTACGAGGCCCAGCTCAAATATCATCCCCTTTGAAACGCTCTGGGATGCCGCCCCCGCCGGGCGAATTGCTATCTCCCCAGTGCTCCCACAGCTCGGGATTCATGTTGGCTACAGAGCACGAAGCATGTTGGGATCTGGTTCTTTCCCTCCTACTTTGCCTTGTCTGGGAGTTCCTAGATGGCCAGGATGGGGCTGTGTCCTTGTCTCCCATCCAAGTCCCAGTAGCTGTAGGAGCTGCATAAATACTTGGCGAATCGAATTCCAAAATCGTGACGTTTGGCTGTCCCTTCTGCTTCCTCATTTCTCTCGTGACACCCCCATCTGCATTTTGCCATCTTTCCTTCGCCTTTGAGGTTATAGTAACACCAATGCATCACAACTGTATCCCATTTTCATCAAGTGTGCTGATTGTCTACACTTGACGGGAAGTAGCTTCGATTCACCAAGATGTCCCTCTTGTCTCTGACATGCCACCTGCTCTTCCTATCCCTGAGTGGCTCCGCAGGCAGGGACAGCTCCTCCGTGGGGTGCCAGCAAGACCCTTTCCATGGTTGCAGCACCTGTATTCCCGTGAGCCCTGGGCAGGCCCCAGCACAGGTCAGAGCTTGGCTTACGGTCCCCAGGACTTAGTGGAGACACACTAGTTCCTCAGCAGGATCCAGTTCTCAGAGTCAGCCTCCCAGGCTGGGTCAGAGCAGAACAGGGAAGCAGCAGGGTTATTCTTGATACTTCAGTGAGAGGAAATGTTCAGAACTGTGTGTGCTGTCAGTGGTACTTTACAATGAGGACAATGGCACAGAGAGGTAGGTTTTCAAAGATTTTATTAAAAAACAAAATAGATCCGCAATCCTGAAAACAACACGTGTGGGTTTCTCCCCACCTCCCAGTCTGCTGACCAGCCCCCCTCCCCCACCCCCCGAGGCTCCACCTGGATGGTCCTGAGGCCCAAACCCTGCCTGTCAGCTCCCCCCGCCCCACAAACTGGCAATCAAATCTCCATGATTTCCTCCAGCTTCTGATCTGTCTCCTTTAAGAAAATAAAAATACCCCCTCCCCAACTTGCTTAAAAATAATTTTCAAAGATTAAAAACGGCATCTGTGTGTTTTTAAAAAATAAACACTTTAAGTGTTGGAAATCTTTGTCTTCCCCTAGGTCTAGTTGAGGCCTCTGGGGTGCCTGCCTGCCTCACCCCAGGAGGCCAGCTGCCACTTGGTGCCCCTTGGAAATTTTCAGGAAGTAAAATTCCTCCAAATTTCCCCTGCAGTCACAAATTCCACACACTGCTCCCATAAACACGCTGTCTTCATTACAGGCACTGCTCCTCAGCTCTGGAAACCTGATCTCTTTTTGTCAACTAGACCACATGCTTCAGATTCCCTACAAACAGGAGAGAAAACAAAAATCAAATTCAGGTAACATATGTGAATTATACCTCAATAAAGCTGCTAAGAAAAGGCACTTTCATTTTGGGGCTAGTTCTTTTGCTGCCCTTGGGAACCCTGAGACCCCCAACATATGAACAAGCTCAGGCTAGACTGCTGGATGGTGAGAGATATCTGGCCCAGTTATGCCAGCAACCACCAGCCACCCACCAGACATGTGAGTGAGGCCTTTGACAGCTGGCTGACTGCAGTGCTGGGTGAACCCAGCCAAAACCAGCAGAAGAACCACTCAGCTGAACCCAGCCCTGATTGTTTTAAGCCACACACACAGACACACACAGACACACAGACACACACACACACACACACACACACACACACACATTCCAGCAACACTTTTCAGAGTTCGCATCTCACTAACTGTATCAGATCTTCCCCTGCCCCCAACCTTTCTTCCCCCCCACCCCCCACCCCCGCTTAGCAAGGCACAACCCTCCTAGCATTTTCTCTCATGAGTACCTGTGAAATACGAATTGGGGATTTCCCCCAGCCCTCAGGTCTAAGAATCTTGGAAAAGCAATCACTTGAAATCCTACAGGACTGGGCTCTAGGAAGGAAAAGTTTGCTCCCTTGGTCCCTCCACAGTCTTCTCCTTGTCCCACTTCCCCAAGCAGAAATACTGGGCTCCAAACCCTACTGACCACTTCTCCTCTAAAACAGGAAGGATGTTCTATGAGGGCAGGGACATGGGCTGCCTTACTCTTGGTTGATCTCCAAAGTCTAGCACAGTGTCTCACACATAGTAGGTGCTCAATAAATGGCTGAATAAATGGCTGAATGGAACAAAGGAAGGAAAGAAAAACAAATCAGCACCCACATGCCTATCTGGTTTAATTTTTTTTTTTTTTTGCGCGGTACGCGGGCCTCTCACCGCTGCGGCCTCTCCCGTTGCAGAGCACAGGCTCCGGACGCGCAGGCTCAGCGGCCATGGCTCACGGGCCCAGCCGCTCCGCGGCATGTGGGATCTTCCTGGACCGGGGCACGAACCCGTGTCCCCTGCATCGGCAGGCGGACTCTCAACCACTGCACCACCAGGGAAGCCCTATCTGATTTAATTTTTAATTTTAAATTGACATACAGTGAAATTGACTGTTTCTGGTATGTGCAGTTCTGTGATTTTTAACACACGTAAAGATTCATGAAACAGACTGGTCCCATTACCCACCAAAATCCCCTGCAGTCACATCCTCCCCTCCCCCTCTTACCACCTGGCAACCACTGACCTATTCTCCATCACTATAAGTGTTGTCTTTCCCAGAATGTCATATAAATGGAATCAAACAGTATGTGACCTTTTAAGACTGGATTCTTTCAAGCAGCATAATGCCTTTGAGTTTCATGCAAATTTTTAGGTTCATGCAAATTTTTCAGTGTATCAGTAGTTCATTCTTTTTTGGTACCCTTCACCAAGTTTCTCCAAGTGGCAACATCTTACATAATTATTATTTAATATAAAAACCAGGAAATTGACACCGGTATAATTCACAGACCATATTTAGGTTTCACCAGTTTTATATGCACTCATGTGTGTGTGTGTGTGTGTGTGTGTGTGTATGAGTGTTTGTGTGTAAGAGTATATTCTATGAAATTTTATCACATGTATAGGTTCGTGTAACCCCCACCACAAGAAGATACAGAAATATTCCATCACCACAAAGATCTCAATGCTACCTTGTTAACTCCCCTCCACCCCCTATTTGTAAGCCTGACAACCATTAATCTGGTCCCGAGGTCTATAATTTTGTCATTTCAAGAATGTTATCTAAATGGAATCATACAGTATATAATCCATTTTGAGATTTTTTTTTCTCTCACTCAGCACACTGCCCTTAAAGATCTATCCAGGTTATTGGGTGCATTAAGTTCCTTCCTTTTTGTTGCTGAGTATTGTTCCATGGTATGGACATGGCACAGTTTGTTTAACCACTCACCCACTGAAGGACATCTGGGCTGTTTCCAGTTTTTGGCTATTACACAAAAAGCTGCTATGAACATTCACGTACAAGTTTTTGTGTAAACACAGTTTTCATTTCTCTGGGATAAATGTCCAAGAGTGCAATTGCTGGGTCCTATGGTAGTTGCATGTTTAATTTTATAACGAACTGACAAACTGTTTTCCAGAGTGGCCATACCATTTTGCATTCCCACCAGCAATGTATGAAAGATCTAGTTTCTCAGCATTCTTGTCAGCATTTAGTGGTGTCACTAGGTTTTATTTTAGCCATTCTGATAGGTGTGTAAGGATCTCTTATTGTGGTAACAATTTGCATTTTCTTAATGGTCAATAATGTTGAATGTCCTTTCATGCACTTATTTGCTGTCTGTATATCCTCTTCATGTTTGTTAATTGAATTTTTTTTACAGTTGAGTTTGGAGAGTTCTTTATATATTCTAGATAAAAATCTGCTGTTGCACATATGATTTGCAAATATTCTATCTCAGTATATAACTTGTCTTTTCATCCTTTTTTTTTTTTTTTTTTTTTTGGCTGCAAACCGTGTGGTTTGCAGGATCTTAGTTCCCTGACCAGGGACTGAACCTGGGCCCTCGGCAGTGAAAGCACAGAGTCCTAACCACTGGACCACCAGGGAATTCCCTGTCTTTTCATTCTTCTAACTCTTGCAAAGCAAAAGTTAATTTTTTGGATCATGGTTTGGGTGTTTTCAACCTTTCAGCTCACAATCTCTGGATAATCTTTGATTCTTCATCTCTTAGTTCAAGCTCCCTTCACATCTTATGAGTTGCCAAGCCTAACCTCAAGATGTCTCCCAAATATGTCCTCTCCTTTCTGTTCCCCTGTCTCCACCTTATTACCAGTTCTCATCACTCAGGTCACTGCAACAGCCTCTTAACTGGTGCTCGCACCTCTGGAGCTGTCCCCTGCACAATTCTAGCTGTGACCACGTGCCTCCTCTGCTCCGAAATAACTTTAGCAGCTCCCGACCACCTATGAATGAAGTTTAACACCTTAGCTTACATGTGCCCCATCCATACTTTCCCATCTCCATGTGGGCCTGTATATCTTGTACATCAGAGATAGGGTGACGATATAATTTATTGTTGAAACCAAGATACTTGAGAATGAAATGAGGTGCCGTGGGTGTAAAGCAGAGCTGTCCCAGAGATCACAAACTGGGAGCCCGTGACCACATCTTGCTTCCAAAATTGTTTTGTTTAGCTCCACATATTGACGTGCCACATGATATTCTTTAAAAATTTAAAGTAGTTGTCTACAATGAGGTATCACCTCACACCGGTCAGAATGGCCATCATCAAAAAATCTACAAACAATAAATGCTGGAGAGGGTGTGGAGAAAAGGGAACCCTCTTGCACTGTTGGTGGGAATGTAAATTGGTACAGCCACTATGGAGAACAGTATGGAGGTTCCTTAAAAAACGAAAAAATAGAACTACCATACGACCCAGCAATCCCACTTCTGGGCATATACCCTGAGAAAACCGTAATTCAAAAAGAGACATGTACAACAATGTTCATTGCAGCACTATTTACAATAGCCAGGACATGGAAGCAACCTAAGTGTCCATCAACAGATGAATGGATAAAGAAGATGTGGCACATATATACAATGGAATATTACTCAGCCATAAAAAGAAACGAAATTGAGTTATTTGTAGTGAGGTGGGTGGACCTAGAGTCTGTCATACAGAGTGAAGTAAGTCAGAAAGAGAAAGACAAATACCGTTTGCTAACACATATATATGGAATTTAAGAAAAAAAATGTCATGAAGAACCTAGGGGTAAGACAGGAATAAAGACACACACCTACTAGAGAACAGACTTGAGGATATGGGGAGGGGGAAGGGTGAGCTGTGACAAAGCGAGAGAGAGGCATGGACATATATACACTACCAAACGTAAGGTAGATAGCTAGTGGGAAGCAGCTGCATAGCACAGGGAGATCAGATCGGTGCTTTGTGACCGCCTGGAGGGATGGGATAGGGAGGGTGGGAGGGAGGAAGACGCAAGAGGGAAGAGATATGGGGATATATGTATATGTATAACTGATTCACTTTGTTATAAAGCAGAAACTAACACACCATTGTAAAGCAATTATACCCCAGTAAAGATGTTAAAAAAAAAAAAAAGAAGAAGGAGCACTGAATTGGGACCCAGGAGGCTTGGGTTCTATTGATTCATTGACTGACTCATTTATTCATCCACTTATTCAATCAACACTTATGGAGTGTCTATTCTTTGCCAGTACTAGCTGCTGGTGAGCACTCTAGTCTTTTGTTGTTGTTGCTATTTTTTCTTAAATTTATTTATTTATTTTGGCTGCACCGGGTCTTAGTTGCAGCATGCGGGATCTTATAGTTGTGGCATGCGGGATCTTTTAGTTGCAGAATGTGGACTCTTAGTTGCATAATGTGAACTCTTAGTTGCAGCATGCGAACTCTTTAGTTGCGGCATACCTGTGGGATCTAGTTCCCCGACCAGGGATCAAACCTGGGCCCCCTGCATTGGGAGCCCGCAGTCTTACCCACTGGACCACCAGGGAAGTCCCTGTTGCTAATTAATAGACTTTATTTTTGCTAATTAATAGACTTTATTTTTGGAGCAGTTTTAGGTTTACAGAAAAACTGAGCAGAAAGTACAGAGAGCTCTCATACCCCCCTGTCCCCCTCCTCCCCTCAGAGGCAATTTCCCCTATTATTAACATCTTTCATTAGAATGTACATTTGTTACAGTTGAATGAATGTTTATACATTATTATTAAGTACAGTCCATAGTTTACATTAGGGTTCACTCTTGGTGTTATACAGGTCTATGAGTTTTGAAAAGTGTATAATGTTACATATCCACCATTACAATATCATATGGAATAGTTTCACTGCCCTAAAAATCCTGTTCTTCACCTATTCATCCCTCCCTCCCTTTCCCCAAAGTCTTGGCAGCCACTGATCTTTTTACTGTCTCTATAGTTTTGCCTTTTCCAGAATGTCATATGGTTAAAATCATACAGCATGTAGCCTTTTCAGACTGGCTTCCTTCACTTAGCAATACACATTTAACGTTCTTCTACATCTTGTTACTTAATAGCTCATTTCTTTTTAGCAGTGAAAAATATTCCATTGTCTGGATGTACCATAGTTTGTTTATCCATTCACCTGCTGTAGGACATCTTGGTTGCTTCCAAGTTTTGGCAATTATGAATAAAGCTGCTATAAACATTCATGTGCAGGTTTTTGTGTGGACATGAGTTTTCATCTTATTTGAATAAATAGCAAGGAGCATAATTGCTGGACTGTATGTTAAAACTATGTTTAGTTTTGGAAGAAACTGCCAAACTGTCTTCCAAAGTGGCCGTATCATTTTGCATTCCCAACAGCAGTGAATGAGAGTTCCTGTTGCTCCAACATCCTTGTCAACATTTGGTGGTGTCAGTGTTTTGATTTTAGCTCTTCATACGTATGTAGTGGAACTCATTGTTTTAATTTGCAATTCCTTAGTGAATGATAGTGAGCATATTTTCATACACTTAATTGCAACCTGTACAGCTTCTTTGGTGAGGTGTGTGTTAAGATCACTGGCCCATTTTTTTGATTGGGTTGTTTTCTTATTGTTGAGTTTTAAGAGTTCTTTGTATATTTTGGCTAACAGTCCTTTACTGGATATGTGTTTTGCAAGAATTTCTCCCAATCTGAGGCTTGTCTTTTTATTCTTGTAATCTTTTGTCTTTTTAATGTAGAGTGGCATTGTCCAATAGAACTTTCTGGGATGATGGAAATGTTCTATATCTATGCTGCCCAATATGGTAGCCACTAGTTACCTGTGGCTACTGAGCACTTGAAATGTGGTTAGTGCAAGTGAGAAACTGAATTTTAAATTTAATTTTAATAACTTAAATGTAAATGGCCACACGTTGCCAGTGGTGACCATATTGGACAGTACAGATATAGAACAGTTCCCTTTTGCTTTTTATTTTCTTCATGACATTGACTGGGGTCATTCTTATTTGCTCTTTCATTTACAACCTCCCTATCGATCCATTAGCAAGTCCTGTCAATTCTACCTCCACAATATTTTCCAAATCCACCCACTTCCCTTCAACCTTCACTGCTATAACTTTACTCCAAGCCACTGTCACCCCTTGCATGGACAACTCTAATAGCCTCAACATTGGTCTCCTTGCTTTCATCCTTGTTGCCTACACCTTTTTCTCTATGTAGCAGCCTGAGTATTTCGTTAAAACTTAGGTCAAACCACGTTACTCCTTTGCTCAAAACCCTCTATGGCTTCCAATCACACCTGGAATAAAATCCAAACTACTTAGCCACCAAGCTCTGCAGGGCCTGACCCCGTCTCTGGTCTCCTGTCTGCCACCACCTTCTTTGCTCACTCTGTCCTGGCCACACGGGGCTTCTTTATGTTGCTGGAACACACGAATCATTTTTCCCTCTTAGGGCTCCCCCTTCTTGTCACGTGTTATTCCTTCCACCTGGCATGCTCTGTTCCTGGATATTGTCATTCCTGACTCTTCTCATCACTCAGGTCTCAATCCAAAAGTCACCTCTGAGGGGCCTGATGACTACCCAGTCTAAGTGGCCACCCCCAGTCACTCATTTTCTGTCGCATCATCCTGCTCTATTTTCTTCAATATCCTTAGCACACTGAACATATCCTGCGTGCTTATTTGCTAACTTGTCTGTCTCCCCTCACAATCTCCATGAGGGCAGGGACGTGTCTGTCTTGCTTATCACTACTGTTAGCCCCCTCAACAGCGCTCAGGAATTGATCAATCAATATTCACTGAAGGAATGAACATCTCTAGAGCTACAGGGCAGCTGATAAAGCACTATCCCATTTAGGCCACAGAGGCTTAAAGCTTGGCCATGCTCTTAAAGCCCTTAGAAACATGGTTGAGGTAAGCTGACATATGCTTACAAAAAGAGCCTCAATGCCACCAGGCTAAGTGGCAAATAAGTTCTGAAGATTGTCAGCATCACAGCAGTTTGGAGGAATGTTGGGGGCGACCCCAGAACCCTTGGAGGCTGAGTGGCACCATAGAGGAACAGAGATGTGAATTTAGGACTGCTGAAAAGTGTTCCAACTTTCATTATAGGAGTACCCCTTTCAGGAATGTTGTCATATTGACTTAACATCTGTATTCATAGTAACTCTTTTTCTTTATATCAACTTACTTTAAACATTTTAATACTTATTTTGGCCTCATTTATCCTAAGTAATGATAACAATAATGATAACAACAATAATGTTGTGCTTAGATTTTAAAACATACATTAAAATAAATATGACTATTAAATGAAAAATGTCTTTGTGTCACCTCAAATTGTCTCTCACGCAGAGGTATATGAGGCACATTTTGGGAAAAATTATAAAAGGGATCACTTTTGGACGGCTGGTGCTTGGGCTGCTTTGCTGCCATGAGCCTTTAGTATCTGCAAATCTTGGATGTGGCACCACCTCCCCATGTCTACAGTGGGCTAGGCCCTATGCTGGGTTCTGGGGCCACAGAGGAGAACAAGACACAATTCTTGCCCTCAAGGAGCGCTCAGTCTAGCAAGGAAGGCATATATGGAGACAAACACATCATAGTCCATAGCAACAAGCCCATATAATACCAGTCTGTACAGAGTGCTGAGGGCATACAAAGAGAGGGCATGGAAGGCTTCACGGAGGAGGTGGCATCTTGAAGGGCAAAGGGAGAGAGAATGTTCCAGGCAGCAGGAACAGAGCAGGATGTATAAAGGCACCTGCAAAGTTTTTGTGGCCAGAGCACAGGATGAGGGTCAGGGACAGGGGTGGGAGGTGTGCTATGAAGCTGCAGAGATGGTCAGAGGCCAGATTATCAAGAGCCTAGAAGACCATGGTCTTACCCTAGAGGCCATGGGGAGCCTCTGAACAATTTTAAGATGGGGAGGAGGCCCATCTAGTGTGATCTAAGGCTAGAGCAAGTTCCCCAGCTGCTGCCCCATCACACCGGGCTTCGGGGTCTCACTCTTTACCTGGGAACAATGGCAGAACAAAGGATTTCTATGAAGCCTTGGGCGTGTGCTGAAATGGATCACTGACTTTAGTTTTTAGCTCTAAATTGTCAACTATATTGTTTTTCTTGGAATATAGATCCCCCCTGTTATCAGAAAGCCTTTCAATGACAATTAAATATAACCACTAATTACCACTTTCCTGCCTCTGGCCTGAATTAGAACCTGAGGCTGTGAATTAACCCCCCAGGCTTCTGGCATTTATAGGATATCAGCACTTAAAGGATGTTACCCTGATGTTTCGGGTGCTCTGGTCTTAACTTGCAAGGGACTACTGCAGTCTCAAACGGAATCGAAGCGATTTCTAAAATAGCCTATGATTCATTTTTTCTCCCCTCCTGTACCTAAATCTGCTGGCTCCATGTGGAGGGATAGGCACAAGTAACTGGAGAGGTGACATCACAGGAGTGTGCTGCATGCCTGCCAGCCAGCCAGCTCGTGGAGCTCAGCCTCGAGCAGTCTATCTGCCGGTCTGGGCGATGCCTCCTAGCCGCTTTGGAGTCACAGCTCCAGGTTCTTTGGTCCATGAGCTTTCTCCACATTTCTTTTTCAGACAAAAATTCTGGGCCGGGAAATCCAGGGTAATGGGAATAGCAGCAGTAGGAAGAATAATACAGCCTTACATCTGTATAATGATTTAGAGTTGTGAAAGCCATTTGCTCCATTTTCCTCCACCCAAACACCAGTGGGAAATGGAAGCTGGGATTTTAGGCCTGCACTGGAGACAAACTCTCGCTCTCTTACACAAAAGAGCGAAGTGCTAACATTCCCTGTTCCCCTCAAAGTACATCCTGATTGGGCCTTGGATGCCACAGAAGGTCATAGAGATTCCTTTCAGCTTCTAGGTGCTTCCTGGAAGAGAAATTCTCCAGGACAAATTTGCCTGGCAGGCACAATCTATGAACCATGCCATCCTGATGTAGCTAGCAAGTAGTGCCAGTCCCAGCACTGCCAACTTGTTCTGCACACCCTGGCTTACAGTCCCTATGGTCCCGAAGACCTTTACTGGAGCCAAAGGCATAGCCTCTAACTGTGCAGCCCCGAAGGTAGGGTGTGTCATGAACATCTGGAAGTGCCAACAGCTGCCACGGTAGCTCAAGCTCCCGTGAAAGGAAAAAACACCACTGTATCAGCCATCATTGTGGATCCTGCAGTGAAGCACCACTGAGCCCACCCGTGAACAGCCGAGGAGTGGGGTGGAGGGATTCCTTCCTTGGAGGAGCCATAAAAATAGTTCTGCAGTGGTCTCATGTTGGCTCTGTGATATTCAAGCACCTGGTCTCAGCATAGCTTGGTGTCCCCAGTGCTCTATCGCTACTGCCAGCATAAGAAGTCTCCCAGCCTGGCTTCCTTCCCCTGCTCCTCCCTAGCATTGTGGCTGCCAGGCTGGACACCAAAGGGGTGGCATACTCTTGCTTGGCCTTCTTGGTTAAATTTCTGTGTCATGTGTGTGTGTGTGTGTGTGTGTGTGTGTGTGTGGTGATGGTGGTGGTGGTGCGCCCGGAGTGGGGGTGGAACATGATGATAGAAGCAATGACCCACAGATGCTTAGCAGTATTGCGAGAGTGGCAGGTGCTGTGGCTGCTGTAGCTGCCGTAGCTGCCACTACCACCACCACTACGTGAATTCAGAATGACCCAGTGCAAGACCATAGGTGCCGGTTAGTGCCATGAAAATGTCATCTTGGTAAATCAAGATGCTGTACTCATGCAATTCTGTCTGTTGGAAACCTTGGCGGGGTATAAAAGTGATCCTTTGGAAAGTTGAATCGGTAAACCTATATGTGGAAAGTGACGGCAGAGCAGAACATCATCACCTCCAAAGCGGAGAGGCCTCCCAGAACTTGTTTTCCAGCTCATGGGGGATATGTGCACCTATGAAAATAAAGGATCACCGCCTCAGCCTGTTTTAGAGATGTGAATAAAAATCTTGGCTGGGGACCGCCTCCTCTCTGGTTGACTGATTTTCCAATTGATTTGTATTTATTAGCTAATGAAATTAAAGTTGTAAAAATGATAACAGAAACATAATAAATCTCTCCCACAACTGGCTGTTTCTATGTCACTATGGTGCATTCCTCACTTTGATTACTTCAAAGTCTATTATTTTGTTCTCAATTATTCTGTTTTTCTGGCACTGGAGAAAATCAATTTGTTTTATTTTCTCTTATTCATGCACTCAATTATGCTCTTTGGGCACATTTAATCACTTTGATGTTTTCATTTTATGGCCCGTCTCTAGGCACTTCAGCTGCATTGCTGCCAACGGGCAAGCAGGACTAATTTGCATGTCACAATAGACTTGAAATTCTAACTCAATTTAGAAATCTTTATGAAATCTCCCTCCAAAATATGCTTGGAGCTTCAAAGAGGGAGAAGGATGTGGGTAAACCAGGAGCCTATAAAGATGCTTTCCTTTCTCAAACACTGAGAGCTCTTTGGTGACCTGACTGTAGCTTGGGGATGTCCCTGTCCAGGTACAGCAGAGCAGTCCATGGGATGGGATGTCTGCAGAGTTTCCTCTGGAATTCTGTGGTGAGAATCTTGCAAAGGCTGTCCCTTGGCAGCAAGGCCAGGGAGGTTGGGCCTGCTTACTCTGGCATACACTGCCCCTCAGCACTGCTGGATTTGGCGGCAGTGCTAAAGACAGCACCTGAATCTCAGTTGGTTAAAGTGCCTCCGGGTAGATGGAGACAATTGTCAACAGTTAGTCGTTCCAGAACCCTGAGTGGTTTACCTTATTTTCTCTAATAAGTTCCAACACCCCTTTTGCCCCTTGATTATTTTAGAGCTAAAGGCTGGAGAGGACTAAAGTGATATAATTGCTTTAGGCATGAACTTTGGACAAACAGGAAAAAAAAGCTTAATTAAACACATTAGAGGCCTCCAACTATTCTTCAAAAGTTTTTGGTTTGTTGCATACAACAACCATCAGCTCTACCTGGCAGAAAGAAAATTCTGTATTTCTTCTTCTGAACTTTGGGTATGATCTTCAGTTTCCCATGTGGAATCCCAGCTCCCTCCCTTACTTGCTGTGTGACCCTGTACAAGCTAATCAACCTCCCTAAGTTCTTTCCTATGTTAAATGGGGCTAATAATTTTATCCACTTCAGGGATAGGTTTGTTTCCTAAACTTCAGTACTGTTAAGAATTTCACCATGTTCACATATCACTTATGTGGAAACCTCTCTTACACTGTTAAAAAAAAACTTAAATTCATCCTAAGCAAGGTGTCTGTGAAATCAAAGTGTTTGATGTGGTAGTTATATTGATATTTCTTTTTTTTTTCTTTTTTGTGGTACGCGGGCCTCTCACTGTTGTGGCCTCTCCCGTTGCGGAGCACAGGCTCTGGACGCGCAGGCTCAGCGACCATGGCTCACGGGCCCAGCCGCTCCGTGGCATGTGGGATCTTCCCAGACTGGGGCACGAACCCGCGTCCCCTGCATCGGCAGGCAGACTCTCAACCACTGTGCCACCAGGGAAGCCCCAATATTTCTTTTTAATACACATTAAAACATACATACATGAAATACACCAAATTCATTCCTGCTTAAGAAGCTTTGATCCTGCTCTCCCCTTCATCTAGAATGTTCTTCATCCCAATTTTTGCAAAACTCCTCCCCTTACTGCATTAAACTCTATTCCCAAATGTCACATCCTCAGGGAGGCCTTTACTGGCTATCCTATCTAAAATAGCACTCTTTCCAAATTTATCAGTAACCAACCACTAAATATTTATTTATTTGCTCACTGTCTATCTCCCCCATTAGAATGTAAGCTCCGTGATGGGCAAGGCCTTCACCTGTCCTCTTTACATCTCTATCATGTAGAATAGTGCCTAGCACATATTAATACCAATTACATGTTTGCTGAATGAATGAAACATAAAAATTAAAAATCAGCCTAGTGGTAACCAGGCTTCCCTTCCACCCCATGAGGGTGGTGTCAGAAAAGGAAGAGTGAAAAACCACGACTTTCATCCCTGCTCAATGGCAAGGAGGCCCACCCACCACTGTGTCAGTGGAGGCCACATGGGGAGCAGTAACAAGGTGCCACTGCCATCCCTGGCCAGGGTGGTACCTTGAGGTTGAATGAGGAGCCTGAATTTCCACCCCTGCCCAGTAGTAATGAAGTGCCCCTCTTCCCCCCAGACTGTCAATGACAGCTGAGTGGGGAACCTAGACTTTTACCCCCACCTGGAGGTAATGGGGTGGTGCTTCCCTTCCCTGCCAGCATGGTGTCAGAGGAAGCCTGCTGAAACAAGATTTAAATAAGGTGCAGGATTTCATAAAAATATCTAAAGTGTTCAGGATATAATAGAAAATCACTCATACCAACAACCGAAAACTCTTAACTTGAATGAGAAAAAGGCAAACAAGAGAGGCCAACATAGAATGACAGCAATGTTGGAAATATCCGACAAGTAGTTTAAAGCAGGCATCATAAAAATACTTCAACAGGCAATTATAAACATGTTTGAAACAAATGAAAAAAAAATGTCTCAGCAAGGAAATAGAAGAAATAAAGAAAAACTAAATGGAGATTTTAGAACTGAAAAATTCAATAAGTGAAATAAAAAAAACTCAACAGATGGGCTCAACAGCAGAACAGAGAGGGCAGAGGAAGAATCAGTAAATTGGAATATATAGAACAATAGAAATTACCTAATTTGAACAAAAGACAAAAAATAGTAAAAAAAAAATGAGCAGAACCTCAGGGATCACATGGGACTATGATAAAAGATCTAACAGTCATGTCACCAAGGTCCCAGAGGAAAGGAGAAAGAAGGTGGGACTGCAAGAGTATTTGAAGAAATAATGGCTAAAGATTTCTCAAATTTGGCAAAAGATAGATTAAAGAAGCTATTAAAGAAGCTGATTAAAAGAAGCTGACTGAATTCCAAACTGCCTAAACTCAAAGATCCAAACCAAGATCTATCATAATCAAATCCCTGAAAACTAAAGTAAAAGAGAAAATCTGGAAAGCTGAAAACAAAAACAAAGGCTTACCTATAAGGGAAACATAATTCAAATGACAGTGGTTTTCTCATCAAAAACCATGGAGGCCAGAAGGAGGTGGTTCAGCATTTTTCAGGTGCTGAAAGAAAATAAATGTCAACCCAGAATTCTACATCCAGTGAAAATGTCCTTCAGGAATGAAGGGGAAATGAAAATATTCTCAGAGGAAGGCAAACTAAGAGAATTTGTTGCTACTAGACCACCCTAAATGACTAGCTAAAGGAAGTTTTTGACACGGAAAGGAAATGATGAAAGAAGAAATACTGGGACTTCCCAGGTGGTGCAGTGGTTAAGAAGCTGCCTGCCAATGCAGGGGAGACGGGTTCGATCCCTGCTCCGAGAAGATCTCACATGCTGAGGAGCAACTAAACGCATGCACCGCAACTACTGAGCCTGTGCTCTAGAGCCTGCGAGCCACAACTACTGAGCCTGTGAGCCACAACTACTGAAGCCCATGAGCCTAGAACCCATGCTCTGCAACAAGAGAAGCCACTGCAATGAGAAGCCCACACACCGCAACGAAGAGTAGCCCCCACTTGCCACAACTAGAGAAAGCCCGCGTGCAGCAACAAAGACCTAATGCAGCCCAAAATAAATAAATACATACATAAAATTAAGAAAAAAAAGAAATCTTGAAGGAAGAAAGAAGGAACTATGCAAAGGGTAAAAATATGGGTAAATATCATAGATTTTTCTTCTCCTCTTGAGTTTTCTAAATTATGTTTGATGATTGAAGGAAAAATTAGAACATTCTCTGATGTAGTTCTGAATATATATAGAGGAAATATCACTAGATTATATAATAACACAATTAGATTACAAATGGGGGAGGGGAAGGGGACTTAAAAGTAGGTAAAGTTTCTACACTTCACTCAAACTGGTAAAATGGCAATACCAGTAGACTGTGATATGCTACGTATGTATAATATATACCCAGAGCAACCACTCAAAAGCCTATACAAACATATACAGTCAAAATTACTGCAGATAAATGAAAATGGAATTTGAACAAAGGTATAAGTCGCCAACAGTAAAGGTAAAGAAAACAGAGAAACAAAGAATAGAGGGAACAAAGAGAAAACACAAAATAAAATGGCAGATTTAATCCCTAATATCAAAATTGCATTGAATATAAATGATCTAAATACACCAATTAAAAGACAAAGATTGGCAGAGTGGCTAAAAAAATGATCCAATTACATGCTGTCTACAAGAAACTCATTTCAAATATAAGCAGGTTGAGAGTAAAAGGATAGAATAATATATGCCATGAAACATTAGTAAAAAAAGGAGAAGTGGCTATATTGATATTAGATAAAGTAGACCTCAGAACAACAAAAAAATTACCATGGACAAAGAAGGACATTACCTAATGGTAAAAGGGTCAATCTACCAGGAAGATACAGCAATCCTAAATGTGCATGCACCAAACAACAGAGCATTAGAGTACCTGAAGCAAAATCTGATACAGCTATAAGGAAAAACAGATAGATCCACAATTAGAATTAGAGAATTCAACATCACTCTCTTAGAAATTGATAATAGAACAACTAGACAGAAAATTAGCAAGGATATAGAATAACTCAACAATACTACCAACCAACAGGATCTAAGTGACATTGATCAAATAATCCACCAAACAACAGCAGAATATATTACATTCTTTTCAAGCACTCACAGAACACATGCCAAGATAGACCATACACTGAGTCATAAAACAAGCCTCAACAAATTGAAAATATTTGAAATTATACAGAACATGTTTTCTGACCACAGTGGTATCAAAGTAGAAATAAAAAAAAACCTCCTGAAAAAAAACCTTCAGGTCCAGATGGTCTCATTGGAGAATTCTACTAAAGATGAGAATTAACATCAATTCTATACTCTCTCTTGCAGAAAACAGAAGAGGAGGTAACACTTCTGAACTCATTTTTATAGGGCTAGTATTGCCCTGATACTGAAAGCAAATGATGGTGTCACAAAAAAGAAAACTACAGACTAATATCCCTTATGAATATAGATGTAAAGTCCTCAACAAAATATTAGCAAATAGAATTCTTAGCAGTGAATTCTTAGAATTAGCAAACAGTTCCTAGAATTAGCAAATATATGTATATATATGTATGTATGTATATATATATATATATATATTTTTTTTTTTTTACACCATGAACAAGTGGGGTTTATCCCAGGTATACAAAGCTGGTTCAGTATTTGAAAATCAATCAGTGTAACCTACCATATTAAAAGGCTAAAAAGAAAAATTACATATATACTGGTATTAGTGTCAACTGATGCAAAAACAGCATTAAATAAAATTCAGCATCCATTTATGACATAAATTCTCAGAAAACTAGGAATATAGCAGGGTACTGCCTCAACTTTTAAGGAAAATCTACAAAACCTATAGCTAACATCATGCTTAATGGTAAAAGACAATGTTTTCCCTCTAAGTTCTGGAACAAGGCAAGGATGTCTGTCCTCACTGCTCTTATTCAACATAACACTGGAAGTCTAATCCAGTGTAATAAGGCAAGAAAAGGAAACAAAAAGCATATAGATCAGACAGGAAGAAATAAAACTGTCTCTATTTGCAGATGGTGATCTATGTAGAGAATCTTAAGGAGTCTACAGGAAAACAGCCAGAAATAATAAATGAGTTCAGGAAGGTCACAAGATACAAGAACAATATACAAAAATTGTATTTCTATATACTAGCAATGAACACATGGAAACCAAAATGAAAAACATAATAAATCAATAAAAGAAAAACTTAGGTATAAAACCTGTTAAGGATGTGTATGCTGGAAATGACAAAATGCTAATGAAGGAAATCAAAGAAGATCTAAATAAATGGAGAGACATACCATGTTCATGGATTGGAATTCTCTCTAAATTGATATATAGGTTAAACACAATTCCTAACAAAATCACAACAAGTTTTTTTTTTTAAAGATATAGACAAGGTTATTCTAAAGGTTATATGGAAAGGCAAAGAAACTAGTATAGCTAAAACAAGTTTGAAAAAGAAAGGGGAATCACTCTACCTGATTTATTATATAGCTACTACAGTAATCAAGACAGGAATAGGTACATAGATCAATGGCACAGAAGAGAAAACCCAGAAAAAAGACTGAGACAGTTGCCTTGGAGTGAATGACAGTTTTGGAAAGGGAGGTGGTCCTAGGGAGCTATCTGGATTTTCAGCCCTTCTACTAGATTGAAGAGGCTTTACATCATGACATGCTTTTCAAGACAAATGGAAGCACCCTAGAATTACTAGAGGTACCTAAGAAAGGAAGCAGTACCTCAAACATGTAAAATAGTCCATCTCCAGTCCCTTATTTTTCCAGCTATGTGCAGGTACAGTGACCAGATTTTGTAAACCAAAAACTGGGACATAAGGTCTGATAAAAGATTATTGTCTTAAAAAGCTCCAACATGTATTTCTTTTTTTCTGACTATAAAAGCAATACACGTTCATGCTAGAAATTTTGAAAAATACAGAAAAAGAATACAGAACAAGTAAAAAATTACCCATAATTTCAATCTTACCATCAAAGATAACTACTGTTAGCACTTTTGGTATATTTCCTTCTAGTGTTTTTCTATGCATATCCACACACTCACTCACACACACATTATGTATATTTACAAAATTGAGACTATATGGTATTAAATCATTTCATATCTTTTTTCACTTAAGATTGTTACCATGAGCATTATTCTCTTGTCATCAAATTATCTTTAAAACTTTATTTTTAATTGGATGCAACAAATTCTTCCATGTAGTTATACTGATATTGTATCATACCTCAAACTCAATGTATTGAAAGAGAACACATCAAGTATATGTTTCTGTAAAACTATCCCCCAGCCTCAATGGCTCCCCATCCCAGTTGGTATCCAGGCTGGAAACCTCAGAGTCATCTTTACTCCTTCCTTTCTACTTGATCCCCTATAAATGACATACCTCTAAGTGCTGTTGATACTCTCTTCTTAACAGCTCTCAGCCATTCGGGAGGAATAGGATAGGGAGTAGCCTACCACCACTGTTCTGGTCCAGGTCTTTGCAGGCTCACCCTTGGAATACCACCATGATCCATCCAAACATCACTACATCATGGCATGTCCTAATTCCAGAACCTAGAATGGCTCCCAATTTATTGTATCTGATATGGACAATTCAGCCTGAAATTCAAGGAAACCTGCCAACTGCCCCGGGCTCCCACCTATCCAAGTTTCCGTTGCATATGAGCACTTCCCTATTCTATCTATTCAAAACATCCCAGCCTTCTGAAAGCACTCTCCTTCTCTTCTCACTTCTCTTCTTCTTCTACCTTGCACCAGCCCTTATTATGTCCTGATCTGTCTAAGGGGGTTAGTTTTGTCTCCTCACCTAGACTTCTCAGCTGTTTTTTAGAAGCAGGGTTCATGTCTTAAACTTCTCTTATATCTCCCATGACACCAAGCACACGGGAAGTTCCAAAAAATATTCATTGATTGATTTAGCTGGGCTTTAAAGTGGAGACACAATGATACTTCTTAAAATTGACCTCATTCAGAACCTCACTTTGGGAGACATTGCAAGGTGGGAAGGGTTTACTAGGGGCGACTGGAAAGAGTGGACAGGGATGATGAGTAGACTTGACTGAGCAATAGTGCCAAGAAGAGGAGGGGCACCAGGCCTAGATTCAAATCCTGATGTCACCACTTACTTGTTACGTGACTGTGGGCATGTTACATTAGCTCTGCGGGCACCAGTTTCCTACCTCATGAGGTAATAGTGAGGATGAAATGTAAAGAATCCAGCATGGTGACCCACAGTAGGCTTTCAATAATGGGAGTTCCCACCTCCTGGATTTAGGTAGATATTTCAAGTCTTCAAAAGTAACCTGCCAAGGGTTTTCATCCTTTGTTAAAAGCCGCCGTCAAAGTTACTAGAACTTTGGGGAGCAGCCTTCATTTTAATTTTAGAATTTCTAAAATTTTCAGCATGATATATTTACAACTTTTTTGCTTAACAATGACAGTAACAACAACAATAACCAACATTTCCAATTCTTACACACTTTAGTGAAGCAAGCGAGGCTCCTGGAAGAGACCACAGGGGGCTGAAGAGGGCTGAAGAAAGGATAGGGGATGGCAAAGGGAGATAAGGGATGGACATCACAGAGATCCTCACCTGAAGTCATGCAAATTGGCTCAGAGTAGCCTCCACAATCCTGCTCCAAAGTCCTTCCAAGAATCCCTAAAGCAAATGGTCAGTCTGTCTTGGGACCAACCCTGACTTTCAATTTACCCTCATGGCTTCTCAGGAAGCAAGAGAAGGTGTGGAAGTAAGCCGAGTTTCCATGGTGTAGAGTCCCACAGGGCAGGAGCACTGCTTCAAGCTGGGGGCTCCAGCAGGCCTTGGACATGCCCAGACCTGATGCCCCAATTGCTAGTCCCTAGAAGAATGTCAATCCCAGACTTCAGGCTGCTAGAGGAGGTGCTGCTTACATTCAGCACAGTGGTTCTCCAAAGAATATTACCGGTAGATGTGCAAAGGGTCTCAGCTTGGGGCTGTGGAACTGTAAATACACTGGGCCTGGTGACCACAGCACACTTCAGGCAGCAGGAGTCACGTGGTCTGGCTTCTTCCACCTTCTGTCCTTCTCTTTTACTTCTCTACTCATCTCAAAATGGAGTGGAAGTTTCAATTACAGTATGGTGGGGTGAGAGGGGCATGGCTAAAAGACCTAGGTCAGGGACCAGAATTTCAAATGTTGTCCATGGCTGATTTCCTCCCATTTCCAGAGAGACATCAGATTTCAGGTGCTTTGGATCAGCCACAAGGAAGGAGTTGGGTGTGTAGTACAAGGTGGGAGGGGTTTACCAGGGGTGATTGGGAAAAGCAGATGATGAGTAGCCTTGATAGGGCAACACTGCAAAGAGAGGAGGGGCACTGGAAAGGCCAAACAGCCTGACTCCAAAGTCTCAATTCAGACAGACCCGGGTTCAAATGTCTGCTCCAACACCTATTAGCACAGTGTGTGGCATAGAGTAGGTGCTTAGTAATTCCTTGCTGAATGACTGAATAAAGGTGACCTTGGCCAAGTCATTTATCCTCTCTGAGACTCTCTGAATTCCTCATCTGTAAGATAAATAGTAGCTATTACTCTTATTATTTCTCCTGTGGTGTCTCTCCCCACACCCATATCAGTTTGCTGGCCCATCTCCCCAACCCAGCACCACAGAGGCTGCCATACTAAGCCTCCTTCATTAAGGGTCAGAAAGGGCAGATGGGCACAAGGCCTGCTCTTTCCTCTTGTGTCCTCCCCCCACCTCCTCCTCTCCTCCTGCTTCTTTCCTCCTGGTCCCATTTGTTTACTTTTCTAACTTAGGCAAACTTGGGGTAGAATCTGGGAACACAGAGCCAAGCGTAGAAACCTCCAGTTACAACTGCAACACATACTCACATATATACAACTCACCTTCCCCTCCCCCTCCCCCACCAGGTCGGGCCTGGGCTGCAACATGAAGCTTTTGGCCCCCTAGGGACTTTTACTTGATTCAAATGTCATCAGTACCAGGGATTAGAAAACCTCTACCCCTGTTTCCCCATGCAGAGCTAGGCAGGCTCAGGGAGCTAGCTGCCTCTGGGGATTGATCACATCAGCACTGTTCCAACTCTGGAAGGTTCATTGTGAGCCAACTCCTCTGGAGTACGTCAACCAGAGAGGAAAGACAAACAAGTCTGAGCACATGAAGATGGTGTGAGGGTGATTTTACAGTAGTGGTCATGAGCTAGGCTGAGCGATCCACTCTGTAACCCACACTTCCTTGTGAACAGTGACACATATCTTCAAGATTCATTGGCACGAGAAGAACGATTTGTGGGAGCAACACATAGCTTTTCTCTGTATAAAGCTAACAGCTTGAATGGACTCTCCATAGTTTTATTTTTGTCGTTTTTCTCTCTTAGAAAGTCTAATGGGCAGTAAAGATGGAATAAGGTGAGGTCCAAATCTGCCTGTGCCTCCAGTCATCCTGTGGCATATGGAATGCATCTCTATACGATGAACCTCCTCAGGTTTCATCTCCAATAGGTTAAAAATCCCACCTTTTGTGCTTCTAAGGGATGTGAGAAAGAGAGAAAGCCCAAGCTCAAAGGTTAAACAAATTCAACCAGATATGCTGGTGAACCTCCTTCCCATAGAGTGGAGCTTAATCCATCCACTCCCTCATTGCCATCCACCTCCCCCAAATAATCCTTGCCTCTGCCCCACTACCTTTGTGTTTAATGGGGGGTGGGAATGAGTGGGGGGAGGGAGGCACTGAGAGAAATGGCCAGCCTCACAGAGGATTTATATGCAAGAACAAATGATAGTCTTGTAGGCAGGTTCAGGAAAATCTTTCAGAATGCAGAAAATTCAGCAGCCTTTCCACACTGACCATTGTCATGGCAACACACTATCTGATGGCAGCATGCGTCACCAGGCTGGAGGGGCACGGTCTCAGTATAGCAGGTTAGCCTGGCCATTTTTAGCAACATTTGGACTTCTTTCTAGCCTCATTTCTTCTAGGTTCAACTGAATTTCTTTTCGCTTCTGGACTTATGTGCTCTGCTCATTTGCATGGCTAGAACACAAGACTTTATCAATATGAAAGGGATGGCTAAATGGAAAAATCTGAAGATTCCTAGTATTCTATAGCCCTTCTACTTGCTGTCCTGGCTCCCCACCCACTCTCAGCCATCTAGTTTCTTTTCTTCTCCTCATCAATTCTTTCCTATACACAGCATTACCTCCCCCGTGCCCCCCCAACTGTGACTCATCTACCAACCCCTGCACTCTCATCATCTTCTTTTTATTGTTTTCCTATTTTCTCATTTTAATGTACAGCATCCTAGAATCTTAGGATTGGAAGGAACATTGACAATAACCTAGTATAATCACCCTCCTCCAAATGCAGGAGGCTGTCTACGATATGACAGTCAAGTGACTGTCTTGTCTCTGTTTGTATGTCTCCAGCAATAGAGACCTCATTCCTTTCTGGGCAGTCTGTTCCACTTTGGACAGCTCTAATCGTTAGAAAATTCTTCTTCCTCTTGAATGAAAATCTGCCTTTTAATAATATCTACACATGGATCCTAGATCTGTGCCCTGTGACCACATAGACTCTGTCTATGCCCTCTGCTCTGTGACAGCCTCTCAGAGATATAGAACCACATCCCCTTGGGTCTTCTTTTCTCCAAAAGCCCAGCTCCTCCAACAAGATCTCTTGGAGCCTGGGCTCCAGTCCTCTCCCCATCCTAACTGACCTCCTGGAGCATATGCTTCTATTTGTCTCCAGTTCTTTTAAAGTGAGGTCGATACTGCATTAGCATCTCTGGAGGCCACCTTGCCCTGGTGACTCACACTGACGAAACTCCCTAACCCTCTTGCAGACAAAATGCTGCAAAGCCATGTTTCCCATCTTGTGTGTGTCCAGTTGCTTTTGAGGACCCAATTCCTAGTCCATATATTTCCTCCCAGTTTAATTTCATGGCGTTGCAGCCAGAATATTGCTTTAACCTATTAGGATCTTTTAAAAAATCTTGACTTCCATGTAACTTACATATCCTCTAAGACTTTCTATTATTATTATTACTATTTTTTAACCAACCCTCAAACTAATCCTTTATTTCAAGTCTTTTCAAAATTTATTCTTCTTTTGGGTTTCTTAACCTTTCCTAGTTCTCTTCCCTTTGAATTACCTTCCTTACGTCTTCTCTCGCTTGTCATTTCCATTTCCTCAATAGCAAGATGTCACCAGTCTCTGGAGATAAGTGCTTGGGTATGTGCGCAGGAAAGCACGAGGGCATACAGATATCTGCACATACCTAGGTTTGAGCAAGTAGCTGCAGAGCCTTGTTTAGTTTCTCTGTTTCTATTGCTTTGTCTGTGCTCTACCAGGATTTAGAGACTGGATGAGGGGAAAATGGCAAGGTAGAAGGAAAAGGGGTAAGAGAAGTTGGTCCAGGATCTGAGAAGGGCAGTAGGAAACTAGGGTGGGAGCACGAGTGTTAATCGGGGCTGCAGTGCAGTGAGAAGGGCTGAAGAAGGGCCAGGAAAAGAAGGATTTTAAAGGCCTTAAAAAGGTTGGAGGAGGGAGGAGGATTTGGTTAGGAAGTGAGGACTTCTGAGGCTGGTAGCCATTGAGAGGCCAGAGGGAGGTGGCTTGAAACTACAGGGTCAGGGAAAGGCTGAGGGATGTGGGACACCTGAGAGGGGCAAAAAGCATTGCTATGAGCACAACCTTATGAGTCTATGACTCTTGAGCTTAGAAACTTTTCTCTGGTCAAAGGAGCCTGGGACGTGGAGTCCCTGCGTATGGACTCAGCTGTTGTCACAGACTTGGCTGCACTAGAGGACGGGGCCTTAATATCACCATCGGCAAAGACGCCCAGGATACAACGTGTTCCCTCAGACTAACTCTGACACAGAATAGGCCTCCCTTTCATGCTAGATTCTATTCCAACGAGGGAGTCAAAGTTAGGAGAACTGGTGCTGTCTTGGTTGTTAGATGAATAAACATGGGAATTTCACTCTCCAGGATAGGCAATGTGATACCTTTGGCCTCTTAACTTTGCAAATAATTAGGATCCAAAAAAATATGCACACGTACACACATTCAATTAAACAGGAATGTGGGTGCCAAAATGACTTTTAAAAAATGGTAGATGAAGTGAGTTGAGTTGAGAAGCAGCAGCTGGGGTTGGGAGGGGGGCTCTACCAATAGTGTCCCCAAACAGCTAGTGGACAGTGTGATCAAGAGGGTGATAACCCGATGACTGCCATTTTCCCTCTGTCCAGAGGCCAGAATAATTGGAGGCCAGACTCAGGGAAGGGAAGAATAGGGCAGCAGCCACGTCTCCAGTGCTCTAAGTGAGACTGGGGAGCCCACTCCCAGGGCTTCAGAATCCCTGACTACTCACTGTGGGCTCACAGTCACTCGAGGCTCTACTGAACCAAGGAAACGCATTGGAACAGAATGTCTGTGAGCACCCTTGACCCCTACCCCCAACCCCAAGTCTGAATTGACTTGATTTTCCCTCATCTTAGAGAGGATTTTACTGTTGCCCTTTTCAAAGGGAGAGTTCCAGGGCACACTTTAGAACTGGCTTTCCACTGGAGGTGCCTAAAGTTGAACCTTTTGTTTCCCTGAAGGTGACATTAGCTGGCCAAATGACAATCCCAACCAGAGTGACCAGTGCGGAATTCCAACAAGCTCTCAGGCCAAGAAGAGGTTTCCCTTCCAAGTCGGTCCAAAGATTAGCCACCAAATGACAAATGGTATTGGGGGAAGCCCCCACTGATGGGTCACCACAAGCTGGGTGGAATGAGGAGGGCAGGACTCGAGGGGTGGTGCTCACCTTTGATGTAGTTGAGGATTTGCTGGACTCGGTGGGGCTCATTGCGGTCTGGCCGGCAGCTTGGCGTGATTTCCAGCACATAATCAGGACCATATGCTGTGAAAAACTGTAAGGAAAAGTGAAAGGCCAAAAAACAAACTAAACCACAGAAAACCTCCAAACCAAACCACATACAAACAGAACAATCAAGAGAAATCCACCGCTACTGACAAGGTAAGGGAGGCCCAGGTGGGCAGGGCAGGAGGATGCAGCAGGAAACCGTTCCCCATTTTCAAACCTCCCATGACAGTCCACTGTGAAATTCTTTGGCTTGGTGTTCAAGGTCCTCTCTGCTCATGTCTCAACTTTTCTCTCTAGCCTCTCTATCCCCCTGCTCTCTAGCCACACTTGTCTGCTCCGGGCTCTCCCAAATGAGACTGGGCTTCGTTCCCCCACCCCCTGCCTCCCCCCGAGGATCTTTGCCATTGCTCTTTCCTGGGGTCTGCAAAGGCCCTCCCCCAACCCCTGCTGCCTGTGAAAAACCTCCCCATCCTTCTAGGCACAGCTCAAATGTCGCCTCCTTCACAAAGCTGTCCCTCATTCTCCACCAACCCCCAGAGTGTTCTGTTGGTACATCTCTTATGGCTCTTGTTCAACAAATCGACAGTGCTTGCCGGCATGTCACGTACAGGTCACTGTGCCTGCTGCTGCGGGGGCTGTGAAGATGGACAAACCCTCCTCTGGGGTCCTCTGGGTGTTCCCAAGCACGTTCTGCAGTGTGTAGAGATTTTTCAACAGCGACCTGATCTCCCTGCACTGGATTATCAACTCCTTGAAGGCAGGCAGCACCTGTGCCTTAGTCACCTCCTTGGTCCTCACAGACCAAGGCAGCTGCCTGTTAGTTTTGGTTGTCTTGAATTCCCTGACCCGGGAATGTCAAATGAGCCTGGTTTCTCTAGTTTTTCTTTCTCCGTAGTAGAGTTTATTTGTTTTTAAATTCAGGGAATCAAAATAAAGGTCTTTGGATTCTATTTCTAGTTCACTAGATGATTCCTTGTGACCTTTGGTAAGTCACAATATCTGATTCAGCTCCTCTATTAGGGCCCGCTTGGGGAAAAACACCCCATGACAAAGGGAATCATTCAATTGGGATAAGCCTTTGAATGGGAAATATGCAAAGCTACTATTTCTGTTTAGTTTTTAACAGAAATAGTATTTGTGCACACTCTCTGGAGAGAGAGCATATGGTCCTTAACATTATGTGCTTTCAATAGTGATATTGTTAGGTGGTAAGTAAGCCAGGGAAATTCAAATTCCGTGGAAAAAAATGGTACAGAGGGCATGAGCAAAAGGGATCTTGCTGTGTGTCATGAATTTGATGTCATTCAAAGAGCCTCTAAGAAAATAATCCAGGGTGATTGCCATTGCCACCAAATTATCCTTGTTAAGAGTCTGGATGTACATCTGGCACCATGGGAGAGGTTGTGGAACAATCTCTAGGGATTCTAACAGCGTCTTTGTGGAATCTATGGGAGTAATTTGATGGGGAGATGGCTTTTGCACATCCATGACAGAAGACTCCACACATCTAATTAAAAGAAAAATGACCAAGACTGTGCCAATGCTTATAATGCTTTTTTTTTTTTTTTGGACTGAACTAAAAAGGAAAGAGGGGTCTAGTTCCTTCCTGCTGGGGTTATTACTCTCTGATGCCTGAAGCCCCGAATTCTGTAGATTAGAGATCATCTTTACCACATCCATATATGGAATGGACAAGAGGGGTTACCTGGGGGACACATCCAGAAACTAACTCTCCCATTCTGATCAAAGAAACCTGAAAGGTTTGTATTTTTAGCCAAGGAGGGCCCCTCAGTCCAAGCCCGAGAACCTCGTGGGCTTGACTCTGGAAGAGAAGGCTTCAAACAGGTGTGGCCCTCTCTCCTTGGACGGCCTCTCCTCCTCCAGAAGGTGTCAAGTAGTACACTCATTTCACGGGTATGGAAAGACAGGTTTAGAGAGAGCAATAGAAGAAAGGCAGCTGCAACGAAGAAGCCACTCTGGGGGACCCAAACCCGTGGCATCAAAGTGCTATAAAAATCAGAGTCAGGGGGCCTCGCTGAGGTCTAGGAGGAGGGAATGTTCTGTCTCCATCTACGAAGATAACACTGCTGATCCTCTGTCAGCAAGGCATGTTGTGAGCTATCTGTTTCGGGCTGAGCGTCTGGAACAACGTGTCCTCATTGTGAGGGCCTGCCGCACGCTCAGCCGCGTTCTCTGGCTTTAGCCCCCTCTTGGGCCAAGAGCACATGGTTGCAAGACGGTCAGCTGGGGCCAGAACTGACTGCCACGTGAGAGCTCAGCTTGACTGGGATCAAGGCTCCTGTCCTGGCTGCATGAGCACCTGGCTTTAACTAACCCATAAATAACCCATTCTTTGCTGAAGCAGGCTGGCTGCAGGTAAGCGTGGGCTCCTAAACTTCTTCCCACCTTTGCCAATCAAATATTATTCCCAGGTCCTGCTTATTCGCACTATTCTTAGGCTAGGGGACCCAGATGATTTAAGAAAGTCCTTGTTTTGTGATCCAGTTCCACATGGCAGCTGACTGGTCCTAGCCTTGGGAGGCTCTGCTTGGGGCTGAGGGAAGTGACAGGCACCGGGAAGGCAGAGGCTGTATCTAAGGCAAAGGTGGTGCGGTGCCCTCTTCCCCTCTCTGGCTCTCTCGTGGTATTTCTGTTTCTGTGTTATATTATGCTTTTAGTTTTGCACTCGTTAACTCCTTTCTACGGGACCATGAACTCTGCAAAGGCAGAAACTTCTGTCGCATTCTCTTTGTGGAGCCTGTAGAGTTGAATTTCCTTCAACCTTTACTTTAAAATTATGTTGAATTACATTAATTCACACAAGATTTAGCTGGCCGTTCAGTTAATTCTGTGGAATAATGCAAAGAGCCAATTTATGGCATGAACAGTTTTTCGGCTCTTGAGGAAGCATGAGGAAGCATGATGAGGCGGCAAGAGCCCCGGCCTCGGAGTTAGACAGAGCTGGATTTTCATACCTAATAGAGCTGTGTGCCTCAGGCGAGCTTCGTAATCTCTTTCAGTCCTTGCTACCAGAGGAATGATAAATCCTGACCTGGCTGGGTTGTTAGGAATCACAGAGATAATATACATTAAAGGGCCGACCACAGGGCCCAGCACAGGGTAGGATGTCAGTACATGTGAATTCCCTTCTTCTGAGGCAAGAAGCTATTGCCTAACCAGTGCCTCACCCAGACCCTGGGGGATGTTGGGCCAAGCACTGGGGGCCCCCCACGATGCAGAAAGAAGAGCCTGTTCCTCCTGCCAGACAAAGCCCAGCAGTCCCAGTGGCTTCCCGCTTGTTTAAACCATGAGCTCCGCCTAGAGCCGGTGGAGAAACTGACTTCTCTCATAGTTTCCTGCCCTGTGCTCAGCCACTTGTTACTTACTGGCAAGGTGGAAAGGAAATCTGATCAATAAGACAAAGATGTTGGGGTGGAGGGATTTGGCCAGCAGTAGAAATAGCTCAAAGCCCCACCCTGAAATTGCCCTCCAGTGTTGAAGAGGAAAGGAAACAGGCAAGCGGCGATGCCATTCCCAGACAGGTGGAGCAGGGTATGAAAGAGCCCAGGGGGCTGGCAAGTGCAAACGGCTGGCTTTGATCTCAGCAAAGGAAGAAGGGAGGTGCTAACCCTTCTCCACCCCTTCCCCTTTTTCCTCAGTGCTCCTTTTGCTTTCTGGGTTTCCATTTATGCGTGTTTGAGGGGAACATGGTAGCAGGAATGGGGCAAATGGAAAGGATGAGGTGGGGCTGAAGGATGGGAGTGGAAGGGAATAGCACTTGAGGGGAGCAGGTCCCTTCTCGACCCAAGAGTCAATGAATAAAGAAAGGAAAATAGCTCAGTCTTGCTCGGTTCAGGCCAGCTCAATGTGCCTTTCTTGCTCACTCCCCTCCAGCTCTTGCTCATGCAATGCAAACAGCATACGCTTAGATATTTGGTCAAGAAGATATTCAGAAGAAGCCTTAAGGTTGTTGTTATTCCTTCCTAATCCTATGTGGTCACAGGAAACCAAACCACAAACCTGGCACAGCCAATCCTTTTATCCTTCCTTCAACATTTAAGTACCTACTGACTAGGTGTCAGTAGGTACTTAATAGATACTTTATTAAGTACCTAACCTGATTAGGTTAGTCACTGGGGTGCAAAGATTGTAAGATATGCTTAGTAGGAGGGGTCAGTATGATGAGAACAGTATGATAATACTAAAGTCACAAGTAATAACAGTTAATGTTTTTTCTCTTTTTAAAAATTGAAGTATAGTTGATTTACAATGTCGTGTTAGTTTCTGATGTACAGCAAACTGATTCAGTTATACGTATATATGTATATATATATTCTTTTTCAGATTCTTTTCCCTTATAGATTATTACAAGATATTGAGTATAGTTCCCTGTGCTATACAGTAGCTCCTTGTTGGTTATCTATTTTATATACAGTTGTGTGTATATGTTAATTCCAAACTCCTAATTTATCCCCCTCTTCCCCCTTTGGTGACCATAAGTTTGTTTTCTATGTCAATAACAGTTAACAGTTAATATTGATTAAAGGCTTCTTATGTGTCAGGCACTTAAAGTGTCTGCGCACTTTTTATGGACTGACAATTCTCACAACCAACTCACGTGGAGGTTCTAGAATTACTTCCATTTTAAGATGAGAATTTGAAGCACAGAATAGTCAGATAACTTGACAGAGGTCACACAGCTAGCACGTGTGGTGTGAGATTTGAACCCAGGTCATTCTGGAGATCAGCACTACCCATAGGAGCCTCTAAACTACCCCAGAGGAAGTGACTGTGTAGGGCGGGGTCTGAAAAGGGGGCCTGGTGGGTGGGAGGGAGGCATTCCCAAGAGAGCCTGGGCAAGAGCAGGGACTGTGGAATGGAACAGCATATTTAGCACAATTTGATGTTGCTCGAGGGTAGGGCATAAGGAGGATCAGGACACGAGGCTGGGGAGGCAGCATGAGTTTCACGGTAGGCGCTGCGTGTTCCCCACACTAAGGCATTTGGCCTGATCCCAGACTAGAAGGTCCACGAGGGCCGAACACTCTTTTGCTCCCCAATGTCAGTGCCAGTTCCCAAAACAGTGCTTGTCCCTAGGAGGTGGCAAGTAACTATTTGTGGCATAAGTGAATGGAAACTTGGGGGAGCTTGGAAATGAGGGGATGAACAGATCAGCTGGGCACTTGAGAGGACTCAATGGCTACAGTGTAGAGAATGGAATGGAATCTGAGGGGAGGAATGCAAATAGGGAGACCAGTGACAAGGTTGGTGCTAGAGCCATGTTGAGTGGTAACAGGGCCTGAGCCAGAACAGTTGTGGGAGGAACCGAGAGTGAAAAACTTAAAAGATAGCATCAATAGGACTAAACAATGAGTTGGATGTGGGAAGTAAGGCAGAAGAGAGAGTCAAGGATTTCCCACGGTGTAGGAGGTACAGTGACAGAGTGAGGAATACAAGCAGAGGACAAGGGTTTGTGGTGGGGTGTATATGTGTGAGGGGGGTTCAACGGGGAGCATGTTTAGGGTCAGAATCGTGATGATACAGTGGTCTGTAATTCAGGTGAGAGGTTGGGCCTAAGATACAGAATATGTGTTATAGATTTGGGAGTTATCAATGACATAAAGGAATTGGATGAGAATTGCCAAGGAATTGCCTTGGCCAGCATGGGAGGCTTCCTATAGAGTAAGAGAAGAGAAGAGAGGTGAGGAAAGAATCATGGGGAACAGCCAACACTTCAGAGGTGGACAGAGGGAGAGGAAACGGTTCTGGTGATGATTTGAGATGTTGCAGACAGCTGAAGTAAAAGGAGGGTGGTCTTCCGATTTGTCCATGGGAAGATCTTTGCTGCAGCAAAGTCAGTGGAGGGTGTGGACAAGGCCTGACTGGAGGGGGCTGAAGAGTTGATGGGAAAAAGTAGAGGTAAGAATGATGGGGACTTCCCTGGTGGTCCAGTGGTTAAGACTCCGCCCTTCCAATGCAGGGGGTGTGGGTTCGATCCCTGGTGAGGGAACTAGGATCTCACATGCCATGTAGTGTGGCCAAAAATATATAAATAAATAAAAATTAAAAAAAAAAGAATGACGGTAAGAATACACACATACACTCTCCTTTTTATAAGAGTTTGGTACAGGGGTGGGACTGGAGTAGGGTGGTATTTTAAGATGGGAGGGTCTTAAAAGTATATTTATAGGCTGAGGGGAAGAGCCCACAGGATGGAAGTCAGAGGCAGCCTGATAGGGATTTTGAGTTGTTTATATCTGTCTTTCTAGCTCCTTAGCCAGAGTGCCACAAGGGAAGAATACTGTTGTATTCATATTTCTATTACCTACAGCTCCTAGCATAGGGCTTGGAAAATAATAGGTACTCAATTCATGTTTGTTGAAGGAATGAAATTCTGAAGACATGCACATCCAGTAGGGAGAATCAGGGTCTTGAAGGATGGGCGATTGCAAATAGGCAGGGATGGGGTGGGGTTGGAGGGTAGTTAGTGGAGGCAGGACAAGTCTGGGAAGTTGGCTAAAGTTCTAGAAGGAGAGCAAGGGAAGCCTTGAACCCCAGGTTGAGGAGACAGGACTTGATGTGACAGGCATATCAGGACTGGAGCTGTGCCTTAGGACACCTGGGAGCAGTATACAAAGGCTGGATGACCAGTGTGGAGGCCACTGCCATAGTTCAAGGGGGAGATAGCAAGGGCTTGAACAAGAGTGATTGCTGTGGGGATGGAGAGGATGGGAAAGAGACATTGTGAAGGTAGACTTCCGAGGACTTTGGTAAGTGGTTGGCTGTGGAGGAAAGAGAGCAGGGGAGGTCAAAGTTGACTCCTAGGTTTTGAGTCGGGGTAAGTAGGAGAATCAGTGCCACTGATAGAGCTGGGATAAAGTAGTAGGAAGAGCTAGTCTGGCTCAGGGAAGGGGATGGGCTTGGGTTTCGTGGGTTTGAGATGACAGTAGGATATGTGGGTCACTCCGTCTAGCAGGCAGCTGGAGATGTGATGATGGTGTGTGGAAGTGAGGTCATGGCTGAGGACTAATGTAGTAGGGGGATAAAAAGAGCCAGTGACTAGGCAGAAAAAGAGCAACCAGAGAAGAAGAAACAGAATGGTAAAGTAAAATCTCTTAGAGCCTTAGGGATGACATTCAGCATGAGAAAGATGCCTAAAGGAATACACTTGCCACACTGGCAATAGACTCCTGCGGCTAAACTAACATCCCTCCCTCCTAGTCAGTATAAAAAGCCAGACCCCTTTTTATAATACTCCAAAAAGCTCTCAAAATTTTTATTGCTAACTCAAGGTTTACCCTTTCCTAGAAGTTAGACTTGATCCTATCAGGGTAAGCCCAAGGTTGATGCCAATCCCTCTTACAGACCCCTGAGGCTTTGCTCTGTCATCAGCTAGGGAGGTCGTGCTGGTGATTGTGATGTGGGCCCTGGCCAGGAAGAGCATTTCTTGTCTTGACTCACCCTGGGAACAGAACTCATCACAACAAGAGTGACAGAGCATCAGCACTTTGAACCATAACATGGTCTTGTAAGATGCTTCTCAACCTTTCTTATGTCACCAATTACTCCATCAAAGAACCTGGGCCCAACCATGATGGAAACAAAAAAGCCCTCTTTTCCCCAGAAAAACATTTCTATTTACAGGAAATTCAGTTATTACATATATCACTTATGGTACATTTTAAGGACACAAAATTGCAGTGGTATTATTGGGAGTAAATTTTATTGCCATGGCTTTACAACACAAACAAACAAAAATAATAACCCCGTTAGTCGTTGGACTGAACTGGCAGGAAGCAGCACATCAAAGGCGATTGCTTGTAGGCAGGGGAACGGGGAATTAGGATTGTCCAGAGCATGACTGAGAGGTCAGGGAGATGTGGGCTACTGGAGACAAGATGTTACATGTGGAGTGGACACGAGGATGGAAACCCAGAGCCCCGTCTAGACTGTATCTGTATCCCACCTGTGGAGCTCATCTCACAACTTGAACAGGGTCCCTACTTAAGAAGTGCTTCATGGTGAGGCTCATACACCAGTGCCAAGAACTGTTTGAATGAATATGTGAATGAATGAATAAGGCATGGAAATAGTTTCATTATCCAGAAGTTTTAATGGTATTTTAACTATTGGTATAAAAAATTTTATTAAGCAAAATAATCAGGTAAACCTGGGAACTCTTAGCTCATTTGAGCACCGATTATATTTAAATGAAGAATATGCCCAGTATTAACTAGTCTTATCTCATTAGCTAAAGTACTCAGAGGCTTCATGAACACACACACATATTTAGCCCTTTAGTGTACTGTGTATTCAGTAAGGTTCCTATGTTAGTTAACCCACAGTAGTGTGTGTGTGTGTGTGTGTGTGTGTGTGTGTACACGCACATGTTCTATTAGGTGCTGAACATTATTCTAGGTTCTTGAGGGGAAGCTGAGTACAAACAAAGAATAAGTTCTGGTGACTGCTCTTGAGGAGATGAAGATCTAAATGAGAAAGATAATTACAGGAAGGGCAGAGGAATAAATCTAAGCTTAACTGTGTGGTACTGGCTAGAGTACAGTAAACTGTCCTCACACGTGTGGGTCACTGGACAAGTGAGGTGACTTGTAGAAAATCACAGTGCTAAAGTAACAGATGTGAACTTGAACCCATGGCTTAGGACTTTCAGTCCAGTGGGCTTTCCATCACAACAGGAAGCAAAAAGCATAGTGGTTAAAGAATGAGATTTCTGGAGTCATAGGGGATGAGCCCTAAATCCTTGCTCCACCATTTACTAGCTGTGTGACCTTAGGCAAGTTACTTAACTGTTCTGTGCCCTGGTTTTCTTTGTAAAATGGGGATAATAAGAGAAGGTACTTGTAGAGTTGTTGTGACAGTAAGTTAATTCATGTAAAGCACATAGAACAGTGCCTGGAGCATAGTAAGTGCTCAGTAAATGTTATTATTAAATGATAGATATTATTATTATTATTTATTGTGCTTTATCAACTGTACAAAGAAACAGGAGTGCTACATATAATGGATAGTAGCAAAACTGAATGAGGGTGAACTTGTGAAGAGCTTACCCTGTATTCCAAAACTCTGAAGCCAGAAAGAGGGTAGAGAGAACAAGAAGAGAAGGATCCAAATGAATGAGACTAAGAAAAATGGAAGAGGACTTCTCTGGTGGTCAGTGGACTCCACGCTTCCAATGCAGGGGATGTAGGTTCGATCCCTGGTCAGGGAACTAAGATCCCACATGCCGCACAGCCAAAAAAAATAAGCAAATTGCAAAAAAAAAAGAGAGAGAGAGAGAGAAAAATGGAAGAGAGGAGGAGGGAATGAGAACTTGGAAGTGGCAGGAAAGAGGCAGGGGGACAGAGGTGACAGAAAGGAGAGGAGATAAAAACGTGTGTATGGGGTAAATTGGCAAGGAAGGGGAGGCACAGAGGAGGTGGCAGAGGAGACGAGGGCAGGGTGGCTGCCACTTCACTAGGGGGACTCCCTGCAGGCCAAGGCTTTCCTTCAGGGCGTGGTTTCAAGGGGTTTGGGGGAAGGGCCCTGGCCAAGACTAATATCTTCCCCACATTACGGCTGATCCTCAAATTTCCACTATTAGAGAGAATTCCTCCTTCATAAGTATGTGCAGGGCCAACTCTGGTTATACCATATGTCTCTGTTGATCAAATGAATATTTTGGAAACAAGCCTACACACAAAGCTTTTTTACATCAATTTTTCCTTTAGCCAAGGGTGGGGATAGAAGAAGGAAGAGTACAGGGATATTGCTTTACCTGGCTTGCTGCTGGACAAGTACTAAGATGACCTTAAGAAAATGGATTCTGGGACTTCCCTGTGGTCCAGCGGTTAAGATTCTGCGCTTCCACTGCAGGGGGCGCAGGTTTGATCCCTGGTCGGGGAGCTAAGATCCTGCATGCCGCGGGGTGCGGCCTTAAAAAAAAAAAAAGGAATGGATTCTACTAGAGGATTGTAAGTGCTGCCTTGGTCCGATCCTTACACTACTTCAAGCAACTGCCCTCTCTGTTCCTTCACTGCTAAACTTCTTAAGATCTCTTTTTTCTTCAGCGCCTTGACCTCTTCATTTCTCAGACACTTCAACATGCTGCTGTCTGAATTCTTCCCCACACCTCCACTGAACTGTTTTCTAGAAGAATGGCAAAGAGATTTTAGCTTGTTGGCAACTCTGATTGGTAGTAGCTGCTTGGGGGTACTATGTTGAGAAGGATTCTGAGGCTGTGTCTAGGTTCAGCAGGAAAATGTGCCCAAATCAGTTTGTCAAGTAATTCATGGGAATACATGGTAGGCAGGGTGGGGGCTGGAGGGATGTAGTCATACGTGCCCTATATTTGCTATTCCTGCTTTAGGAGACCAAGAGCGACCCCCTAATTACCCAACCTAATGTCTTCTTTTCAGTGATCGCTCACCCTATTTGATCTCTCTGCAGCACCTGTCATCAACTACTGCCTCATCTTTGGCACTGTCTTCTCTCTCATCACCACTCCTCTCTGTTCCTTGTCAGTCTCCTTCCCTGGATCATTTTCCTTTACCTATCTCTTAAACGTAGGTGCCCTCAGGTTGTCCTCTCAGCTCTTTTCTCTCTCTCTGCAAGAGTTTACACTCTCTGCTGTGGTTTAAATCACTTCCATGCAGAGATCCTAAATTTTTGGGTTCAGTGTTTATCCCTGGCCTCTGACTTGAATTTATAATTGTCTGCCGGACATTTCTACCTGGAAAACTTGAATTCTTGGTACCTGATGCTTACTGTGTTCTAAGTTGAGCTAATTCAGTATAACTCCTTCAAAGAGAATGTTCATCTTCTCTTTTTGTTCACTCAGCACCATAGGTGAGACCCATCATACAATAAGCTACTCAGCAAAGATTTGAATTTATGACCCTGAATGGATCAGTGTGCTTATGTTTTGTTTAGAGGCACTGGATTTTGTGCTTTCAAAATACCCCAAATGATATGGGATTAGGGGATAGAGATTAGGGGATTTCTATCTCTGGGAGATATTCCCATTGTTTGATGAACAATGATTTTTCTTCTTGCCATTTGTCAGATGAAGAAAAACATATCTCACTGGGTGCAAGAAGATAGAGAGAGGCATAGGGTACTCCCAAGACTGGCACTATCTCTAAGGGGACAGCCAGACAGCATGCAATATGCTTGGGGTATTATTTGAAAACACTCACTGGTTATCTTCTGAGGCAGGATGCAGGGTGGGGAGATGCTAGGGAGACAATGATGAAGCAGACAATCCCTGGCCTTGAGGAGCCTGCAGTCTAGTAGAGAAGGCAGAGAGGTGCAGGAAGAACTATGACGAGATGAACACTACAGGTGAGTCATTTCTCTGGAGCTATGGGAACTCAAGTGGGAATTCTGAGTGTGGGGCTGGGTGATGCGTGATGGGAAGCAACTGAACTGGCCTCGAAGGATGAACGAGATTTAAATAGGCAGGGAGAGAAGGTAAGAAAGGCAGAAGGAGCAGAATGAAGACAATGAAGATACGTTCTAAACAAGTCATCAAAAATTAATTTATGAGAAAGAACAGAGTACAGGGTCATAAGTAGCACCAGCACAGCTCTGTAAGCAACTTTCTTGTCTTCTCTGAATAGCACATCCTTCCTTTGTGATGGACAATGATAGGTTGATGGGCTTGGCAGAGGCAGAGGAAAAGTCATGGATGGACTTGATATTCTATCAGAGTAGGATTTCTGTCTGATATATCCATCACAGTGGTTAATTGGGAGTAAATCAGAGTTGAACTTGCTTATATCCTATTGATTCATTTGTTCCCTCATTCGCTTGATACCAATGTCTCCCAAGGACTCCTGTGTACCAGGCTCTGGGTGCGAAGAGATGACTGAGACTCAGCCCCTGCCCCCAAGGAGTGGATGGGGAGGCAGCTGTGCAAACAAGCAGCTCTAACGCTCTGAGGTAAGTGCCATAATAGACATGCAGGCAAGAGCTCCTGGAGTCCAGAGGGAAGATAAAGCAAAGCTGTGCTCTCTGAGTCAGCCTCTAACCGATTTCCCTGTCTCCCCTCCCTCCCTGAGTTTTCCGTCCGAAATTCAGATCTGATCATGTCATTCCCCCTGCTTAAAAACCGTGGTTGGCTCCCCGCGGACTGTAGGACCCAGTCCAAACTCTCAGGCAGGACATACAAAGGCCTTCACAGTCTGGCGCAACTGACTCCTCCAGTCTTATCTCACACCACGGGCCAGGCTCTGGCCTCCACACTGTAGCCACACTGCACTGGAGTGTCTCTCCTACTCCTCCTTATCTGGTCAAGTCTTCTGCTTCCCTTGCACCCCTGCTAAATGTTGCTTCTCAGCTGCACTGGCCCCAACCGCCCCCGATGGAGAAAGTTCCTCCTCTGCTTTCCCACAGCTTGCTGTCAACCTCTCTATTCTAGTACTTATCACACCATAGTGTAATTGTTTCTCTATGTGCCCATCTCCCCCACCAAGCCATGGTCTCCTCAAGGTTGGGAACTGGGCATTATTCTTTTTCTTATCCTTGAGATTTTGTCCGGGCCTGGCATATAGTAGGTGCTCCATCCATCTTGGATGAGTGAATGAATGACTCTGACACTGGCCACTTGGGTCTGGTCATTGTCAGCAGCTAGCATTACTTAACATGAGAGATGCATAAAAATATGAAGGGCAGCCAGAGTAGCTAAAAAACAGGCGGCTCTAGTCACATCATGAAAAAAACAAGAGATGGAGGAGACAATGCTCCCACTCAGGCTTTAACTAATGACTCTCCCTTCTGAGCAGCCCCTTCTTGTCTGCCCTCCCGTTCACTTTCAAAAACCCAGTGATTGAAATCATTCTAATTATTCATGGTCGGTGGCATATCCAGGAAACAGTTTACAAGCAATTAAAATACGCCAAAATAGATTTATGCAGGTTGAACCTGATCCTGCTGGTAAAAAGGGAGTAAATGACTTACATCTTGGAGGGGTATTTGCTTCCTGAGGTTGCTCTTTATCGCTCTTTACTGTACTAGCGTGGGACTAACACGGGAAACATTTGGAGGTCCTTCTTAAGGTGAGTGTGCAGCGAACGGTGCAGGGAGTGTGTAGACTGCATGCATGATGGCAGCTAGCTGTCCTGTAAATGTGGGAGCGCTGCCTCTGCCCACATTCCATCCCCCCCGCCTCCCCCCAGCCATGGGGGGAGGATGGCTCAGCAGCAGGTAGCTCGTGGTAGTAGGAAAGCTCCCAGCACCGTGATCATGACGGTTCCAATAACGTTGGAACCACTTGGGATCATTTAACCCCACAAGGTTCAATCTCCCAGTTGGTAAAATAGGGACACAGATCTCCACCCTCCCAACTTTAAAGGGTTGTTTATGAGGATCAATGGAAGAAATGTTGTGAAAAGCTCTAGAGGCTACAGAAATGGTGGCGGGGGGGTCACTTTCATTACAAAAACTCTAACTCGTGGGCCCTTTCAATGCCCTAGAAGTGGCTAATGCTCATCAGCAGATTAGTAAAGGTGTACTGGGGCAAGTCCCCTAATAGTTTACTTAAGAGTCCACACAAGAACTATTCATTACCTTGCTACACTCAAACCAAGTGTTTTAATGTCCCTTTAATGAAGACAGCAGTCAGCAGCTAAGCAAACAGGCCATTTGGTTGAGAATAGACATGGGGCAGCAGAGGCCTAGCACATGGAGTCCAGGTGTCTCCAGAGATTTTGTGCCATCCCTCCCCATGGCAGGCAGGCTCTGCTTCCTTGGGATTGACTCTAGGGAAAAACAGCCTCCTTTTGCTGCTCCGAGAAATCTAGAACATATAGCTAAGCCATTCAGTGGGCCAATGTGATAGCTAAGCCATTCAGTGGGCCAGTGTGATTGGTGCAAAATTTAGAATGAACAAATTGAAATGGCATGTTTCACCACAGCTTTTGAGCTAAGTGCAGAGGACTGCAGAAAGGCCAAAAGGCTGGCACAGAAGCAGAGGCGGGGGTGGTGGTGGGGTGGGGAAGCAAAGGCCATGGAAAATCAGTAAACTGGAGTGATAGTTTACCCGGAAGTCTAACTTTAAATTATTAAGCCCTTGAGATACCGTAATGGAAAGTTATATAGCTTACATCTGCAAAAGGATCCTCGGTTTCTTCATGCTCTGTCACACTTCCCTGCCTTTCCACTCACCATTCCTTGTGCAGAGAATGCCCGGCCCTCCCTTCTTACTCATCTTTCAAGACCCAGCTCCAATGTAACCTCTTTGAAGTCTTTGCCGACTCCCCAAAAGCGAGATCCTTGCTCCCTGTGCCGTCACAAGGTCTTTTACAGCCCTAAGGCCCACTCTGACACATTTGTTTACACACCCTTCTTCCCCATTCGGCCAGGAGTGTAGCTCTCAGAAGCAAAGACCAGATGGTAGCTTTACCTAGCACAGAGCAGGAACAAAGATGGGCCTCACTCAAGGCCAGCTGAATGAATGAGCATTTGAGCATACGTGAGCCGGCCACATTTATCAGGTCTGCAGAGGACCCAAAAGGAAGGCTCATTTGGCAATGATTTGATATGGTAGACATGCTTCTTCCACACTGGTTTACCTGATTAGTGACTGCCTCGGTGCTGGCAAGCAGCAAGAAACCTGCCAGCAGAGGCAGCCTGACAATGTACCTATGAGGCAAGGTATGGTCCTGGCTATTAGCTTGGTTCCCACAACTTGTAGACGTGAGCTGGAAAAGTGCTGCCCTCCCCCCCACTCAACTCTCAGGTGCCTGCTTCTCAAGAAGTTGCCCAGCAGCACAGACAGCATCATCTTGTACATCTGAAAACTGAAAATGCATCTATTACCAGAGAGGAAGGTCTAATGGACAGAGCCTGACCCAGCCTCGGCTCCCACAGAAGCTCCGGCTCAGCAGCCACAGCCTCCGGTTCTCCTTCTGGTTCTGCTAATGATGAACTCGATGACTTTGGACACATCGGCTCATCTCACATTCTCCATTCCCCCCAGTGGGCAGAATAATGAAGATGTTGCACGGATTGAGTCAATAAGAAGCTTGACTGAGATCCCTGTGGACGGGGGAATCAGCAGTTGATGCTGGCAGAGCCTGCAGAGTTCTGTTGTTTTCGGTATTTCTGTTTGTAAGTGAATCATTCTGCCTTGAGCCCAGATGTGCAGCCCGTGGAGAGGAAGAGAGGAAGGGCAGGCGGGCTGGCACCTCCGGCCTAAGCTGCAGCAGTCAGAGCACACGGAAGTGGACGGGACTGGACGGGACAGGATGGGATGGGATGGGATGGGAGGGACAGGACAGGACGGGAAGGGATGCTCAGCTGCTGGCTTGCCAACAACTGGTCCCCTGCTCCCTGATAGGGACCAGAAGCAATAAGCTCTGAAGGCTGTGTATACTGAAGCAGTTTTGTATTGAAATCAAACCAAACTCATGGCAAAGTCAATCTGACACATCTTTAATGATAAACATAATGATTATTGTGCTGTACTGTAATTAGGCATAATGGTAAGCAGCTCTCAGGAATGACTGCAATTACGATTACTTTTACACGGCTGAACCAAATATTTCTGAGGTCTGCCAGGATGGGGGTGGAGACTGGGGGGTCTGGATAGGAGGCAGAGCAGAAATCTAGTTGCGAGGCATTTCTCTGGTTCTCCCCTCCCCATCCCACCCTGAGGCAACAATCCCTCCATCCCTTATTGGGAAACAGAAAAAAGATCTGATGAAGGGTTGGATGGCTAGCTCCTTTCTCCAGCTAGGGAGAGGCCACACTGAAGTTCCTAGGGTTAGAGAATCTGGAATGTTCAGAGGTGCTTTGAGGTGATTTCCCATGAGGCTTGAAATTCTACCAAGTGGCCTTAAGCCTAAATAGTATATGCCTAATGTGTAAACCATGTTTGGATCCTGGTTTGAACAAGTCCATGCAGAAAGATATTTTTGAGACAACTGGGTAAAACTTAACAGTGACTGGTATTAGATGGTATTAAGGAATTATTAATTTGTCAGCTTTGATCATGGTGTTGTGGTTATTTAAGAAAAGGTCCTTATCTGTTGGAGAAACTTACTGAAATATTATAGTCCAACAACTGCGGAATGGTATGGTCCCTGGGATTTGCTTTCAAATACTTCAAGAAAAAAATGAGGAACAGAAGAAATAAGAAGGGCAGAATGTCGGTAATTGTTGAAGCTGGGTGATGGGTACATGCGGGTTCATCATACTCTTGTCTCTGCTGTGTATATATTTGAAAGTTTCCATAACAAAAAGTTAAAAAATTCATATACCCTAGACTGCTCTGACAGTGATGCATACATTAGTGAAAATTAGTTTGATCATGCTAACAACACCTAGTAGATGCAGACAGATCTCAGGACTGGGATTTGGGATGGGCAGAGCCAGGAGGGTGGGCAGTTTGGGGCATGGGCCACCGTCAGGGAGTGCAAAGTCCTGGCTGGGGTGGAGAAATGTGTGTGAGGGAAGAGGAAATTTGAATGGTCAGGGGGTAGTCTGAAAGTTCTGGGAGAGAAGGCAGGAAGTGTAGGAAGAGAGGAGACAGAGTGTAATAGGGGCTCACGTCCACCACCTGTTAGGCCCCCTCTAGTCTGTAAGCTCCTAGATGTTGAGTCTGTATCGTAATGCTCTCTATCTTACCTAGAGCCCTCAGGACATGAGTTTCTGCATTTTATTTCACTCATTCCCTTGAGACTATTTATTGCGTGCCTACGGTAGCCAGGCAATACAAACATGTGCCTGTGGTAGGCAAAGGAGATGGAGCAGAGAACAAACGTGAACAAAACCAAGTCTCAGTCCTCAGGGAGCTCACATCCCAGTGGGAAGAGACACAGTAAATAAACAGCAAGGATGTACATCAGATGGTGATACGTGTGGCAAAGAAAATAATGTCGGGTAAGGTGGAGACGGAATGCTGAGTAGTTGCTCAAGACCAAATTTGCATGGCACTTAGGCCCTTAAGAGCTTTTCCAGGTCCCCCCTGCAGCCTGGCTTTTGGTCATGTTGGACCCTGTGCCTGGGGGTTTTGCCAAGGGCTCCTGGGCCTCTCGGCCTGTGTATACACTTTAACCTCATTCTTGACTTAATTGTCCCCTCCTACTCCTGATTACCCCACATTCCTCTCTAGGTACCACTTCCCCAGGAAGCTCTCACAGGTCCTTCCTTCCTCCCACCTCCACACTCTGCCCTTGGTCTTCTTCACTTCCACAGCACCCTTTAACGAATCTCTACTACAGCCCTTACCACCTGGATTATGATTCTCTTCCCGTCTAGACTTTGTGCTCCTTGAGGACAGAGAATCTGTCTTTTTTTTTTTAACATCTTTATTGGAGTATAATTGCTTTACAGTGGTGTGTTAGTTTCTGCTTTATAACAAAGTGAATAAGCTACACATATACATATGTCCCCATATCTCCTCCCTCTTGCATTTCCCTCCCACCCACCCTATCCCACCACTCTAGGTGGTCACAAACCACCGAGCTGATCTCTCTGTGCTATGTGGCTGCTTCCCACTAGCTATCTATTTTACGTTTGGTAGTGTATATATGTCCATGACCTCTTTTTATATTTATATGGCACAGGGCCTAGAACACAGTAGGCCAGATACTATGCATGTTTAATGAATACACGAATGAATGGACGGATGAAAGAATGAACATGCTCCCTAGCAGAACATTGGAGGCTTGGGAAGCATCCTCACCCTAAATCAAATGCTAGGGAAGCAGAGGTGCTAATATGTGCTCAGATACCAAAGGGAGAAATGGGATCAGTATACTTGGATATGTATTAAACTCAATGATGATTTTTTTATAACTATATATATATATATAAAAATTTATTTATTTTTATTTATTCATTTTATTTTTGGCTGTGTTGGGTCTTCGTTGCTGTGCACAGGCTTTCTCTAGTTGCAACGAGCAGGGGCTACTCTTTGTTGCAGTGCACGGGCTTCTCATTATGGTGGCTTCTCCTGTTGCGGAGCACCAGCTCTAGGAGCACGCGGGCTTCAGTAGTTGTGGCTCGTGGGCTCAGTAGTTGTGGCTCGCAGGCTTAGTAGCTCCGTGGCATGTAGGATCCTCCCGGACCAGGGCTCAAACCCATGTCCCCTGCATTGGCAGGTGGATTCCCAACCACTGCACCACCAGGGAAGCCCTCGATGATGATTATAATCATGTTCACACTCAACATTTATTGCATGGACTCTGGACCAGATCACCTGGGTTTTAATTTTGTCTCTATCACTTCCTAGCTGTGTGATTTTGGGAAGGTTATCTATACTATCTGTGCCTCAGAGTTACTGTACATATCACCATTATATAAAGATAAGTGAGGGTTAAAGCTGTTAAGTAACTTGTTCTAGGTCACAGAGCTCATAAATTGAAAATTAGGATTCTATATCTAGTCTGTGTGACTCTAAAAATCACTGCTCTAGACCAGGACTTGACAAACTATGGCCCATGGATCAAATTTGTCCCTCTGTCTATTTTTTTCCCTTGCGGATATAATTCACCCTTTTAGAGTACACAATTCAGATATTCACAAGTAGTATGCATTTACAAGGTTGTGCAACCATCACCACTGTCTATTCCAGAACATTTTCATCAGTCCAGAGAAAACCGAATACCCATTAAGTATTAATTTCCCCACCCTTCAGCACCCTAGCAACCACTAATTTCCTTTCTGTCTCTATGGATTTGCCTATTCTGGATAGTTAACATAAGTAGAATCATATACTATGTAGTCTTTAGTATCTGGCTTTTTTCACTTAGCATGTTTTCAAGGTTCATCCATGTTGTAGCATGTATCAGTACTTTATTCCATTTTATGGCTGAATAATATTCCATTGTATATATATACCAGATTTTGTTTATCCGGTCATCAGCTGATGAACATTTGGGTTGTTTCTACTCTTTAGGCTATTATGAATAATGTTGCTATGAAATTATGTGTACAAGTATTCTTCTTCTAAGGGTATTATAGTTTTAGCTCTTACATTTAGGTCTTTGATCCATTTTGAGTTAATTTTGGTATATGGTGTGAGAAAAGGGCCCAACTTCATGATCTTTCACATGTGGATATCCAGTTGTCCTAGTAGCATTTGTTGAAAAGATCATTCTTTTCCCATTCAGTAGTATTGACATTCATGTCAAAAATCAATTGGCCACAGATATATAGGTGTATTTCTGGACTTTCATTTCTATTCCATTGATCTATATAGGTCTCTGTATGCCAGTACCACTGTCTTGACTATTGTAGCTCTATAGTAAAATTTAAAATCAGGAAGTGTGAGTTCTCCAACTTGGTTCTTTTTCAAGATTGTTTTGGATATTCTGGGTCCCTTGCACTTCCATATGAATATTAGGATCCGTTTGTCAGTTTCTTAAAAAAAGGAAAAACTAGCTGGGATTTTGATAGGAATTATGTTGAATTGGTAAATCAATGTTGGGAACATTGCCATTTTAAGAATAGTAAATCTTCCAATCCATAAACACGAGATGTATTTCCATACGTATAGGTCTTTACTTTCTTGCAACAATTTCCAGTAGTTTTCAGTGTACAACTCTTGCACTCCTTCTTTTAAATTTATTTATAAGCATTTCACTCTTTTTGATGCTATTGCAATAGGATTTTTTTCTTAATTACATTTTTGGATTGCTCATTGCTAATGTATTAAAATACAGTTGATTTTTGTATATCGATCTTGTATCCAGCAAACTTGCTGAACTCATTTTTTGAAAAGACTTATTTTTTTAGAGCAGTTTTAGGCTCACGGCAAAATTGAGGAGTACAGAGATTTCCCATATACCCCCTGTTTTCACACATGCATAGCTTCCCTCATTAATGTCATTCCCCACTAGAGTGGTACATTTGTTACAATTGATGAACCTACACTGACACATTACTATCACCCAATGTCCATAGTTTACCCTATGGACATTCCATAGGTTTGGACAAATGTATAATGACATATCATTATAGTATCACACAGAGTATTTTCAATGACCTAAATATCCTCTATGCTCTACCTATTCATCTCTCTATCCATCCTCGACCCCTGATCTTTTTATTGTCTTCATAAATTTTCCTTTTCCAGAATGTCATATAGTTAGAATCATATGGTATGTAGCCTTTTCAGACTCCTTCTTTCACTTAGTAATATGTGTTTAAGGTTCCTCCAAGTTTTTCATGGTTTGACAGCTCATTTTGTTTTAGTGCTGAATAATATTCCATTGTCTGGATGTACCACAGTTTGTTTATCCATTCACCTACTTAAGGACATCTTGGTTGCTTCCAAGTTTTGGCAATAATGAGTAAAGCTGCTCTCAACATCCGTGTGCAGGTTTTAATGTTGTCGTAAGTTTTTGACTCCTTTGGGTAAATACCAAGGAGTGCAATTGCTGGATCCTGTGGTAAGAGAATGTTTAATTTTGTAAGAAACTACCAAACTGTCTTCCAAAGTGGCTGTACCATTTTGCATTCCCACCAGCAATGAATGAGAATTCCTGTTGTTCCACTCCTTGCCAGCATTTGATGTTCTGGATTTTGGCCATGTGAACTCATTTTTTAAGTCTAATAATATTTTTGTATGGATACCTTAGGAGTTCTATATACAAAATCATGTCATCTGAAAATAGTGGCAGCTTTACTTTTTTTTTCTTATCTGCATGCCTTTTATTTCTTTTTCTCCAATTGCCCTGGCTAGAGCTTCCAGCACAATGTTGAATAGAAGTGGCAAGAGTGCACATCCTTGTCTTGCTCCTGATCTTAGGAGAAAAGCTTTCAGTCTTTTACCATTAAGTATGATATTAGATGTAGAGTTTTCATAGATCCCTCCCTTTATCAAGTTGAAGTTCCCTTCTTTTCCTAATTTGTTGAGTGTTATTTACTATGAAAGGGTATAGAATTTTGTCAAATAATTTTACTGTGTCTATTGAGATGATCATGTTTTTGTTTTTATTTTATTGATATGGTTTATTTCATTAATTGATTTTCAGATGTTACAACAACTTTGCATTCATGAGATAAATCCTATTTGGTCATGGTGTATGGTCCTTTTTACGTGTTGCTGGATTTGGTTTGCTAGTATTTTGTTGAGGACTTTTGTGCCCATATTCATAAGAGATGCTGGTCTGTAGTTTTCTTGTGATGTTTTTGTCTAGTTTTGGTATCAGGGTAATACTGACTCAGAATGCATTGGGAAGTGTTACCTCCTCTTCCATTTTTTAAAATGAAAGGATTAGTGTTAAGTCTTTAAATGTTTGGTAGAATTAACCAGTAAAACCCCATATGTACCTGGGGTTTCCTTTGTGGGATTAAAAAAATATTAATTAAATCTCTTTTACTTGTCATAGGTCTAGTCAGATTTTCTATTTTTTCTTGAGTTAGTTTTTGTAGTGTGTGTCTTTCTAGGAATATGTCCATTACATCTAGGTTATGCAATTTGTTGACATACAGTTGTTCATAGTATTCTCTTATGCTCCTTTTTTTAAAAAATATTTACTTATTTTTGGCTGCACTGGGTCCCCACCACTGCTTGCGGTCTTTCTCTAGTGTCAGAGAGCAGGGGCCACTCTTCATTGTGGTACGCAGGGCTCCCACTGCGATGGCCTCTCCCATTGTGGAGCACGGGCTCCAGCCACACGGGCTCCAGTAGTTGTGGCCCACGAGCCTAGTTGCTCCGCGGCATGTGGGATCCTCCTGGACCAGGGATCGAACCCATGTCCCCTGCATTGGCAGGTGGACTCCCAACCACTGCGCCACCAGGGAAGCCCTATGCTCCTTTTTATTTCTGTAAGGTTGGTAGAAATGTTCCCACTCTCATTTCTGCTTTTAGTAATTTGAATCTTTTCTCCTTTTTTTTCCCCCTTTGTCAGTCTACCGAAAGGTTTGTCAATTTTGTCGATCTTTTCAAAGAATCAGCTTTTGGGGCTTTCCTGGTGGTGCAGTGGTTAAGAATCCGCCTGCCAATCCAGGGGATACGGGCTCGATCCCTGGCCCGGGAAGATCCCACGTGCCACGGAGCAACTAAGCCCGTGAGCCACAACTACTGAGCCCGTGTGTCACAGCTACTGAAGCCCACGCACCTTGAGCCCGTGCTCAGCAACACGAGAAGCCACCGCAATGAGAAGTCTGTGCACTGCAACGAAGACCCAAAGCAGCAATAAATAAATACATTAAAAACAAAGAAGTCTGAGGCCATTCTGATCCATGATCTTTCCTATCAAATCTATAAAAAAAAAAGAATCAGCTTTTGGTTTCATTGACTTTTCTCTATTGCTTTCCTATTCTCTTTTTCACTTATTTTCCTCTAATTTTTATTGTTTCTTTCCTTCTGATTGTTTTGGGCTTAGTTTGCTCTTCTTTTCTAGTTTCTTAAGGTGGAAGATTAGGTTATTGATTTGTGATCTTTCTTCTTTTTAAATATAGGCATTTGCAAACTAAAAATTTCCCTCTAAGCACTGCTTTCACTACATGTAATAAGCTTTGGCATGTTTTGATTTGGCTTTCATCCATCTCAAAGTCTTTTCTAACATTCTTTGTGCTATCTTCTTTAACCCTTTGGTCATTTAGGAGTGGGTTATTTAATTTACACATATTTGTGAACTTCCCAATTTTCTTTCTTTTATTGATCTCTAATTTCATTCCTTTCCATCTAATTTCATTCCAAAGTACTTTGTATGATTTCAATCCTTTTAAATTTATTGAGACTTGTTTTATAGTATAACATACATTCTATTCTGGAAAATGTTCTATGTGCACTTAATGTGCATTCTGCTGTTGTTGGGAGGCATGTTCTACTGACGTCTGTCAGGTCTAGCTGGTTTATAGTGTTGTTCAAGTCTTTGATTTCCTTGTTGATCTTCTGTCTAGTTGTTTCACCCATTATTGAAAGTGGGCTATTGATGTCTCCAACTATTACTGTTGAATTGTTTATTTCTCCCTTCAATTCTGTAGTTTTTATTTCACGTACTTTGGGCCTCTGTTGTTAGGTACATATATATTTATAATTGTTATATTTTCCTGATGCCTGACACTTTTATCATCATAAATGTCCTTCATTGTCTCTAGTAATAGTTTTTGTTTTATAGTCTATTTTGTTTAATATTAGTATGGCCACCCAGCTCTCTTTTGGTTACTGTGTGCATGATATATCTTTTGCCATCTTTTTACTTTCAACCTATGTGTGACTTTGAATTTAAAGTATTTCTCTTTATGGACAACATATAGTTGGAGTATGTTTTGTTAATTTATTTTGCAAATTTCTGACTTAATGGGAGTGTTTAATTGATTAACATTTAATGTAATTACTGATGAAGTATGGTTTACATATGCCACATTGCTATTTGCTTTCTACATCTTATACTTTTTTGTTCTTCTATTCCTCCATTACCATCTTTTAAAAACTAAATAGATAACTTCTAGTGTACCATTTAAATTCCCTTGTTACTTTAAATATATTTAAATGTATTACATATAAATATATATGTGTGTATATATGCGTGTAGTTTTTGCCTTAGTGGTTGACCTGGAGATTACAATTAACATCTTAACTTTTAACAATCTAGTTTGGATTAATACCAACTTAACTTCAACATTATGCAAATACTTTGCTATTACTGATATATAGCTCCATTCCTGCACCCCTCCTTTATGCTTTTATTGTCATACAAATTACATCTTTATATATGGCACACTTACCAAAGAAGATTTATAATTATTACTTTATGCAGGTGTGTTTTAAATCATGTAGGAGAAAACAAGTTACAAAGAAAAATAGGCTTGTACTTTTATATGTACCTATGTAGTGACTCTTACTGGTGGTCTTAATTTCTTTATATAGATTCAAATTATTGTCCAGTGTCCTTTCATTTCAGCCTTAAGGATTCCCTTTAGTATTTCTTATAGCATTAAATTCTGTCAGTGTTTATCTGTGTCTCAATTTCCCCTTCATTTTTTAAAAATAAATTTATTTATTTCATTTATTTATTTTTGGCTGCATTGTGTCTTCGCTGCTGCATGCAGGCTTTCTCTAGCTGCAGTGAGCAGGGGCTACTCTTTGTTGCAGTGTGCATGCTTCTCACTGTGGTGGCTTCTCTTGTTGTGAGGCATGGGCTCTAGGCATGCAGGCTTCAGTAGTTGTGGCACGTGGGCTCGGTAGTTGTGGCTCGCGGGCTCTAGAGCACAGGCTCAGTAGTTGTGACGCACAGGCTTAGTTGCTCCACGGCATGTGGGATCTTCCCAGACCAGGGATTGAACCCGTGTCCCCTGCATTGGCAGGCAGATTCTTAACCACTGAGCCACCAGGGAAGTCCCTCCCCTTCATTTCTGATGAATAGTTTTGCCAGTTTTAGAATTCTTGGTTGACTTTGTTTTCTTTCAGCACTTTGAATATCTGGTTTCTGATCAAAAGTCAGTTAATATTATTGAGGATTCCTTGTATGTGATGAGTTTTCTCTTGCTGCCTTCAAGTTCTCTCTTTGTCTTTGTCTTTTGGCAGTTTATGATGTGTTGCAGTGTGGATCTTTTTGTTTTATCCTCCTTTGAGTTTGTTGAGCTTCTTGGATGTGTAGATCAATGTCTTCATCAAATTTGGTAAGTTTTGGGCCATTATTTCTTCAAATACTCTTTTTGTTCCTTTCTCTCTCTTCTCTCCTTCTGGGACTCCCATTATATGTATGTTGGTACACACAGGTGGTACACCTGTGTGATATTGTCACACAGGTCTCTGAAGTTCTGTTCATTTTTCTTCATTATTTTTACTTTCTGCTCCTTAGACTGGATGATATCAATTGACCTATTTTCAAGTTTACTCCTTTCTTCTGCCTACTCAAATTTGCGGTTGAGCTCCTCTAGTGAATTTTTCATTTCAATTATTTTACTTTTAGACTCTAGAATTTGTGTTTGCTATTTTATTTTATTTTATAACTTTTGCCTCTTTATTGATATTCTTTATTTGGTGAGAAACTGTTCTCATACTTTTCTTTAATTCCTTGTGCATATTTAAAATAGCTGATTTTAAGTCCTTGTTGAGTAAGTCCAATGCCTAGATGTCCTCAGGGACAGTTTATATTGATTAATGTTTTCCCGTATATTGACCATACTTTCTCATTTCTTTGCATGTCTTATAATTTTTGTTGAAAAGTGGACATTTAAAATTACATAATGATAGGAAAAGAATTTGAAAAAGAATAGATACATGTATATGTATAACTGAATCACTTTGCTGTACATCTGAAACTAACACAACACTGTTACTCAACTCTACTCCAATATAAAATAAAATTAAAAATATATATATAATGAGTTAACTCTGGAAATCAGATTCTCTCCCTCCCCAGGGTTTATTGTTAATGCTGGTAGTGTTTGTTTAGTGACTTTTCTGAAATAATTTTGTAAAGTCTGTATTCTTGTCAAGTGTGGCTACTGTAGTCTCTATGTGGTCAACTTTTTTTTTTTCCACACTGTGCGGCATGCAGGATCTTAGTTCCCTGACCAGGGATCCAACCTGTGCCCCTTCCAGTGGAAGTGCAGAGTCTTAGCCACTGGACCACCAGGGAGTTCCCTCTACTTGGTTAGCTTAGTGATCAGCTAATGGTTGGACAGGGGTGTCCTTAAATGCCTGGAACTTGTAAGTTTCCCAGTCTTTGCCAAGAGGTTCTGTGTGCATGGTGGGGGCACATCATCAACGTTCAGCCAGGCAGTTGATAACTCTTTACATTTCACTTGTGCACAGCTTGAAGGTCAGCCAGAGGTGAGAGCTTAGGCCTTCTCAGGTCTCTTCTGAGCACGCACATAGCTCTGGGCATGCACATAGCCCTGTGCATGCATGTGTCCCTCTAGATTCCCAGGAATATGTTGAAGCTTTTCAAAGACCCTATAGACATCTCATTCCCTAGCTTTTCCTTTTGAGTGTTTTGGTTAGCCTACTGTTTGCCCCAACTGTTATCCACTGCCTCAGGCAGCTGTGAAGTCAATCATTTGCCTCTAATTGTTTCTGACAAATGCCCCAGAGGAAAAGTTTTGCACACTGAATGAGCCCTTGAGTCAGGTCTAATAAAGACAGTCTTGCAAGTGGGGTCTTCCAGGGAACCACCAGACAGGTCAAATAATAATTCTCTGGGAATGAGGCTTTGAAGGAGCTCCAACACTGTTCAGCCCCCTCTGGTGGCTGCTAGGCTGATGGTTTTCACCATGATTGTGGGCAGTCAGTTTCCAAGGCTACTACCTCTACCTGTTTTAGTAAATAAAGTTTTATTGGAACTCAACCATGCTCATTCATTTATGTATTCTCTAAGGCTGCTTTTGTGCTTACAACAGTAGAGTTGAATAGTGGGACAGAGAGAACATAGGGCTTAAAAGGCCTAAAATATTTACCATCTGGCCCTTTACTGAAAGTTTTCTGACCTCTGCTCTAGACTAATGCTGGTTAGTAGAAATATAATGTGAGCCACATATATAATATATATAATTAAAAAATTTTTGAAGAGCCACATTAAAAAAGTAAAAAGAAACAGGTGAAACTAATTTTAGGAACATATTTTATTTAACTCAATATATTCAAAATATTACTTCAATATATAGTCAATATAAAATTATTAGTGAGATATTTTACATTTTTTCTTACTAAGTCTTTGAAACCTGATGTGCATTTTACACTTACAGCACATCTCAATTTGTACTAGCCATGTTCCAGGTGCTAGTGGTTACCATATTGGACAACATAGCTCTAGATCCTTGCTACTCAAAAGTGTGATCCCTGGATAGGCAGCATTGTATCACCTGGGAGCTTGCAAGAAAGGCACAATCTCAGGCTCCACCCTGGACTTACTGAATCAGAATTTGCATTTAACAAGACCTAGGTAATTCACACGCATACTGAAGTTTGAGAAGTAAAGTTCTAATTCACTATACTACCTTTCTTTGGGATTAAAAACCCAGTGTCCCCAAGGTATGATTCTAATAGAAAATGTAACTCTCTGGTTCAGTTGTCATTCTATTCAATAGATCATGGTTGAATTGTCTGAAAATCAGTCACGTAAGGTGACTGTGTGTCAGACGCTATACTTGGCACTGTGGGATTTGCTGAGCTGAAGAGGATATTGTTCCTGCTTTCAGGGAACTTACAACTGCCAATGGATGCCTGGAGAATAATACAAGAAATCCAGTCTTCCACACTAAATCCTCTAAATAACTTCTCCGTCTCAAACGTAAATGTGGCAACTAGGCACTGGATTGCTCAAGCAGGCATTCAACTCAAGAGGTTCATGGGACAGAAACAAAACAGTTTCACTCCATTTGAAATTGGCTCACGGCAACGGTCTGAAGCAAACACTCAGGCTTTAGGACATGAACTCAATGGGTTCTTCTGAAAGGGTAGCAACCCTGTGTTTGTATAACAGGAAAGTTATAACATTCATCATGTTCAGATTCAGGAACTGTGCACTCAACTCAAGAGAAACCTGACAGTCTGATTTCCAGGTTCCAGTGACTTAGAATAGGAATTCCCATTTAAAGCAAAGAAAATAAGAAAAGAGGAAGTGCCAGTCCTTGTTTCTCTGTGTAGGTGTTGACAAACTATTAAATCATTAGGCTGTCCCTTGCCAGAAGCAGCAGAATAAATCTTGGAAGCTGACAAATGGTCAGCAGCTCTGTGTGTGCCTGCACACTCAGAGGCACACACAAAGGGCACACTGTTTCCCTTGGTTTATCTCCTGGCTGTGTAAATATTTCATGTGACATTTGGATTGGATTCTGAGCTAGTTTCCCACCAAGCTGATGGTTTTTTAATCTGCTTTCATCAGCCTACAATAAACTGTCTAACCTGTCTGCACAGTGCAGTGTACTCTGCCCACTGGCAAACAGAACAAATGGAACCAGGAGATCCCCGACATACTTTTCTCAGATGTCTGAAGGTGAGGAATTGCACCCAAGCTCTGCCCAAGCCAGAAACACAAGCTATGAGGCACTTGCCTCATCCCGTTATACCAGCACCCATGAGACCTTCCCAGACTAGACCAGTGCCAACGGGAGGTCACAACACATAACTTTGGCCTGCCATCCCGTTAAGACAGATCTTTGGCTCAACGTAATTGTGCCACTGCCAAAGATGAGGATGGCCGTAATCTCATTCATTCTGGCTTGTATTCATGCTGGCTTCTCTTCAGTTTCAGATGAATTCCTTTAGTTGTCCAAAATGCAGGAAATGCTGTGATAACCTAAACCACAAATTACTAGTTCAGAAAGCTCCTATATGGTAAAAAAAAAAAAAAAGAAAGGAAGTACTGATACACGCTGCAATGTGATGACCCTTGAAAACTATGCTAAGTGAAAGAAGCCAGTGATAAAAGAACACATATTGTAGAATTCCATTCATAGGAAATGTCCAGAATAGGCAAATCTATAGAGACAGAAAGTAGATTAATTGTTGCTAGGGTTGTGAGGAGAGCAATGCAGATTGACTGCTAGTGGGTATGGGATTTCTTTTAGGGGGGACAAAAATGTTCTGGAATTAGATAGTGGCAATGATTGCACAACTTTGTGAATATACTAAATACCACTGAGTTTCACACTTTAAATGGGTGAATTTTGTGGTATGAGAATTATACCTCAATAAAGCTGTTTTTTAACAAAATTAAGGCTCATTAAATGATTTCTTCCATCTTCTGCCCCCAAGCTCCTATAGACCAATCTTCTTAGCCTTGCTATTCTGTATTCTACTTATAGGAGAAATAAGCAAAAGCAAGACATGCAAGATGGCACTAGGAAAGCTAAAGTATCAGAAGAGTCTATCTACTCTACTGCCACAGTTCTCTACCATCCACTCATCCACCCACCTATCCATCCATTCATCCACTGAAAGTCTGCTATGTACTAGGCACTGAGGATAGATAGAGCATGAGTAAACCCTGCTCTTTCTATTAGGAGCTCATGATAAAAATGTTCTTTTTATTTATTTATTTTTTGGCCACGCCATGCGGCTTGTGGGATTTTAGTTCCCCGACCAGGGATCAAACCTGGGCTCTCATCAGTGAGAGCTCGGAGTCCTAACTGCTGGACTGCCAGGGAATTCCCGATAATGATGTTCTTAACATTGACCATGACACACCCTGGATTCATGAATTGCCTTTTGAATCATCAAAGATTAAAATATGTTAATTTCAATGTTAGTGTTATTCATATTCCAATTGTTTTGGAAACTGGGAATTTACAGATGATACTCTTCTTTAGAAGTTTCAATATCTGAAGTATAAGTTATACTGGGCAATTTATACTAATAGTAAAGCAAAATATTTAAAGAACGAGGAAGGATGCAAACTTCCTGTTTCCCCAAGATGTTGTTAGCAAGAGTACTTAATGAAAATAGCCAAACCAGAAAGGTGACAGCATGTATTTCAAGGTTTCCTCCTTTAAAAGGAATTGCTTTTAAATTTCTGAATCTACAGAATTTCTTAAGAGGTGGCCTTTTCCTTGTTGTTTCAAGGTAAATGAAGACGTATATCTGCTGGTAATACTTCTGGTGTTAGTGTGGGGAAAGCTGGTACAAAGGAACTCAATTGTTCATTTCTTCAGGCAGTGTGTCACATGGAGAAATAACAGTTGATCTTTGGAGCCAGGCAGGCCAGGGTTCAAATCCTAGCTCACACTTCTTTTTTTTAACATCTTTATTGGAGCATAATTGCTTTACAATGGTGTGTTAGTTTCTGCTTTATAACAAAGTGAATCAGCTATACATACATATATATCCCCATATCTCCTCCCTCTTGCATCTCCCTCCCACCCCTCTAGGTGGTCACAAAGCACCATTAGCTCACACTTTTAATTCAGGCCTTCATCATCTTTTAGCTTCTCAGCTGTTCTTCCTATCTCTCAAAGTCATCCTTTGTACAGCAGCCCATGTAAACTCTCAAAAATTGGATCTTTTTACTACTCCCTTACTGAAAACCCTTTAGTGATACCACATCTATGATAGGAGGGTCTAAGCTCCTTAGCATGACTCATAAAACACTGGCTTCATAGCCTGGCCTCTAGCTACATCTTCTACCATTCTCCACCTTACATTTTTCACATAGCTGTTTGTAGTTGCACATAGAGAGACACACACAGGCACCCACTCCTCTACTCAGGCTGTTATGCTCTCCAAGAACCACTTTCCATCCTTTGGTGCCTGGATAATGGAATCATTTTTGCATTGGGGGTGGGGCGGCAGCATAGCTGTTATGAGTACATGCTCTCAAGCCAGATGCCAGGGCAAGTCAGGGCCCTGATCTAACCTCTTCCCCTAACTTTGGAAGCTAGATTAAAGGCAGTTGAGGAGATATTGACAATTGTGAAAAGCCCATTAAATTCTAGCATAAGCTACTTAAAATTTTTTATTTAAAAAAATCTGAGTAAGTAATAGATGCATACAGTATAAAATTCCAAAGGTAGGAAACAGTAGTTAGTAAAAGAATAAGTCTTTGTCATGCCCTAGACACCCAGTTACCTTACCAGCATTTTTGTAACTCTTTCAAGAGATAGACTGAATATGTCAGCATAAAAATATAATTTTGACACAGTATGGTAACATACTTTATACATTAGCCTGAATGTGTCCTTTTTATTTAATCATTATCTTGGAGTTCATTTCACAATGACCAAGCCTCTATTGATAAGCATTTAGATTGTTTCTAAATCGTTACAAAACTACTCCTTGAGAATTCTTTCACTATTCTTGCAGTGCCCTGCTCACCAGAAGAGAAATTCTTCTTTTTAAAAAAATTTTTTAATTAAAAAAACATTTATTTATTTCTTTGGCTGCGCCAGGTCTTAGCTGTGGCACGTGGGAATCTTCATTGCAGCATGCAGCTTCGTTAGTTGCGGGATGTGGGATCTTTTTAGTTGCCAGTATGCGGGATCTAGTTCTCTGACCAGGGATCAAACCCGGGCCCCCTACATTGGGAGCACGGAGTCTTAACCACTGGACCACCACGTAAGTCCCTTCTTCTTTTTTTTAAAAAAAATTCAATTCCTTTATATTCTTTTTCATTAAAAATTGCATTTACTGTGATTTTGTTTTCTAATCTCAAAGGTACTACTTTTCATTTGTAGAAAACTTGGAAGACATAAAAAAGCACACAGGAAAAAATCACTCATTTCTAATGCCAGTTATTTTAATGAATGTCCTCTAGTATTTTTTTCTATTCACCTATCTGTACTTTATTTTTATTTTTAATTATTTTTTTAAAATTTTATTTATTTTTATTTTTATTTTTGGCTGCGTTGGGTCTTCGTTGCTGTGTGCGGGCTTTCTCTGGTTGCGGCATGAGGGGACTACTCTTCATTGTGGTGCACGGGCTTCTCATTGCAGTGGCTTCTCTTATTGTGGAGCACGGGCTCTAGATGTGTGTGCTTCAGTAGTTGTGGCACACGGGCTCAGTAGTTGTGGCACGCGAGCTCTAGAGCACAGGCTCAGTAGTTGTGGTGCAGTCTTTGTTGCTGTGTGTGGGCTTTCTCTGGTTGCGGTCAGTGGGGGCTACTCTTCGTTGTGGAGCACGGGCTTCTCACTGCAGTGGCTTCTCTTGTTGTGGAGCACGGGCTCTAGGCACGCAGGCTTCAGTAGTTGTGACACGTGGGTTCAGTAGTTGTGGCACGTGAGCTCTAGAGCGCAGGCTCAGTAGTTGTGGCACATGGGCTTAGTTACTCCTCAGTATGTGGGATCTTCCCGGGCCAGGGCTCAAACCCATGTCTCCTGCATTGGCAGGCAGATTCTTAACCACTGCACCACCAAGGAAGCCCCATATCTGTACTTTATAAAAGGTCTATTCTTATATTTGAGGGGAAAATATGTGATAAAAAATAGTAAAAAAGAATAATAGCTTGCCATGTTTTAGTCACTAAAGCACCTTAAATTTAATGCACACAACAACCTTATGAGGTATGTACTACTCTCATTTTACAAATAGGGAAACTGAGGCACAAAGAACTATCCAGAGTCACACAGCTTAGGAAGTAATACAGCTGGGATCCGAGCCTAGATCCATTGGACCCCAGGTCATACTCTTACTCACTGTATCCTATTGCCTCTGCCAGTCTGCAGTGTCTAGAAAAATTGAAGATAGATAGATCCTATGACCCAGCAATTCCATTTGCAGTTCTGTGCTCTACAGAAACTTGCCCATGTGCCCAAGGAGACAAGTATAAGAATGGTCACTGCAATTGGCTGAATTCAGTGGCAAAAAATCAGGACTGATCCAAAATGTCCATTCAGATGTGAATGGATAAATAAAACAGAAGAGCCATACAATGAGATACAATAGAGCAGTTAAGTGGACTAAACTAGATCTATGTGAATAGATCTCAAAAAAACATTGAATGAAAAAAGCAGGTTGCAAAATGATATGCACGTTATGGTACCTTTTGTGTAAAAAAACCCAAACATACCACTTACCAACCCCTCCCTTCCCCTGATACCATATCTTATTTCTGATTACTGTGAAAATGGACTGAGAAGATACACATCAAATTCATGATGATAGATGCCTTTGGGGAGTTGGAAGTACAATAGGACTGGGATGAGGGTCACAGAATATTCAACTTATCTGTAAATATTTTTAAGAAAAGACATACAGCTAAGATAAAATCTTAACCAATTTCATTTCTGAATGGTGGGAATATGTGCATTTGTTATATTCTTCTCTGCTACCATACTGTATTTAAAAATAATATTAGCTGATGTTTACTGAGCCCTTACTATGTACCAGGTATAGTTCTAAGTGTTTCACATGGGTTGGTTCATTATATCCTTACAAACACCCTATGAAGTAGGTACTATATTAGCTCCATTTTACAAATGAGGAAATTGAGGCACAGAGAGATTAAATAACTTCCTCAGGTCACACAGTAAGTGATGGGTATATCTGGCTCCAGGAACCATGCTTTTACCCTATTATCACCTTTTCCCTTCTAAGAATTCTCAAAATCTAAAAAAAAAAGCACAAAATCAAGTTCCTAAATGCTGAAGGAATGCAAAGTGGGAGAATAAACACAACTGTGCCATTGTTACCTTGCCTGCCACCTTCTGTTTGTATGTGCTATCTCATTCTGGGAGGTGGTGGTGAGGGCTCCACTCTAGCACTAGCTCATAGTAGAACGGCAGGGATCTCTTCCTCACGAGGGAATCAAAACCAAAAATTCCACTCGGCCTCAAAACCAAAACTAAAATAACCAAAATATCGGGCAGAGCAAAATGAGATAGGCCAGTTGGGGGCATTACAGGGCACACACTCAATTTGAGCCTGTGTGTGAACTAGAGTTCACAGGAGTTAGCTAAGCCTAGTTTCTAGACTACAAAATGTTGGGCAGGGAGGAGATGGCAGCTAAGTAGGGTAGAAAAATGAGACTGGGAGGAAAGAGGAAAACCCTTTGGCTTCTTCCTATGGCAGAAGAAAACAGCCATCTGGTGCTTGAGCAGTGGGGTAGTAGGAAAAAGGGGAAGGATGGAGGGGGTGGGCAGGTGTTTCTCTAGCTCTCTTCCTGCTGTAGCCTCTGGTTTTGGTAGAGAAGTCCCCTTACTTCCTGGTGTAAGGGGAAGCAGCTCCCAGGCTCCAACTAAATAATAGGTAGGGAAACGGTGGAGTGGGAGGAGAAGACTGCCCTGCTGGAAAGAGAGTCTGAAGAACAGCAGTGAACAACCCAAACACTGGGAGGCTGTACAGTGCAGTGGGGAAGAGCTTAGACTCCAGAGCCAGCCTGCCTGGGTCTGAATCCTGGATCTGCCACTTATTCATTCTGCCAACTTGGGCAAGCCACCTGTGAAGTGGGGCTATAATAGAATTGTTGATACTACAGATGTGCGAATGCATCTAAAGCACTTAGAACAGTGCCAGGCACGTAGTAATCACCCTATGAGTGTTTGCTATTATTATTATCATCATTATATATGAGTACCTACTTGTTTCCAGGCACTGTGGTAGGAATTGCGGATGGAGAGAAGCATCACAGGTTTTGATGTCTTTTTGAAAAAGATACAGTTTTTGCCCTTGCATTTAGTTTAGTTGGAGGAAACAGCTGAGTAAATGAATTACAATGCAATATAATAAGGTCTCAGATAACTACAGATCTTCCTCAACTTACGATGGGGTTACATCCTGATAAATCCATTGTAAGTTGAAAATACGTTAAGTCAAAAATGCATTTAATACACCTATTGAACATAGCTTAGCCTTGCCTACCTTAACCATGCTCAGAACACTTACATTAACCTACAGTTCGGCAAAACCATCTAACGCAAAGTATATTTTATAATAAAGTGTTAAATATCTCATGTAATTTATTGAATACTGTACTGAAAAACAGAATGGGTGTATGGGTACAGAATGGTTATAAGTGTGTCAGTTGTTTACTCTTGTGATCGCATGGCTGACTGGGAGCTGTGGCTTGCTGCCACTGACCAGCATCACAAGAGACTATTGCACCGCATGTTGCTAGCCTGGGAAAAGATCAAAATTCAAAATTTGAAGTATGGTTTCTACTGATTGTGTATCACCTTCACACCATAATAAAGTTAAAAAATTGTAAATTGAACCATCGTAAGTCAGGGACTGTTAGTATGTGTCAGGTGCTATAGGATCCCAGAGAAAGAAGTGATTGACTATGGAGGGGAGGGGTGGCCTGGGAGGACTTCACAGACAAATGACATGGGAGTTGGAGCTTGAAGGAAGAATAGGATTTTATCAGGCAGTCACGTGGGAGGAGGGACGTTCCTGGTATAGGAACATCTCGGTCAAAGGCATGGCTGGAACCATGTTCAGGGCAGTGGGAAAAACAGATTAGGGTACAATCTAGAAGGATCCTGTGTACTCTACTAAGGGGAATTTTGGATCTGTAAGCTCTGGGAGGGTGAGGATGTGTGTGTGTGTGTGTGTGTGTGTGTGTGTGTGTGTGTGTGTGTGTGTGTATTTGAAACAGGGGGATAACATGATTAAAGATGCATTGCTCAAAAATAACTGATATGGGAGATTGGTTCAAGATGGTGGAGTAGAAGGACGTGCACTCACTCCCTCTTGCGAGAGCACCAGAATCACAACTAACTGTTGAACAGTCATCGACAGGAAGACAATGGAACTCACCAAAAAAGATACCCCCCATCCAAAGACAAAGGAGAAGCCACAACGAGATGGTAGGAGGGGCGCAATCACAATAAAATCAAATCCCATAACTGCTGGGTGGGTGACTCACAAACTGGAGAATACTTATACCACAGAAGTCCACCCACTGGAGTGAACGTTCTGAGCCCCACGTCAGGCTTCCCAACCTGGGGATCTGGCAATGGGAGGAGGAATTCCTAGAGAATCAGACTTTGAAGGCTAGTGGGATTTGATTGCAGGACTTTGAAAGGACTGGGGGAAACAGAGACTCGACTCTTGGAGGGCACACACAAAGTAGAGTGAGCATCGAGACCCAGGGGAAGGAGCAGTGACACCATAGGAAACTGAACCAGACCTACCTGCTAGCGTTGGAGGGTCTCTTGCAGAGGCAGGAGGTGGCTGTGGCTCACCATGGGGAAAAGGACACTGGCAGCAGAAGTTCTGGGAAGTACTCCTTAGTGCGAGCCCTCCCAGAATCTGCCATTAGCCCCACCAAAGAGCCAGGTAGGCTCCAGTGTTGGGTCACCTCAGGCCAAACAACCAACAGGGAGGGAACCCAGCCCCATGCATCAGCAGACAAACGGATTAAAGTTTTACTGAGCTCTGCCCACCAGAGCAACAGTCAGCTCTACCCACCAGCAGTCCCTCCCATTAGGAAGCTTGCACAAGCCTCTTAGACAGTCTCATCCACCAGAGGGCAGACAGCAGAAGCAAGAAGAACTACACTTCTGCAACCTGTGGAAGGAAAACCACATTCACAGAAACATAGACAAAATGAAAAGGCAGAGGACTTTGTACCAGACGAAGGAACAAGATAAAACCCCAGAGAAACAACTAAATGAAGTGGAGATAGGCAACCTTCCAGAAAAAGAATTCAGAATAGTGATAGTGAAGATGATCCAGGACCTCGAAAAAAGAATGGAGGCAAAGATTGAGAAGATGCAAGAAATGTTTCACAAAGCCCCAGAAGAATTAAAGGAGAAACATCTAGAAGAATTAAAGAACAAACAGAAATGACCAATATAGTAACTGAAATGAAAACTACATTAGAAGGAATCAATAGCAGAATAACTGAGGCAGAAGAATGGAGAAGTGACCTGGAAGACAGAATGGTGGAATTCACTGCTGCGGAACAGAATAAAGAAAAAAGAATGAAAAAAAATGAAGACAGCCTGGGAGACCTGAAGACCTGAAGACCTCTGGGACAACATTAAACGCAATAACATTCATATGATAGGGGTCCCAGGAGGAGAAGAGAGAGAGAAAGCACCCGAGAAAATATTCGAAGAGATTATAGCCGAAAACTTCCCTAACATGGGAAGGGAAATAGCCACCCAAGTCCAGGAAGCACAGAGTCCCAGGCAGGCTAGACCCAAGGAGAAACATGCCGAGACACATAGTAATCAAATTGACAAAAATTAAACACAAAGAAAAATTATTGAAAGTACCATGGGAAAAATGACAAATAACATACAACGGAACTCCCATAAGGTTAACAGCTGATTTCTCAGCAGAAACTAACTCTACAAGCCAGAAGGGAGTGGCATGATATATTTAAAGTAATGAAAGGGAAGAACCTACAACCAAGATTACTCTACAGGGCAAGGATCTCATTCAGATTCGATGGAGAAATCAAAAGCTTTACAGACACACAAAGGCTAAGAGAATTCACTATGACCAAACAAGCTCTACAAGAAATGCTAGGAACTTCTCTAAGTGGGAAACACAGAGAAGAAAAGGACCTACAAAAACAAACCCATAACAATTAACAAAATGGTCATAGGAACATACATATTGATAATTACCTTAAACGTGAATGGATTTAATGCTCCAACCAAAAGATACAGGCTCACTGAATGGATACAAAAACAAGACCCATATATATGCTGTCTACAACAGGCCCGCTTCAGACCTAGGGACACATACAGACTGAAAGTGAAGGGATGGGAAAAGATATTCCATGCAAATGGAAATCAAAAGAAAGCTGGAGTAGCACTACTCATACCAGATAAAATAGACTTTAAAATAAAGAAAGTTACAAGAGACAAGGAAGGACACTACATAATGATCAAGAGATCAATCCAAGAAGAAGATATAACAATTATAAATATATATGCACCCAACATAGGAGCATTTCAATACATAAGGCAACTGCTAACAGCTCTAAAAGAGGAAATCGACAGTAACACAATAGTAGTGGGGAACTTTAACAGCTCAATTACACCAATGGACAGATCATCCAAAATGAAAATTAATAAGGAAACATAAGCTTTAAATGACACAATAGACCAGATAGATTTAATTGATTCTTATAGGACATTCCATCCAAAAACAGCAGATTACACTTTCTTCTCAAGTGCACATGGAACATTCTCCAAGATAGATCACATCTTGGGTCACAAATCAAGCCTCAGTAAATTTAAGAAAACTGAAATCATATCAATCATCTTTTCTGACCACAATGCTATGAGATTAGACATCAATTACAGGGAAAAAAACGTAAAAAAAAGAAACACATGGAGGCTAAACAATACCTTACTAAATAACCAAGAAATCACTGAAGAAATCAAAGAGGAAATAAAAAAAAAAACCTAGAGACAAATTACAACAAAAACACGACAATCCAAAACCTATGGGATGCAGCAAAAACAGTTCTAAGAGGGACGTTTATAGCAATACAAGCTTACCTCAAGAAACAAGAAAAATCTCAAATAAACAATCTAACTTTACACCTAAAGGAACTAGAGAAAGAGAACAAACAAAACCCAAAGTTAGTATAAGGAAAGAAATCATGAAGTAGAAATAAAAAAACAATAGCAAAGATCAATAAAACTAAAAGCTAAAACTAAAAGCTGGTTCTTTGAGAAGATAAACAAAATTGATAAACCTTTAGCCAGACTCATCAAGAAAAAGAGGGAGAGGACTCAAACTAATAAAATTAGAAATGAAAAAGGAGAAGTTACAATGGACACCGCAGAAATACAAAGCATCACAGGAGACTACTACAAGCAACTCTATGCCAATAAAATAGACAACCTGGAAGAAATGGACAAATTCTTAGAAAGGTATAACCTTCCAAGACTGAACCAGGAAGAAATAGAAAATACGAACAGACCAATCACAAGTAGTGAAATTGGAACTGTGATTAAAAATCTTCCAACAAACAGAAGTTCAGGACCAGATGGCTTCACAGGTGAATTCTATCAAACATTCAGAGAAGAGCTAACACCCATCCTTCTCAAACTCTTCCAAAAAATTTCAGAGGAAGGAACACTCCCAAACTCATTCTATGAGGCCACAATTACCCTGATACCAAAGCCAGACAAAGATACTACAAAAAAAGAAAATTACAGACCAATATCCCTGATGAATATAGAAGCAAAAATCCTCAACAAAATACTAGCAAACAGAATTCAACAGCACATTGAAAGGATCATACACCATGATCAAGTGGGATTTTTTCCAGGGAGTAAGGATTCTTCAATATATATAAATCAATCAATGTGATACACCATATTAAAAAACTGAAGAATAAAAACCATATGATCATCTCAATAGATGCAGAAAAAGCTTTTGACAAAATTCAACACCCATTTATGAGAAAAACTCTCCAGAAAGTGGGCATAGAGGGAACCTACCTCAACATAATAAAGGCCATATATGACAAACCCACAGCAAACATCATTCTCAATGGTGAAAAACTGAAAGCATTACCTCTAAGATCAGGAACAAGACAAGGATGTCCACTCTCACCACTATTATTCAACATAGTTTTGGAAGTCCTAGCCATGGCAATCAGAGAAGAAAAAGAAATAAAAGGAATACAAATTGGAAAAGAAGAAGTAAAACGGTCACTGTTTGCAGATGACATGATACTATATATAGAGAATCCTAAAGATGCCACCAGGAAACTACTAGAGGTAATCAATGAATTTGGTGAAGTTGCAGGATACAAAATTAATGCACAGAAATCTCTTGCATTCCTATACACTAATGATGAAAAATCTGAAACAGAAATTAAGGAAACACTCCCATTTACCATTGCAACATAAAGAATAAAATACCTAGGAATAAACCTACCTAGGGAGAAAAAAGAACTGTATGCAGAAAACTATAGGACACTGATGAAAGAAATTAAAGATGATACCAACAGATGGAGAGATATACCATGTTCCTGGACTGGAAGAATGGATATTGTGAAAATGACTATACCACCCAAAGCAATCTACAGATTCAATGCAATCCCTATCAAATTACCAGTGGCATTTTTTACAGAACTAAAACAAAAAAATCTTAAAATTTGTATGGAGACACAAAAGACCCCGAATAGCCAAAGCAGTCTTGAGGGAAACAAATGGAGCTGGAGGAATCAGACTCCCTGACTTCAGAATATACTACAAAGCCACAGTAATCGAGACAATATCGTACTGGCACAAAAACAGAAATATAGATCAATGGAACAGGATGGAAATCCCAGAGATAAACCCACACCTATGGTCAACTAATCTACAACAAAGGAGGCAAGGATACACAATGGAGAAAAGATAGCCTCTTCAAGAAGTGGTGCTGGGAAAACTGGACAGCTACATGTAAAAGAATGAAATTAGAACACTCCCTAACACCATACACAAAAATAAACTCAAAATGGATTAGAGAGTTAAATGTAAGACTGGACACTATAAAACTCTTAGAGGAAAACATAGGAAGAACACTCTGATGTAAATCACAGCAAGATCTTTTTTGATTCACCTCCTAGAGTAATGGAAATAAAAGCAAAAATAAACAAATGGGGCCTAATGAAACTTGAAAGCTTTTGCAAAGCAAAGGAAACTACAAACAAGATGAAAGGACAACCCTCAGAATGGCAGAAAATATTTGCAAATGAATCAACGGACAAAGGATTAATCTCCAAAATATATAAACAGGTCATGCAGCTCAATATTAAAAAAACAAACAACCCAATAAAAAAATGGGCAGAAGACCTAAATAGACATTTTTCCACAGAAGATATACAGATGGCTAAGAAGCACATGAAAAGCTGCTCAACATCACTAATTCTTAGAGAAATGCAAATCAAAACTACAATGAGGTATCACCTCACACCAGTTGGAATGGGCATCATCAGAAAATCTACAAACAACAAATGCTGGAGAGGGTGTGGAGAAAAGGGAACCCTCCTGCACTGTTGTTGGGAATGTAAATTGATACAGCCACTATAGAGAACAGTATGGAGGTTCCTTAAAAAACTAAAAATAAAATTACCATATGACCCAGCAATCCCATTACTGGGCATATACCCAGAGAAAACCATAATTCAAAAAGACACATGCACCCCAATGTTCATTGCGGCACTATTTATAATAGCCAGGTCATGGAAGCAACCTGAATGCTCATCGACAGATGAATGGATAAAGTAGATGTGGTACATATATACAATGGAATATTACTCAGCCATAAAAAGGAATGAAATTGGGTCATTTGTAGAGACGTGGATGGATCTAGAGACTGTCATACAGAGTGAAGTAAGTCAGAAAGAGAAAAACAAATATCATATGTTAACGCATATTTATGGAACCTAGAAAAATAGTACAGATGAACCAGTTTGCAGGGCAGAAATAGAGATACAGATGTAGAGAACAAACGTGTGGTCACCAAGGGGGGAATGTGGCAGGGGGGTGGTGGTGGTGGTGGGATGAATTGGGAGATTAGGATTGACATATATACACTAATATGTATAAAATAGATAACTAATAAGAACCTGCTGTATAAAAAAAATAAAGAAAATAAAATTCAAAAATTCAAAATAAAACTGATATGAAACACACACACATAACACACTGCTACAGGCTAAATTCAACATGTTTTGAACCCTTAACCTTCAATGTGACAATATGTAGAATAAGGAAATAATTAAGTTTATAGGGGTAAGGCCCTGATCCCATAGGATTAGTGCCCTTATAAGAAGAGACATCAGAGCTTGATCCCATTCTCTCTCTCCCTCCCGCATTCCCCCTCTCTTTTCCTCTCTTTCCTTCTCCCTCTCCCTGTTCCTTTCCTCTCTTTGTGCATGTACTGAGGAAAGGCAATGTGTGGACACAGCAAGAAAGTGGCTGTCTGCAAGCCAGGAAGAAAGTTCTTTCCAGGAACTGACCCTGCTGGACTTTGATCTGGGACAACTAGCCTCCAGAACTGTGAGAAAATAAATTTCTATTGTTTAAGTTACCCAGTCTGTGGGATTTTGTTATAGCAGCCAGAGAAGACTAATACATACATGTGCACATCTTGGTTTTCCCTTGCTTAAGACACTTCAACAGCTGCCCATTACTTGGTGCTCTTAAGTCTTAAGTCTTTGCCATGGACTACAAGGTCCTATAATAACCAGTTCCATGATTATCTCTCCAACTTCACCTACTCTCCCTGGACTTCCCAGCTCTGGCCTTACTGCCTCTCATTCAGTTCTTCAAAGAAGCACTGCTCTATTCTCTCCTAGGGCCTTCACACATGGTGTTTCCTCTACCAGGAAAGCTCTTCTTCCAAGATCTTGCCTTGTTGCCTCTACTTGGTCTTCAGAGCTCAGCTTTAATCTCATTGCAGTGAATCTGATGCTTCCCAAGATTAGAGAACCTTTTCATGTCATATGCTCTCAACTTCCTCTACTTCTACTTGGTAGCACTCATCTCAGTTGGATTTAAATAATTAATTTCGTAAGTGAGTTTTAAATGTTGTCCCCGTGGCTGAAATATAAGCACCTAAAGGCAGGATTCACACCAAGCTTCTTAAGCACTGGATTCCCGAGTGTGTAGCACAGAGTAAGCATGCTACTTGTTGAATGAATGAATGAGTGAATGAGACTATTGCAATAGTACAGGCAGGAGTTGATATGGGTACAAACCATAGCAGTGACACTACAGTGACTAGGATACACCTTGTTTAAAAAAAAGCCTTAATGACTACACTATGCATTAACATTTTGAAATGTTAGTAGTGTTAGTAAAAATTTTAATTAAACAAAGAGAAGTCATGCCCTCATGGTTATAACACTTAGTGCTATAGACTGAACTGGGTCCCTCCCAAATTCATATGTTGAAGTCCTAATCCCCTTGTGTGACTGTACTTGGAGATGGAGTCTTTGGCAGATAATTATGTTTATATGAAGTCATGAAGGTGGAGCCCTCATGATGGGATTAGTCCCCTTATAAGAAGAGACACCAGCGAGCTTACTCTCTCTCCCTCCCATGTGAGGACACAGAGAGAAGGCAGCCATCTATGAACCAGGAAGAGAGCACTCATCAGAAACCTACCATGCTGGCATCTTGATCTTGGACTTCTAGCCTCTAGACTGTGAGAAAATAATTTCTGTTATTTAAGCTACCCAGTCTATGGTATTTTGTTATGGCAATCCAAGCTGACTGATACACTTAATATTGGCTATAGTACTGGTCCTTATTTATATGCCATCTTAAGCAATTTTTCTCTAATTGTTTGTTGGGTATAGCTTCTTCCTCCCCACTAGGCTATAACTTCCTATAAGTCATAGATCATGTCTTTTAAATCACCAGAAGCACCTACAACCACGTTGGGCACATGGTGGTAGTCAAAAAATCCCTATAGAAGGATACAACTGCACAAGGAGAGATGCTGAGTGTTCATAGCTAGAAAAGGACACTGAGACTCTGGAATTAGTGTCAGCTTTGTCACAGATGTCCTAAGTGTCTCTAAACAAATTAGCATATTTCTTCCTTTCTATCCATTTGCTTCTTCAGCTGTGGTATTTCTTCCTTCCTTTATGGAGTTTTGGTGAGACTTAAATATAAGCCAGTATTTTCAGACCCTTTGTAAGGAAGTGGAGAGACTAGGTTTCTGAGTCAGAAAAACTTGGGTTCAAAATCTAGTTTTCTCACTTACTAACATGGATTGGAGCACCAACCTTGTGTGAGGTGCTTCATACACATGGACTCCTTCAGTCTTCACAATCACATTGCATAGTGCGTATGAGAAAACTGAGCTTCTGAGACACTGGGTAAATTACCCAGGTCCCACTGCTAGTTAGAGGATCAGAATCCCAAACTCGCTCAAAATCCCACATTCTTTCTACCATACTACAGGCTCCAAAAGAGGATAAAAGTTAACGTCTAGAAAGAATAACCTCCTACACTGGATTTCATGACTCCATTCAACAGGGACAAAAGTTTTTGCTTTTCTTTGGGAAAACAGGAAGCTGCCACCTTAATATTTAAGTAATGTAGTAAGGCCAGTTGAAATCAGATTTTCAAAAGGACTATGACCCAAAAGAGGATACGAGCCATTTCACTAGCCTTAGGGCGCCATGGGGGCAGGGATGCGGTTGTCTTATTTACTTCTGTATTATTAGAACCCAGCACTGTGCCTGGCTCTAGGAAGCACTCAATGACTATTTGTGGAAAGTATTTACCTAGTGCAATGGAGGGGCTGAAAGAGAGTACATTCTGTGGCCTGGTATTGTGGCTTCTAGAAAGGTGTAGCTATAAAGATTAGGCCTGAAAGAGCCAGTCACATGGCTGCTAAGGCTTGGAACTGAAGTATTTTTCTCATACATTTTAGATTCACAATGAAACAAGATTCCCTGGTGGGAATTTTCCCAAAGACTGGATCCAGACACCCAATAAAAGGGTTACAAGTGTACTTGCATATAATTTGCAAATGGTTTATATCTAACTACATTCTCTGTCATCTATTCCCTGGTGATTTTCAAGGCAAAAATTTATTGCTATCCTAAAGATTATTGCTTTTATTTATTTATTTATTTATTTTTTGCGGTATGCGGGCCTCTCACTGTTGTGGCCTCTCCCGTTGCGGAGCACAGGCTCTGGATGCGCAGGCTCAGTGGCCATGGCTCACGGGCCCAGCCGCTCCGCAGCATGTGGGATCTTCCTGCACCAGGGCACAAACCCGTGTCCCCAGCATCAGCAGGCAGACTCTCAACCCCTGCGCCACCAGGGAAGCCCGTATTGCATAATTTATAAAAATAATAAAAATTTATCTTCTCTTTCTTAAGCAAAAAAGAATAGACAGTACCACGTTACGCTGTCAAGGCTGTTCAGTGCAGACAAGTCACATCTTTATTACTGCCATATAAATTGTTTGATCAATCATGTTTAGGTTCTATTATAAAATTTAAAATGTGAGGTGTACCTGTCCATATTAGCTATTATCACTACTGTTTCTAGTATAGCAATCCCCTATGTCATCAACACGAGCACTGCCCCATTCAAAAGGCATTTTGGAGGGATTTCAATTAGATAGAGGCCCTCCAAGTAGAAATCTGTGTTACTGAGGTTTCAAAGCAAGGGCAGTTTTCCCTACCACTCACCAACACAATTAAGGTTCAGTTGCAGAGACATACTTCTCAAGGGTAGAGGAGGCTGAGGTGACAGAGAGCAGAACTATGAACATCCATTCCTAAGTCACAGGCAGAAGTTTTGCTCTGTAAGCTGATTCTTGATAGAGTAGCAATTTATAAATGGAAAGAGATATGGGATTTATCATTCAGTAAGCATTTATTGAGGGCCTGCTATGTGCAAGATACTACATAAGCATCACAGCTTAATAAGGAGAACTTTCAAATCTATCAGGTCTTTTCTTGTCATTACCTTAAAATATCATGTCCTGTATTTAAAAATGGCAATGTAATCATGAGAAAAAAAATCCAAGCTCAACATCAGTACAACTTACATTTGCCCTCTCAAATGATGATAAAAAGAACTGTCTAATGTGCTTTAACAAGCTTTTGCACATGCTGTTCCCTCTGCTTGGAATTCTCTTTCCCCCTCTCCTGTCTGCCTGGTGAAATCCTACCCATCCTTCAGGATATCAACTGAAATATCATCTCCTTGGCGAGCCCTTCTGATGTCCTCCTGAGAGAATCATTCCTTTCTCTACACTCACAAAGCTCTTTGCATAGAACTTCTACTCTCATACTCCGTTGTAATTTTTTCTTTCTCACACTGTACTCTGAGCTCCATAAGTCAGGGAACACCTCTGATTCATCTTGGTATCCCCAGCACAACGCCTGCATATAGTAGTCAGTAAATGATTGATGAAATTCCCTGACCACTTTGGAAAATAAATCTAGTAACACATTACAGAGAGTGTTACAGAAACCTAACAAGGCTTTGCACATAGTATGTGCTTAATGAAGGTTTGCTGACATTGAATGTGGTACAAATGGTGCTTCTCTTAGGTCAAGGCTATAGACAGCAATTCTTGCTAGCCCCTTTATGGCGCCACATAGCAGGCACAAGCCCTTCACAGACAGACATCCTTGTGATGTTCCAGTCACTGAATGGTACATGTGCCCCAAACCATCACCCCCACTGGCTTGCCAGAGGGCATGAAATGGTCCATTATTAGTTACTTCTTGGGGTTAAGGCATTTGCTACAGAAGTTCCCTGCTGGATTGCTTTCAGACAGAGGAAAAATTCATCAGAAGCCACCTGAAAGATTTTGCACCTCTTAGAAGACCTGTAGATCATTCATGCCCCTCTCCTTCTAATTACAATCTGCAGTCCAGAGAAAATTCAGAACACAGGAAAAGGTCCTTAAAGAGTCGAGATCTCACACAGCTTAAATTGTACCTTATAATCACAGTAGACAATCCCTGTCAGCTTAGAGTTACTAATTTTGCTGTTTACAAAGTCCTGTGAGGCACAAATCTAAAGAAGGTAAAAAACCACAAAAACCGAGTCAACGTTATTAACCTTTTTTGTATCAAAGCACTAAAAATGTCTAAACTTTGGCTTTTAATCATAGCCATTTGCAAAATCCTACTAATTTTTCTCTGGTTGTTGGGGAATAAAACCCTTTTTCTGTTTCTGATGACAGTTGTGTAGAAGGAAACTCACTTTATAGTTTGCAAATGCTACTTTCATTGGAAATACACCTATCTTGTAGACCTTTAGTATATAATCACCAAATATCAATACTATATATATATTTTTTTTGGTCAATACAGGCACAAAATGGTCAATCACTCCTGTGTTACCTAGAAACCAGTTAGGCCAACTCCACATTTTCTGAGCATTCTAGTTAAGAGTAACTGAGGGGACTTCCCTGGCGGTCCAGTGGTTAGGACTCTGTGCTTCCACTGCAGGGGGCACGGTTTCCACCCCTGGTCAGGGAACTAAGATACTGTATGCCACACGGCATGGCCAAAAAAAAAAAAAAAATTGAGATCATCTTTCCCTAATTTTGAAAATCAGGAGGTTTTGTGACTCATTGATTACTTAGGGAGTTCTTATTCAGCATTGGTAGTTGAACATATTAAGTAGAAGGCCAAAGCTAAACTCTGTTGTATTTAGCTGGAACAAAGACCAGTCTTGCTTTCAAATCTGTGTTAGCACTGTTTGAACAGTAAAATAATCAAAAGCCCAGAGATAAGCCAAGTTTCTCAGCATAATCCTCTTCCACGTCTGTTAGCTTGGGGAGGGATGGGTGAGAGACGGACAATGCCAACACAAATGGAAGTGTACAGTGAAGAAAGAAAAGGAGGGCCAGAACAGTGGGTGAAAAGTTAACTTACTTCACTTAGACCACCATATGAAAACCAGATGTGTCGAAAATGTTGGATGAGAAAAACTGGTGTTACTGATATAGCGTGAACAAACCCTTTGTGCTTTCCTCCCAACACAGTATCATTACAGGGTGCCAGAGGTGTCATTTTATTTCATTTCACATGTAGCACATTCTCAACAAGTTAAACCGTTTCTAATCTTGTGTAATTAGATAGGTCTCGCTACATCCCTCAGTTGAAGGATTTTATAGGCTGCCTTGTTCTGTCTCCTTTTTGTGACAGCTTCTTTGGGGCTGGAAACTAACATTTGCTAACATTTCTTCCCTTCTGGCACCTGTCAGCTGGATGGGCTCTGGGAAAAGGAGGATGGGGAGGGAAGGAATGCAACCTTCCTCCCCCCCCCCCACACCACTGCCCTGGTATTAGAGCCATCTTTGTCTCTACATAGGGATTACTCTGTTCTGGAAAGTGCTGTTAAGTACACACTCAAAATAAACAATGGGCAGATGGGTGAATGGAATGATAAAGTTCTTGTTTTTTAATTTAATTTTATTACAAATTTCAAGTTCCTTTGTTTACTAAATATAGAGTCTGGGTGAGGTTCTAGCCAGAGATGGAAGTCCTTTAATACAGTCCAAGGAGTCACCAGTCCATGAAGTGGATGGGCCTTGGCTCTTTGATCTTACCATCTGGTCACTGTGGGCAGAGCCTCCCACTGGAGACAGCGACCACGGCACGACTGCCTTCTCTCCACCTCAAAGCAAAGTTGTGAGGAGTCATCAGATATTTGACATTGGAATCAAAGGCTATATGAACACCAGGGCTTTTACTTCAATGCAGGAGTAATAATAGCATCTTGAAATTGAGAGTTTTTCCTTCAAGAAGCTTTAAAGCTATCTCCCCACCAAAAGCTTTCTTAGGGTCATTCCTTGACCATTCTATGACGTCTTTGTGAGGTTGCTGGCTGGCAAATGCTCTCCATGTGTAGACTAGGAAATCCAGAATTAAGGCCTATTTATGCTTCTATGCCTTGGGACTTGTGCATGATTGATTATATGCAGGGCCTGACCTCTCACCACAAAATTCTGGGGTTTTTGTCCAATAATGAGAAAAGACAACTGAAGGAGTGCAGTATACAAGAGAATGGGTGAGTGACAGGGCCACCTGACGTCCCCTGGTACTTTACAGTTTATAAATCGCTTTCAGAGTGGTCCTTTCATGGAGAGGCAGTGTACACTCCTATTTCACCAAAGCAACTGGACTGCAGAAATAAGAGCCAGGGTGCTGGCACAGTCCTGGAGGCCCTAGATTTCTCACGCTGGGGGTGGGGCAGTGTGTGGGTAAGCACTTTGCCTTCCAGGAATAGTACTGCTCTGAGACTCCTCTGTAGACTGACTGGAACGGAGATTAAGCCCAGGGTTCTCTTTGCATTCCATTTAGCAGTTTGCTCATGCTTTTACTACAGATCAGCCTCAAGAATTCTTCTGCCAGCTGAGAATCTGAAATGTTGCCTTGGCTGTAAAACAGTATCTTATTTATTCACATAAATCCCCTCCCCCTCTTGTCCATGATTATTTTCACCCTAAAATGGAAAGAGGGGCAAATTATGTGAGCGTTTGGGTGCTGGACTGCAGCCACCCTTGGCAATCTTCGTTAATCTTTGAGATTCTCACCAGCATTGACTAAAGAACAGTGACTCACCCAGAGTAACACATAATCTCTCTTTCCTTTAGAAAAGCAGTTCCTCAAAAGTGCTGCTAAGAAAAACAAAACAAAAAAACTACAGTTCAAGGGAAAGAAAAAAGCGCTAAGAGCAAAAGATGGCTTTAAACAAGCCTAGAAGATTTTGAAGGAGGGGAAGGTGATTATCTACAAGGGATGGAAAAGTGGCTTGTACATTTTCAATTTCCTTTTCAGTTCCAAGTTTGAGACCTAAACATCTTTTGTCTAGGGGAAGTTATGACAGGAGGACGTTAGGTCCCCTTAGCCCCAGCTCACTACTTGAAACTTCCCAGTAGCTCGGGGAGGCTTGCTGCTCAGCAGCCCTGGCCAGAGGGGTGGAAGGGAGACAAACAGCAGGAAGGAATAAAAGTAAGAAGCAGCTGGCACAAATGCGGCCGAGCCCTCCCCTCATTCTAGCCAGTTGTATAGACAGCTGTCTCTTTAATTTAACCCTTAGTCCAACCTCCAAATGACAAAGCTCATTTTACTCATACAAGTCTCTTCTGGTAGAGATGGTGGTTGGTTTAAAACGAGGAAAAACGTAGAGTTAAGGGAGGTTAAGTGGGGAAAACTTGATAAAGACAAAGACGGGAGTTTTTTCCCCCCTCAAAACATGCATGTGGGGAAGAACGCCAAAGGAAGGCTGTGAACGAAGAGACAGAAACCTCTGTTGTCAAAGGCAGTCTGGAGGAGGGAGGACAGGCTTGCACAGGCTTGGGGACAGTTTTGCTTCTACTTCTATTTATATTCTCAAGGCTAATTGTGTAAATGGGAGTTTCTTACTCCAGAATGGCCATTTGTAGCTGCACGTGGGTTTGTTTTTCCACACTATCAGACAGGCAACTCAGCACTACTGTCAGCAGCTCTGATCAATAGAGAGAAGCTTAATTATTCACCAATCTGGAGACTAGGAGTGTAAATGTGCAAACGTTTTCCCCTCAAGTGGCCTTAGAATTGGAATCCTTGGGTGTTCGGGCTGGAAGCAACTTTATAAAGGATGTTCCAGTTAAACCCCGAAGAAGACTGGGGAGGAATTGGAGCCTGGAGAAGGGAAGTGAATTGCCCAGGGTCACACGAGCCATTGAAAGCAGCCTGACCTCTCTCTACTGGCTCCATGTTTCCTGTCTGCTCTCCCACCCCCACCTTCAGAGACCCTCAAATGTATCTGCCTTGGCAAAGTCTGTGTGTTTTCCTCCTGGCTGTTTCAATTGCTATCCCATGACAATGTTGGCAGGCCCGGTGACTGAGCACAGCCTTAATTATGAGAGAGGGAGTGCTTATTCCTGTACTCCTGACCCAGCTGGGAAAGGGCCATCCTGCCATTTGCAGCCTACCTTTGGTTCCAAGGCCCGCAGGACGAGGAGACCGGGGAGCACTGTGCCCCCAAAGGCAACACTGCTGCTGTGAACAGAGGCAACTGCTTAAAAGAGTTTTTTTCTCTTCTGCAGCTTGTAGCCTGAAAGTTTCAGAAGGAGCGGGAGAATCCCCTCCTTCTCCAGCCTTCATTTAAAGAAATGATGCAATTGATATATACACAAAATGCTTAATATATGTAAATCATATTTGTATGTAATTTCTACCTGAAATATACTTAATATATAAATCATGAAGCATAATAATAGAATCAACACCTGTGAGCCCACCATCTGCCTTAACAGAACATTACCAGCGCCACTGCGGCTCCCTGCAGGCTCCTCTGCAGCCCATCACCCTGCCTTTCTCCCAGAGGTACCCACGGTCATGAACTTAAGTCACTCCCTTGCATTTCTTCATCGTCTTCCTACATATACGGGTATCCCTAAGCAACAAACTCTTTAGTTTTGCTTGCTTTCAAACTGTAAATATTGGTATCATGCTAAATTTTTTTGCAATTTGTTTTTGCTCAGAATCGTGCCTGAGAACCTCTCCCATGGTTATCTGCAGTGGTGTTTTATTCCTTTTCATTGCTGCCTAGTATTTCACCGTTAAGTCTACTACAAGAGAGACACACTACTGTTGATGAACATCTGTTGTTTCTAGTTTTTTTTTTTTCCTATTCTAAACATTGCTATAAACTTTCTTTACAGTACACTTGCCCAAGTTTCTCTAAGGTCTGTTTCTAGGAGTGGAATCAGTCAGTTGTAAAGTACACACATGTTAAAATTTGTTAGATAATGCCAAATTGTTTCCCGAAGAGGTCTTTCAATACACACTCCCACCAGAAGTGTAAGTGTTCCACATCCTCACTAACGGCTCCACATCCTCATTAACACTTAGGATTATTTAACTTACATCATTTTTTGCAATCTGGTGGATCAAAATGGAATTTCATGATGTTCTTTTTTGGTCATTCCTTTTTTTTTTTTTATTGAAGTATAGTTGACTTACAATGTTGTGTTAATTCCTTGTGGTTTTATTTTGCATTTCCCTGATTACTAATGAGGTTGAGCACCTTTTCATGTCTCTTGGCATTCAGATATCCTCCTCTGTGAAAGGCTTGTTTATATCTTTTGCTCATTTTTCTTCCAGATTTTCTTTCTTATGTATTGGTATATGAAATTTGTATATTTCAAATACTAAGACATTGTCAGTTATATGAGCACTAAATATGGTGTTCCACGTTGTGCCTTTTCACTTTCTGGGGTTTTTTGGTGAAAAGAGGCACTTCATTTTAATGTCACTGAATTTATTACTTTCTCCCTTTATGGTTGGTGCTTTTTGTATTTCTTTAAAGAAATTCTCCCCTATCCCAATATCACAGAAAATTTCTCCTATCATGTTTCGTTGTGACCAAGAGTTTACTGGCATTTGGGGCAGGGCACTTATTCTTTATGTGGGGCTGGCTCTTACATTGCAGGACACTTTAGCATCCCTGGACCCTGGGTACCAAATGCCTTTAGCACTATTCCTGTCATTATAACAATCCCAAACACTCCCATACATTTTCAAATGTTCCCTGGGTGGAGGTACTACCAGTTGAGAACCTCTGAATTATATTTTCTTCTAAAAGTTTAAAGTATTTAGTATACCCAGAATTGATTTTTGTGTTTGATGTGAGATGGGAATCTAATTTTATTACTTCTTTATGGCTAACCAATTTTCCCAACACTAGTTATTATAGAATTAATCATTTCCCCCACTGATCTGCAATGCTACCTGTCATACATCAAATTTTCAAACAGGTATAAGTCTATTTTTGAGTTTTTTATTCTGTTCCATTGGCCTATTTGTCAAACCTCTTTACTTACACTCTTAAGTACTATAGCTGTATGATAAATCTTAATATCTGAGAGAGTAAGTTTTTCTACCTTGTTCTGCAAGAATGCCTTGGCTTTTCTTTGCACTCCCATATAAATTGTAGAACCAACTTGTCACATTCCATGAAAAACCCTATTGGGATTTTGATTGGAATTATACTATGATTGACTCAGGGAAAAGGATATCTTTACAATATTGATTAGCCCTACCTGTACAGAACATGGCTCTCTATTTCAATATAGTTTTATAATTTTCTCCATAGAGGATCTCTGACACATCCTTTGTTAGATTTTCTACATAGATACCTTATATTTTTATTGCTACAGTATCTTTTTAAAAATTGCAGTTTTGATTCTTGTTGTTGGTTTATAGAAATGACTTATCTCCTTATATTCTCTCTTAAATGTATTCCAATCAGACTTTTTCACTTAGTTACATCAAAATTGTTCCTGGCAAAGTCACCCATGACTACACAGCTACTAAGTCCAATTGTCACATCTCAGTCCTCATCTCATTTGATTTCTCAGCAGCATATGACATAGTTGGTCACTCCCTCCTCCTCAAAACACTTCTTCACTTGGCTTCCAGGACAGCACACACTTTTGATTTTCCTCTTACCTCACTGGTTATTCCCTCTCAGTCTTCTTTGCTGGTTCTTCCTCATTTCCCCAACATTTTAATGTTGGACTGTTCCAGGGGCCAGTCCTTAGACCTCTTCTCTTCACTAGCTATCCACACTCCCTTGGTGATCACATCCATTCTCATGGTTTTAAATTCTATCCATATGCTAACACCCTATTTTGCAATGCTAGTTCAACTCACTCTCTGGAGCTATCATGCGTGTGTGTGTGTGCGTGTGTGTGTGTGTGTGTGTGTGTGTGTGTAAGGAAGGAATATATATATTCCTTCCTCCTGCTTGACATCTCCAACTCAACATGTCCAAACTGAACTCTTATTACCCGAAACTGAGCTTCCCACAGTCTCTCTCTCAGTTGCTCACTCCATCATTCCAGTTGCTCAGAGCAAAATCTTTGAGCCCTTGCTTTCTCTCACAGCACTCACAATATGTCAGAAAATCCTCCTCTACCTTCAAAATATATACAGATTCTTATCACTCCGCACAATCTACACTGATACCACACTAGTTCAAACCACCATTATCTCTTTAAGAAACAGCTTTATTGAGATGTAATCTACATACCACACAATTTAACTATTCATAGTATATAATTCAATATATTTTAGTGTATTCATGAGTGGTGTGACCATCACTACAATCTACTTTTATAATATTTTTGTTCCCCCTAAAAGAAAACAGTACTCATTAGCAGTCATTCTCCATCCCCTCACTTCATGTTGCCCTAGGCAACCACTAATCTACTTTTTGTCTCTATACATTTGACTATTCTGGACATTTCATATGAATGGAATCATAGAATTTGTGGTCTTCAGGTACTTCATTCCTCTTTATTGACAAATAATATTCCATTGTATGACTATACAACATTTTACTTATATATTGATCAGTTGATGGACATCTGGGTTGTCTCTACTTTTTGGGCCAATATGAACAATGCTATGAACATTTGTGTCCAAGTTTTTGTGTGGACATATGTTTTCATTGAGTGTACAGGAGTGGAATTGCTGAGTCATAATGTAACTCTATGTTTCAGCTTTTGAAGAACTACCAGCCTGTCTTCCAAAACAGCTGTACCATTTTACATTCCCACTAGTAGGTAGTGTGTGAGGGTTCCATTTCTCCACATCTTGTTACCACTTATTGTTATCTGCCATTTTGATTCTAGCCATCCTAGTGAGTGGGAAATTGTTATCTCATTGTGTTTTTGATTTACATTTCCATGACGACTAATATTGTTGGACATCTTTTCACGTCCTTGTTGGTTATTTGTATATCTTCTTTGGAGAAATGTTTATTCAGATCCTCTGCCTATTTTTAAATTGTTATTTGTCTTTATTATTGAGTTGTAAGAGTTCTTTATATATTCTAGATACAAGTCCCATATCAGATATATGATTTGCAAATATTTTCTCTACTTCTATGAGCTCTCTTTCCACTTACTTGAAGATATTGCTAGTAACAGAAAGGAATTTCAATGAATTCCAATGTATGTATTTAATTTTGATGAAGTCCAATTTATCTATTTTTTTCCTTTTGTTGCTTACGTTCTTGGTGTTGTACCTAAGGAACCATTGCCTAATACAAGGTCATGAAGATTTACACCAACGTTTTCTATGAGTTTTATAGTTTCAGCACTACATTTACATCTTTGATGTGTTTTAAGTTTTTTATACATGTTGTTAGGTAGAGGCCCAACTTCATTCTTTTGCATGTAGACAACCATTTCTGAAAAGACTATTCTTTCCCCCACTGAATTTTCTTGGCACCCTTGCCAAAAATCAATTGACCATAAATATGAGGGTTTATTTCTGGACTCTCAATTCTATTCCATTGATCTATATCTCTACCCTTATGTCAATACCACACTGTTTTGATTAGTTTCGCTTTGTAAAAAGTTTTGAAATCTGAAGTAATTATGACCTCATAAAATTGTTAGGAAATGTTCCCTTATTTTCTATTTTTTGGAAGAGTTTGGAAGGATTGCTTTTGATTCTTCTTTAAACATTTGGTAGAATTTACCAGTGAAGCCATCTGGTCCTGGACCTCTCTTTGGTGGGAAGTTTTTGATTACTAATCCAATCTGTTTAATTGATACAGGTCTATGCAGATTTTCTATTTCTTCTTGAATCTTAAGTTTTGGCAGTTTGTACCTTTATAGGAATTTTCCTATTTCATCTACATTATATAATTTGCTGGCATAAAATTATTCATAGTATTCCTCTTATAACCCTTTTTTTTAACATAGTTACAACATTTTTTTCCTGCAGTGAGGACTTTTAAGACCTACTTTCTTAGCAACTTTCAAATATGCAATACAGTGTTATTAATTATAGTCATCATGCTATACTTTACAGCCTCATGACTTATTTTATAACTGGAAATTTGTACTTTTTCACTCTCCTCACCCATTTCATCTATGCCAATCCCCCAGCCCCCTCCTCTGGCAAGCAGCAATTTGTTCTCTGTATCTATGAGCTTGGTTATTTTTTGTTTGTTTTTGTTTTTTAGATTCCACATATGAGATCATGTGATATTTGTCTTTCTATGACTTATTTCACTTAGCACAATGCCCTCCAGGCCCGTCCAGGGTGTCACAAATGGCAAGATTTCCTGCTCTTTATGGTGGAATAGTACTCCATTGTATACACAGTCAGCCCTCTGTATCACTGGGTTCCACATCCACAGATTCAACCAACCATGGCTCAAAAATATTAGAAATATTTTTATTCCATAAAGTTCCAAAAAGCAAAACTTGAATTTGCTGCATGCTAGCAACTATTTACATAGCATTGACACTGTATTAGGTATTACAAGTAATCTAAAAATGATTTAAAGTATACAGGAGGATGTGCATAGGTTATATGCAAATATTATGCCTTTTTATATAAGGGATTTGAGCATTCGTGGATTTTTGTACCTGTGGGGTATCCTGGAACCAATCCCCTAAGGAGACTGAGGGATGACTGTATATACCACATCTTCATCCACTGATGAACATTTGGGTTGTTTCTATATCTTGGCTATTGTAAATAATGCTGCAGTGAACATGGGGGTGTATATATCTTTCTGAATTAGTGTTTTCATTTTTTTTGGTAAATACCCAGAAGTGGAATTGTTGGATCATATGGTAGCTCTATTTTTAATTTCTTGAGGAATCTCCATAATGGCTTTCCATAATGGCTGCACCAATTTACAATCCAACCAACAGTGTATAAGTGTTCCCCTTTCTCTACATCCTCTCCAACATTAGTCGTTTTAGTAATAGCCATTCTAACAGGTGTGAGGTGTTATCTCATTGTGGTTTTGATTTGCATTTCCCTGATGATTAGTGATGTTGGGCAACTTTTCATGTATCTGTTGGCCATCTGTATGTCTTCTTTGAAAAAATGTCTGTTCAGATCCTCTGCCCATTTTTAAATTGGATTTTATTTTTTTGCTATTGAGTTGTAGTATAATCCTTTTTATTTCTGTAAAATTGGTAGTAATGCTTCCACTTTCATTTCTGATTTAAGTTATTTGAGTCTTACTTCTTTTTTCTTAGTCATTTTAGCTAAAAGCTTGTCAATTTTGTTGACATTTTCAAAAAACAAGTTTTGGTTTCATTGATTTTCTATTTTTTCTTTTTCATGTATTCCCTCTCTAATCTTTGTTATTTCCTTCCTTATCCTTGCTCTGGATTTAGTTAGCTCTTCTTTCTCAGATTTCATAAGATGAAAGGTTGGGTATTGAGTTGAGATCTTTCTTTTTAACATAGGTGTTTATAGCCACAAATTTCCCTCTGAGCACTGCTTTAGCTACATCTCATACATTTTGGTATGTTGTTTCTTCATTTTCCTTCATCACAAATTATTTTCTGTTTTCCTTCGTGGTTTTTTTTTAAATATAAAATTTTTCTTTTGGCTGCGTTGGGTCTTCATTGCTGTGCATGGGCTTCCTCTAGTTGCGGGAGCGGGGGCTACTCTTCGATGTAGTGCGCGGGCTTCTCATTGCGGTGGCTTCTCTTGCTGCAGAGCACAGGCTCTAGGCACATGGGCTTCAGTAGTTGTGGTGCGCAGGCTCAGTAGTTGTGGCTCATGGGCTCTAGAGTACAGGCTCAGTAGTTGTGGTGCACGGGCTTAGTTGCTCTGCAGCATGTGGGATCTTCCTGGACCAGGGATTGAACCTGTGTCCCCTGAATTGGCACATGGATTCTCAACCACTGCGCCACCAGGGAAGTCCCTCCCTTGTGGTTTTTTCTATGACCCACTGGTCATTTTAGGAATGTGCTTTTTAATTTCCACATATTTGTGAATTTCTCAAATTTCCCTGTTATTGATTTCTACTTTCATCTCATTGTGGTCAGAAAACATACTTTGTATGATTTCACTCCTTCTACGCTCTATGGCCTAGCCTATGGTCTATTCTGGAGACTGTTCCATGTGCATTTGAGAAGAATGTTTATCCTGTTGTTTTCCAGTGTAGTGTTTCATAGATCTATGTCAGGTCTAGTTTAGGTCAAGTCTTCTATTCCCTTGATCTTCTGCCTAGTTGTTCTATCCATTATGGAAAGTGGGCATTGAATTCTCAAACTATTATTGTTTGTCTATTTCTCTCTTCCACTCTGTCCAGTCTGTCAATTATTGTTTCATGTATTTTGGGACTCTGTTGTTAGGTACATATACGTTTATAATTGTATCTTCCTGATGGATTGACCCTTCTATCATTATGAAATGTCCCTATTCATCTCTAGTAAATTTTTTTTGTTATAAAGTCTCTGTTTTTTTTCCTTTTTTTTTTTTTTTGGCCACATCGTGTGGCATGTGGGATCTTAGTTCCTTGACCAGGGATTGAACCCATGCCCCCTGCAGTGGAAGCATGGAGTCCTAACCACTGGACAGCCAGGGAATTCCCTATAAAGTCTATATTTTGATATTAGTTTAGCCACTCCAGCTTTTTAGGGTTGTTGTTTGCATGGAATATCATTTTTGATCCTTTTACTTTCAACCTATTTGTGCCTTTGGATGAAAAGTGTGCCTCCTGTAGACAGCATATTGTTGGACCTTGTCTTTTTTTAAAATCCAGTCTGATAATATCTTTCTTTTGATTGGATTGTTTAATTCAGTCACATTTATTGTTATTATTTATATGCTTGGATTTACATCACCATTTTGGTTTTTGTTTTCTATATGTCACATGTCTATATTTGTTATCTTACTTAGTATTAGGTGGATATTTTCTCATGTAACATTTTAATTCCTTTAATGAATTTTAAAATTATTTATTTTTGAGTTATTTTCATTGTGGTTTTTCTAGGGCTTATAATATACATCTTATTAGAATCTACTTCAGATTTATACTGACTTAGTTCTAGTGAAATACAGACATTTTATATAGCTTCATTGCCTCCCCCTTTTTGATATTATTGTCATACATACATATATATTTATATATGTAATAAATCCAACAATATATGGCTGTAATTATTACTTTATATAATTTTATGTCTTTTAAAACGGCTGAGAGGAGTTCCCTGATGGCCTAGTGGTTAGGATTTGGCCCTTATACTGCAGAGGTCCAGATTTGATCCCTGGTCAGGGAACCATCCCTCATGCTTCACAGTGCAGCCAAAATACAATAAATAAATAAACGAATAAATAAATAAATAAAGACTGAGAATAAATATATATTTATAGTGTTCACTAACATTCTTACTCTTCTGGTTCTTTCCATTTCTTTCTGTGGATTGGAATTACCATTATTGTCATTTCCTTATTTCAGTACAGCTTTCTTCCCATTCCCTTCTGTTGTGCTGTTATTGTCAAATATGTTATGTTTCTATATATTATAGTCCCAATAATACAATCATATTCATATTGCTTTATGTAATTGATTTTTAAATCAGTCAAGAGGGGAAAGGGGAAGAAATATGCAATTACACTGCCTTTTCTAATTACCCACATAATTACCTTCATAAGCATTCCTTGTTTTTCATGTGCATTCAAATTATTGTCTGACATCACGTGCTTCCAGCCTGAAGAACCTCACTTAGTATTTCTTTTAAGAAAGGTATCTGGGCTTCCCTGGTGGCGCAGTGGTTGAGAATCTGCCTGCCAATGCAGGGGACACGGGTTCGAGCCCTGGTCTGGGAAGATCCTACATGCCATGGAGCAACTGGGACCGTGAGCCACAACTACTGAGCCCGCACATCTGGAGCCTGTGCTCCTCAACAAGAGAAGCCGCGATAGTGAGAGGCCCGTGCACAGCGATGAAGAGTGGCTCCCGCTTGCCACAACTAGAGAAAGCCCTCGCACAGAAACAAAGACCCAACACAGCCAAAATAATAAAAATATACATAAAAAAAGGTACCCTATTCCCGTCTTACCCCTAGGTTCTTCATGACCTTTTTTTTCCCTTAGATTCCATATATATGTGTTAGCATACAGTATTTGTTCTTCTCTTTCTGACTTACTTCACTCTGTATGACAGGCTCTAGGTCCATCCACCTCACTAGAGAATGGACTTGAGGATATGGGGAGGGGGAAGGGTAAGCTGTGACAAAGTGAGAGTGGCATGGACATATATACACTACCAAACGTAAGGTAGATAGCTAGTGGGAAGCAGCCGCATGGCACAGGGAGATGAGCTCGGTGCTTTATGACCACCTAGAGGGGTGGGATAGGGAGGGTGGGAGGGAGGGAGATGCAAGAGGGAAGACATATGGGAACATATGTCTATGTATAACTGATTCACTTTGTTATAAAGCAGAAACTAACACACCATTGTAAAGCAATTATACTCCAAAATAATAAATAAATAATACACTAAGTCAAAAAAAGAGAAAGGTATCCTAGCAATGAATTCTCTGGGTTTTTTTTTCCATCTGCGAATGTCTTTAATTCACCTTCATTTTTGCCAGATATATGATTCTTGGTGTTTTTTTTTTAACTGTCAGTAGTCTGACTATATCATCCTTCTTGACTCCATTGCTTCTGATGGGAAGTCAGCTGTTAATCTTATGGGGGTTCCCCTGTATGTGATGTGTTTTTTTTCTCTTCCTGCTTTCAAGATTTTCTTTTTGTTTTTCAACATTTTACTATGATGATACTGGGTATGATCTCTTTGGGTTTACTTAGAATTAATTGAGTTTCTTGGGTGTGTAAAGTTTTTTTAATCAAATTTGAGAAATTTTGGAATTCCCTGGTGGTCCAGTGTTTAGGACTCTGTGGTTTCACTGCTGGGGCCCAGGTTTGATCCTTGGTCAGGGAACTAAGATCCTGTGAGCCATGCAGGCAGTGTGGCCAAAATAAGGAAAAAAAAAAAAGGAGAAAATAAGAAATTTGAAGAGTTTTCAGCAATCTTTTTGAATATCTTTTTCTGTCCTTTTAATGCTCTCCTCTCTTTTTAGTACTCCAATTATTCATATATTGATGCACTTATTTATATCCCACATTTCGCTGAGGCTCTGTTCATCTTCAGTTTTCCTCTCTGTTCTTTAGATTGCATAATATCTATTGTTATATCCTCAAGTGGACTGATTCTTTCTTCTGCCAACTCAAATCTACTGTAGAGCCCCTTCTAGCAAATTTTTCATTTGTTTCTATACTTTTCAACTCCAGAATACACATTTGGTTCTTTTTTATAATTTCCATTTCTTTCCTTTTTTAAAAAAATAAATTTATTTATTTTATTTTTGGCTGCATTGGGTCTTTGTTACTGTGTGTGGGCTTTCTCTAGCTGCAGTGAGCAGGGGCCACTCTTTGTTGTGGTGCATGGGCTTCTCATTGTGGTGGCTTTTCTTGTTGCAGAGCACAGGCTCTAGGTGCACAGGCTTCAGTAGTTGTGGCTCATGGGTTCTACAGCACAGGGTCAGTAGTTGTGGCGCATGGGCTTAGTTGCTCCGTGGCACGTGGGATCTTCCTGGACCAGGGCTTGAACCCGTGTCCCCTGCATTGGCAGGCAGATTCTTAACCACTGTGCCACCAGGGAAGCCCTAATTTCGATTTCTTTATTGATAATTTATATTTATTGAGACATTGCCATCACACATTCCTTTACTTCTTTTAAGCAACCTTTAGTTCTTTGAGCATACTTATAACAATCGTTTTGAAATCTCTGTCTGCTACATCCTCCACTTGAGCCTCTTTAAAGAGAGTATTTTTATTGCTTTTCTTTTCTTTTTTTTTCCTTCTGGGTATGGGTCATATTTTCCTGTTTTTTGGAGGAGGGGCAGGAAAAAATTACTTTTCTCATAATTTTTTTGTTGAAATCTGAACATTGTAGACAATATATGGTAGGAACTATGGGATACTGATTCCCCACCCCACCCCAGGCTGGTGGCTTTTAATTTCTTGGTTATTTGTTTGATACCTTGAATGAAAATTGTAAAGTTTATCCTCTCTATAGTATAAAGCTTGATGTCCCTGCTCTGATTTTTTCCCCTTGTTTTAAATTTTTTGCTTGACTACCTAGGGGTTACTCCTGGGTTGGCACAAGCCATTTATTGTCAAGGTTGTGCTTAAGCCTCCCAAGTCAGTTAGATTTTTAACCTTTATTGTTGGATATCTTTGTGGTTTGGAGGCTACTATCACAGTTCAGGGTTTATATTGGGTTGGCCAAAAAGTTTTGCCCAGGTTAGAGTGGGAGCTGGGTGGAGGAAAAGAGATCTGGTTTTCTTGACCATGCCTGCTTGGACTTGAGTTTCTGCAACATGGAGCTGGGAGAGATGAAAAATTCCAGCAGCCTGCCCTTCCCTTGGTGAGATCATAACCCCAGACTGGGTACTGCAGGGGGAAGGAACCTCCATCCTCTTGGCTGCATCTGCCCAGAGTAGTGAGTTTGGGGTAGAGATTCTGCAAAGCAGAGGTGGGGTGGGGGGAGTTGTGATAAGGGAGTGAGTCATGGCTCAAATGCCATAGACTCTTGCTATTCTTGGCTTTGGTGATCTTCTCTACTTTGTTTTATATTTTAATAATTTTTGCTTTTGTGTCTATTATTTCCTTCCTTCTGCTTTCTTTGGATTTATTCTATTGTTTATTATCTAACTTCTTAAGTTGAATGCTTAGCTCATTAACTTTCAGCCTTTCTTCCTTTTTTTTTTTGGTCGCACTGAACAGCTTGTGGGATCTCAGTTCCCTGACCAGGGATCGAACGTCGGCCATGGCAGTGAAAGCCTGGCCACCACAGAACTCCCTCTTCCTTTTTAATATACTCTCCTAAGGCTATAAACAGCCCTGTAACCACCACTTTAGTTGCAATATACAAGCTCATTTCTAAACATTTTCTAATTTCCATTAAGATTTCTTCTTTGACCTAAAGAGTTATTTAAAAGTGTTTTTAAATTTCCAAAACTGTATTTTAAGAAAAAGACTGTATATTTGGATTTATTTATATTGTCTTATTTTATTCCATGAGTTCCATTTTTGCTGTGTTTTTTCCTCTTTTGAATCAATTGATTTTTTCTTGTTCCACTTTTCCACTTCTATTACTTTGGAAGATATTCATTCTTTTTCTCTTCTTTTAGTGGCTATCTTTGAAATTCTAACATGCTTACTTAATTCAATAAAACCTAGAGTTAATTAACATATGTACCCTCTTCTTGAAGGGACCCCTAAAATGTTTTGACTCTAATCCTCAACAACATGAGTTGCTATTGTGAAGCCTTTAAATTCTGTGTTTTTTGTCTTCTTTTAATCCCACAAATTATAAATTACTAATATTACCCACGTTTAACTTTTGTTTTCTACTTAAAGTTCTTTTGTATATCTCGGAACTTCTTTTTTGGATAATTTTCCTTATTCAGTGACAAATGTTGGTGGTAAATGCTTTAAATTTTTTTTATATTAAAATGCCTTTATGTTGCCTTTATTCTCTGGAGACAGTTTCACAGTATATATAATTTTTTTGGCTCTTTTCAGTTTATTGCATGAAGGAGTTACACTAGTTCAAGTTAAAAGCAGACCCCAAATGGTTACATTATACAAGCTGTGAGGTTTTTAAACTTGTGACAAGGGACAGAAGGAAAATTTTGCTCATTGCAAGGAAATCCTCACGTAAGCTTCAGTGAGCCAGAAGCATTTAAAACCTATGAACCTTCAGCTGATTGTCCTTAGCCAGTCCAGTCTCTACGAGGAACTGGCATATGTTCTAGCTCTGGTCACCCTGTAGCTGAATTACTTCTCCATATTCTGGATGCTCAAGTACAGTACCATTGCAGGCAAATTTCTTCTTAAACGCCTTCACTAGTTTCTTTTTATCGTAATCATCAGTGATCCCTTGGACAGTAGTAAGGGTCTTCCTGCTGTTTCTCTGTTGAATTCTTATATGGATATAATCCTCAGTGCCAGCAGGAAGCAGATCATCACCCTTACTTGCATCAGCAAAGGGGTCGGAAGAGTGGAGGTTCTGGATAGCGGACATACGATATGATTCCTTTTCCTCGGTGGAAATGGCCTGCAGAAGGTGGCAGCTGGAAAAGGCGGGTGGGGGGGACAGAGCGTCAGGAAGCGAGGGGGCTCGAGGGGGAAGCTGCTGAGTCCTCAGTGGCGGCTCAGTGAGTGGGCCACAGTATATATAATTTTAAGATGAAAATTATTTTCTCGAAGCACTTTCAACATTATATTCTAATATGGCTTCCAATGTTGCTGTTGAGAAGTCACCTATTGGTCTAATTGTTCTTTTGTATGTGATCAGTCTTTTCCTTGTAGCTTGTTTTAAGATCTTATCTTTGTCTCTGGTGTTCTGCAGTTGACTGTGATGCATGTAGATATTAATTTCTTTTTATTTATCTTGCCTGGAATTTCTTAGTTTTCCCGAACCTGCAGATTTTTGTTTTTTCAAAATTCTGGAAACTTTCCAGCTATGGTTTATCTGAATGGTTCTCCCCCTTTTCTATTATTTCTTTGTAGAATTCTAAAGAGATTAATATTGGGCCTTTTTGCTTTATCCTCCATATCTCTTAAGCACTCATATTTTCCATCTCTTTGTACCTCTTTTTTGAATTTTGTGTGATTTTTTCAGATGTATTTTCCAGTTTCCTAATTTCTCATCAACTGATGCATAAAACTTCATCAAGGTTTTTAATAACAATTATTATATTTTTCATTTCTAGGTATTCTATTTAGTTCTTTTTCAAACCTAGCAGGTCATTTTTTTTTTAACATCTTTATTGGAGTATAATTGCTTTACAATGGTGTGTTAGTTTCTGCTTTATAACAAAGTGAATCAGTTATACATATACATATATCCCCATATCTCTTCCCTGTTGCATCTCCCTCCCTCCCACCCCTCTAGGTGGTCACAAAGCACCGAGCTGATCTCCCTGTGCTATGCGGTAGCAGGTCATTTTTGATAGTCTCTTGCTCTGTACTTTTTTATTTCCTTAAATGTATTTAACATATCTATTTAATATCCTGTATACGATAATGTAAATATCTAAAATCTTTGTGGGTCTAGTTATGTTTTACCTTTTTTTTTTTCCCTGTTGTCTGCTTCCTCCTGGAAGTTGGTTTTCTTGTGTAAATTGTGACTTTTGATTGTGAAGGACTTTGTTAGAACTCTCTGTGGGATTTCCATGTGGCCCGAGAGTAACAGTGTTCTCCCATGAAAGCTTTCAATTTGATTTTCCCTGGTGTTTGAGGCATCACAAACCTAGGTCCACTTTAAATTAAAAATCGTGGCCTGTGATTTTTTTGTGCCATTCACATAATATATATTCAATCTCCAAACCAGGTGTCATAAAATCTCAGGGAGGTATTTAAAAAAAAAATTCTACTCAAAGTTAAAACTTAGACAAAAAAATTTTCCTTACTGTCTGTCCCTTCCCCCAGCTGTAGGCCTCTGTTGTCCAATACTAACCACTTAGCCACATGTGGCTGTTAAATGTAAATTAGTGAAAATAAAATAAAATAAAATGAAAAATGTAGTTCATCCGTCCCACTAGCCACATTTCAAGTGCTCAATAACCACATGTGGCTACCGTATTGGTCAGTGCAGATATAGAACATTTCCATCATTGTGAAAGTTTTATTGGATAGTGCTGCTCTAGAACATTTGAATCTACACATGTCTCCAGGGTGTGTGGTGTCTTCAGAACTAGGTTACACCTTTGAACAAACCCTTGTCAATCTGTGTCTTAGTCTGTATGCTTTCTCCCTGAAGATGTGCAAGTCGTAATACCCAGAATCTGTGAATATGCTAACTTACATGGCCAAAGGGACTTTGCAGACATGATTAACAATCTTGAGATGGGGAGATTATCCTGGATTATATGGGTGAACTCAGTGTAATTACAAGGATCTTCATAAGGGAAACAGGAAAGCAGGAAATACACAGTCAGAGAGGTGATGTGGTGACAGAAGCAGAGGTTGGAGTGATGTACTTTGAAGATGGAGGAAGGAACCATGAACCAAGGCATGCAGGAGACCTCTAGAAGCTGGAAAAGGCAACGAAACAGATTCTCCCCTAGAACCTCCAGAAGGAATATAGTCCTGTGACCCATTTTAGACTTTTTTTTTTTTTTTTTGCGGTACGTGGGCCTCTCACTGCTGTGGCCTCTCCTGTTGCGGAGCACAGGCTCCGGACGCGCAGGCCCAGCGGCCATGGCTCACGGGCCTAGCCGCTCCACGGCATGTGGGATCTTCCCGGACAGGGGCATGAACCCGTGTCCCCCACATCGGCTGGCAGACTCTCAACCACTGCGCCACCAGGGAAGCCCCATTTTAGACTTTTAACCTCCAGAACTGTATGAGAATAAATTTGTGCTGTTTTAAGCTACTAAGTTCGTGGTAATTTGCTACAGTAGCAATAAGTCATACAAACTATGAAAGGAGCCAGTTAAGAAAGGCTTTATTTTAATATACCAGAAATGTGTGGCTGCCAAATGGCATTAAGTTATTCTTATATCTACTCATTTCCTCTTCCTATATTTCTATTTGGCCCTGAGGGTACAAGGCCCATGCAAACAAAAATTTTAGAACGGAGACTGATGCAGGAACCTATACTCTCATTCATTTATTCAACAAATATAAATATATACTGAGTGTTTATCATGCTCCAAGCACTGTTTTAGGTGCTTGACATATATTAGTGAATAAAAGAAAAAAATCTCTGCCCTCAAGAAGCTTACATTTTAGAGGAGAGACAGAGTTGATAAACAATAAACATAATACATAAGTAAATTACACTGTATGTTAGCAGATGATTAGTGCTATTGGTGAAAAAAAAGTGTGAGTGGTCAGGGAGTGGGGATGGGCAACTATAGTATTAAATATGGTGGTCAGGGTAAGTCTCATTGAAAAAGTTGCAACTGAGCAAAGACTTGAAGGAGTTAGTCATGTGATCATCCACAGTAAAGCATTCTAAGCAGAGGAAACATCCAGTGCAAAATATTGAAGTGGGAGTGTGCCTTGTGCCTGATACCTTCTAAGAACAGCAAGCAGGACAGTGTGGTGGAGGACAGAGCAGTAGGAAATGAGGTCAGAGAGGTGATAGAGGGCAGACCATGCTGGGTCTTGTAGGCTACTGCAAGGACATAAGCTTCATACTGAGGAGGACCCCTGATTTTTAGGGTAGACAAGTGTACAATTAGCATAACACTCAGAATACACAGGAAGAGATATAGCGCTTAGAGAATGGATGAATTTTTAGATGCTGTGAGTGGCAAGCTTTCTTCTGAGCACCACACTTTTGTACCCATTTGCTTCCTGGACTTTTCTACTTGTATGCTGATTGGTGACTCAAACTCAGATTGCTCCAAATAAACTCGTGATCTTCTGTCTTAAACCCTTTCTCCTCTTCTGTTCTCTATCCCACTTATTGGTATCCTGTTAGAAATCTTGGAGTCATCTCCTGATTCTGCTTTTTCCCACTCCACTATGTCCAATCAGACTCCCAACCCTGTCAGTCTTAGTGTGTAGATATGTCCTCTTCTCTGTTCCCTCTGCCTTCACCCTGGTTGAAGCTTTCATCTCTCACGTGACCTCTGTAATCACCTCCATGGTTCTATAACCTGTGTACCAACTGTAGCTGCCACAGTTCCAAAACTGATCATGCCACTCCCTCTTTTTTTTTTTTTTTTTTGTGGTACGCGGGCCTCTCACTGTTGTGGCCTCTCCCATTGCGGAGCACAGGCTCCGGACGCACAGGCTCAGCGGCCATGGCTCACGGGCCTAGTTGCTCCACAGCATGTGGGATCTTCCCGGACCGGGGCACGAACCCGTGTCCCCTGCATTGGCAGGCGGACTCTCAACCACTGCACCACCAGGGAAGCCTGCCACTCCCTCTTTTAAAGATCTCTCCTGGGGACTTCCCTGGTGGTGTAGTGGTTAAGAATCTGTCTGCCAATGCAGGGGACATGGGTTCGAGCCCTGGTCCAGGAAGATCCCACATGCTGCAGAGCAACTAAGCCCATGCGCCACAACTACTGAGCCTGTGCTCTACAGCCCGTGAGCCACAACTACTGAAGCCCGCATGCCTAGAGCCTGTGCTCTGAAACAAGAGGAGCCACTGCAATGAGAAGCCCATGCATCACAACGAAGAGTAGCCCCCACTCGCTGCAACTAGAGAAAGCCTGCACACAACAATGAAGACCCAACACAGCCAAAAAAAAAAAAAAAAAATCTCTCCTGGCTCCTACTGCTTGTAGAATCTTGTCCCAATCTCTCCTTCTATTCTCATTTTCCAATATGCTTTTTTATGTCTCCCATGCTCTAGCCGTACTGAACCTGTCACTATAATCCCAGCATATGCCACCCTATCACAAGTATATATATATACCTGAAAAAGCAGTACCTGCTAGCTATTATGATTATCAAATAACAACGGATTCTTTCTTCCAGAAATGCCCTTACTCTTTCTCTTCACCTTCAAAAATACTTATATACCTTTCTACTCAATTCAAATGCCACCTCCTCTGTGAAGCCTTTCTTGTTTCCCTCAGTAGAGTCTGTTGCTACTTCTTGTGTGTAGCTCCAGCATTCTGTATCTATAGCCCCTGTGCCACTTAATACAACACATCGTGATTATTTGATTACAGATCTGCCTCCCCCAACAGACTCCAAGCTGCTTGAGGGCAGGTACCATCTCTACTGATTTTTTCATGCCTAGTAGCTAGTAGTGTCGGGCCCAAAGGAGGTACTCAATTATTATTTGGTGAAATAAAGAATGAATGACTGAAATGATTCAGGAAAAATCTATGACTTGCTAGTCAAGAAGAAAGAGCAAAAGAGGGGAATTTCATACACAAAGCAGCTGGCCTAATAGCTCAGAGCTGGGAGGGGTAGCCACAAAAAGACTAAAATTGAAGATGCGGGCTGGGTTATAATGGGAGACGAGAGCAAACAGGAAGGGTTGGGTGGACCTAGCTGGGGAAGTGCTATGAAGCCACTGCCCAAAGTCTGGATTTTCATTTGAATGAGTAGGGAGTTGCTGGAGAGTTATTAGAGACATGGTTGAAGCGAAGCCATGAAAAATGACCTGCACTGCAAGGCTGGAAGGAGGCAGCAAGGCCAGCCAGAAGGCAGTCACAATAACCCAGAGCAGAATGGGCATGGCAAGTGCAGGCAGGAGATTCAGGGGGCACAGAAAAGGAGGGGGCTGGATTTGGTGAATGATTGCATTTGGGAGAAGACATAAAGGTAGTGAGAATTGCTGAAGATTATGAAAAGCAGAGTAATGCACAGGAAGAACACGAGACCAGCAGTTAGGAAATCAGGGTTCAGTTACAGCACAAAAATTATTCCCTATTAACTTAGTCTTCCTGTGCCTTACCTTCCTAAAGAGTAAAACAAAGAGGTTCCCCATTCAAATTATCGGCAAATCCAGAATCCTTCAATTCTACTTCAAAAATATTTCTTGAATCACACCATCTTCACTGCCACCACCCTAGTCCAGGCCCCAGCAGTCCTCAGCTGGACCAGTCTATTAGCCTGGACAGTGGTCTCTGCACCCTCTCTTGTCCCCACACTATGTGGTCTCCACACAGCAGTCAGCACCATCTTCTAAAAATGTCAGTTCGCTTACGTTACTCCTCTGCTTAAAAACTCTTTGACCCCCACTACAATTAGAGTCAGATTACACTCCTTACCTCAGCCTACAAGTCTCCTACATAGTGTGGCTCCTGCCTGCCTCTCTGACCTCATCCCACCCCCCTCACCTCACTCAATACACCCCAGTCGCACAACCTTTCTGCTTTTTCTTGAGCATATCCAGCTCTTTCCTACCTTTTCACATGCTGTTCCCTGAAATGCAGCTTTGTCTGGCTGGGTTCTTCATGGCTTTGGTACGTCAGACCTAGATTTGATCCCCTCAGAGAGGTCAGTCCTGATCTCGGTATCATCTGTTTATTTCCTTAGCACTTATCACAATCTGTAATTATTTTATTACTTGTTTACTGCTGATCTCCCAGGAGACTACAAGTTCTAAAAGGTAGGGCCCCTCTGTCTACTTCACTGGGCATTTGTGAGTGAGTGAATGAGTGAATGAATGAATGAAAGGGGTGATGGAAGCAGAGTTCACCAAAAATGGAGTTGTGAAGAAAAATGGAGGAAAAGATTTTGAAAAGAGTTCCGTGGAATCTTGAGGATAGCATAACTAGTTTCACCCAGCTCGTAGTAAAAACTGTTAAAAGGAATTGAGACAGGAGACAGACAGCTCAGGCAAAAAATCATGGAGAATCACAGAAGCTGCAGCTAATGGAACTCAATTCAAATTACCAGAAATTTGTTGAGTACTTACTATATGCCAGACTCTACGCTGGGCCTCACTGTGAGACGTATAAAGATGAGTGGACACTTCAAGAGTTTATATTCAGGAGGCCAGAAATAGGAGAGAAGGAAGTGCAAGTGATAATAAAAGGCAGAATTTAATCAAAGGGCGCTGGGGCTAACAAGAAGGGGCTCAGGGAAGGCTTCAGAGAAAGTTACTCTGACGCTGAAGTCAACAAGTTCCAGTCTACAATGAAATACGAGCAGATGCTTCTCTCTGCTCTTCCCCACAAAATACTTCTGAAAAGTAGGATGGAAAGCAAAATATTTTTCAAGATGACTTTTGAGGCACTGTGTTAGTGGGGAAACAACTACGTGGGTTTTGGCCCTACCACTCACTATTTGGGAGACCTTGGACAATTTGCTCATTTCTTTTTCCTAACTATTATTGAGGGCCTGCGCTAGGCACTTTCATATATACTATTTTATTGAATCATTTATCTTTTCTAAGCTTCAGGTTTCTCCATTCCCTTTGAACTTTAGCAGACTAGATTTCTGGTTCCCAGTTGGTGCTGGGTACAGACCTGCAGGTATTCCTTTTTGCCTTCAGGTAGCACCCACACTTTTGCACCAAAGCAACAGACTGGCTTTTGGTAATATCCTAAAGGCACTAGAGTGCACTTTGGCTATTTGGCAGATGGGGAAAAAGATGAAAAAGTTTAAGAAGTGAAGCATAAGTTTCTTTGTGGCACTGTTGGATGAGCACATTTTGAAGTGGTAAACAATGGGGACTGCCTGCCATGGTAACCTGTTGTATATTGCAAAACGGAGATATTAAGGTGTCAAGAAATGACCACCCTAAAATGTTACTAATGTTAAGGTAAACTGTAATGTCAAAAATTGTAACATGATTGTCTCGAGGTAATGCTGTAAAGACAGGTACTTAGATGACTGGCAAAGTGAGATGGGTGAACAAGAGAAAATCTGTCAGTGCATCTCCAGGAACGACCATGGAGAGGACTGTCTATTTTTGGACAATGGCGTCTTTGCTTCTGTAGACAGAACTATTCCTAGTATGGAGAAGGGCAATTTCTCAGGTACCTAGGCTTGATTAAAAGAAGAACAAAACTCTGGAGACTATCCAATTCCTTTTGTTCTAATTAGGTGTTTGCTGAGCAGCTTTATGGTGTATAACTGGTTTCTTGACTGGGACGACCCACCAGCCAGGAGGGCCTTTATGCTGTTGATCAAAGTCTTGTCTTGCCTAATATACTGCTCATTATAAATGACCACCTTGAGGTCTGCTTTATAAATCAGTCTCTGTGGCTTTGGTAGCATGATTCATTCCCCAGAGACTTAATCATCATGTGACTGAAAATGGGAGAGAAATGTGAGGTGGAAAAACTACAGAGCAGACTGGCTGGAGTATCCTCAAGTGCTCCTCTCCTATGAGGGCTGGCCTGAAGCAGCCAGTGGCTTTACCTATTAAATTACAGCAATAATCATCTCTTATACTTGTTCAGTGCTTTTAACTTTCAAAGCACTTTCATATATATATATATAAAATCTAATTTTATCATTTCATCTATTATACCTTCTTTAGCTCATACTGTTTGCAAAAATACATTTGTAGAGCAGTGGCAAAGACACCAAAAGAAGCAGTAATATTGTCAACACCTTGAAAAAAAATCTGTCTATGATGGGACCTTGGCAAAATAAATCAAACTAAAGAAATAAGTGTAGTCAGAGTCTAGGCTGCAGTAAGGTGACCCGGAATTTGGAGATAGGCTCAGAATGATTCTGAGAGTGAAATAACACAAAGACATGGTTGTAGATGTGTTGCTGATGGAGACCTGGGAAATATCCAAGTGTAATCAAGGTGATCAGGGCATATCTGCAAGACTGGAATGTACTCGAAGAAAGCTGCAATCTAATCAGTTTTACTGTAAACTCTCTGAAGAATAAGGTGCTACAGAGAGGTGGTGTACGAGTTATTTGAAAAAGAGGGATTAGAGAGTGAAGATATGTTACTGTTTGTCCAGCACCCCCCACTCCTCACTATGCAGAGGGACAGGAAGGGATGGGAGAGGGAAGTGTGTACATTTGTGCAGTGGCTGGAGAGCAGAGGGAGCTGGGTAGACCACGTATATGACAGACACACATATTGTGGTCCCTAAGGATGTAGACTCAATTATGAAACAGTCACTTCCTTCACTCTGATTCCATGCTCATCAAGTAACCTTCTGACTTACTAATTCAGTTTCCTAGGTCCCTTGATCCTGGGAAAGAAATGCCCTTGGAGTAGATAAGACTATTGTGGTTACCCAACAGGTATATCTTCCATTGTAAATAAATATAATTGCAATATATTTTATATGTCTCTTCCCCAATTTTTTTATTTTGAAAATTTTCAAATCTAAAGAGAAGCTGCAAAAACAGTAAAATAGATTTCTACTTTTTCTTAAACTAAATTTACCAATTTGCTGATGGAAGTTCAACTGCACCAGCACTATTTATTGAAAAGGCTGTCTTTCCTCCATTGAATTGCTTTTGGACCTTAGTCAAAAATCAGTTGGCTGTATTTGTGCGGGTCTGTTTCTGGGATCTCTATTCTGCTCTTTGATGTGTTTATTCCTTTGCCAATACCACACAGTCTTGATTACTGTACCTATATATTAAATCTCAAAATTGGTAAAGTGATTCCTCCCACTTCATCCTTCTTTTATAAAATTGTTTTAGCTATTCTAGTTCCTTTGTTTTTCCATATAAATTTAATAATAATCTTGTCTATATTTTCAAAAAACATACTGGAATTTTGATAGGAATTATTTTAAACTTGTACATAAATCTGGAAAGAATTGACATCTTTACTACGTGGAGTCTTCTAATCCACGAACACGGTATGTCTTTGCATGAATGTAGATCTTTGATATCTTTCATCAGGGTTTTGTAGTTTTAACATACAAGTCTGGTATGTGTGTGTGTGTATATATATATATATATATATATATATATATATTGCAATACGCGGGCCTCTCAGTGTTGTGGCCTCTCCCATTGCGGAGCACAGGCTCCGGACGCGCAGGCTCAGTGGCCATGGCTCACGGGCCCAGCCGCTCCACGGCATGTGGGATCTTCCCGGACTGGGGCACGAACCCGTGTCCCCTGCATCGGCAGGCGGACTCTCAACCACTGTGCCACCAGGGAAGCCCTGGTATATTCTTTGTTAGATTTACACCTAAGTATTTCATTTTTTAAAAGCTGATTATAAATTGCATTGTATTTTAAATTTTGGTTTCCATGTGCTCATGGGTAGTACATAGAAATACAATTGATTTTTGTATGTCAATCTTGTATCCTGAGACCTTGTTGAAAACATTTATTAGTTCTAGGAGGTTTTTGTAGATTCCTTGGGATTGTATTGTAGACAATAATGTCATTTGCAAATAGGGACAGTTTTATTTTTTCATTTTTGTTTTGTATGCTCCTCAGATGCTGCTTGTTATGTCTTTCAGCTATGGAATGCACAGAGCAGAGATACTGGTCTGTAGTTTTCCTTTTTTTGTACTGTCTTTGTCTGGTTTTGGTATCAGGATAACACTGGTTTAATGAAATGAGTTGTGAAGTGTTTCTTCCTCTTCTATTTTCTGGAAAGATTTAGATTTGGTTTGAATTCTTCTTTAAACATTTGGTAGAATCCTCCAGTGAAACCATCTAGGCCTGGAGCGTTCTTTTTGGGAGTTTTCAAATACAAATTCAATTTCCTTAATAGTTATAGGTTATTCAAATAATTTCATATTTGGCGAGTTGCAGTAGTATGTGGTTTTTGAGGAAGCAGTTCATTTTATTTAACTTGTCAAGTTTATGTGTGTAGAGTTGTTAGATGTATTCTGTTATTACCCTTTTGATGTCTGTAGGGTTTGTGGTGATACCCCACTTCACTCTTGATTTTGGCAATTTATGTCTTCTCCGTTTTTAAATTTGTCAGTCCTGCTAGAGATCTGTCAATTTTACTGACATTTTCAGAGAACCACCTTTCTGTTTCATTTTCTATATTATTATTGTTTTCAGTTTCATTTAATTTGCTCTACCTAGTATGTTAAGGTGGCAACTTAAATTATTGATTTGAGATTATCCTTTTTTTTTTTTAGGATTTGGTGCTGTAAATTCCCCTCTCAGCACTGATTTAGCTGTGTCCCACAAATTTTGGTATGTTTTATTTTCATTTTAAATCATTTAAATGTAATTTGTGATTCTCCATGAAATTTGCTTTTTGACAAATGGATTATTCAGGAGTGTGTTTTTTAAGTATCTAAATGTTTGGAGATTATCCTATTATCCTTTATTAATTTGTTTGATTCTATTTTGGTCAGAAAATATACCCTGTTTGATTTCCTTATTTTAAATTTGCTGAGATTTCTTTGTGGTCCACGATGTGGTCTATCTTTATTTTTAAAATTTTAATATCATTGTGATAAAGTATATAAAACATAAAATATGCCATTGCAACCATTTTAAGTAGAATATTCAGTGTATTAAGTACATTCACAGTATTGTGCAATCATCACCACTATCTATTCCAAAACTTTTCTATCACCCCAAATAGAAATTCTGCACCCATTAAGCAATAACTCCCCATTCCCCCTTCCCCCAATCCCTGGTAACTTCTAACCTACTTTCTGTCTATATGAATTTGCCTATTGTAGATATTTTGTGTAAGTGGAACTATATAATATTTGTCCTTTTGTGCCTGGATTATTTCACTTGGCATAACGCTTTCAAGGTTCATCCATGTCATAGCTTATATCAGAACATCATTTCTTTCTATGGCCAAATAGTATTTCATTGTATGGATATACCACGTTTTGTTTATCCATTCACCTACTGATGGACATTTGAGCTATTTCACCTTTTGCCTATTGTGAATAATGCTACAGTAAACACCAAATACAAGTATCTGTTTAAGTCCCTGTTTTCAGTTCTTTTGGGTATATAACTTGGAGTGTAACTGCTGGGTCATATGGTAATTCTATACTGAACTTTTTGAGGAACCACCAAACTGTTATCCACAGTGGCTGTGCCATTTTACATTCCCAGTGGCAATTTACAAGAGTTCCAATTTCTCCACATCCCCAGTAACACCTGCTATTTTCATTTTAAAAATTATAGTTATCCCAGTAAAGTGGTTTCTCATTGAGGTTTTGATTTGCAGTTCCCTAATAACTAATGATGTTGAGCATCTTTTCATGAGCTCATTGGCCATTTGTAAATCTTCTCTGGAGAAATGTCTATTTAATTCCTTTGCCAATTTTTTTTAAACATCTTTATTGGAGTATAATTGCTTTACAATGGTGTGTTAGTTTCTGCTTTATAACAAAGAGAATCAGCTATACATATACATATATCCCCATATCTCCTCCCTCTTGCGTCTCCTTCCCTCCCACCCTCCCTATCCCACCCCTCTAGGTGGTCACAAAGCACTGAGCTGATCTCCCTGTGCTATGTGGCTGCTTCCCACTAGTTATCTATTTTACATTTGGTAGTATATATAAGTCCATGCCACTCTCTCACTTCGCCCAGCTTACCCTTCCCCCTCCCCATGTCCTCAAGTCCATTCTCTACATCTGTGTCTTCATTCCTGTCCTGCCCCTAGGTTCTTCAGAACCATTTTTTTTTCAGATTCCATATATATGTGCTAGCATATGGTATTTGTTTTTCTCTTTCTGACTTACTTCACTCTGTATGACAGACACTAGGTCCATCCATGTCACTACAAATAACTCAATTTCGTTTCCTATTATGGCTGAGTAATATTCCATTGTATATATGTGCCACATCTTCTTTATCCATTCATCTGTCAACTGACACTTAGGTTGTTTCCATGGCCTGGCTGTTGTAAAAAGAGCTGCAGTGAACATTGTGGTACATGCCTCTTTTTGAATTATGGTTTTCTCAGGGTATATGCCCAGTAGTGGGATTGCTGGGTCGTATGGTAGTTCTATTTTTAGTTTTTTAAGGAACCTCCCTACTCTTCTCCATAGTGGCTGTATCAATTTACATTCCCACCAACAGTGAAAGAGGGTTCCCTTTTCTCCACATCCTCTCCAGCATTTATTGTTTACAGATTTTTTGATGATGGCCATTATGATTGGTGTGAGGTGATACGTCACTGTAGTTTTGACTTGCATTTCTCTAATGATTAATGATGTTGAGCATTCTTTCATGTGCTTGTTGGCTATCTGTATATCTTCTTTGGAGAAATGTCTATTTAGGTCTTTTGCCCATTTTTGGATTGGGTTGTTTGTTTTTTTGATATTGAGCTGCATGAGCTGCTTGTAAATTTTGGAGATTAATCCTTTGTCAGTTGCTTCATTTGCAAATATTTTCTCCCATTCTGAGGGTTGTCTTTTCGTCTTGTTTATGGTTTCCTTTGCTGTGCAAAAGGTGTTAAGTTTCATTAGGTCCCATTTGTTTGTTTTTATTTCCATTGCTCTAGGAGGTGGGTCAAAAAGGATCTTGCTGTGATTTATGTCATAGAGTGTTCTGCCTATGTTTTCCTCTAAGAGTTTAATACTTTCTGGCCTTAAATTTAGGTCTTTAACCCATTTTCAGTTTACTTTTGTGTATGGTGTTAGGGAGTGTTCTAATTTCATTATTTTACATGTAGCTGTCCAGTTTTCCCAGCATCACTTATTGAAGAGGCTGTCTTTTCTCCATTGTATATTCTGGCCTCCTTTATCAAAAATAAGGTGACCATATGTGCGTGGGTTTATCTCTGGGCTTTCTATCCTGTTCCATTGATCTATATTTCTGTTTTTGTGCCAGTACTATACTGTCTTGATTACTGTAGCTTTGTAGTATAGTCTGAAGTCAGGGAGCCTGATTCTTCCAGCTCCATTTCTGTTTCTCAAGATTGCTTTTGTTATTCGGGGTCTTTTGTGTTTCCATACAAATTGTGAAACTTTTGTTCTAGTTCTATGAAAAATGCCATTGGTAGTTTGATAGGGATTGCATTGAATCTGTAGATTGCTTTGGGTAGTATAGTCATTTTCACAATGTTGATTCTTCCAAGCCAAGAACATGGTATATCTCTTGATCTGTTTGTATCATCTTTAATTTCTTTCATCAGTGTCTTAGTTTTCTGCGTACAGGTCTTTTGTCTCCTTAGGTAGTTTATTCCTAGGTATTTTATTCTCTTTGTTGCAATGGTATATGTGAGTGTTTCCTTAATTTCTCTTTCAGATTTTTCATCATTAGTGTATAGGAATGCAAGAGATTTCTGTGCATTGCCAATTTTTTTTTTTTTTTTTTAGGCTGACACTCTTCAAAGTTTTATTTCACTAACTTCAGGTCAAATTTCCACAGCTGTTTTCTGGTCAATTTTGTATCTTTGTTTGGCTTCCCAAAATGGTAGTACCAAAAGATTTGTGGGGTAGGGAGAAGAGGCCATTTTAAGAAGCACTGTATTTACTCATCTTCCACAAGGCAACAGAGTTGGACATCTGATTGTTCAACCAAACAAAGCTTTAACAGCATCCAGGAGGGCAGGCAGGCAAACCAGGCTGTCGACACTCTTCCATTTGTCAAAATCAGACCACAGAAAACCAACTCCACACAGACCTAAAAGGTTATCACCATTCATCTTTTCTTTTTCTGCTGCTGCAAAATTTTTCTTCTTTTAATTATCATATCATGTAGTTTCTCAAGTCCTTCCTTCAGTCCATCACCTATGATTGCACAGGTGGGCTGAAAATGCCAGGGAGTTGATGAGCTCAGTTCACTCATTGCTAACAATTTCTCAATTTCTGAGAGAGAAAATGAGTTCCTCAGGTCTTGTTTTTTAGCAACTATAAGCACAGGAACTCCTTGATTTTCTGATATCCTAGTTATTTTATGAAGTTCAGTTTTGGCTTCTTCCATCCTTTCAACATCAACAGAGTCCACAACAAACACAATGCCATCTGCGCATCTGGTATATGACTTCCACAGTGGCCTTAATTTCTCCTGACCACCTACATCCCAGAAGTGAAAAGTTACTTTTAGAATTTCCCAAGGTTACCTTAATTTTTTCCATGTTAAATCCTTTGGTAGGTACAGTATTACAATTTCATTGAACTGCAGCCTGTATAACACAGTTGTCTTTCCAGCAGAGTCCAAACCCATAATGACAATGTGGAAGGACTGAAATGAAGGCAGGCTGGACAGGATCAAAGTCTGGTCTGACAATCCATTCCCCATTTCCATCTGCAAAGAAGTGTTCCAAACTGAAAGGCTTTCTTCTTACTGCTTGAGAACTCTTCTTCCTAGGGGATCCAGCTACCAGACTCCCGAATTGGAGCCTGGATCCAAATGAGAAAGCATTGGTAGGCTTTTCTACTTGGGGGCAGAGAAGCACCCCACCGCCACTCAGCTTAGCTCTCCACGCAACTCTGGTGGTTGCCTCACTAGAAACCGTGGCTCCAGACTATGACCACACCCACTCCACGTGGCCCACCCCCGAGCCCCAATCCCATTGGTCACCTGTGTCAGCGCGTCCATGCCACACGCGCCCCTGCGCCCTAACTGGTGAGAGTAACTGCCGCTCCCAGCATGGCAGAGCCAGGCTCTCCCTCGGTCCACAGGCACCACCTTTTGCCTTCAAGTTAGAAAAGAGGGCACCTGTGGAGGAGCCGAGCGACCCCTGCAGGGGAAGGGGAGCCTCGGCCGGTCGGTCACGTCACCGCCAGCCGGCTCGCTCCGCCCACCTGGGTGCACCTGCAGTGCAGACACCGTGCCGAGGTTCTCACATCCAGCCCGCGGTCACCGCTGGTGTGTTTAACCCTTTGTCCGCTGGCCAGAGGGTGCTCCCTGTGGCTGCGCCAGCCCACAGGAGTGAATGATCTGACCTGCGGCAGCTGCCGGGGAAGGCCTGCTGTCCCTGCAGCACGATCCCTTCACCTCACCGCTCCGCACCCAGCCTGCCAATTTTTCAAATGGGTTATTTGTCTTCTTGTTGAGCTTAGGAGTTTTTTATATATTATGAATATTAAATCCTTATTAGATGATTTGCAAATATTTTCTCCCATTCTATAGATTTTCTTTTCACTTTCTTGATAATGTATTTTGATCCACAATAGTTTTAAATTTTTATAAGTCAAATTCATCTATTTTTTCTCTTGTTGTCATGTCTAAGAATCCACTGCCAATTCCAAGGTCATGAAGATTTATGTTTTATGTTTTCTTCAAGAATTTTATGGTTTTAGGTCTTATATTTAGACTGGTGATCTATTTTGAGTTAATTTTTGCATATGGTGTGTGGTAGGGAGTCCAACTTCATTGTCTTGCATGTGGATATCCAGTTGTCCAAGCACCATTTGTTGAAGAGATAATTCTTTCCCCATTAAATGAATTTGGCATCTTTGTTGAAAATCAATTGGCCATAGATGTATGGGTTTATTTCTGGACTTACAATTCTATATCATTGGTCTATATGCTTGTCCTTCTGCCAATACCACACTGTTTTGATTACTGTAGCATTGTAGTAAGTTTTGAAATTGGGAAGTGAGTCCTATAACTTTGTTCTTTTTCAAGATTGTTTTGGTTATTTGGGGCCTCTTGAGATTCCATATGAATTTGAGGATTGGCCTTTTCATTTCTGCAAAAAAAAGGCTGTTGAGATTTTGACAGGTATTACAGTGAATCTATAGGCTGCTTTGGGCAGTACTGACATATTAACAATATTAAGTCTTATAATCCGTGAATACAGGATGCTGTTCCATTTATTTAGGTCTTCCTTAATTTCCTTCAGCAAATATTTTGTAATTTTCAATGTACCAGTCATTCACCTCCTTGGTTAAATTTATTCTTGGGTACTTTATTCTTTGGGATGCTATATGGAATTGCTTTCTTAAAAAGTTTTGGATTGTTTATTGCTGGTGTATAAAAACACATTTGATTTTGTGTGTGTATTGTAACCAGCAAAATTGCTGAGTTTGTTCATTAGCTCTAGTAGCTTTCATGTGGATTCTTTGGAATCTTCTATATGTATGATCATGTCATCTGTGAATAGGGAGAGTTTTATTACTTGCATTCCAAACTTAATGCCTTTTATTTCCTGTTTTCTTGTCTAATTGCTCTGGCTAGAAATTCTAGTATAATAGCAGTGGTAAAAGTGGGTGTCTTGTCTTAATTCCTGATCTTAGTGGGAAAGTGTTCATCTTTTACCATTGACTATGTTAGCTGTAGGTTTTTCGTAAATGCCCTTTATCATGTTCAGGAGTTTCTGTTTATTCCTGGCATTCTGAATGCTTTTATCATAAGTGGGTGTTGGATTTTGTCAAATGCCTTTTCTGCATCAATTGAGATGATCATGTAGCTTTTCCCCTTTGTTATATTAATGTGATGTATTATATTGATTGATTTTCTTACGTTGAACCATCCTTGCACACCTGGGTTAAATTCCCCTTGGTCATTTTAATATGCAGTTGAATTCAATTTCCTAGTATTTTGTTAAAGGACTTTTGCATCTATAATCATAAGATATTTGGGGCTGTAATTTTCTTTTCTTGTTAGGTCTTTATCTGGCTTTGGTATCAGGGCAATGGTGGCCTCCTAGCATGAGTTGGGAAATGTTCAATCTTATTCAGTTATCTGGAAGAGTTTGAGGCAAATTGGTATTAATTCTTTAAATGTTTTGTAAAACTCACCAGTGAAGCCATCTGGTTGTGACTTTTCTTTGTTGGGAGGTTCTTCATTACTAATTCAATTTAAATATTTTACTTGTTACAGATCTATTGAGATGCTATATTTCTTCTTGAGTCAGTTCTGGTAACTTTTTTATTTCTAGAATTTGTCCATATCATCTAGGCAATCTAATTTGTTAGCATACAATTGTTAGTTGCATTCTCTTATAATCTTAAAACATATCTCTGTAAGTTTGGCAATAATGTCCTTCATTTATTTATTTATTTATTTATTTATTTATTTATTTATGGCTGCACTGGGTCTTAGTTGCCGCATGTGGGATCTTTCGTTGAGGTGTGTGGGCTCTTTGTTGTGGTTCACGGGCTTCTCTCGAGTTGTGGCACATGGGCTCCAGAGTGTGTGGGTCTAGTAGTTGTGACATGCGTGCTCTCTAGTTGTGGCGTGTGGGCTCCAGAGCATGTGGGCTCTGTAGTTGTAGCATGTGGGCTCTCTAGTTGTGGTACATGGGCTCAGTAGTTGTGGTGCTTGGGCCTAGTTGCCCCACGGCCTGTGGGATCTTAGTTCCCTGACCAGGGATTGAACCTGCGTCCCCTGCATTGTAAGGCAGATTCTTAACCACTGGACCACCAGGGAAGTCCCAATGTCCTTCCGTTGATTTCTGAATTTAGTTATTTGTGTCTTCTCTCTCTCTCTCTTTTTTCTTTATCAGTCTAGCTAAAGGTTTGTCAATTTTGTTGCTCTTTTTTTTAAAAAAAAGATTATTCATTTATTTAGTTTTGGCTGCATTGCTGTGCGTGGGCTTCCTCTAGTTGTAGTGAATGGGGGCTACTCTTTGTTGCAGTGTGTGGGCTTCTCATTGCGGTGGCTTCTCTTGCTGCAGAGCACAGGCTCTATGTGCACGGGCTTCAGTAGTTGTGGCACATGGGCTCAGTAGTTATGGCCCATGGGCTATAGAGCACAGGCTCAGTAGTTGTGGTGCATGGGCTTTGCTGCTCTGCAGCATGTGGGATCTTCCCATACCAGGGTTTGAACCCATGTTCCCTGCATTGGCAGGCGGATTCTCAACCACTGCACCACCAGGTAAGTCATTGTTCCTCTTTTCAAAGAACCAACTTTTGGGTTTGTTCATTCTCTGTACTGTTTTTCTATTCTCTATTTAATTTATTTCTATTCTAATCTTTGTTGTTTCCTTTCTTCTGCTAGCTTTGGATTTAGTTATCTCTTCTTTTTCTAGTTCCTCAAGATGTAAAAGTAGTTTATTGATTTGAGATCTTCTTTTTAATGTAGGCATTTACAGGTATAAATTTCCCTCTGATTATGGCTCTTGCTGCATCTCATGAGTTTTATATGTTGCATTTTCATTTTCTTTCATTGCAAAGTATTTTCTCATTTCCACTGTGTTTTCTTCTTTGATCCATTAGTTGTTTTAAGAGTGTGTTGCTTAATTTCCACATATTTTTGAACTTCTCACTTTCCCCTCTGTTGTTGTTTCTTTTAGCTTTATTCCACTGTGGTTAGAAAAGACAGTTTGAATGATTTCAATCTTCTTAAATGTATTGAAACTTGTTTTGTGGCCTAACATATGGTCAATCCTGGGGAATGTTCTATGTCCACTTGAAAAGAATGTGCATTCTGCTGTTGTTGGGGGGAATGTTCTCTCTACGTATCCTTCTGGTCTAATTGGTTTATAATGCTATTCAAGTTCTCTATTTCCTTATTGCCCTTATGTCTAGATGTTCTAACTATTATTGAAAGTGGTATTTGAAGTCTCCAACTATTACAGTAGAACTGTCTATTTTTCTTCTCAATTCTGTAAATGTTTGCTTTCTACACTTTGGGGCTCTGTTGTATAGTATAAATAGGTTTATAATTGTTATATATTCCTGATGAATTGATCCTTTTATCAATATATAATGTCTTTGTCTCTTGTAACACTTTTTGACATAAAGTCGATTTTGTCTGATATTAGTATAAGCCAACCTCAGCTCTTTTTGGTTACCATTTGCATGGAATATTTTTTTCCATCCTTTCTTTCACTTTCAACCTACTTATTTCTTTGGATCTAAAGTAAATTTCTCATAGACAGCATACAGTTGCACCGTGGTTTCTTTTTTTAATTTACTCTGCCCAATCTCTGCCTTTAATTGGACACTTTAATTAATTTACATTTAATGTGTTTGCTAATAAGGAAGGCTTTCTGCCATTTCTTATACTATCTTTGTCCCTCATTTATTACATTAATGTCTTCTTTTGTATTTAGTTGATTATTTGTAGTGAACCTTTTTGATTCTCTTCTCATTTCCATTTGTACATTAAAAGAACATTTATTTTGTAGTTACCATAGGAATTACATTTAACATCCTAAATTTATTATAATATAGTTTGAATTGATACCAACTTAACTTCAATAGCATATAAAAACTCTGCTATTATTCAGTTCCATCCCTTCCTTATGTTGTTGTTGTCACAAATTACATCTTTAGATATTGTGTGCCCAATAACAGATTTATAATTATTCTTATGCATTTGTTTTTTATGTCATGTAGAAAAGAAAGAGTGGAGTTACAAACCAAAAGTGCAATACTAGCTTTTATGTTTGCCCATGTAGTTCTCTTTACCAGAGAACTTTATTTCTTCATATAGCTTCACGTTATTGTCTAGTGTCCTTTCATTTCAACTTGAAGGACTTCTTTTTGCCCCATTTTTTCTCAGGTAGGTCTAGTGTTAACAAACTCCCTCAACTTTTGTTTATCTGGGAATGTCTTAATTTCTCCCTCAATTTTTTTTTTCTTTTCTTTTTTTTTTTTGTTTGCGGTACGCGAGCCTCTCAGTGTTGTGGCCTCTCCCGTTGCAGAGCACAGGCTCCGGACGCGCAGGCTCAGCGGCCATGGCTCACGGGCCCAGCCGCTCCACGGCATGTGGGATCTTCCCGGACCAGGGTACGAACCCGTGCCCCCTGCATCGGCAGGTGGACTCTCAACCACTGCGCCACCAGGGAAGCCCCTCCCTCAATTTTGAAGAAGAATTTTGCCGAATATAGAATTCTTAGTTGACAGGTTTTTTTTTTCAGTGCTTTAAATATGTCATCCAACCACCTTCTGGCCTACATGGTCTCTGATGAGAAATCAGCTTTTAATCTTATTGAGGATCCCTTGTATGTGACTAGTTGCTTCTCTTTTGCTGCTTTCAAGATTCTGTTTGTTTGTCTTTCAAGAGTTTGATTGTAATGAGTGTTGGTGTGGATTGCATCTATCCTCCTTGGAATTCATTGAGCTTCTTGGATGTGTAGATAATGTCTTCCATCAAATTTGGGAAGCTTTCGGCCTTTACTTCTTTAAACATTCTTTCTGACTTTCTCTCTCTCTTTTTCTTCTGGGACTCCCATAATGGTGTCCCATGGGTCCCTTAGGCTCTGTTCTCCTTTCTTCATTCTTTTTTTCTTTCTATCCCTTGGACTGGGTAATTTTAATTTTCCTATCTTCAAATTCACTGATCTTGTGCCTGAAGCTTCTAGTGAATTGCTAGCATTTTGACAGATTTCCTTGAATGTCAGGAGTTTTTTAAAATGACAAAAAACACCTCTTCCAGTCTTTAAGGTCTTCTCAGGTCTTTTCTGAGCATGCTATATGCCCTGGGCATTTCCCCATATACACAGGTGCTTTTGACTGCCTTCATTTTCCAAAGAAATACTCTCTCTGGCTTTTCCTCCCAGGCCTTAGGTTGTCTATTTTATGTCTAAACTGCAATCTTTTGCCTCAGGAATCTGTGGGTTGTTCATCTACATTACGATGTTTTCAAGCAATGCTCACCACTTTTATGACCTAGTTGAGTTTCAAGTTAGGTGTAACAGAGATGAGTACCCTGCATCTGTCATCCAGGTAGCCCCTGACAGGTTAGAATAAATCTACACAGTAATTTTCAAATAAGGTCTACTCTCTTCCCTCTTGAACCATGGTCCAGGGTTCTACACTAGGAACATATTTTCGAGAGTGCTGCCCAGTTGGGATGGGAGTAGGACAAGGGCAAGTAAAAATGCCATAAAGCTCTCCTACCATTAAAAAGCTAGGTACCTTTTTACTTGTACCATGAGCTGTTGTTTTCCTTTAACAGTTTATTCCAGGGGGCATTGCATTTGAACTAGGATTACATGGTACACCTTGATATGACCCTTAACTTTTATTTATTTCATTTGTATTTTGATCAAAGTAATAGTTTAATAACATGCACATAGTTTACAAAGTTAAACATTACCTAAGTCTTACGATGACACACAGCAGTTCTCTAACTTATCCCTTCACGTTTCCAATTTCTATTTCCAACAAACAGCCACATTTCATTCTTTTAGTCACTTCTAGTACTTCTCTGTATATATTCAAATAAAATGAGAAGATTGGTAGTTGTTTTTCAATATTTGATATGCTCTACTGACTTCCTTCTATGGAAGATTATAATTGAGTCCTACTACTATCTCCCACATCCATCTACACACACATTTCACCTTGTCTCATACTCCACATTTAATTATCCCAGAATTGTTGGCCAAATTAACATTCAGTGTTTAAAGTTATGGTGACAACAAATACTGTTCACAGCTGAGCCAGCTGCTATACAGTATGGTTACTTTTCCTTCCTTGGAAATTTTTTTCCTGGAATTAATAATTACCTCACCTTATATATGTTGTCTAGCTTTCTATGTACTTATCATTAATGCATATCAATTCCTATGTATTTATCACTAACTCATGCCACACTCTTTGACAAAACTGTAGTATTCTCAGTATTGTCAACCACACCAGGCAATCTGTGAATTCCACCTTCTCCTTTCCCTGAAGCTCTCCAATTTGGACTGTTTGATTTCTAGGCCTCTGTACAGCTCGTATATGGGACCTTCTCCTCACTGCCATCCTGAGAAATCCCTGCTGTTCTCTCCTGCATTGGATCCTCTGTTTCCTGGATCATATGTCTTCTGCTTTCTGGATTTACTGCCCTCGTTTTGTTGGGTACCTACTCCAAGATTCCTGAACTTGCATGCCTGAAAATGTCTGTATTCTATCCTTGCAATTGATTGGTAGTTTGGCTGCATATGGAATTCAAGGCCCAATGTCTTCAAGCTTTCAGTATTGTTGATAAGAAGTCCAAAGCCATTCTGATTTTAGAACCTTTTTGTGTGAGCCCAAATTTTCCTCCCTAGAAGCTTTATAGCTTTTAGAATAATTTCTTTTCCCCTTTGCTCTAAAGTTTTATGATATGACTTGAGGTGTGTTTTTCCTTTATGGTGCTGGGCAACCAGTGGGCCCTGTCAGTCTGGAAATTAATGTCCTTAGGTTTGGGGGAGATTTTCTTTTATTATTTATTTGATAATTTCCTCTCCTTAATTTTCTTCTCAAGAATTATTTTTATTGGATGTTGGACCTCATGGATTAATTGTTTAATTTTCTTATTTTTCTCTTTTCCGTTTCTCATCTCTCTACCTATTAATTGTTTTCTTAGAGATTTCTTCAACTATATCTTCCAACACCTTGTTGAAAAAAAATTTTTAAACCACTTTAGTCGTTTCTAAGCATTCAGTTCAGTGGCATTAAGTACATTCACAAAACTGCAACCATCATCACTATGCATTTGCAGAACTTTTTTTTTTGCAGAACTTTTTAATCATCTTAAACATAAGCTACAAACCCATTAAACAATAACTCCCTATTCTTCCCTCTCCCTAACCCCTGGTAAACTCTAAATCTACTTTCTGTCTCTATGAATTTGCTTATTCGAAGTACCTCATATAAGTGGAATCATACATTGTTTGCCATTTTGTGTCTGGCTTATTTCACTTAGCATACTGTTTTTAAGGTTCATCCATATTGTAGTATGTATTAGAATTCCATTCCTTTTAAAGGCTGAGTAATATTCCATTGTATGTAAATACCATATTTGTTTTTCCATTCATCTTTTGATGTATATTTGGGTTGTTCCCACCTTTTGGCTTTTTAAAATAATGCTGTAATTACAGTGATATACAAGTGTCTGCTTTCAATTCTTTGGGGGATATACCTAGAGGAAGAATTGCTGGGTCATATGGTAATTCTGTGTTTAACTTTTGGGGGAACTGTCAAGCTGTTTTCCACAGTAGCTGCACAATTTTACATTCCCACCAATAAGGCACAAGGGTTCCAATTTTTCCATGTCCTTACCAACACTTGCTATTTTCCATTTAAAAAATAATATCCATCTTAATAGGTATGAAGTGATAACTCACTGTGGTTTCTTACCACTGTAAAGGGTATATATACAAGGGTATATATATATACCTTACAAGGGTATATATATATACCCTTGTAAAATAATATGTACATTATATAAAATAAATATATATATATATATATAATCTAATTTGCAAAGTAAGATATTTAACCATATTCAGTTAAGACTTTTCTCCAGTCTGACTTTTCCTCCATCAGACATCCCCCTTGTGTTGGGTGGCACTGGAGTGGCTAAGAGGAAATTGAGTTGTGGATAGATTTAGTTTGGGTTTAATGGGATATATTTATGTGGTTTGCAATGACTTATGTGTATAGTTAATTTATTGCTAATGGTGTAGGAATGGCTTCAGGAATGCTCCCATAACCTGATGTCTTGGCTCACCCAGCATCTTTACACAAAACAGAGAGAGCCAGAGGTATTATAGCCATATGAATGTATCCTATAGTGCCCTGTCTTAGACATGTTGGGGAGCAGAGGAGAAACAAAGCTTGAAATGTACAAAGCCCAAAGTTAGTCTGTGGAAAATTCTTCTAATCATCACATTTAAATTTTAAGTGAAGGATTTTTTTGTTTTGTTTTGTTTTGTTTTTTGTGGTACGTGGGCCTCTCACTGTTGTGGCCTCTCCCGTTGCGGAGCACAGGCTCCGGACGCGCAGGCTCAGTGGCCATGGCTCACGGGCCCAGCTGCTCTGCAGCATGTGGGATCTTCCCAGACCGGGGCACGAACCCGTGTCCCCTGCATCGGCAGGCGGACTCTCAACCACTGCGCCACCAGGGAAGCCCCAGGATTTGTATTTTTAATGATACTTAGTCAAAATGAAAGTTTCCTCCTTTCAAAACTATAGTCAATTCAGCATGTACAACTATAAATAAATCATAATACTTTTTTCATGGAAATTGTACAAAATAGAATTTATCAAAATTCCTGTTTTTCTTTCTTTTTTTTTTAGAAGCATTTTTTTTTGTTTTTGGCTGTGCCACACATCTTATGGGATCTTAGTTCCCTGACCAGGGATTGAAACCGGGCCCCTGGCAGTGAAAGCGTAGAGTTCTAACCACTGGACTGCCAGGGAATTCCCCAAATTCCTGTTTTTGAAGAACCCAAACCTCCTAGCAGTATTACAAACAGCAAGTACAGCTTTGTGTACAGTCACATATTTTATGCATCTCATCTGCTATGTACTGAATTGTGCCCCCCCGACTCCCCCAACTTCATGTGCTGAAGCCCTAACACCCAATGTGTCTGTATTTGGAGACAGGGCATTTAGAAGGTTATTAAGGCTAAATGAGGTCATAAGTGTGGGGCCCTGATCTTCTTGGATTGGTGGCTTTATAAGAAGCAATGACTGAGTCTTAAAAGAAACCAATCCACTCGTTTCAAAATGGGGTAAAAGGGGTCTATTCTCTTGCCCAAGTATCTTTGTGGATTTTCCCTTACTCTCCTCTACTACTCACTCACTAGTTGTGTGACCTTGGGACCAACCAGCTAACTCTTTAAGACACAGTTTTCTCTTCTATAATGTAGATAAACACCTCACACGGTTGTTGTGAAGGTTAAATGAAATAAGGCCTGTGAAAGCATCTATCACAGTACTTGGCATACAGTAGGTGCTCAATTAAGGTTAGTTTTCTTTCTTTTATGCTTCTTTTCAGTGAGGTCTGCTCATTCTCTTTAAAGAAGCAGAGTCTCTTCATCTTCCTGGGCTCTCATCCCTCTGTAGTATTCCTCTGAGGAGAAATTGTTTTCTTCATTATCTTGGAAGAAACTCTATCTCCTTATGGGGATACTCATCCTCCCCTGGAATTTTTTCCTGGTTATAAAAAAAGTCCTAAAGTTTACAAGGCCAATGCGTGATCTAGCAGGAAATGTAGACATTTTTCATGTTAATAGTAAAAGGACAAGGAGACCGTTTCCAATTTGTACAGACATTTTGTTACCGTGGCATGTGCTTAGAGCAGAAGCAAGAAAGCAGCAATTAATTGAAGGTCTCTACAATGCAGAGTTTTAATTAATTCATCTGATTTTATTAAATGGTGTAATTTGAAGAGGTATTAGGCATAAAGCAGTTGGTAAATTCCCAGTGCCTAAGTCTACCCCCTACCATGCTCCTCATGGGGCTAGGCAGAGATGCTAGCTCCATGTCACTGCCAGCAAGTCTCATTTCAGAAAGTCTACTTCCTGCAGGTGCATGCCAGGGAAGTAACTGTGGGATATTATCCCAGAAAGGGAGAGTTGGTGGTTGCAAAGGTCAGGAGAGAGCGTGATGCAGCCAAATGTTTTTGGGTCCATTAAGTCAGCACAGCTGCCACATGGGCTGCCAATTCTATTCAGAAGTGGGCAAAATTCAGGTTGGAAAATTGCTTCATGTGGTATGCTCATGTGTGGATTGGAGCAAATAAAGATTAGAGTGGGCAATAGGGACTCATATAGTAAGCAGTTAAGAACTGAAGGTGAAAGCAAGTGAGAGAAGGTGGCCGCTCCCTGTCACTGTCCTCTCCTGCTGCCGCAGCTGCCAGCACCCCCTTTGCCCAGGTGCAGAGGGGAGGGCTTGGAGGCTCTTTATTTCTGTTGCTTCCATTTCACCAACAGTTGGCAGCTCTATCCGTTGTAGGGATTAGCTCCTCAAATTTGTTGTGAATATATTAAGGAAATATTCTTGGTTTATAAAAACCAAGAAAAATTGCATACAGCTAGAATGCAATTTCCAGAAATGGACTTCTTTCCTCTTTTTAGATGTAAATTATCTTTGTCTATTTGTATCTTTTTTTTCTTTCCCCTCAATTTGTTTTGGCCACGCCATGCAGCTTGTGGGATCTAAGTTCCCTGACCAGGGACTGAACCCGGGCCACCTGCAGTGGAAGCGTGGAGTCCTAACCACTGGACGGCCAGGGAAGTCCCCCGTCTTTCCCCTCAATGTTAGAGAAAGGATTATTTTGTATCCTGTTTAGGAGTAAACTCCTAACCTGGGCTCCAGATTTTACCTCCCCTGTAACCTTAAACTCTTAATTACTGCCTTTCCTCTCAATCCTTTTAAATGCCTCTCACTTCATTCCATACTTCTCCTCAGTAACAGATCCCCACAGGTCATTTTCCTTAAACAAACACCTTCTTTTGAAACTGTTGACCCTTGGAACACTGTCTAGGAAAATAAAAGCAAAAGCTTCTCAGCTGTTCGCCCTTAAAGAGTCATCTCCCCATTTCCTGCTACTTTCTTTCAAGCTACATTAGAACTAAAAATTGGGCTGAACAGCTTTGCAGGGAAGCCTTCCCTCATTCCATTAGGCACTATTAGTCACACCTGCAATGCATTCCCACAGCACTGTGTTCATCCTGCTATTATTGTACTTGGCAACTAGAACTGTAATTTATCTGTTTACACTGTATTGTTATTTACCTCCTTGTATTTGTGTCACTTTTCCTAATCCATAAGTCCCTAAAAGGAAGTGAAGTGACCTTTATCTTGGTGTCCCCAGAAAAGAATGTTTCATAATCGGTGCCCAGTAAGTGTTGAGTGGGAGACATGGCGGGGGGGGGGGGGTGCTAACAGCTATCGGACCATGACCATGTGCCAGTTTTTCTGTGAGACAGGGGTCATTATACTTTCTTTGCACATAAGAAAATTGAAGTTTATAGAGTTCAAGGAGCTTGCCTAAAGTCATATAGCTATTCAATATTAGAGCTGTAATTCAAATTCCAGTATGTCTGATTTTAAAATCTATGCCCTTTCTATAATGTTGCCTCCAATATCTTACACTGAGTCCAAGTTCTGGTCCTACCAATTCTCTTGTGTCTTCACCCCACTCTCTGCTTTCTGACCTCACAAAGACACCCCAGTGCCCTGATCCCTATTTTCTCCTGGTTTGCCTGCCCCCTTTTGACTCCACATCCAGCCTAGACCACATGACTATACTCTTGAGCCCTCTTTCACCATCACCTTCAACCTCTGTCCCTTTGCCCCATCTGCCTGGAATAATCATCACTCCAGGTCAGCCCCCGCAATGTGCCTTCTCTGTTCTGCCACTATTGCAGAAAACTGCACCAAGGGACAGACTGGTATCACCAATCTGGTTTCCAACTGCACATACACTTTGTGGGCTTCTTCATGATCCTTTCACTCATCTCTGGTGAGCTTCTTCTCCTATTCTTCTCAATTACTGTTCCAATATTTACCACTTTCCCTAACCCCACTATGGACATCCTATCTCTTCCTTCTTGAACATTTAGGATAGTTCTGTGGTTTTGCTATCATACAAAAAAGCTAAGGTGAGCATCCTTATACATATTTCTTTCTTCACTTGAGATTTTTGTCTTAAATGGCAAGCTTCTTGAAAGAGTTAGCCCTACCCATTGCTGTCATTTCATTTCCTTTACCTTCTATTCACCACTCAACCTACAGTTGTCTGGCCTCTATCCCTTCCACTCACTGACTCTCTTCTTTTTTTTGGTTGCCCCATGCGGCATGTGGGATCTTAGTTTCCCGACCAGAGATCGAACCCGGGCCCCCTGCAGTGGAAGTGTGGAGTCTTAATCATTGGGCCACGAGGGAAGTCCCCTGACATTTTTTTTAATTGAATTATAGTTGATTTACAATGCTGTGTCAGTTTCAGCTGTACGGCAAAGTGATTCAGTTATACATACATATATATATATATATATATATATATATTCAGATTCTTTTCCATTATAGGTTATTACAAGATATTGAATATAGTTCCCTGTGTTATATAGTAAGTCCTTGTTGTTTATCTATTTTATATACCTGTTTGTATATGTTAATCCCAAACTCCTCTAATTTATCCCCCACCCTTTCCCCTTTGGTAACCATAGTTTATTTTCTCTGTCTGTGAGTCTGTTTGTTTTGTATAAGTTCATTTGTATCATTTTTTTTAGATTCCACATATAATTGACATTTTTCTCATCGAGGTAACCAGTAGCCTCCATTTTGCCAAATTCTACTTCATACTTGTAGGTCTATAGCTTATTGGACCTCTCAGCTATACCTGACACATCTGAGAATTCTCTTCATCTTAAACTTTCAACTTCTGTTTTCCATAATCCTACTCTGCTTTTCTTCCTAGTAAGTATTAGCTAATAATTACTGTGTGTTTATCAGGCACTATTCTAAGGGCTTTACATTAATTACATGTACATTTAATTCTCAAACAATTGAGGCTTAGAGGTGAAGTAACTTGCCAAAAGTCACACAGCTGGCATGTGGCAGAGCCTAGAGAATAAAAAATCATACAGACTGGATCCAGAGTCCATGATTTTAATCACTGTGCTATACTGCTTATCCTTAACATACTTTTTCAGTCTCCTTTGTAAGCTCATTTTTTATTTATTTATTTATTTTGTTTGCGGTACATGGGCCTCTCACTGTTGTGGCCTCTCCCGTTGTGGAACACAGGCTCTGGATGCGCAGGCTCAGCGGCCATGGCTCACGGGCCCAGCCGCTCCGCGGCATGTGGGATCTTCCCGGACCGGGGTATGAACCCATGTCCCCTGAATCGGCAGGCGGACTCTCAACCACTGCGCCACCAGGGAAGCCCTGTAAGCTCATTTTTACTGGTCTTTTAAACACTGAAATTCTTCAAGACCCCCTCCTTGGCTCTATGGTCTCCTTCTTACACACTCTTCACAGGTAATCTCTTTATTCTCATGGTTTGAATCACACGGTCTTGATACTCAGATCTATATCCAGTTGAATATATCCCCTGAACTTCAGACTCTTAAATCCAACTGCATCTTGGTCAGATCCACTTGGGTGTTCTACTGGCACCTGGTACTCAACGTAAAAACTGGCTCACTTGTAGTGCTCCTCCTCCTGTATTCATCATGCAGTAATGTCATCCAGTCATCAAAACCACGGTGACATCCTAGATTTCTCCTCCTTTACCTTCAGAATCCAATTAATCACCAAGTTGTGCTAATTCTGTCTCTTAAACATTTTTTAAATCTTTCCCTTGTCTTCATCCCTACTTTAAACTCTCTTCATCACTTGCCTGACATATTGCAACAGTCTCCAGCCTGGTCTCTCTTAAATCTATCCTGAATCATCTCAGCAAAACACAGATCTGACCATGTCACTGCCCTTCCATGACTCAGTACTGCCTGTTGGCAGTACCTGTTGGTACATTCTCAGTTCTTCAGCATGACACAGCTTTCTGTGGTTAAAAGCATGGGCTCTGGAGTTAAACTGCCTGCTTTGAATCTCAGCTCTGATGGTGTGCCACGTTGGGCAAGGTACCCAATCTCCTTCTGTCTCAGTTTCCATATTGGTATTATGATTGTGAGAATTACATGACATATCCACGTAAGGCACTTAGAACACTGCCTGGCATATAATAAGTGCGCAATAACTGTTTGCTACTGTCAATGTTATTACCTAGTCTCATCTCCTCTCATTCCTTGCCTTCAAACTTATGTTCTGGTAATACTGCACTGTTTATAATTCCCTAAAGGCATCATGCTGTTTCACGGCTGTGTGCCTTTCTACTGCTGTTTCCTTAACCTTCTATACTTTCACACACTTATCTGCCTGGCTAATCCTCGGCTCAGTCCTTAGCCAGACATCATCTTCAGGATATCTTCCTTGACTCCCATGCCTCTGACACAGTCTGAGTAATTTGCTTTCTTCTATGACCTTATAGACTCTGTACATGCCTCTAACGGCGTTTAACACAGCGAACTGAAGTTGCCTATGTATGTCTGTCTCCCCTGCTGGACTGTAAGCTCTTTGAGCAAAGGGATATGTCTTTTACTTCTTTGTACCTTCAGCACTTAGCATTGTGCCCATATAGTAGGTGCCTGTTGAACTGAACTGCCTCCCTTTTCATGGAAAAGTTAGGTATCCGCATTTGTGGCTCACTTGACTAGGAAAAGAATGTCTCTATCTTTTGCCAAGCTGGTCTTTCCCATTTCAATACATTCCACCACTGAAATGTTTGAGTCAGAAACTTTGATTCCTCCATTTCCCTCCCCCTCCCCCTGACATATTATGTCAGTTCTATCTCCAAAATATGTCATTATTCTCATTTCCACTGCTACTACCACCATCTCTCAACTGGCACCTGGCCTCCTAACTGGTCTCTATACTTCCATTCACACCACCCACCCTCCATTCCATACCGCAGCCAGAGCTGTTTTAAAATGTACATCAAATCATGGTACCTCTCCTAGTTAAAAGCCTTCAGTGGCTTCTCACTCTATTAAGAATGCGATCCAACTCTTCACCATGGGCTACAGAGCCCTGCAGGGTCTGGCCCCTTGCCCCTTACTCACTAGCGCTAGTCATAGTAGCCTTCTTCCAATACCCAGAACACACCAAGCTCTTTCTTGCTTCAGGGTCTTTCCACATGGTTGCCTACTCTGCCTGGAACATTTGCCCTCTAATTGATTTTTTTTGAACCTGGCTGGCACTTCTCACCCTTTGAGTTCTAGCCTAAAATATCACATCTTTAGAGTGTCTTTCCTAGTGAGCCTATCTAAGTCCCTCTGTTAGTCGCTACCTCTGTATTTTGTGTGCTTCCATCATGGCTCTTACCACAGTTTATAAATATCTTCACTTATTTTTTACTTGCCCTGTAGTCTGTCTTCCTCACCAGGTTGCACACTCCGTGATGCAGTGACCATATCTACACTGGTCACCATTGTAGCCCCAGCACCTGGCACAGTGTCTGGCACCTTGTTAGCATTCAATAAGTATTCCTTGAATGACTGACTGACTTGATAAGTCAATCATTCAATCAGTAAAGCAGGGTGGCTATGTGAAGTTCCTTTTGGTCCCTTCTGTAAGAAAAGCTTTACAACTTCAGGTAGCAATTTAATTGGGAGATGAATCATCTTGCTTAACCCAGTTGAGAAGTATTGTAGGAGATCTTAATCAAGCAAGAAAAGGAAATACTTTTTAAAAGTCTGGATGTTAGGCCCTTTATCCTTGTGAGTGACTCAGGAGTGACGACTGTAATTACTACAAACCAGCAGTTCTCAACAGGGGGTGATTTTGCCTCTTCCCAGGGGACATTTGTTAATGTTTGAGTACATTCTTGGTTGTCAAAACTGGGAGATGCAGGGAGTGTGCTCCTGGCATCTAGTGAGTAGAGGGCAGGGGTGCTGCTCAGCATCCTATAACACATAGATCAGCACCCCAACACCCCCCAACAAAGAATTATACCACCAGAAAGGTTAATAGTGCCAAGGGTCAAAAATCAAAAGAGAAACAGGACTAATATCTACTTTGTGAAACATAATAGAATGGTCAAATATAGGTGGTTAGTGTTCTAGAGGATTTGTAAAACTCAATAATTGAAGCATTAATAAGCTCTCTTGTTTCCTAAGATTTATTTCTGTTCTTTAGAGTGGGTTTCTGTTTGTTTGTTTTAAACAAAGAGTCCATTGACAGGCTTTAGGAAATTTTTGAATGTTCTGAAATTGTATCCAAAATTGTGTAATTGTAAGCATTTATATGGGAGGAGGGGCCATCAGATTCTCAAAGGGGTCCATGACCACCAAAAGATTAAAAAGCAACTCGTATGGAAAGACCTTTGTGTTACCTAGACTGTACTTTAAAAACTCATTATTTTGTGGAATATAGGTTCTGCAAAATGTTTGGGAACATGCATCCTGGAGGGATGTCTTTTAGAGCTGCCTCAGGAGGCAGGCAAGTGTGAAGGAAGCTCAGCCTACTTTCTTCCTAGCTTGGGGGCAATACAGGTTTCACTGGGCTGTTAGGAGACCATGTGAGGGAACTTACATAAGCCCTACTGAAGTGTTAGGCACACAACAAGTGCTCAACAAATCTTAGTTTTCTTTCTTCCTTTCTCATTACTGTAAGGATCGAATAAAATAATGCTTTGAGAACTAAATGAAATAATGCATGTGGCATGTTGTGTGGTCAGAAGTAGATGTTTAATAAATGCTTATTTTTCTCCCATGTATTGTTTATACTAAAACCCTGGGTCTTATTCTTTAAAGTAGAGGAGGATAAGCCCCAAATTCAAAAAATTTGAGTTTCAGTCTTGGCTCTGCTGTTTCATTACTAGCCAAGTTAGTTGGTGAGTCTTATTTTTCTCATAGGGGGATAATGCTTACCTCTCAGGGTTGCTAAGAGACATAAATGAGATAATTTATGTAAAGGACCTGGCATATGGATATACTTACATGGGATATAATTGGTACTTAATAAATGTTAAATTCTTTTCTCATTCAAAAGTTCCTAGATTCTACTTCTATGAAGCTTTTCTGCAATAGAATGACAGTTTGCTGAATGCCTGGTACTATAACCTCATCTAAATATAAAACTCAAATATAAAATTTGTAGTATTTGTATTTATTCATACTCACATTTGTTCATATAAAATGATAATATTTCATTTAAATATGTTTTAAATATTTTGTTCTATGAGCTCCGTGTCAGCAAGGGCTGTTAGGCTAAATCCACATAGCATCCAATACAGCAGCACTATGTTCAGTTTTTTTAATGTTTAAGCACTTACTGGGTACCAAATTCTCAGCATTGAGGATAAGAAGAAACATGTCCCTGTTTGTGAGTAGTTTTACCAATATTTCAAACGTCAAAAGGTATTTCAAATATTACCAATATTACCAAAAATATTTCAAATATTACCAATATTTCAAAACGTCAAAAGGTACCAAAAGGTATACAATGAAAAGTAAGTCCTGACTTCTGTATTCTGGTAATGATAGAGTAGCTTCTATCAGAGTAACAATCATGATAAGTTGAAGGTAGTATAGAACATCCAAAACCAGGTAGAAACTAGAGGAAATTCAACCCTTGAAAGAAGGGAACTATGCTGGGTAAGGCTCATTAGTTATATATATTTTACCATTAGTGGTATATGGTAGAGCTCAAGAAGAAAGCTGCAGGCTTATTAGAGTACAGAGTTCAGAGTTCCCAGAGTCTCATAATATAAGATCCAAATCTCCAAGTTCAAATAAAAACTCACTCATCATACCAAGAATCAGGAAAATCTCAACTTGAATGAGAAAAGACAATCAACAAATGTTAACACCAAGATGACACATGTCAGAATTACCTGATAAGGATTTTAAGGTAGCTGTCATAACAATGTTTCAGAAGCAATTAGAAGCATTCAGAAGCATGCCAGAAACAAAGTGAAAAAATAGAAAGTATCAACAAGGAAACAGAAGACATAAAGAATGGACATTTTAGAACTGAAAAATACAATAACCAAAACAAAAAAACTTACTGATGGGCTTAATAGGAAAATGGGGATGACAGAGAAAAGAATTAGTGAATTTGAAAGTAGAGCAATAGAAATTACCCAATCTGAAAAACAGAGAGAGAGAATAGACCAAAAAATAATGAAGAGAGACTTAGGGTCCTGTTGGACAAGACAAAAGATCAAACATTTGTGTCATCAGAGCCCCAGGAGGTGAAGATAAATAAGATGGAATTTTAAAAATATTCAAAGAAATAATGGCTGAAACATCCCCAAGTTGGGTGAAAGATACAATCCTACAGATTCAAGAATCTGAATGAACCTAAACAGGACAAACACAAAGAAATCCACTACAAATAACATTATAATCAAATATTCGAAAAATAAAGACAAAAGAGCAAAACCAAAACCTTGAAAGCAGATAGAGAGAAATGATGCATCATTTTACATTTCCACCATTATGGAAACAATGATTTGAATGACAGTGGATTTCTCATCAGAAACCATGGAAGCCAGAAGAAAAAGGCACATTTTTTAAGTGCTGAAAGAAAATAACTGCCAACTCAGAATTCTATACTTGGTGAAAATATCCTTCAGGAGTGAAAGACAAATCAGGACATTCTCAGATGAAGGAAAACAAAAAGAATTTATCTTCATCTGACATACCCTAAGAGAATGGGCAAAGGAAGTTCTCCAAACAGAAAGGAAATGATAAAAGAAGAAATCTTAGAGCATCAAGAAGGAAGGGAGGACAACAGAAAGAGTAAAAATATGGGTAAATAGAGCAGTTTCCTTCTCCTCTTGAGTTTTAAAAATTAAGTTTGATGGTTGAAACAAAAACTATAACATTGTCTGATGTGGTTCTCAGTGCATGTAGAAGAAAAATTTAAGATATATTAGAGAGGAAGGTAAAGGGAAAAAAGGCAGGTAAGGCTTCTATAGCTCACTCAAAGTAGCAAAATGTTGATACCAATAGACTGTGGTAAGTTACATATATATAATTTAATACCTAAAGCAATCACTAAAAAATCTATATGAAACACTGAAAAACACTATAGATAAATAAAAGTGACATTCTTAAAAAATGTTCAAGTAATAGGCAGGAGGAAAATAGGGAACAAACAGAAAACAAACAATAAACTGGCAGACTTAAGCCCTAACTTATCAATAACTACATTAAAGGCAAATGGTCTAAACACACCAATTAAAAGACTGAGATTGGCCAAATGGATTAAAAACATGACCCAATAATAGCCTGTCTACAAGAGAGTCACTTTAAATATAATGATATAGAGAAGTTGAAATAAAAGTGATGGAAAAAGATATACTGTGTAAACAGTAATAAAAAGAAAGCACAAATGTCAGTTTCTTAAATAAGCAAACCTATACACACCATATGATCCAGCAATTGTATTCCTGGGCATTGATCCCAGAGATATGGAAAATTACATTCAAACAAAAACTATACATGAATGCTTAATTTTAATAGCCATAAATTGGAAACAACTCAAATCTTCTTCAGTGAATAAATGGTTAAACAACTATGGTATATCTATACCATGGAATATTATTTAGCAATAAAAGGGAATGAATTATTTATTTATGAAATAATTTGGACAGATCTCAAGGGATTACAGAGTGAAAAAGCCAATCTCAAGAGGTCACATACTACATAATTCCATTTATATCACGTTCTCTAAATGAAAAAAACTGTTGACATGAAGAACAGATTAGTGGCTTACAGGGATTAGGAATGGGGTAGGGGAAGAGAAGAAGGCAGCAGCAGTTATAAAAGAGTAGCACAAGGCATGAGTCTTTGTAGTGATGGAACAGTTTTGTATCCTGACTGTGGTAGTGGTTACATCAATCTATATATGTGATAGAACTGCAAAGGAGTAAATACACACACACACACACACACACACACACTCTCTCTCTCTCTCTCTCTCTCTCTCACACACACACACACACACACACACATACACACACACACAAGTGAGTGCATGTAAAGCTTGTCAAATCTGAATAAGGTTTGTATATTGTACCAATGTCAATTTCCTGGTTTTGATATTGTACCACAGTTATATATTACCATTGGGAGAAACTGAGTGAAGGGTACATGGGACCTTGCTGTACTATGCAACTCTCTGGATCTAAAACATTTCAAAGTGAAGAAGTTTAAAAAAATCATTGGGTGAGATGGGATAAAAAATTCATTGGATGGGATTAATAGCAGATTGAATACTAAAGAAGAAAGAATTAGTAACCTGAAGATAGATCAATGGAAATCAAGCAAACTGAAGCATAGAGAAAAAATATTGGAAGAAAAATGAGAGTTTCAGTGACTTGTAGGACACTATCAATCAATCTAACACACGTGTAACTGGTGTCCCAGAAAGACAGAAGAAAGAGAACAGGGGGAAAAAAGTGAAGTACCAGCTGATAATTTTCCAAATTATATCCAAAACTGCAACCCACAGATCCAGGAACTCAGGGAATCCCAAACAGGGTAAATACAAACAAAAGTACACTAAGGCACATGGTCAAAGTTCTGAAAACCAAAGATAAATTTATAAAGGCAGCCAAAGAAATAAGACATATTATACACAGGGAAACAATGATAAGACTGACATTCCATCAGAAATAATGGAGGCCAGAAGAAAATAAAAACTGTCAATGTAGAATTTTATATACAGAAAAAATACTCAAAAATGAAGGCAGAAAAAAAATTAAGAGCAGATAATTAAAGGGCTTCCACTTCTGGCTGTGAGGGGAAAGAAGATGTGGAATTATTTTCTCTTCGAAAACAACTGGAAAATTGACAAAATATATGAAACATTTATTTTCAGACACTGGACAAGAGGCAACACAAGACAGTGATCTGAGAGAAAAGGGATACAAATGAGGTGAGCCCTACCACCACCCCAGCTTTCTGCCTGGAGGTAATCCCTGGACTGTAGAACACGATTGCAACCCTAGCAATCTCCAAGTAGAGAAGACAGAAACTGGAGTTCTGAAAGGCCAGGGCAATTAGAAATTGTGAGAATGGAGCTAAGCCAAAAAAAGAGTAATAGAAGTATGCATAGAGGTCCCCTTGAGTCTCTTGATGAATACCAATCTGAACATGTACAGAGTAAAACTCCACAAAGACAGTCTAGAAAAACTTCCAGGGAAACAATTACTGAGAAGTTGTAAGATGAACACTTCCTAGAGTTCACACAGGACCAAAGTGGAGAGACCTCACTGAATACATGGGGCATAAGTAGAAACGTCAGAGCAGTGCCTTTAAAATGGGCTAAATTAGCCCTAGAGTAAAGGCTACTCAAGATTTACTCTAAATATGCTTAAAAACAAACCTTAAAAGGATCAAATGGATCCACAATAACTTATCCACTTATCTGATATCCACAATATCAGAAAAAAGTACAATCCTCTCTAAATCAATACAAAAAAATCCAGCACTCAACAATGCAAAATTCATGATGTTGGATATTGAATTAAAAAAATTACTAAACATTACTAAACTAAACTAAACAGCAGGAAAATGTGATCTACAACCCAGAGAAAATCAGTCAACAGAAACAGACTCAGGAATGACAGAGATAATGGAATTCTAGACAAGCACCTTAAAACAGCTATTATAAATGTGCTCCATATGTTCAAGGATGTAAAGAAAATAGGAACACAATAAGAGAAATGGAAAGATGTTATTCTTGGTTAGCTTTTTAAAAAGATTTAATTTCTTTGGAAAGTATTTTTAAAAATAGAAATTATAGAGATGAAAAGTCAAATATTTGAAAGGAAAACTTCACTGGATGGGATTAACAGCAGTTACATACTGCAGAACAAAACATCAATAAACTTGAAGGCAAAGCAATAGAAACTCCTCAAAATGAATAGTAAAGAGAAAAAAAAGACTGAAAAAAAAGGGGGTTGCACGGACTTCCCTGGTGGTGCAGTGGTTGGGAATCCGTCTGCCAATGCAGGGGACACAGGTTCGATCCCTGGTCTGGGAAGATCCCACATGCCATGGAGCAACTAAGCCCATGTGCTACAACTACTGAGTCTGCGCTCTAGAGTCCGCAAGCCACAACTACTGAGCCCATGTGCCACAACTACCGAAGCCCGTGAGCCTAGAGCCTGTGCTCTGCAACAAGAGAAGCCACCACAATAAGCCCGTGCACTGTGACGAAGAGTAGCCCCTGCTCGCCACAACTAGAGAAAGCCCGCACGCAGCAATGAAGACCCAACACAGCCAAAAATAAATAAATAAAAGAAAAATTTAAAAATTAAAAAAATTTTAAAAAGGGGGTTGCAGTGACCTATGGGACAATAGAACTGATCTATCAGGTTTAATTGGAGTCCCAGAAGTAGAAGAGAAAAAGAAAGGACATAAAATAAATAATGGCTGAAATACTTCTAAATTTGATGAAAACTATAAACCCTCAGATCCTAGAAGCTCAATGAATACCAAAACAGGATAAACACAAAGAAAACCATACCAGGACAAACTAATCAAGCTGCTGAAGTCTAGTCACAAGGAGAAAAGTTAAAAGCAGCCAGAAGGGGGGAAAAAGGCATATATTATACAAAGGAATAAAGCTAAGAATGATTACAGACTTCTCATGAGGAGATGTGCAAGCAAGAAGACAACGGAGTGATATCTTCAAAGTTCTGAAGGAAAAAAATTATCAACTTAGAACTCTATATCTAGTGAAAATATCCTTCAAAAATTAAGACAAAGTAAAGACTTTTCAAACAAAAGCCAAGAGATATTGTTGCTAGCAGACCTATACCATGAGAAAACTTAAGTTGTTTTAGTTAAGTTAAGTTCTTTAAAAGAATGTAACTTTTACCAGATGGAAACCTGGACCTACACAAAGGATTGAAAAATGCTGCAAAGTGTAAATATAAAAGATCTTTTTTTACTCATCTTTAAATTTCTTTAAATGATAATTTAGGGCAGTGTTGAGAGAGGCAGGTCCAGTGGTGGCTGTATATTTGCTGACTGCAAAGGAGTGCCACTGAAGACCATGGAGCAGTGAGGAAGGCTGTCAGCCTGGTAGCAGAGTAAGTGGAGCAACACAGTCCAGTCAAAAGGTGGCACAGCCTAGCTGTGGATATAGGAGATGTGGTCCAGAGCTGCTAATAGATGCATTCTAGCCTGAGCATTGCATCCCTTGGCTGGTATGAGCAGTTATCTAGTCTCCCTGCATCTCCTGCTGGGGTCCATACAGCAGGTGCCCCTACTATGAGATCGCTTGCCTCATTGGGCTCTGGGTCTTTTCTTCCATCCCTTCATTTAAGCTTCTCAGTTCTCCCCTCTGAAGTACTGGCACCATGACCAGTACCTGGACTCCCTAACCATAAGAAGGACATGGAAAATGTACCCTTAGTCATACCTGCTATAATCTCTGTAACTATTTTTATTTAGAAAACCATTATTTTGAAATCCTAGAATTTTACTTCCACCTAGATAGAACACAACAAGAATATAGATTGTTGGCTTAATAAAGGAGATTAGAAGACTTGCTTTCTCAAACCTAAGCTGCAATATCTATGTTTGAAGATGCTGAAAAAGATGAAACTGCAGTATTGGTGAGGGCTCTGACTCATGGAAGGAAGATATTTACTTCATAAACATGTGGTGAAATTGTAAGTAATGAATGAAAACATGATTACAATTATCTTTATATATGTCATTAATTTACCTTGCAGTGTCTTAGCCACAGAACACTTTCATATAGTTTCAAAATAATTCATTATTTAAGTTGTGGCATCATTTTCAGACCATTCATTCATAGTGAAAGGGAAAGAAATTGAATATTTTAAGTGTAGACATGATGAGCTTATTAAAAACCAAAAATTGTTTGTTAGAGCTTTTCAAACTAGAAATGAAAAAGCCACTGAAGCATCTTATGCATAAGTTATTGCACTGCATGGGCTGGAGAAATTCACATAATAGCTTAGAGATCAGTGAAGCCTTAGACAGTTGACATTGCTCAATGCCCACTGGATGAAAGGTTAGTAAAATAACTCATAGCACTGCCTGTTTTCAATGGCACAGTAACTTATTTATTTAAACATTTAGCTCTAAACATGGAGATTTAGTTATTTTTTTCTTTTACTTTTTATTGTGTTGCTTATTTTCTTAATATTGCATTTGAGAGTTATTTATGTATTCTGGATATATCTCCTTTTTATTGGATTATTATTTGTAAGTATTTTACCCCAGTCTGTGGCCTGTCCTTTCATTCTCTTAACATTAATTTCCATCTCCATTTGTTCATTGCTAGTATATAGAAATATCGTTGATTTTTATGTATTGATCTTATATCCTTCAACTATGCTAAATCCATCTTTTGATTTAGTATTTTCTTCTTTGGGTTTTCTTCTTATATGACATTTTCTCCCATAGGTGACATGTTTACAATATTGACTCTCCACTCCATTTATATAGTATCTCTCAATTTATTTAGATCTTCTATGATTTCTTTCATTAGTTTTCAGGGAAAGACTTAATTATTATCTCATTTGTGGAACTGTACTTTCACCTTAAAAACAGACAAGTCTATAAATGTGGCTAGACTTACTGTTCTGCTTGTAGTCATATGGTATCAGCACTAATCTTTGAAGAAGACCTTTTTTATGTGAACGGTTAGCAACAATCACAAGTGGTACTAAAATATTGAAAGTGCTGAAGAACTTGTTTCAATCTCATCATTTATCCTGGAGCAACTTATATATTTTATATTATATATTTATGCATATATATGTTTATGGTATATATTTTTGGTTATGGTATATATGATATATATATATGAATATAAAATATGGTTTATGCCAGAGCAACTATATTCATATGAATGTGCAAAAGCAATGGTGGGTAAAACTGCTGGAACCATGGTATATAAATTAAGGGAGTAGTACCAAAGTATACCAGCATTTATTGTATTCTTTGTTGCCGTGTACACACAGTAAAAAGAAAAACCCCGTTTCACTGAAGAATGGCTTTGGCGAAGCACTAAAAATTATCAAATCTTGATCCTGGATTTAATATTCTGTGTGATAAAATAGGAAGTTGTCTTGAGGAAAAGCATATCTGTGATTAAGTTGTGACCTAAACAGCTACTTTTCATGGAATATCATTTTTGTGAGGAAGAATAACTAATGGAGAAACCATGATTAAATACTCGGATGTTTGGCAGATATGTTCTCAAAAATGAAGTGAGCCTACCAATTTAGGTTAAATATCAATAACTGACACTATTTTTTGCCAATGATAATATACACTTTGGTTTTTTTGGCCATGCCACACAGCATGTGGGATCTTAGTTCCCCGACCAGGGATTGAACCTGTGCACCCTGCAGTGAAGTGTGGAGTCTTAACCACTGGACTGCCAGGGAAGTCCCTCACACGTTTTTGAATGAAAATCAGAATTTTGAAAAACTTCACTCTGCCACTATAAGCTTGACAGTTTCCCCAAACTTAAGCTTTGTTCCAATGAAATCAGCATTCATATCAGTTTAATGTGATTTCTGATACTGCATAAAGTGTTTCAACATTTGTAATATCTGTATAACTTAGTGAACCGATATTTTCCAAATAATCAATATGAATAAGATGGGTCAAATATCCCTTCAGAGTACAAGATGATCAATGAATTTTGATGTAACAGTACATACAAAGTTCACTGATACGTTTTCAGATTCCACACAGCATTAACCTTTAAGAAACTACCATGGAGTTTTTGTGTAGTATCAAAGAAGAATATCCATAATGACCTGTAAAAGTTATTAAAATACACTTCCCTTTTCCATCTACAGATCTATGTGAAGTTGGATCTTCTCCATATACATTAACAAAAATAATATCAAAACACATTGAATGTAGAAGCAGGTATGAGAAGTCAGCTGTCATCTATTAAGCCAGATGTTATAGAGTTGTGCAAAAATGTATAGCATTACCATTCTTCTCATGAGATTTCTTTTTGTCTTGGAAAATACAGTTTTTAAAAAAAATTACAACACGTTATTTGTGCTAACATGCACAGGTAATATTAGTCTTATTTTAAATGAATTAATAAATATTTTAAAAATTTAAAATATATAATTGACAGTTTAAAAGATAATAACAATGTATCATGGGGTTTATAACATACGCAAAAGTAAAATATATGACTACAATAGCACATGGAAGTAAAAGGGAAAAATGGAAGAATACTGTCACAAGGGTGCTATATTACACATGAAGTAGTGTAATACTATTTGAAGGTAGACTATGATAAGTTGAAAATGCATACTGTAAACCCCAGAGTAACCACAAAAATTTAAAACAGAGTTATAGCTAATAAGCAAATACAGAAAATAAATGGAATCCTTAAAAAATTCATTTAATTCAAAAGAAGGCAGGAAAATAGAAAATAAGAAATAAACAACAGAGGGGACAAATAGAAAACAAATAGGAAGATGGACTTAAACCTGAAGGTATAAATAATTAATTTAAAGATAAGTGGTCTGGGCATGCCAACTAAAAGGCAGAGATTGTCAGGCTGGACAAGAAAATCACGACCCAACTTTATGCTGTCTACAAGAAATCCATTGTAAATATGAAGACATAAATAGCTTAAAAGTAAAAGGACAGAAAAAGATATACCATACAAATAATAATCATAATGAAGCATGTACAACAATAATAAAATCAGACAATATAGACTTTAGATCAAGGAATATTATCAGAAATAAAGATGGATATTTCTTAATAATAAAGGGGTCAATTCATCAAGAAGATATAACAACCCTAAGTGTGTATACATCTAATAACAAAGCCTCAAAAATACATAAAGCCAAAACAGACACAACTAAAAGGAAAAATAGCCAAATCCAAAATCATGGTTGAGATTTCAACTCTCTCAGTAACTGGCAGAACAAGCAGACAAAATATCAGTAGGGATATAGATGACATAACACTCTCAACCAACCTGACCTAATTGATAATGATAGAAAATACTATCCAGCAGCAGCAAAATACACATTCTTTACAAATTGCATGACACATTCACCAAGATAGGTCATATGCTGGACCATAAAACAAATTGCAATAAATATAAAAGGACTGAAATCATGCAAAGTATGTTCTCTGAGCACAACAAAATGAAAGTTAATATAAATAGAAAAATATCTGGAAAGTCCTCAAATATCTGGAAATAAATTTTTAAAAACCCACACTTATAAATAACACATCAGTCAAAGAAGAAAATTAGAAACTATTTTGAACCAAATGGAAATGAAGAGAATATCAAAATTTGTGGGATGCAGCTAAAGCAGTGTTTAGATGCAAATTTGCAGCATAAAATACTTATATTAAAAAAGAAGAAAGGCTTGAAATCAATGAACTAAGTTTCTACCATAAGAAACTAGAAAAAGAACTAAAAATCAATGCAAAATAAGTAGAAGGAAGGACAACAAAGATATGAGCAGAAATAATGAAATAGAAAAGAGAAAAATAAAGTCAATGAAACTAAAAGCTGGTTCTCTGAAAAAAATACAGTTCACTAAATCTGTTAAACCATAAGCTAAAATGATCAAGAAAAAAGGGAAGAAATTAGCAATACTAGGAATTAAAGAGGGGACATCACTATAGTCCTATAGACCTATAGACTTTAAAAGAACAATAAGGGAAAATTATGAGTGAATAAGCAAATTCCTTGAAGACAAATTATCAACATGGAAGCAAGAAGAAATAGAAAGTCTGACTTGCCATGTAACTATTAAAGAAATAGAATTCATAATTAAAAACCTTCCCACAAACAAAACTCCAGGCTCAAATATTTTCACTAACAAATTCTATCAAACATTTAAGTAAGACACAGTATCAATTTTACATAAACTCTTTCAGAAAACAGCAGACTTGGGGATACTGCTCAAGTCATTTTATAAGATCAGCATAGTCCTGATATCAAAACCAGACAAAGATATTACAAGAAAAGAAAAGAAAAGAAAAAAAAGGTCAATGTCCCTCATTAACATAGACACAAATATCCTTGACAAAATTTCAACAAACTGAATCCAGCAATATATAAAAAGGGTAATATACCATGACAAAGTAGGGTTTATCTCAGGACTGCTAGGTTAGTTTAACATAAAAAAAGCAACAGTGAATGCAATTTACTGTATTAACAGAATAAGAGGACACCATATGACCATTTCAATAGATGAAGAAAAAGCGTCTGACAAAATTCAACACTCATTTGTGAGGAAAATTCTCAGTAAATTAGGAATAGAAAGAAACTTCCTCAACCTAATAAAGGATATTAAAAAAAATCCCTGCCACTAACTTCATACTTCATAGTGAAAGATTAAGTGCTTTCCCCCACTGATCAGGAACAAGACAAAGATGTTCATTCTCACCACTTCTATTCAACATTGCATTGGAGGTCCCAACCAGTGTAATAAAGCAAGAAAAAGAAATAAAAGGCATGAAGATTGTAAAGGAATAAGTAAAAGTCTCTTTATTCACAGATGACATGTTGGTATACATGGAACATGCTAAAGAATCTCCAAAAAAGTTACTAGAGCTAATGTTTAGCAATGTTACATTATTCAAGATAAATATAAAAAAATCAATTGTACTTGTATTTCTATATTCTAGCAACAAACAATTAGAAATTGAAATTAAAAATACCATTTATAACAACATCAAAGTCATGAAATATTTAGGGATAAATTTAACAAAATTTGTGCAAGACCTGTTCACTGAAAAGTATAAATTAAAATTTGAAATTAAAGACTTAAGTAAATGGAAAGAGATAGCAAATTCATGTACTGAAAGAGTAAATATTAAGATATTATTTTGCCCCAAATCAATCTATGAATTCACTGAAACCTACAGACTGCAATGCAAGACTGTTTTACATTAGTAACATACACTTGTATATAAATCAGCTTAATTCTTTTCAATGGCTATATATATTCCCTCATATGAATGAGGCATAACTTGTCTAACCAGTCCATCAAAAGGAGTCTATTTAAATAAATATTTTTTGTTCACTAAATTTTGTTTAAAGATCTACTTTATGATTCAGGTATGTACACATACCTGATATATCTGTATACATATACGTATAAATGAATATAATTGTCTATAATATAACTGTCTTACTCTATCCTAGATCATAGGATCCAAATAGTATTACTGGATTACACAACATTCTTATATAATAGTCCATAAGCCTTATTACATGTAGTGGGTGATTTGCTAAATTAGCCACATACTGGTCTTTTTATGGGACCCCATGTCACCTTTGGGCTTTCCCTATGGTAGAGATACTTGGGCCAGTCATATGGGCAGGGTCCATTCCTCTCACCTTCCCCGCTGGGCCCAACTCTTCTTCCAGTGGGATTGCCTCCTTATTCCATGCCTGGCTGGCCAACCTGGCTCCCCGATTCCTGGGCTGGAACTAACTCCTTGATCAATGGCTTTAGGGCATGATTGGTTTTGTATCTCATGAGGGTTATGCCTGAAATTTCACCACTAATCACTTCCAATACTTGCCTTCCCAACTCTCTTCCTTCCATTGGTGATCTAGTGTTTCCCATGGATACATCTATTTCCTACTGGGATAGCTGGTACTTCTTGCAAAGAATGGGTAGTTGCTACTGGGGTTAAATAGTTTCTAGAAAAAGGCTAGATTATGCTTCCAATTCTTCCATCTTAAAAATATAAGTTTTCCAGTATGAATGTTGAGACACTTATTATTCAAACACTCATTGATTCAATTGTTCATTCAATGAATGAACATCAACTTGGTGGGTGTTAACACTCTGATGAGCACTAAAGGGGAATGCAGACAACCGAAACCACAGATGACCAAAGGAATGGTACAGACTTGAGCGTGATAGGAGTGTCCTTGAACCTCTTAACAGGTTTGACCTTCTCAGCTCTCTCCCTTTTGCAATGTATCTTCCATGCTCTATCAAGTGAGCTTTCTAAAGACCAAAGCTCATCTGTTTTCACAGAAGAAAGTGCAAGCTCTTTAGTGCATCATTCAAGGCTCTTCATAATCTGGCTCCAATTTCCATTCAAGCCTTAATCCTTCTCTCTCATAAACACTGTGTTCCACTATATCAAACTTCTCCCTGGTCACACAAGGCACCAGGTCCTTTCCAATTTCTATTCCTTCTGCCCAGAATGCCTTTCCATCTTCTTCACCTGGCAAACTCCCAGTCAACCTCCAATATTCAATTTAAAGTCTTGGTGAAACATTTCCTCTACGCTCCTCATCTGTCCTGGGTTGAGCACATTGTTCTGTCCCCTCTATTAGATGATGAGATTTTTTAGAGCACTGGGCTTATCTTGTTAATCTTTGTATCCCTGTATCAGGTCTGAATAGGGCCTGGCAAGCAGTATGGGCCCAATGAATATTTGGTAAAGGAATGAAAAGAACAAATGAACGTGAAGGAAGAGCTCAAAGGGCCTTGGTATATTTAGGTAAGGGATTTTTAAAGGCATAGGGCTTTAAGCTGGACTGAGGAAGATCATAGAGAGATGGGGAAAGGGCATCTGGAGGAGGAGGATTATTATCCTAGGAGACAGAAGAACAAAAGCCGAGACTGAGAGGGAAGACAGTGAGGGGGTTAGCCAGCAGACTGTGGCTGCCTGCAGCACTGTCCTGACCTTTTCACCGATTAGATTTCTCAATTACATTTTCAGCTCATGGAGGGCAGGGTATTTTGTGCACTCCTTTATATCCCCTTTATATTTGAGGCACATATCCATAGCCATTGTTCCTATAGTCTTGTGGCTCTTATTCTGCTGTGTAATATATTTATTTATGTATCTACATATCTCCTCAGCACTCATACCCCCCTTTATCCCAGGCTGTTTGAGGTAGGGGATGATGTCTTAGTGTCTTTGTATCTTCCAAGACACCTAGTATAGTGCCTGGCACACAACGGGCGCTCAGTAAATATTTTTTGAGCCACCATTTGTTGATCTGATTACAGAGGACTGCAAGGATATTTGTGTGCAACTGTGTATTGTGGCACAAAACTTACATATGACTTTACACTGTGTGGGCTATTTTTGGCAATTTTCATTAAAATGTTATCTTATTGTACCTGGAAGACTGTCATTTCAATTTTCTTCTTTGTTCCCTCTTGGATGACTCACATCTCTTATACCAGAAGGATATGACAGAAGGGATTCGAAAGGGTTTGGACAAATTTATGAATGACAAAGTCATAAATGTCTGGGTATCAGAAGTTGTTAGGTGCATACAAAGGGGAAGGAGAAAACCTGCATTTCAAAAATGCCTGTTGTGTGCCAAGAACTGTGTGTTAGGCACCTGACGTACATTATATCTCATTTAATCTAGCAGGCTATATCAGTATAAAGACAGGACATGTCTATCTAGAAGGCCAAGTCCACAACCAGCCAGGCATCTCCAGGTACCAGAGGCAGTATTCACCTTTATTAAAATTTTATCAACCTTTTAAGATAGATGAATCTATAGATTTGCATTGTTTCCTAGGAACAGAACACTCATTCTCAATTCAGGCTTCTACATCTTAAAACTACTTTTTGACATAACTTGATCAGTTTTTAAAGTCTCAGCGCTTTAAATTGCAATGCAATCTGAGATATTCCCACGGCAATAACAGCGATTATATTTGTTCACAAATGTAATTTGTTCGCTTACCTTTATATTTCATAAAGCTTCCAAATACTGAATAAAGGTAAGTCAAGTCAAGAAAAGAGACTTCTATTAACCTTGACACCAGCAAATTGTCTGAAATTATAGAGTGCCTTCTATTTGTATTCTAGACACATAGAGTGGTTTTTCTGAGATACATATTATACCTCACCTGTGGTTAGAAGAAAACTGGAAGATTAGTTTGTTTCTAGTTTTTAAAAAATAATAGTAACTTGTAAAAGCATAATGCTCCCAAGTGTACAGCTTCTGCATCGAGCAGGAATCAAAATGTTATAACCCAAGTACCATCTCGACTCCTTGGGAGATGGCTTGAGAAGGTGGGGTTGCAGCCACTGATTCATTATTATAAGTCACAGTCTAAAGCCTGCAGCTACACATCCTGATCTATGATAACACGCTTCCCACCAGGTGTCAGGGTGGGTGGGAAGAGAAGGGGTACACCTTCAGATAAAGGGGATCATCAGCACACTCACAGCTCTCAGAGAGCTTTCTATGACACCTGTTTTGAGAAAACTAGAACAGACATCTATGCCTTGGAAAACATAAAGCCCATCTCATATGACTAAAGAAAATGGCAAAGGTTCAAATGACATGTTTCACATTTTGGATGGTCCTGCCCCAACTTTTGTGCACCACTAATCGCTGGAAAAATACCAGACCTGTCTTGGTGGTGATTGTGTGTTTTTTAAATTTTACATCAGCCAAAGAAAATTGAGAGACCAGGACTACCACCAAAGAACAGAGGTTTGACATACCACCAATAGGACTTTTTAAAGATAGAGGAGAACCCAGCTTCTACATTTAAAAAAAATTGCCCCTTCTTTTTTGAGTCTAGGGGATGAAAATATGCACATATCCCAAAGAGTTCTTTGTGTGAACAGGTGACCCCTTCCCACAGTCTCTGTAATTAATTGAGAAATTAAAGTTGGTTGGCCTTTGAGATCTCTTGTAAAAAAAGGCAGAAGGTCTTGGATATTTTGGAACAAGAGTCCACTATTCTGCCAAGACAGTGTGTTATTGTTATTGGAGTGTCTCTCAACAAAACGGTATTGAGTGGTGAGGACGTGATTTTGATTAGGTGGAATGACTCAGCTCTTCCCCTTAAAGAAGAGAGGACTTGTCAGAGCCTTACTTACCTCATGATCTGGGATCTCAGAGGATAGTGTTTTCCCTAGGATGACCCCGGTCAAGTATGTCCAGCATCGAGCCGTGTTGGCAAGGTTATAGCCTCCTGTCTCCATCAAGAATTGTGAAGTTAGGAAAGAATAGTCACAGAACAGCAGGAGAGGGAAGGGGGGTAAGGAAGGAGAGAAAAATGTTTTAACAAAAGGGCTAGAAAGATAATTCTAACTTGCAGAATTTCACCTAAACATCCCTTTATGATATTTTTGAACCACTTAGTAGGCAGTCTTTAGTGAAGCAGTCAGACCATGCACAATGTGGAACTGGGAAGTCCAAGGCCTACAAAGATTAAAAAGGCCCTCATCTCCGAACAAATATGCACCCGAGGACTCCAAAGTCCTCAATTCCACCAAGAGTCATTGGTAAGACTGAGATCCCTGGAACCCAGATCTTTTGAGGTGACCTACTCAAAGTGAAGGTTTCTGCGATGAATTTTGTAACAATTCTATAAAATGACTGCTGGATGTGACTTGTATATTAAAGCTATTGGCAGATATAGCCCTGAAAACCTCCAGGAAAGAGAAAAGGAAAATGCTGACAGAAACAGACTTCTTTCTTTTCATTTCAGCATTCCTTTTCTCCACAAAATACAGGCCTAGTGGCAGAGATCAAAGAGAATGAGATGAGAAAAGGACTGCTGATTGACGCTCTGACTCACCTCGTCAGGTCCTGTCACAGTCACCCAGCAGCCATATTATACTGGCTAATAATCAGCATATTTTTGTGCTGAATAGATGTGTTCTGCCATGCAAGCACTAGAACATTTGGCTTTTAACTAAATTCCAAGAGTGTAAGGATAAAATGGAAAGATTTCCTAACCTCAGTGCAGCCTGAGGGAAATAGAATCTGGTCTATTTTAGGTAGGGTGACCATATCATTTATCATCCACAATGGTACACTTTTAAGAGTAAAAAAGGGACACTATTAATAATTACACTGGAATAACATGTATAGATTGAGACATATGGTGCCCTTTTCTTAAGCCTTTCTATTCCTTGAAAGGTCAGGGATGCTGGGGCTTCTACAATGTGTCTTTTTGGCCTCAATGGGATCCACTGAAGTTTGGGCACGTGGCCATCTCTGCCAATTGTCTATGTGTTACTGGGGGTTGAGAATTGAAGTGAAATAGTACAGGTATTACTTTAAACACTCCTGACATGGAAAATCTGAATTTATCTGATCAAATTATTGGGTATGATTATTTGATTTCAAAAAGAATCCCCATAGGTTTTAAGTAGCAAGCTCTCTCTGGCATACATACAGTATGATTTGATTTGCAAAAATTCCATTTATGCACAGGTATTTTCAGGAATACACATATTACATAAGAAGAGTTATATATTCAAAAGCCAAGACTTGGGGCTGAGAAAGCAAAGAGGCTTTGAAAGTGCTAAGTAAAGGCTGTAGCCTTAAACAAAAGTCGGATTCACACAGATGTATATTGAGGAAAGGGCTTTTCTTCTTCCCCCTGGCCCTACCTGTGTCATAATCACTGTCTTTAGTGCCGTCAAGGAAAGTAATATGTCCGCGGCACCTATCAATTTTATCTTTTCCTTGAGTTGAAGTTAATACATTTCTCGCCAGCTTTTCATAAGAGGTTGTCTCTTGTAAGCACCTTTAATTTCGATCCCTCTAGGGTTTGAGGCTGCCCAAGGACCAGGCTTGTGTATTTGTGTTGAATGCTCACTCATTTTCATAAGGCCTTCCCACAATCTCCTCTAATTTGGTTTTTACAACAGTTTGACAAACAACAAACTATTAGCGCTTCCATAATACATACATTTTAAGCTCAATCTGCTTGATCATGTTATTTTAACACACCAGTCCATTCATCTAATGGAATAAAGATTGTGCCAGATAGACAGAAGATTCTAAGCAAGGCAGCTTCAAAGGCAGTTGAGGTTTGTGAAAGGTTCCTTTCACAAATGTGTAAATGCTTCTATTGAATAGACCCAGCTTTCTGATGGTTAAGTAATACAAAACACTGAAGGCAAAGTGTTTTGTGCACAAGGTACACTCTGAAGGCAAAAATGCCTAAGAGACACTTTAGATCTCTCAATTTTGCTTTATTGTAACAAATCCATGCTTTTTTAGTGGGGGAGAAGTTGTTCTTGAATTCAGCTTAGATATTCAATTAATTCATGCGTTTACTACTTATATGTGAGTAGGGTTAGAATTTTAGTGGTATGTTTCCAAAAGATAATGATTAGAACTGGGACTCAAAGGCTATACTGAGAGAAGATGGATCAAAGTCCACTGGGGTTAACATTCTCTATTCTTAATAAGATCTGATGTCACCTTTAACCAAAGCACCTTTGCTTCAGGAATGGAAACTTAGACTTCAGAGTGCCAAGGAGTCAATGCACATGCCAGGCTGAGGAGGAGAAGTGTGTCAGAGTACTTCCTTATGCTGAACTGTGAAGGTGGCAGGTTCATTGACTCAAGCTTCTGGACCATGGGCAGGTTGGTATTATCCAATCTTAGAAAGCCAAGTTTTCCTCAGTGTCAATGGACAAAACATGGGGGAAGGTCAACAGATTCTCGTGGTGACCTTCCTTTGTACTCACCTCCTCCCAAAATGAGCGTTGCCAATTGCCACTGAAGGATGTACTTAAGACACTTGCCAATTCCCACTGGAGTCATGTTAAAGGAGCACATGGGATCCCCAGCTATTGTATCAGCTCCCAGCTGTAAGACCACTGCTTTGGGATTAAAGGCTATGTACACCTCCTTTAGTACACTGGAAAAGAAAAAGGAGACAAAATGTCAGGAAAAGATAGGGCAGTTTGGTCTAAGGGTGGTTGTGGAGGGTAGTGGGAGGTATAGTTGAATCAGCAAATAGTGAAGGGAAAAAAATCCAACTTGTCAGACTCATCAAACTTTCTATCTAAAAAGGGGTAAATCAGACTGCATGTAAATTGTAGCTCAGAAAACCTGACTTACAAAAAAATTTCCCCCTACCTCCATCCTCACCAAGGACCAAATTTGCTTTTCTGTTTTAGAACTCAGACTTCCTTTAAATATTCATATCAATTTAACTTCAACAGCCATAGGATTGGTTTAGTATACATTTACTCCATTTTATAATCTGTGAAAATAGGACAATACACTGAATTAAGGATTATTTCTGATAAGTTAAGATTGTCAACATACTTGGAGTTCACCACCTAGTTATCAATGAGGGTTGGTGAAGAGAATTAAACGCTTTGAAAGCATAGATGTTATCAGCTTACTTTGTATTAGGCTAAAAGACTTCTGGGTTATGAAATGCAGCCTTTCCAAACTTGGATGTAACCAGGGTATTATAGGGAAGGGAACCATAATAACTGATCCAAAATTATAAATCTGAAAGCACTCTAAAGAACAAATTGTAGTGGGTAATAATGAGCATAATTTTGGGTAGAATCATTCAATGTTATCAAATCAACCTAAGAGCTTTTCCTGACAGTTAGAAGCCTTAGAGATGAAAAGGAAGTTGTTATTGTGACAGATGACCTTAGGCAAGTTTCTAGTATTATCATTAATTGAATGTTGACAATGTCCAGGATGCATTCCTAGGAGTTATAAGGTCCCTGCTCTCAAGGGGCTTACAATCTAGCTCCCAGACAAAACATATACCAGTCCTCTAGGGCTTGAGTAACTCTTACAGAGACATATAAACAAGTGCAAATTAACATACTTCAGAGTTGAGAAAATGCAGAGTCAAAAAGTGATAAAAAATGTTTGGGGTTAATGACCCCTTCATAATCAACATGTCAAATTATACCAGTTCAGCAAAAATAGAAAAATTCCAGATCCTTCTGAAACTGCAAAAGGAATGCAGGGATATGAAATGCTGTCCTCCAAAATTCATATGTAACCAGGGTATTGAAACTATTGAAAAGTGCTCAGTTGCAGAGGCATTCTTTGACTCAAAAGACCGTTTTGTTTTGATTTCTCATCTACACAGACAAATATTCAGTGATTGTGGAGATTATAAGATATTATAAAACTTATGACATATGATCTTTAATACAGGAATACTCAGGCCTATTCTCTCTTTCATGTGCTTATCTCCTGGGTGCAGAGGGAAGATAAGCCACCTGAATAGTTAGCCAACATTTATTGAGCAGCTACATGTACAGAACACCCTATTAACTGCTGCTGGGAGACACAGAGGAAGGTGTGATTTCTGTTTTAAAAAGGTTTACAGCTTAACGAGGAGGAGGGGGAGGCAAGCAAGACTAACGTTTTTTCCATTTTCATTCTTTCCCTTACTTTGCACACATTTACTGAGTGCCCTCTGTGTGTCCAGTATGTAACTGTATCAGATGCTGCAGGGAAAAAAAATGACGAATATGGCACAGCTCTTATCTTCACGTAGCTCAGAACAGAGGGGAAGACTCGGACTATATCGATAAATAATTAAAACACAATGATAAATGAAATATCAGTGATGGCACAGAGGAGGAAGTAGAGTAACTCTTGTCAGGTTTTAAAAGATGAGAAGTACAGTGAGCCACCTATCAAAGTGGCTAAAATGAAAAACAGTGAAAATGTCAATTGCTGGTGAGGATGTGGAGAAACTCGATCACACAGACCTTTTGGGTGGGAATATAGAATGGTATAGACACTCTGGAAAATAATTTGGCAGTTCCTGTCAAAACTAAAAATGGACTTGGCATACAATCTAAAAATTGCACTCTTGGACATTTATTCCAGAGAAGTTAAGACTTATTTTCATATAGGAACTTGTACATGAATGTTCATAGTAGCTTTATTTTAACAACCCAAACTGGAAACAACTCAGATGTACTTCAACAAGTGAATGGTTAAACAAATTGCAGTACACCCATACCATTGGAATACTGCTAATCAATAAAAAGAAATAACTCTTGATACATGCAAAAAACTTGGATGGATCTCAAGAGAATGATGCTGGGTGAATAAGGCCAATCTCAAAATCTGTACTGCATGATTCCACTTATATACCATTGGTGAAACAATTAGAGAGATGGAGAAGAGATTAGCAGTTGCCAGGGGTTAGGGATGAATGTGGCTATAAAAGGGTAGCATGAGAGAGCCTTGTGGTGATGGTACAGTTCTGTACCTTGACTGTGCTGGTGGTTGTGGTTATGCAAAGCTATGCACGCACACACACACACACACAGACTGCATGTATTAACTGGTGAAGACTGAATAAGCTCTATAGATTGTACCAATGTCAACTTCTTGATTTTGATGTTATACTATAATTGTACAAGATGGCAACATTGGAGGAGGCTGTAGGAAGAAGAGACTTCCCCGTACATTTCATTACAACTTCCTGTGAATGCATGATTATCTTGAAATAAAAAGTAAAAAAAAAAAAAAAAGGGCTTCCCTGGTGGCGCAGTGGTTGAGAGTCCACCTGCCGATGCAGGGGACACGGGTTCGTGCCCCGGTCCGGGAAGATCCCACATGCCACGGAGCCGCTAGGCCCGTGAGCCATGGCCGCTGAGCCTGCATGTTCAGAGCCTGTGCTCCGCAACGGGAGAGGCCACAAAAGTGAGAGACCCGCGTACCGCAAAAAAAATAAAAATAAAAAATTAGGAGAAGCTTCCAGGCACATGGGGGTGAAGGTATGGAAAATGGAAGCAGGGAGGGTTGTGGGGGTTATGGGTAAGGGACTAGGTTTACAGAAGGAACTGCACACACCAGAGCATGAAAGCTTGGAGCAGGGAGTGGTGGGAGTGAGGCTGGTGAAGTAAACGTGGGTTAGAGCACAAAGGGCCAGATAGGCCAGGCAGTTTGGACTTTTACTTAAAGGCTATGAAATGTCTCTAAATCATACCAATGTTTTCCTTAGGTCAGTCTCCCAAGGCAATAGAAATAAAAGCAAAAATAAACAAATGGGACGGAATCAAACTTAATAAGCTTTTACACAGCAAAGGAAACCATAAACAAAACGAAAAGACAACCTATGGAATGGGAGAAAATATTTGCAAATGATGGACTGACAAGGGCTTAATTTCCAAAATATACAAACAGCTCATATAGTTTAATATCAAAAAAGCCAAACAACTCAATCAAAAAATGGGCAGAAGACCTAAACAGACATTTCTCCAAAGAAGACATACAGATGGCCAAGAGGCACATGAAAACATGCTCAACATCACTAATTACTAGAGAAATGCAAATCAAAACTGCCTCACACTGGTCAGAATGGCCATCATTAAAAAGTCTACATATAAACAAATGCTGGAGAGGGTGTGGAAGAAAGGGAACCTTCCTACACTGTTGGTGGGAATGTAAACTGGTACAGCCACTGTGGAGAACACTATGGACGTTCCTTAAAAAACTAAAAATAGGGCTACCATACGACCTAGCAATCCCACTCCTGGGCATATATACAGAGAAAACTCTAATTTGAAAAGATACATGCATTCCCAGTGTTCACAGCCAAGACACGGAAACAACCTTAATGTCCACTGACAGATGAATGGTAAAGAAGACATGGTATGTATGTATGTATATATGTATGTGTGTGTGTGTGTATGTGTATATATATATGTATATATATATATATATATATATATATATATAACTGGAATACTACTCAGCCATAAGAAAGAATGAAATCATGCCATTTGCAGCAACATGGATGGACCTAGAGATTATCATACTAAGTGAAGTAAGTCAGACAAAGGCAAATATCATATAATATCAGTTATATGTGGAATCTAAAATATGACACAAATGAATTTATTTACAAAACAGTAATAGACTCACAGACATAGAAAACTTACAATTACCAAAAGGGAAAGGGAGTTGGGGAAGGATAAATTAGGAGTTTGGGATTAGCAGATACAAACTACTATATATAAAACAGATAAATAGCAAGGTCCTACTGTATAGCACAGGGAACTATATTCAATATACTGTAATAAACCACAATGGAAAAGAATATGAAAAAGAATATATAAATCACTTTGCTGTACATCAGAAACTAACACAACATTGTAAATCAACTATACTTCAATAGAAAAGAATTCATTAAAGGGTATGAAATGTCTCAAATGTGTGTGCACGTGCGTGTGTGCACGTGCGTGTGCACCACATGCACAAGGCATGATTAAATTTACATTTTGAAAAGATCCTCTGATTACAGCGTAGGGTACAGTGAAGGTTATCAAGAGGTTTTTTTTTTCTTTTTTTTTTTTGCGGTACACGGGCCTCTCACTGTTGTGGCCTCTCCCTTTGCGGAGCACAGGCTCCAGACGCGCAGGCTTAGCGGCCATGGCTCACGGGCCTAGCCGCTCATGGCATGTGGGATCTTCCCGGACAGGGGCACGAACCCGTGTCCCCTGCATCGGCAGGCAGACTCTCAACCACTGCGCCACCAGGGAAGCCCATCAAGAGGGTTTTTGCAACCATCCAGGCCAGTGGCAGCAAGGGTCGGGAGGAAGAGATGGATTTGGGAGATATTCCTATGGTAGTATTGATAGGGCAATACACACTGACACACAAGAAAAGCATATACATATGACAGTCATGAATATGTGGTACTGGGAGGGAGGAAAGGATAAAGGAAGGCAGGTGTTTCTGGGAGAGTTGTTTTAATGATAACCAGGAAGGGAAAATGAGTCCTCAGGGAGTTCTGATGAAGAGGGCTTCAGATGGGTAGAGAAAAGGGTAATTAGAAGCTTTGAAAAAGGTAGGGTATTTTGTACACAGTGTAATTTGGCAGTTCCTTTGCTTCACCTCCAATTGGTAAACAACTACATTTCTTGCAGCATCTAGTCTGATTTTTTAAAAATACAAATATAATGAATACATTCTTCATGCTAAAAAATCAAACATAAAAGTCTATCAAATAAAAGGGAAAGAAAACTCCTTTTCTCCATCTCTACTCCCTCTCTAGAGGTAACTCCTGATTCATTACACATAGTTTCAATCAGCTCAGTCAACGATGAGAAACAGTTTGAGGTGTATCTTTCAAGATCAAACTTTTTCTGCCTCATGCTTGAGTGAGCTGGTTGAAGCTATGTCTAATAAATGCCTTCTTTTACCTCTTTTCTTTACCTGAAAATGTCTTCCCTCATATTCCTTCTCTTCCTTGAGGCTAATTTCACCAGCTGGGCACTACATTCTCTTTCTTGTTGCTCTAAGGGCCATGTATCAGCAATGAGCTCTTTCTTACATCTTTAGTCTCTGTCTTCCTACTGATTCAGTTCCTTTAGGTTACAAGTTGTTCATCTCTTCATCCCCTTTTCAACACTGCCAAATTTGTCTACTTATTGGCCACCTCTACATACTTCTTGTAATCCAGTTTTTGATCTCACTGCTCTCCTGAAACTGCTTTCTTGAAGGGAGAGAGACCTCTGTGTCATGATATCCAAAAGCTTTTTCTGTTATCGTTATCAATTTCTCAGAAGCAACTGATGGTGGATACTACTCAAAAATCTGCATCTGGTCATCATCAATGGCTACGGCTCCATTAAAAAATCTTTTTTTAAAATATTTTTTTAAAAAACAACTTTATCAATATTCACATACCATACAATCCCCCCATTTAAAGTGTACAACTCAACAGCTTTTAGTATACTCACAGAGTTGTGCAACCGTCACCACAATGAATTTTAGAACATTTTTTTTTTACTGCATCACGTGGTTTGTGGGATCTTAGTTCCCCAACCAGGGATTGAACCTGGGTCCTCGGCAGTGAGAGCATGGAGTCCTAACCACTGGACAACCAGGGAATTCCCTAGAACATTTTCATCATCCCCCAAAGAAACACTGTACCCAATAGCAGTTACTACCTATTCCCACCACTCTTCGACCTCCAGCCCCTGGCAACCACTAACCTACTTTCTGTCTCTATGGATTTGTCTAATTTTGACCTTTCATATAAATGGAATTATATAATATGTGGTCTTTTGTGACTGGCTTCTTTCATTTCATTTAGCATAATGTTTTCAAGGTTCATCCATGTATTACTACCTCATTCCTTTTTATGGCCAAATAATACTCCATTGTTTGTATATACCACATTTTCTTTATTCTCCATTCATCTGTTGATAGACATTTGGGTTATTTCTATAATTTTTGGCTAATATGAGAAATGCTGCTGTGGACATGTTTTCATTTTTCTAATATACCTAGGAGTAGAATTGCTGGGTCATATGGTAACTCTCTGTTTAACCTTTTTTTTTTTTTTTTTTTTGCGGTACGCAGGCCTCTCACTGTTGTGGCCTCTCCCGTTGCGGAGCACAGGCTCCGGACGCGCAGGCTCAGCGGCCATGGCTCACGGGCCTAGCCGCTCATGGCATGTGGGATCTTCCCGGACCGGGGCACGAACCCGTGTCCCCTGCATTGGCAGGCGGACTCTCAACCACTGTGCCACCAGGGAAGCCCTGTGTTTAACCTTTTGAGGGAACTGCCTGACCGTTTTCCACAGGGGCTGCACCATTTTACATTCCCCCCAGCAATGTGTAACAGATGAGAGTTCCAATTCTTTCACATCTTCACCAACCCTTACTATTTTCTGTTTTTTTTTAAATTATGATATCCATCCTAGTGGGTATAAAGTGGTATCTCATTGTGGTTTTGATTTGCATTTCACTGATGATTAATGATGTTGAGTATCTTTTCATGTGCTTTTTGGCCATTTGTATATCTTCTTTAGAGCAAGGTCTATGCCCATTTTTAAAATGAGCCATTTTTCTTTTTAATATTGATTTGTAAGTGTTGATATATTATAAATACAAGTCCCTTATCAGATACATGACTTGCAAAAATTTTCTCCCATTCTATGGCTTGTCTTTAACTTTCTTGATAGTGTCATTTGAAGCACAAAAGTTTTAAATTTTGATGCAGTCCAATTTATCTATATTTATTCTGCTGCTTGTGCTTTTGGTGTCATGTCTAAGAGAGCAATATCTAATTCAAGGTCATGAACATTTACATCTATGTTTTCTTTTAAGTGTTTTATAGTTTAAGCTCTTACATTTAGACCGTTTAGGCTATATGGACTTAACTTTTGTATATGGTATGAGGTATGGGTCCAAAACCACTTTTTTTTGCATGAGATCCAGTCGTCCCAGCACCATTTGTTGAAAAGACTATTCTTTCCCCATTGAATTGTCTTGGCACTCTTTGAGTAAAATGAATTGACTGTACACATTTCTGGACTCTGAACTTTATTCCATTGCTCTAGATGTCTAGCCTCATTGCCAGCACCACACTGTCTTGATTACAGTAGCTTTGTAGTAAGTTTTAAAGCTGGGAAGTGCTCCAACCTTGTTCTTCCTTTTCAAGATTTTTTTTGGTTATTCCGGATTGAATTTCTGTATAAATTTTAGGATCAGCTTGTCAATTTCTACAGTCATCTGTGATTTAAAGCTCCATTTTGACCGTGCTGAACCTATCATCTTACCTCTTCTTCAATTCTTTGTCTCTAACAATACCCCATCCTTTCAGTAATCTGTGTTCAAAACTCTGAGGCCCTTTGTGATTCCTCCCTTTCCCTGCTCCTCTTCAGTTACCAGACTTGCACCAATCCCTCTCCTATTCTGTCCTTTCCACTCTCATGCTCTCATGGCAGTACTCTAATCTAGCACTTATGACCTCCTTGTGGATTACACCAATAGCTTCCTAATTAATTTCTCTGCCTCAAGTCTCTTACCTCTCTAATCCAACACCCCCCCCCCCCACACACCGCCATCAGATTAATTTTCCTTAGGGAAGGTTTTGATCAAGTCACTTCCTTACTCAAAAACGTTCAATATCTCTCCATTGTCTTTAGATGATGCTTAAAATTCTTAGCTTATGATTCAAAGTCCTTCATTATATGATTCCAGCCTACCTTTTGAATCTTATTTTCTAATAACTCCTTAACCTACGTTATTCTGTAGGCAAACTGAACTGTCCATGGTTCACCCCACTCACCTTGCACTTCCTTTTTGTCATGCACTTCCTTGTGCCTGAAAGTCACCTTTCTACATGTCTACATCATATCTATTTTTTAAAGGCTCACTCAAATTCCATCTCCTTCATGAATAAAAAATGATAATAATATCAGCTAACATGTATCGAGTACTTTATTAAAAACTGAGCACTGTTCTATGCACTTTATATGTATTAGCTCATGTGACTCATAACAATTTATAAAATAGGTGTTATCATTAATCCTATTCTATAATGGGGAAACAGCAGCATAGAGAGGTTAAGAAATCTGTACAAGATCACACAGCTATTAAGTGGCAAGCTGGCTTTTGAACCCAGGCCTCCTGGCACCAGTCCATGTTCTAAATCACCACAATATACCTGCTTCCATGATTTACCGTGCATCAGGTGCTTGTTCCAGCCACTTCACACATTATTTTGTATAACAGCAGTAGCAGGCACTGCATTATTATTTTTCGAGTGTTAACCTTAGCTCTAATTATACTATACCCTCATTCTAAAACCTTCGGCAGTTCCCCAAATGCTTGCAGAACATGGTACAAATTTTCATTGCCAAGAATTCCAGGTCCCGCGTGAGGTGATTCCCACCCACTTTTCCAATCTTTGCAAATTGTTCTTCTCATGCACTTGACAGTCCAGACAAACTAAACCATTGCTATTCTCTGTACAGAGCTCAGCCTTTCTGACTTTGATCTTGCTGTACCCTCTGCATAGAGCATCTTCCCCTGCAATCTCACACATTTAAACTTGACCCAGATTTCATAAACACATACACATTTACACACTTTGTAAAGATATAATAATTAGCTACCCTTTAGAAGCCAGATCAAATGTTACCTCCTCAATTAAGCCCTTTTCTGAAGTATCTTCTCCGTTTGAGTGCCCACTGCATTTTATCTCTTATGGTTCTTATAACTTTCCATGTTTCATTTTATTAGACTGTGTATGAATGTGAATATATATCTCTCTGTGTATCTATAATTTAAAAATTTCCACCAGCTCCCTTGAGGGTAGGCTTAATACTTTATACATAGGAGGCATTCAATAAATAGTTATTAAATGAATAAATGAATGAAATATCATTCCAGATTGCTTTTGGGAAAGCTTCCCTAACCACTGTAACAGTACTATCTGCTACACTGCAATCATTAATTTTAGGTTTTGGGAAAGTATAAAATCGCTTACCCAGAAAGGAGGGGGAGGACAGGCATCTCATTATACTACATTAGTAACTTCCCTATAAACACATAAGATATTCATTTGAAATAGCAATTTTCTTGATGAGAAACCGGATCCCTCAGTATTGAGCAGTCTGCTCTTCAGACAAGGCTATGCAAATGAGGATGAGAGGCTGTGGCAGCTGTTTCTACAGGCATTGATTTGGGGAAGGTGATTGGTGCCGGAGGTTGATAAAAGCCAGGGGTGATGACGTTAATGATGCTTTTAGATAAAAGGAAAAGCCCAAGAACCAAATTGTAGCATTATCCCCTTTTCTTTTATTCCATCAGGGTAGACCACAGCTTCTATGGTGTACCCTTGGGATCATTCACTGGTGCCACTTTACCTCTAATACCAGTGGTGGAACCTGGTTTTGTTTTGTTTGTTTTTAAATACATAAAGTTCTAAAAGATTCCTCTCAGGGAAATGGAATGCCAGAAAGATGGTGTGACAATTATTCTTAATCAATGTTGGTGATAGATTTGGTAACCCAGACTTGCCCCTCTATAGCTAGACCACTGATTGGTGCATACTCCTAGCAGGTTTGTCTCCTAACTGCTCGCTTGCAAATCAACCTTGACCAGCCTTATCATCTTTGTATTTTCCAGCAAGCACCCTCAGCACCCTCTAGAGATTTCCTCAACAGAGATTAAAGAAATGAGGAATTCAAAGTTGAAAAACCAAGAAGGGCAGGAAATGGAGAGAAGAGAGAAATATTTGCTACTAACACTGTGAGCTTCCAAAGTCAACGTGAGAAAATTTATTGCCAACAGCAAAACCCTTTCTATGATAAACATTTTAAACCTATTGCATTGTATGGGATTCAGAGGGGGGATTGCGTTAAGGACTCAAAGATGGCTAATCAGTCTCAAATGGGAGCTTGTCAACTTTTCACAGGTATTGTCTTCTCTAAATTCCCTCAGTCATATCTCAACTCAGGTACTGCTGACTCATTCTGCAAAAACTCAACCTGCGGGGGATGCAGCATATGGTAAATGCCTCGGGGATTCCTGAATATCTATTACAAATGGTTCAGGGATGCAGGGAACTGGGGGGGGGGGCTCCCTGAGGTGAGGATGATGTGTCATTTTGTTTGGGGCCATGGGTGCCTCTTGGACATATCCAGAAGACATTTAATTTCCTATAAGTCTCTCTTTCTGCTTTTAGCATCAGACAAGGTGTACTGATTCCATTAACATCTTTAGGATAAAACAAAACAAAACACCCAAAGCTATAAAAGAAAAACAAACAAACCAACCTCAAACCTCTAAACCCCCAACCTTCCCAAACAATCCTCAGATTGCTTTTGCTGTTTTATTTTTTAAGATGTAGTTTCTTAATATTTTACAGGGGCATCTTTTCTCTCTTGCTGAGTCCATTATACAGAAACACAGATTCTAATTGGCATCCCTTTCTAACATGCTTTGTAGTAAGTAATTCCACTCATCAATTATGTCACCTTGGCAACAAAAAGGGCTGTGCACTATTTTTAGTTTATTATTACTTATCTCTTTACCTCTTTGAAGTACACCATTCTCATTCACACAGGGGAAAGTGAGTCATCTAGAATTAAAGGGCGGTAGGCCTAGAGTGAATGTCGGAGCTAGAATTAGAACACTAATTCTAATTCAAATCTAGTGCTCTTTTCACTAAACCCCAGTGCTCTTTGGCTCTCCGCATTCTGAAAGGCCCAAGGCCCTAGGAAGCAGAATATATATTATCTGCACAGGGGGTGGAGTAGGTGGAGAGGCAGGCTGGTTTGGAGAGCTAAACCGAAACAAACCAACCAAACCAAAACCAAACCAAAAAACCCCAAAATGGAAGAGGGCTTAAAGAATATGAATCCTAAGTCTAGCTATACTAATGACTCTTTATTTGACCTGGGGTAGGTCATTTTACTGCTCTATAACCACCAGGACCCCTCACACAAGCCCAGATTACATTTTGCTATGCATCATATTATTTGGGCATGTCTCATCCACCCCCTTTGCAGCCTCCACAGCATGGAGTTCAGGGAGAACACTGGACTTGGGGGTCAAGACAAAGTTGGATCCAGTGCTTGCAATAGCAACTTGGACAAATCACTTCTCTGAACCGTCTCTGTAAAACAAGAATATTCTCTCCCTCACAGGGTTATTATGAGGATTAAATGATATAACATTTGCAAAAGTCTTCTCCCAGCACCAAGCACATGGTAAGCACTCCCTAATGTTGAATGAATAAATGAATGGCCTTAAGTCAGGCCCTTCGAGTGCTATGTTAATTCCTTCAGCCCACTAGGATATTGTTGAGTTCAGCACAGCACACCATAGCAGTGACTTCCTGAATGGTACTCTAATGTTCCCCAAAGGCAGAGAGAAATTTCAGAGTGTCACTGCCTGGTTATACCTGTTCTGGGAATACAGTAATTCCTTTTCCAGTGCTGCCAATCTATTACCTTTCACCAAACACAAAATTCACTTTAAGAAGGGGCAGAAACACAAGTGCCTTTCTGTTAGATAGAGGTTGGGAGAATATATTATTAAAATTGAAACCGACTTCTCTGATTTCTTAGCAAAAAATCAGATTGGAAGCCAAACAGCTATTTGGCCTTTGCAGACCCTGGATAGTGATGCCCTTGGGGGAAAGGAGAGAGTTGGAGTCATTCCAAACTGTAGTTACAACATTTATGTGTATATTTACTGCTTGTGCTTATGCTCTCCGCACTTAGTTTTTACTCTCTAAGCCTTGAAGAATTCACAGTTTACCTAGAGCACAGTTTTAATACATACGGGTAGAAATATAGGCCTATATCTCTGTTTCTCATTTCCTAATCATATTTTCTACACTCCCTATATACCTGATACTTCTTCTTTTTCAATTCACTTGCTCTGATTTTTGAACTTAGGTAGACAATAATGATTTGCTAACAATAAACATGACCCTAGCCCTTCCCTCACCCTTCTTTACCCAGGAGGCCTCCCTAAGATTCAAAGTCGAAATCCTGCCATATAGTTAGCACCTGGTGCAGCTCATCAAAATATAATATCCTTTCCCAGATGATTGGAAATCTCTGCCATGCCGTCACACAATGAGGTGTGCAAGAAAAGAGTTTGGGGATTGATTTTCATCATTAACTTGATATTGCATGGTTTTTGTGGGACTTAAAAATAAATGCATTTTTATTACTTTTAAGTACTGCACATAGACTAACTCCAACTCATCATATTTTAGCAGTTATTTTTCTGGGGCAGGATGTATTTTAAACATGCCTATGTTAGAGTGTCTGGTGGATCATTTAGGATCAGTGTCCTGTTGCTTGATGAAATCCAGATCACTCCAATGAAATCCAGATGGGGAAATTGGGTCTCTGGCAACGGCTGCCAGATCTTCTCCATATGAAATCTCTCTAGTCTGTATGCAAATTCAAAACTCCATATCCTGGAAATCCCAAACCAATCAAGTGGCGCTCCGCTTCTTAGTTACTGGACTAAACATAGGGAAGCGATTCATTCTTCCCTGAGGAAATAAGCATGTCTTACATACATCTATCTTGGCACAAAAAGGGCTGGCTAAGCAAATTAATAGTGTAAACAGGACTGTGCTGGGGAATGTTTGTCCTACTTAAGAGAATAAACTTTTTATGCACTTTTTGCACATCCACTTGTATACAAATAATTGATATGCTAATTACAAATGATTCTTAAAGCCCTTTCCCTGAGGTACTGTACGATGCTGTTAGTCTAGTTTGAATTACTAGCGTGTCCAGTGCTTGAAAATAATAAAAATGTATTTAAAAATATTCCATAATTCAGACTGGCTTTCCTCTTATTAGGCTGAGTTAGTGAGGCTTGCCTATAATTAAATAGGATAGATGTTTTTCTACTTTCATCCCTAATATATTTAAGGTGGTCCCCCTACCACCCTGCCCCAACCCCAGCATCCCTCACCTTCCTCTGCAGGATTCTCCTGCCCAGGGCGAGCATATACAAACCCCTTTGCATCCAGCTCACTCCTCAGCAGCACTTGCACGGTCTCTAGGCAAATGCACATACCCTTTCGCTTTTTAACTTGTTAGCTGATTATTTGATATGGCTTTCTTTGAGGTGTCTTTTCTTTGGTCCTGCTTTAAGTACCAGTGGGTATGGCTCTTTCCTGATGGTTCAGTGGGTAACAGCACATGGAGAGCAAAGCCCGGCCAAACTTAGCATTGGGCCTTTTTGTCAGGTGGGGGACATCAGATTTAACTAAATCTCTGTACAGCCTATGTCAACAGGATACAACAAAGCAGGCAGCTCATCAGTGCTGGCTGCTGCCGGGTGAATGACAGTGTCAGGCAGTCATTCAGAGCTGTAACCTGTGAGAGTGGAGCGTAAAGGGCAGGTTTTTTAGGCTAGAGCGAGGGGACAGAGCAGTGATGAAAGAATACGAGAGGGGAGAGAATTAGGAAGGGGGAGGGGGTACATGGTGGAGAGAAGCTAAGAGGAGTAATATGAATTTTGATGTTAGAATGTCCCACCAAGCACAGACATATTCAAATTTAGGATTCTTTTCAGGGCAGCCCTACGTTAGAGGGTGTAATTCTCAAGTTTTCCATTTATGAGTCAGGTCTTCCTGCCTCTGGGTAGTTTCAGAGCATGTTCTAGCCTCAGAACCTATTACTGCTGTGGAAGAAGAATCAGGTCACTTTCTCCAGGGGGCAGGGATCATTCAGCACTAAGAAGAGAGCAGAGAAGGTACACATCATAGTGACAGAACAAACCCACCGAATTCCAGGAGATGGTCCTCCTGGACTTACATGAAAAAAAAATAAATCGCCTAGGAAGACTGCTTAGGGGTAGGGGCTGTCATGGTGTCAGGGCTACTTGGTGCAGGAGTTTAGGAACTTGTCATGAAAGCCACTGGTTGAGCGAGGAAGAAAGATATAAGAACTGTCCTTCTCAGCCACATAGCACAAGGAGATCAGCTCGGTGCTTTGTGACCACCTAGAGGGGTAGGATAGGGAGGATGGGAGGGAGGGAGATGCAAGAGGGAAGAGATATGGGGATATACGTATAGCTGATTCACTTTGTTATAAAGCAGAAACTAACACACCATTGTAAAGCAATTATACCCCAATAAAGATGTTAAAAAAAAAACAAAACTGTCTTTCTAACCACCTGGATATAAAGCTCAAAGGATCAGGTGAGGGAAAAAAAACCAGTTCTCCACTGCCACCCTAACCAAGTACGGGGGACAAGGCAGGCTCACTGATGGAGGGTTCAGGACAACACAGTTAATTAAGCACAGTAGCCTCCCCCCCTCCAAATTATCCTATACTCTTAGGCACTTAATGTCTTTTGAATTTAATATTATATTTTAAAAGACACATCAAATTAGGAACATTAAATGAATGGCCCGCTTTGGTCTCATTTCCACCTGTGCCTAATATTAACAGTGAATTTAATTAGTGTCTGAGTCATCCATTTTCCAGAAACAACAGGCAATTTGCATCTGCCATACCACACAGAGGCAGAATAGAAGTTTATCAAACAGAACAAAAGCATTGACTACAAATATCTTACTTATGGAGGGCTGAGTTCGATGTTCCAGGCTCATACAAGGAAGTAGCAGCTTCCATGACCTTTATCACCGGGCCATAGTGACCTAGTAATGATCAAGGTGGTATAGGTGTGACCCGAATGAAGAGAGGTAATTTTTTTTTTTTTTTTGCGGTAAGCGGGCCTCTCACCGTTGTGGCCTCTCCCGTTGCGGAGCACAGGCTCCGGACGCGCAGGCCCAGCGGCCATGGCCCACGGGCCCAGCCGCTCTGCGGCATGTGGGATGTTCCCGGACCGGGGCACGAACCCGTGTCCCCCGCCTCGGCAGGCGGACTCCCAACCACTGCACCACCAGGGAAGCCCCAAAGAGAGGTAATTTTGTAAAGAATTTTCACCAGCTCTCAGAGTGTAATGAAAATGGGGATGAAGATGGAAGTAAGGCTATATAATTTTTTGTTCTCAAATGCAAATTTCTAAAGAGTTCTTCCCTTCTCATCAGATGAAAGAGAATTTTGAAAAAATTTGTATTGCTTAAAATATTTATGTATGATTATGTGTTCTTATAGGATTTGCCACATCACCAAGCTCAAATGATTAGGCTATAATCGTTGGGTTCTCTTTCACTGAGGATCTATCTACCTGCTTCTAAAATTGAATGATAAGGAATCTGGAGTCCCAAGTGGAAGATAAATTCAAGATGACATCATTATAATGAAAGAAAAACCTATCGTCATTAAAACATCTCTTCTTTAAATATAACATTAAAATTCAATAGGGAAAGAAAACATTTCACTTAAATATCCTTTAGTGATGTCCCTTGGTTCTCATTTTATTCCATTGGTATTGGATGAACAAATTATAGCATGGATGGAGAATCTCTACCCTATATGTAGATATGGCCTGCTAGGACCAAGAGATGATATAAATTATGCCTACAGTTGCAAAAATGCATAATGTTAAAAGTCTTCAGCAATACTAGTCCCCCAAAAAACACATGAAAAGAATTGTGTGAGGAGACCTCTATATAATGACATGTGACACTATTCACTTTCTAAAGAAGGAAGTCAGGATTTTCTCCGTTGAAAATAAAGGAAAAAGCAGATTTACAGAATCTCCATGTTTCCAAACTTTAATCAGAAATTTAAAACCTAAGAAGTAAAATCTCACAATATTTATTCTTGTTTTTGATGCATAAAATTACAAATTAAATCCTTAGGATTAAGAGCTTTTTTTTTAATTGGCAAAAATCTAAGTTGTACTTTCACAAACATAAGCACAATGGATTGTGTATACTACAGGTCTTGTGGTTCATTTGCATAATCTTAAATGGTTTTTTTTTAGGACTTTTCTGCAATCCCCGGAGATAAAAATTTCCAAGAAGTCTTGGGGGGTGGTATTTTTTCCTTGTGAAAACATTTCATACTTCCATGTGATACTTTGGGGACAATGTAGCCGATGGTTAATGCTAGCTGTGTGACCTTAAACAAATCAACCTTTCTAAGCTCCAGTTTTCTCATTTATAAGATGGGAATAAGAATACCTACCTTTGCAGGTATTATAGATTGTACATTGCTATAAGTATCAAATGGAAAAAATCAAATAAATGATTAGTACAATTCCTGGCACAGGCAAGTCCTCCCTAGGAGCTAAGCTCCAGGGTGTGGGAGCCTCATCTGTTTTGTTTACCACCACCAGTACCTACGTACAGGGCGGGCATGAAGCAGACACTCAATAAATATTTGTCGAATGAATGAATAAAATAGTGTCATTATACTAAAATATAAACAAATCCCCTATGTTGTTGTATTTTGCTCCCCCTTTATTCTTGTTAATTAATGTTTTAAAAATCCTATAAGGTGACTTGAGGCACTTGATTCTTTTGTAGGAAGGTCAGAGTGGCTTCAGAGAGGTGAATTTTGGCCCCAGACCCATAAGGAATGAATCCTGTGCTTAAAACACTACTGACTTGTATTTCAGGGGCCATGTCAGGCTCTAAGGAAAATTCTCACACAATAAATATAAACCACAGAGACACTATATGGTTTTTTTCCTCTTCCTCATTGAATAGCAGCAGAGCTCAGTATAGATGGAAGAAGGAATTCCCCACAGGAATAAAAGCTTGGGTTTAAATGAGCTATTCCTTTAATGAGCTTGCTGTTGTCCTAGAGAACAAGTTCTTTCTGAGTAGGCTATCCTGGTTATCCCAAGCACAGTAGAATCATTTGAAAAAAACAGTTGAAGGGCTATAAAAATTATTTAAAATAGAAAAGTATAATATTTCTCTCATAAAAGAAAGGAGGCAAAAATATTATTTTTGTTGTTGTTGTTCTTTTAACTTCCGGAGTCCCTGAAGTTTTCTTTAGGTCAATGGTCTTTGATGGCAAAAAAAGGTTTCTTTTAATTTTGAGTTACAGAATATAAGCCATAGGACTCAAGGTAAACAGGCCAAATTACAGGAAGATTCTTATTTTAATAACTACTACTGTGAACCCTAGTTCACTAGAATAAGATTATTTCTTTGGTTGGACTGATAGCTCTTACTAGCAAAGTTTTGCATATGTGGATATAAAGACTACTATTGATTGAGAAGCCCTGCTTAATAGGGCCTTTCATAAGTCCTATTCATTGAGAAGCCTGTTTAACAATGTGTTTTCCTTTTGGTGAAATATTTATGCAGTGTCTGTACTTAATTATTTTACAAAGTTGAATAGCTGAATATTCTTAACGAAATGTGAGGTTTTTTCCCCCAAATATTGTGTCAACTTTAGTATGCTTTGTATCCATACATACCATAAGTACCATATATATAGCTTTCCTATGAGATATATCCCAATAACTGGACATTTAGTAAAGAATGCTTTCTGGCTGTTAGGGCTGTAAAATTATAGGTAGGATACAAACTAAGAAGTTTGGACACAACTCTGAAATTCTTCTTCAAGTTATGCATATGTCATGACAGCTCACAGTGGGCAAGTAGTTTGGTCATCCTGCAAGATTTAAGGGTTCAGAGAGGTACCCCTCTTGAACCAACCGCAAGAAGTACTGGTTATTTGTCCTTTTCTCCTAGACTCCTTAACTATAAATGTTCCCAAAGTCATCAACACAGCCTTCTGGGTAGTAGTTTAAACATTATTAAGATTATCTCATATTGCATTCAAATACAATTAGAGAGCAAACAGGTTAAACAAAGGCAGAGCAGTATTTTCTCTTTCAGATGACAGAGCCTGGGAATTAGCAAACGGTCCTTTTGGCAAAACAGCTTTCCTCTCCCATCAAACTTTGCCTGTATATAAATTATGGGAAGCTTTTGGGAATTGTGACCCTTGCCCTTCTAAATTAGCATGGAATGACCTAGGGAGCTCTCACTGTGAAATTGTCTTTTTCATAAAATGGAGCTTTTAGTGCTGAAAACCTTCAGGTAAAGATTCCATTTCCAGTCTATTAAAAAGGAAACCCTAAGACATTTTTTTAAAATAAAGAGAGTATATTCAACCTTAAGATGAAACCATTAAGTTCCTGCCTAGCTGGCAAAGTGAAAAAAGGCTACAGCAGAGGAAAAAGACATAAGGAAAAAAGGAAGAAAAGAAGGAAGGAAGGGAAAGAAAAAGGGCTCCTGAATCCCACAGGGAGATGTAGTTCAGGAGCAAATTAATGGCAAACGAAAATTAGAGCATCTTGTAAGTGAACCAGCAATAAGAGGTCCTTTATTTATCACAGGTAAGAAGTGAGCCAGGAAACCAGTGGGCTCATAGAACAAAAAGGATGAAAAAGAGATTGCAGATGAACTGAATGACCTTTTTACACAAGTGAGCTATTTCCGTCTACTCTGTCTTTTGAGGTAGGCAGATGAGCCAGATGTCATAATGGTAAATGAACAAGACATTCTGGTTCTAAGCAACAAACTAGAAATAGTCAAAAACATAATGACTGGGACTAAGCGATACAGTTACTAGGGCTGACCCTCTGCAAAACTATTTAGGTGGCAAAGATTGTTTTGTTGTTTGTGCCCCTTTCCCATTACTGCTTCTCTGAATGCTCAGGGTGCTCACACTCTAACCTTTTCAAAATCTGCTGTCAAGAAAAGCTCTGTGGAACCGTACATCCATGGCAGAGTTAGGGTAAGGAGGAGAGGTTCCATTTTAAGGCCTATTTCTAATTGTAGAATAAAAGTATGTTTCCTGTTAAAGGAATTTCAGATATTAGTCCAACAGATGGGAGAGATGTTTGGGTCAGAAAGCCTTCTTGGCACCCTTGGAATCAGAACTGCCTTCATGCAACACCCTGACCACATGACTTCTGAAAGAAGTCAAAGGGAAAAATGATTGTCCCTCTAATCAAAACCTGGAGCCTGTTATTCTAGGTGATCGCTGTGAGGTTTGCCGGTGCGGCTCCACAGGTAAAACGGGCCCTTGGAACTATAAACTGACGAGTGTCTGGTACTCTGGTAGGCAAGCTAGAAGAATCTTTAATAAACGCTGGCTATCTGAACACCGGGGTGGAGGCGGCAACATGGTTTCTGTAAAGGGAAATCATGTGTGATCCTCCACGGAGCTTTTCCTTGGGGCTAAACTCACTTTTAAAATGTTTAATTAAGTTTGATACCAAGGCTGTTTTTAAACATGAAATTCTATGGGATTACAATTTTTAAAAATCATGTAGTAGGAACTGGTTTAGAGAGAGAAAGGAAATTTAGGGGAGAAACAGACATTTTTCTGATTGAAGAAGGGTAAGTAGTAGACTGGCTTGGGGGTGGGCACTGGGAAATCCTCAAGTCTGCAGATGATACTCAGCTTTTCTGGGCAGTGAAATGCCAAGGTGATGGGGAGAAAGGAAGACCTCAGGAGGTTTTATGACTGGCAGATGAGCTTCAATAGGGGCACATGTAAGGTAATCCATTTAGGGAAGGCCAGAGATTACAAACTACACTTGCAGGATGATGAGTGCTGACCTTTCAATTAAGGCCCAGGAAAAAGCTCTAGGAAACCCCGTGGACAGAGCACTGAAGAGAACAACCTATTTTCCTGATATGGCAAAAAAAAAAAAAAAAAAAAAGGCAACAAAATGTTGGGCACTGTCAATAAGGGGATTAAAAGAAAAACAAAATAATTCTCCTTTTACATAGAACTACAGGACATTTTTGGTAAAGTTACGTAAGCAGCTCTGATCTGCACATATCAAGAAGGACAGAACAGAGCCCAAGAGGAACAAAGAAGGGCAATTAAAACCATCAATGGCAGGCTCAAAAAAATAAAAGAAAAAGAGGGCTTTTCAGTCTGACAATGCAGAGGTAGCCAGGGGACATGATCAAAATATGAAGAGGCTAGGGCTGCTGCTGATGACCCAGCTTGCCAAAACTCTTGAGCTAAGAGGCATCTTTGAAGCATAAAGTTTTTATTTTTTAATACCTCTACTTTGTTTATACAACTGCCAGTGATGACGGCCAGTGCAGGCTCCTTGGGGAAGTCCCTGTTTCCACCAGAAGGTTGGGAGAAATCTGAGCCGAGTGGGAGAGGGATCAAAAGCACCTCAATCCCCTCAACCTTAAGTAATGTTGACTTGCTGACTTCTAGTCAGACTCACTTTCTCTACTGCCAATGTCAGCAGTGAATTTGTACCTGACCAATCTCAATTTTCACAAATATGAGTTTAGCCACCCTCTTCCCCATTCCGTAGGGCTTTTCAGCCCCAATGGTCTGATCTACACAGTGGCACCAAACTGTCTGCCTACAAGTGGCTGTAATGTAATCCTTAACCATAGCGCAAAAAGAACAGATTTCTGACTCCAATTTTAATACAACGGATAGAACTCAAGAACTCGTAATAAAGAACTCTCTAATATTCACACCAGTGGATGGAAGCAGATCTCCATAACAGAAAGCTGAAACTGACCCTCCCAGGCTAATGAAATCATATTATATGCAGGTTTTAGCTAAGAAACTAGTAGGCAAGGGATTCCCCAGGACAGCCGAGAAGCTCTGCTCTTGGGAAGGCCTTAATCATACAGAGTGGCAGGTAAGATCAAACTGAGAGTGTGGCTCTGGTCCAAACACTCTGCTCTCCCAGACAGGGGATGGTTACCTGATCAAATAAGCATAGTGAGCAGTGTACAAAAGCTATGTGAGTATATAGTAGCTTTTTAATTTTTTTTCAAATGGTTCTTTGAAAACAAGAATTCTGTGGGATTGGGGGCCATTGCATTCTACAGAAAAGTAATGTACTTGTTACTGGCTCAGCACTGCAGCTATACCTTTCGCAGATGTGGTAATACTTCTCATCCTGTATGCCATCCTGAATGGGCACATTTACACTGTAGTACCGTCCCTTCCCTAGGCCGACATCAGACACATCACCTGTTCCTGTCAAAGAGAGGAACACGGAGAACAGTTTTAAGAACATGAGAATTAGAAAACTTGAAGGCTTCTCTGATAGCAATTCAGAAAATCAAAAGGTCAATTAGCAGAACAATCTTGAATGAATGATGGTTTCTAAGGGAATGAAATTTAAAAAAAAACTGTTGTAAACAGTATTGGGGAAGTAGGAAAACTGTAAGAAAATGGGAAAACCTTAGTCTCCATCTTGCTGGATCAAATGAACAAAAAAAATAGAGATTAACTTCTTCACTAGATTTTTCATACGTCTCAGATTGACATAATACTAATATATCATCGCACTTATCAGGATGTTGAGGGTTACACAGGCTACCTGATAGTACTGTAAGTGTAAGTGAGCTGTCTATTGACAGTCCATGAAAATCATCTGGAAAAAGCAGCAGCATTACATTCCTTTTATCGCTGTCACCTGAAATGACCTATGTTAAATGTTTTGCATGGAGTAGCACCAATATGGCATTCACAGCATGCAGCTATCGAAATATAAGATATAAGAAATGTATAGAACTGCAGTATTTATTCCTCAAATGTAATACTGAGCACACAGATCACTTGCCTGGGAAAAATCCTGGGGAGAATTTGTGCAGGGACACCGTCATGACTTTGGAGGTGAAACTGAAGGCATCTTCTACACCTACCAGAGAAAGAAATGGCAGAAGAATCACTTCATATATACAAATCTCTGTTTTCAACAACTGAAACTCTAGAAAGCAGCTGTGGGAAGGAAGAGAGAGGAGAAGGTAGCAATAATAAAGCTAGCAAGCTGAGGAATAAAAGTAACAAAACTCTGGTCTTGGATCTCTGTCATTACAAGATGAGGTAGAACTCTGGCCTCAAGCGAAGTTTGGGGTTCCTTTTCAAATTCACTCAAGTTAAAGCTGGACATTTCCAAGCAATGGGGATGCACAGGCTCTCTTTGACAACCTGTTCTAAAAGGTGGGGAAGGGCTGGAGCTCATAATTGAGGCATTGTCAACAGAGCTGCATAAAGGAAACTGGCACCATCTTGGAAGTTTTATGTTTTGTTTCAGTGGTTCTAAGTTAAATTCTTGGGATTTTTTTCAAAGAAGTACAATGTGGCAACCCTTTGAAAAACATGACCAATACGAACATTAGGCATTACATAGTGAAAATCTAATTATAAAATGCCTCTCTATAATACAGATTTGGTTATAAATGCAGTTCACCCAAAGTTCCGTGTGTACTAAGTAACTTATAGTACATGTTTCTGGCTAAAACATGGAAGTAGCCCTTAATAGCAGCTTGAATGACAGCTTTTTAAAGCCTGGAGAAAGACAGGAGGAAAAACTTCTAGAAAGGAGTCTCCTTTCCATTTTAACAGTCAGAAAATGAAGAGAGGCCTGGGAGATAGAAGATGTCTCTAACAAGCCACTACTTATTCAGATAAACATGCTGCCCACCTCTACACTTTTCCTCCCAGAACCACATACTGTATTCAGATAATCCGTTTGTAAAATGGAAGAACTCTTAGCAAATTCATGTATTACCCTCTTTGATACTTTGAATAAAGAAATTGTCTCTGTTTACTTAATGCTTTCAGTCTTCATTAGAGGCCAACAGAGACCTTAAAAAAATATTGACTCTATTTGTATATCACAGGTATGTTTGAATTTCCCAAGCCTTATGTTTTGCCCTGGGGAGGCAGTTAAAACCAGTTAAAGGCTCCAGGCACAAGGCATTAGGTAAACAAAATAAAACAAAAGAAAATAAATTAAAATAGCATTTTAACTTAGAAACGGAAGTATAGACAAGGATAATTCATGAAAATCCTGATTATTTATCCATCCAGAAAGGTGTACAAATTTATACTTCTCTCAATGGTGTGTAAGAGTTCCCGTTTTCTGACATCATGACTGACACTGGGTATCATTATTCTTTTTAATCTTAGGCAGAAAGAACCGTCTTGTTCTAATTTGCATTTCTCTGAGTCTTATGGTGTTGAGCACCTTTTCATATGTTTAGTAGCCATTTGTATCACTTCTCATGGGAGATGCCATTAGGTGTTGTTAGAAAATGATACTTTAAGAAAGGACATAGACAAAGAGGAGGGTATGGGGCTCGCTGTGAAAGCGAAGAGTGGTTAGGTAGCTGAAAGAAGGTGAAGATGGGGTAGGGGTGCTGCTGAGGCCACCGCAGGATGCCAGTTATGGAATCATGGGAGATTTAAAATAAACCAAATGTGTAAGAGTTTGGAGGTGGGGCAGGGGTCACTGGAAGGGAGGTGCTGAAGAGGGGAAATAAACCGAAATGAAACACACCATAAAAGTTGGCTAAAACAGGAAACTATAAATGGTATAGAAATAACATTGCAAATGGAAAGAATGGTTTCAGGTGACAGTCTTCTTTCATTCTTACATGGTTCAATAGACTTGATTCTATTCTTGAACTCTGATACTAAGAGTTTGAATTTCATAATCACTCATTCATTCAACAAATATTTTACTGAACCACTACTATAGGCATAGGTCTGTTTGTTCCTGCCACTGCATAGGACAGAAAGAAGTAAATAACTTGATTTCTGCTCTGGAGGAACTGAAAGTTTCTATGGGAGGAGAAGCCATATACACATTAAAGAATTCGCTCACAATATAAGACAATATATAATTAAATATCAAATCAGTGATAGAAACAATACAGGACAATACAGTGAACAGGGGGAGAGACCACTTGGGCTGGAGTCGTTGGGACAGATCTGCTACCAACTTGAGCTCTTGGGTAGAACCTGAAGATGCAAAAGGGGAAAAGAATACAAAACTAAGTTACGAAAAAGTACCGCAAAGTCAGGGAGGAGGGAACAGTGAGACGTGTCTGGGCATCATTGAATAGAGTAGCCTGGACAGCAAGTAGTAAGAGAGAAGGCTGGAGAGAGGAGGTGAGGCCTCTTTGAGGCAGGCCTTGAAAGACAGGGCAAATAATGTGGACTTTACCTTGAAGAACACTGGTTTTCAAAGTGTAGCCTGTGGAACAACTGGGGTGATATTAATATGGAGATTTCCAGGTTCCATACCAGACCTACTAAATCTGAATATCTGGTGGATGTGGCCAAGGAATCTGCATTTTAAAACAAGCTCTCCCCACCACCAGGTCATCCTGATCAACATTCAAGTTTGAGAACCATTGCTATAGGCCGAGGTTTAGCAAACCAAGTGGCTACATAGTAAATATTTTAGGCTTTGAAAACTACATGGTCTTTATTGTATTTTTTTCTGCTCTACAATCTTGTAAAATGTAAAAAACCATTCTTAGCTCTCTGGTCATACAAAAACAAGCCACCGGCCAAATGTTACCCTTGTTATAGGCAATAAGAGCCTCTGAAGGGTTTTGAGCAAGGCTGGATTCTGCATTGGCAAAGTATTCAGATATTAATTGGACATGGTTCTCAAAGTAGTGTGTTGGTTGTTTTAACCCTTCTCACTTCTCTCTGTTACCTTTAATTTTCTGTCACCATTCCATGGAAGCGTCCATCTAGCTGAACTCCCTGGGAGGTCTCTCCCACAATTTCTTCCTTTTTCTGTTTTGGCAGCAGAGCTGACCCTAGCTTCCATCACATACTATTCTTTTCATCTCTTATGCCTTGGTTTTGTTAGTTTGTCTCAAAAGATCCCTGGAAACAGGGAAGCAGGAATCACTGATATGGCGGCAGGGAAGGAATATCCTTAACTAATTTGACTGGATAAGTGTCCTAGATCGATGGAAATATGTGTCATACACAGGCTATAGTAAAGAAACAGAATGAGGGTAACTGTCACTGCAGCTCTACGTTCTAGATGAAAAGTACACAGGAGGGCTTAATACATCCTTTTAGTGAAGTCTTCTAAGAGAGGATTAATGGGGTTAAGGCAAATTGTTAGAGTCTGCTGCTATTAAAAGTTAGAGAAGGTGCCCTGAGTTTGTGCAGGACTAAATATTTTAGCAATACAAAGCAAGAAGCACAGATTCTGATCTCTGCATGAGTTGGTATCCCTATTAGTGAAAAATTCAGAATGTTAGTCCACCATGCACCTCTTCTATTTTAAGAGAAGCATCAGGACTCTCAGCTCTGACTGCAGATTTCATTTAGAACCTATGGAAGTGGACTGAGGGAGGTCACTAAGCACTGGAGTAAACACTAGGAAATCTTACCCTGATTTCCACTTCTTAAAGTTCTCTACTGGAGAGCTTTGCTACTGGAGGAGAGGGGAGGAGAAATTACAAGAATCTGGTATTTTAAAGCAGCTTGGTCAGCACAGGAGGCATTGCATCAGTTAAAAGAATCTCTACCTACTTCAGGATTCTGGATTAGGAAAATTTCAATTGCAAGAGGCATTTCTCCTGTTACCAGTTGCCTAGAAGCAGCTTTACTGATAAAAACCTGCAGTCCTAGCTGCAAAGCACCTTTGAAAGTGAAGGGCTTACCATCTCCGTGGTGTAGATCCAAATCCACATAGAGAATACGGTCAAATTTCCGTCGTAATCGTAATATTCCCAGGACAGCATCATTGAGATAACAAAAACCAGATGCTTCATCTCTGCAAGAAAACAAGTTGCTACAGCCAACAGCCACAAGCAATCCAAGGGAGTCTTTAGCCAAGGATCTAACCCTTGAGATCTAGTCCCTTACAATTTCCCCTTCTTTTAAGAAAAACAAAAATCTACCTAAGAACATTATATGGTAAACGGCCCAGAATGATTAGGGAATGAAGTGTTTTGGTAAAGTAAATATTCAGGTTGATTGGTAATATTTCCTATTCGGGATCCCTGATTTTCAAAGATTTAAAATATCATAACTATATCGAACAAAACAGAACCTTTCTCTAATGATTCAGAAATCATTTTTAAAAATTGTAGTATCCTGGGGTCATCATGATGAACACTGATGACTACTTATAGGAGTTTAAGAAAGCTAGACTCTAGAAGGGGCTTTAAAGACTATCTTGCTCAGCCATATGTAGAAGATGTTGGTGACTTGATTTCTCCGTACTGACCCTATGACATAACCTAGAAATTTTTTTTTTGTGTGTGAGTAAGTCTTGGCACTCGTTGCTCATAAAAGCTGAGTGGAGAATGTACAAATGCATGACCTCCTGGGCAGTGCAGTGTGGTTGCCTTTCCGTATATGCAATTATTACAATGGTGATTGAAGCAGCCTCTTCTGAAGTTATTTTGTCTCCTTCACTAAAGTTGTCTTCACTGACTTCACTGATGTCCTTTACCGTTTTTGCTATCACTGATACTGTGTCGCTTTAAACTCTTGTCAACATTAACCTAGTCTTTTATTGCGCTTCCATTAAGCCTTGTTGAGTAGATGTAAAAGAACATTATCATCAAACGTGTTATAATTTGTTTTTAAGGCCTCATCTTAAATGCTTCAGTTTCTTTTGCTTCCACAGACACTTTGAACATTCAGCCCATTTTTTCCTGTGTTCTCCCTGATATTTTATTTGAAACAGAATTCTAGGCATGAGCATCATTTAAAATGGCATCTTTGTTACTATGAGATTGTAAGGTCTTTTTATTGCCTACACAATGCATAAACTCCTTCATGAAATCTCTTCCATAATATTTCATATTCTGAACAATGCCCTGGTTCACAAGCTGAGTCAATGAGACAGGTACACCAGACAGCAGGAAGTTGGTAAAAATACCAGTAGACACAGACTTTGCTCATGAAGGTGAACTCAGCGATCACCTAAGCAAAAGAATAGGTTGGCATTATGTATGCAAGCAGAAAGAAACCAATTAGAGAAAAAGGTTTGTCCATCCCTGAATTCCCTGTAAACAAGAGTTAAATATGTAACTTTAAAAGTTCTTGGATGCTTATTTCCAATTATGAAAAGCTTACAATTTATATATCTACTTACTATCTTAGCACATCAAAAAAGAAATAATGTCTTTCTACTGAAGTCAATAACTTTTGGGTAGTTGGGATGGAACACTGTTAGGCAAAAAGAGGGGGGCATTGGGGAAGAGGAGCAATACAAATCAATATAAGACATACTTCCTTCCCTCAGAGAGCCTACAATTAAGTTAGGGAACCAAGTCATAAGCACAGAAAAACAAAAGCAAAAAACAAACAAAAAAGGCAAGCAGAAATAGTATGGCATACAAAAGAGAATACAGAGAAATTCCACAGACAAAACTGACAAAGCAGAGTCATGTCATTGACAGTATTGAACTTTGAGCCCCATGCTTCTAGAAATCAGCATTGGTAGGAGACCCCTCACCCTTTTGTGTTCTGAGAAACAGTTAACTGCAAAAGACCACATTGTCCTGGCATATTCCAGAAAGAACCATTTTCAGGGGGGACCTTCAAGAGGCGGAGGAATAAGATGTGGAGATCACTTTCCTCCCCACAAAGACATCAAAAATACATCTACATGTGAAACAACTCCGACAGAACACTTACTGAATGCTAGCAGAAGACCTCAGACTTCCCAAATGGCAAGAAACTCCCCATGTACTTGGGTAGGGCAAAAGAAAAAAGAGAGACAAAAGAATAGGGATGGGACCTGCACCTCTGGGAGGGAGCTGTGAAGGAGGAAAAGTTTCCACACATTAGGGAGACCCTTCACTGGAGGAGACGGGGGTGGGCGGCGGCGGGGGGGGGGGCGGGAAGCTTCAGAGCCACGGAGGAGAGAGCAGCAACAGGGGTGCAGAGGGCAAAGTGGAGAGATTCCCACACAGAGAATGGGTGCCGACCAGCACTCACCAGCCTGAGAGGCTTGTCTGCTCACCGCTGTGGCGGGTGGGGGCTGGGAGCTGAGGCTAAGCCTTCGGAGTTCAGATCCCAGGGAGAGGACTGGGGTTGGCTGCGTGAACACAGCCTGAAGGGGGCTAGTGCACCAAAGCTAGCCAGGAGGGAGTCCGGGGAAAAAGTCTGCACCTGCCTAAGAGGCAAGAGACCATTGTTTCAGGGTGTGCAAGGAGAGGGGATTCCTTTCCTGTCTGCCCACAGAAGGCAGAGCACCGCTTAAATGAGCTCCAGAGATGGGCGTGAGCCACGGCTATAAGCTCGGACCCCAGAGACAAGCATGAAATGTTAATGCTGCTGCTGCAGCCACCAAGAATCCTGTGTGCAAGCACACGTCACTACCCACAACACCCCCGCTGCCCCACGAGCCTGTGCAGCCCGCCAATGCCAGGGTCCCATGATCTAGGGACAACTTCCCCAGGACAACACATGGCACACCTCAGGCAGCTGCAACGTCATGCTGGCCTCTGCCACCACAGGCTCGCCTGGCATTCCAATTATAACTACTGTACCCCTCCCTCCCCCAGGCCTGAATGAACAAGAGCCCCCTAATCAGCCGCTGCGTTAACCCCATCCTGTCTGGGTGGGGACAGATGCCTGAGGACGGCCTACATACAGAGATGGGGCCAAAACCAAAGCTGAACCCCAGGAGCTGTGTGAACAAAGAAGAGAAATGGAAATTTCTCCATGCAGCCTCAGGAGCAGTGGATTAAATCCCCACAATCAACTTGATTTACCGTGCATCTGTGGAATACCTGAATTGACAATGAAACATCCCAAAATTGAGGTGGTGGACTTTGGGAGAAACTGTAGATGTGGGGATTGCTGTCTGTGACTGATTTGTTTCTGATTTTTATGTTTATCTTAGTTTAGTTTTTAGCGCTTGCTATTATTGGTGGATTTCTTTATTGGTTTGGTTGCTCTCTTCTTTTTTATTATAATTATAATTTTTATTTAAATAATTTTAAAAAATTATCATTATTATTTTTTCTTTCTTTTTTTTCTCCCTTTTTTCCTGAGCCATGTGGCTAATAGGATTCTGGTACTCGGGCTTGGTGTCAGGACTGAGCCTCTGCGGTAGGAGAGCCAAGTTCAGGACATTGGACCACCAGAGACCTCCTGGCCTCATGTAATATCAATTGGTGATAGCTCCATCTCAATGCTAAGACCCAGCGCCACCCAACGGCCAGCAAGCTCCAGTGCTGGATGCCCCACGCCAAACAACTAGCAAGACAGGAACACAACCCCACGCATTAGCAGAGAGGCTGCCTAAAATCATAATAAGTCCACAGACACCCCAAAACACACCACCAGACATGTCCTTGCCCACCAGAAAGACAAGATCCAGCCTCATCCACCAGAACACAGGCACTAGTCCCCTCCACCAGGAAGCCTACACAACCCACTGAACCAAACTTAGCCACTGGGGGCAGACACCAATAACAACGGGAACTACGAACCTGCAGCCTGAGAAAAGGAGACCACAAACACAGTAAGTTAAGCAAAATGAGAAGACAGAGAAATATGCAGCAGATGAAGGAGCAAGGTAAAAACACACCAGACCAAACAAATGAAGAGGAAATAGGCAGTCTACTGGAAAAAGAATTCAGAGTAATGATAGTAAAGAGGATCCAAAATCTTGGAAATAGAATGGAGAAAATACAAGAAACGTTTAACAAGGACCTAGAAGAACTAAAGAGCAAACAAACAATGATGAACGACACAATAAAAAAAATTTAAACTTCTCTAGCAGGAATCAATAGCAGAAAAACTGAGGTAGAAGAATGGATAAGCGACCTGGAAGATAAAATAGTGGAAATAACTACTGCAGAGCAGAATAAAGAAAAAAGAACAAAAAGAAGACAGTCTCAGAGAACTCTGGAACAACATTAAACGCACCAACATTCGAATAATAGGGGTCCCAGAAGAAGAGAAAAAGAAAGGGTCTGAGAAAATATTTGAAGAGATTATAGTTGAAAATTTCCCTAACATGGGAAAGGAAATAGTCAATCAAGTCCAGGAAGTGCAGAGAGTCCCATACAGGATAAATCCGAGGAGAAATACACCAAGACACATATTAATCAAACTATCAAAAATTAAATACAAAGAAAAAATACTAAAAGCAGCAAGGGAAAAGCAACATATAACATACAAGTGAACCCCCATAAGGTCAACAGTGGATCTCTCAGCAGAAACTCTGCAAGCCAGAAGGGACTGGCAGGACATATTTAAAGTGATGAAGGAGAAAAACCTACAACCAAGATTACTCTACGCAGCAAGGATCTCATTCAGATTTGATGGAGAAATTAAAAGCTTTACAGACAAGCAAAAGCTAAGAGAATTCAGCACTACCAAACCAGCTTTACAACAAATGCTAAAGGAACTTCTCCAGGCAGGAAACACAAGAGAAGGAAAAGACGTACAACAACAAACCCAAAACAATTAAGAACATGGTAATAGGAGCATACATATCAATAATTACCTTAAATGTAAATGGATTAAATGCTGCAACCAAAAGACACAGACTGGCTGAATGGATACAAAAATAGGACCCATATATATGCTGTCTACAAGAGACCCATTTCAGACCTAGGGACACATACAGACTGAAAGTGAGGGGATGGAAAACATATTCCATGAAAATGGAAAGCAAAAGAAAGCTGGAGTAGCAATTCTCATATCAGACAAAATAGACTTTAAAATAAAGACTATTACAAGAGACAGAGAAGGACACTACATAAAGATCAAGGGATCAATCCAAAAAGAAGATATAACAACTGTAAATATTTATGCACCCAACATAGGAGCACCTCATACATAAGGCAAATACTAACAGCCACAAAAGGGGAAATCAACGGGAACAAAATCATAGGAGGGGACTTTAACACCCCACTTTCACCAATGGACAGATCATCCAAAATGAAAATAAATAAGGAAACACAAGCTTTAAATGACACATTAAACAAGATGGACTTAACTGATATTTATAGGACATTCCATCCAAAAACAACAGAATACACATTCCTCTCAAGTGCTCATGAAACATTCTCCAGGATAGATCATATCTTGGGTCACAAATCAAGCCTTGGTAAATTTAAGAAAACTGAAATCGTATCAAGTATCTATTCCAACCACAACGCTATGAGACTAGATATCAATTACAGGAAAAAAACCGTAAAAAATACAAACACAGGGAGGCTAAACCATACCTTACTAAATAACCAAGAGACCACTGAAGAAATCAAAGAGGATACTAAAAAACACCTAGAAACAAATGACAATGCAAACACGATGACCCAAAACCTATGGGATGCAGCAAAAGCAGTTCTAAGAGGGAAGTTTATAGCAATACACTCTTACCTCAGAAACAAGAAAAATCTCAAATAAACAACCTAACCTTAACCTAAATCAATTAGACAAAGAAGAACAAAAAACCCCCAAAGTTAGCAGAAGGAAAGAAATCATAAAGATCAGATCAGAAATAAATGAAAAAATAGCAAAGATCAATAAAACTAAAAGATGGTTCATTGAGAAGATAAACAAAATTGATAAACCATTAGCCAGCCTCATCAAGAAAAAAAGGGAGAAGACTCAAATCAATAGAATTAGAAATGAAAAAGAAGAAGTAACATGTGACACTGCAGAAATACAAAGGATCATGAGAGATTACTACAAGCAACTCTATGCCAATAAACTAGACAACCTGGAAGAAATGGACAAATTTATAGAAAAGCACAACCTTCCGAGACTGAACCAGGAAGAATAAAATATAAACAGACCAATCACAACCACTGAAATTGAAACTGTGATTAAAACTCTCCCAACAAACAAAAGCCCAGGACCAGATGGCTTCACAGGCGAATTCTATCAAGCATTTAGAGAAGAGCTATAAATTACCCTTCTCAAACTCTTCCAAAATATAGCAGAGGAAGGAACACTCCCAAACACATTCTACGAGGCCACCATCACCTTGATACCAAAAGCATACAAGGATGTCAAAAAAAAGAAAACTACAGGCCAATATCACTGATTAACAGAGATGCAAAAATTCTCAAAAAATACTAGCAAACAGAATCCAACAGCACATTAGAAGGATGATACACCATGATCAAGTGGGGTTTATCACAGGAATGCAAGGATTCTTCAATATATGCAAATCAATCAACGTGATACACCATATTAAAATACTGAAGGATAAAAACCATATGATTATCTCAAGAGATGCAGAAAAAGCTTTAGACAAAATTCAACACCAATTTATGATAAAAACCCTCCAGAAAGTAGGCATAGAGGGAACCTACCTCAACATAATAAAGGCCATATATGACAATCCCAAAGCCAACATCATTCTCAATGCTGAAAAACTGAAATCATTTCCTCTAAGATCGAGAACAAGACAAGGTTGCCCACTCTCACCACTATTATTCAACATAGTTTTGGAAGTTTTAGCCACAGCAATCAGAGAAGGAAAAGAAATGAATGGAATCCAAATTGGAAAAGAAGAAGTAGAACTGTCACTGTTTGCAGATGACATGATACTGTACATAGAGAATCCTAAAGATACTACTGGAAAAACTATTAGAGCTAATCAATGAATTTGATAAAGCAGCAGGATACAAAATTAATGCACAGGAATCTCTTGCATTCCTACATACTAATGATGAAAAATCTGAAAGAGAAATTAAGGAAACACACCCATTTTACCACTGCAACAAAAAGAATAACATACCTGGCATAAAACTACCTAAGGAGACAAAAGACCTGTATAATGAAAACTATAAGACACTGAGGAAGGAAGTTAAAGACGATAAAAACAGATGTAGAGATATACCATGTTCTTGGATTGGAAGAATTAACATTGTGAAAATGACTTTACTACCCAAAGCAATCTACAGATTCAATGCTATCCCTATCAAACTACCAATGGCATTTTTCACAGAACCAGAAAAAAAAATTTCACAATTTGTATGGAAACACAAAAGACCACAAATAGCCAAAGTAATCTTGAGAAAGAAAACCGGAGCTGGAGGAATCAGGTTCCCTGACTTCAGACTATACTACAAAGCTACAGTAATCAAGACAGTATGGTACTGGCACAAAAACAGAAATATAGATCAATGGAACAGGATAGAAAGCCCAGAGATAAACCAACACACATATGTAACCTTACCTTTGATAAAGGAGGAAAGAATATACAATGGAGAAAAGACCACATCTTCAATAAGTGGTGCTGGGAAAATTGGACAGTTATATGTAGAAGAATGAAACCAGAACACGCCCTAACACGATACACAAAAACAAACTCAAAATGGTTTAAAGACCTAAATGTAAGGCCAGAAAGTATAAACTCTTAGAGGAAAGCATAGGCAGAACACTCTATGACATAAATCACAGCAAGATTCTTTTTGACCCACCTCCTAGAGAAATGGAAATAAAAGCAAAAATAAACAAATGGGACCTAATAAAAGTTAAAAGCTTTTGCACAGCAAAGGAAACCATAAATAAGACGAAAAGACAACCCTCAGAATGGGAGAAAATATTTGCAAATGAAGAAACTGACAAAGGATCAATCTCCAAAATATACAAGCAGCTCATGTAGCTCAATATCTAAAATGCAAACAACCCAAACCAAAAATAGTCAGAAGACCCAAATAGACATTTCTCCAAAGAATATATACAGATTGCCAACAAACACATGAAAGAATGCTCAAGATCACTAATCATGAGAGAACTGCAAATCAAAACTACAATGAGGTATCACCTCACACCAGTCAGAATGGCCATCATCAAAAAATCTACAGTTCATGCAGCTTAATAACAAAAAAACAAACAACCCAATCCAAAAATGGGCAGAAGACCTAAGTAGACATTTCTCCAAAGAAGATATACAGACTGCCAACAAACACATGAAAGAATGCTCAACATCACTAATCATTTGAGAAATGCAAATCAAAACTACAATGAGATATCGTCTCACACCGGTCAGAATGGCCATCATCAAAAAATCTGTAAACAATAAATGCTGGAGAGGCTGTGGAGAAAAGGGAACCCTCTTGCACTGTTGGTGGGAATGTAAATTGATACAGCCACTGTGGAGAACAGTATGGAGGTTCCTTAAAAAACTACAAATAGAACTACCATATGACCCAGCAATCCCACTACTGGGCATATACCCTGAGAAAACCATATTCAAAAAGAGTCATGTACCAAAATGTTCATTGCAGCTCTATTTACAATAGCCTGGAGATGGAAACAACCTAAGTGTCCATCATCGGATGAATGGATAAAGAAGATGTGGCACATATATACAATGGAATATTACTCAGCCATAAAAAGAAATGAAATTGAGCTATTTGTAATGAGGTGGATAGACCTACAGTCTGTCATACAGAGTGAAGTAAGTCAGAAAGAGAGAGACAAATACCGTGTCCTAACATATATATGGAATTTAAGAAAAAAATGTCATGAAGAACCTAGGGGTAAAACAGGAATAAAGGCACAGACCTACTAGAGAATGGGCTTGAGGATATGGGGAGGGGGAAGGGTAAGCTGTGACAAAGTGAGAGAGAGGCATGGACATATATACACTACCAAACGTAAGGTAGATAGCTAGTGGGAAGCAGCTGCATAGCACAGGGAGATCAGCTCGGTGCTTTGTGACCACCTGGAGGGGGGGGATAGGGAGGGTAGGAGGGAGGGAGACGCAAGAGGGAAGAGATATGGGAACATATGTATATATATATAACTGATTCATTTTGTTGTAAAGCAGAAACTAACATACCACTGTAAAGCAATTATACTCCAATAAAGATGTTAAAAGAAAACTGTAAAAAAAAAAATCTACAAACAATAAATGCTGGAGAGGGTGTGGAGAAAAGGGAACCCTCTTGCACTGTTGGTGGGAATGTAAATTGATACAGCCACTATGGAGAACAATTTGGAGGTTCCTTAAGAAACTGAAAATAGAATTACCATATGACCAAGCATACGCATTACAGGGCATATACCCTGAGAAAACCATAATTCAAAAATAGCCATGTACCACAATGTTCATTGCAGCACTATTTACAATAGCCAGGACACTGAAGCAACCTAAGTGTCCATCGACAGATGAATGGATAAAGATGATGTGGCACATATTTCCATGGACTATTACTGAGCCATAAAAAGAAATGCAATTGAGTTATCTGCAGTGAGGTGGATAGAACTAGAGACTGTCATACAGAGTGAAGTAAGGCAGAAAGAGGAAAAAAAATACTGTATACTAACACACACATATGGAATGTAAGAAAAAAAAAACTGGTTCTGAAGAACCGAGGGGTAGGACAGGAAAAAGACGCAGATGTAGAGAATGGACTTGAGGACATGGGGAGGGCGAGGGGTAAGCTGGGACGGAGTGAGAGAGTGGCGTGGACATATATACACTACAAAATGTAAAATAGATAGTTAGTGGGAAGCAGGAGTACGGGAAAGGGAGAACTTCTCGGTGCTTTGTGTCCACCTAGAGGGGTGGGAGGGAGACACAAGAGGCAGGAGAAATGGGGATATATGTGTAGCTGATTCACTTTGTTATACAGCAGAAACTAACACACCATTGTAAAGCAATTATTCTCTGATAAAGATGTTAAAATTAATTAATTTTTTTTTTAAAAAAAGCACAACTTTCCGAGACTGAACCAGGAAGAAATAGAAAATATAAACAGGGCTTCCCTGGTGGTGCAGTGGTTGAGAGTCCGCCTTCCAATGCAGGGGACACGGGTTCGTGCCCCGGTCTGGGAAGATCCCACATGCCGCGGAGCGGCTGGGCCCGTGAGTCATGGCTGCTGAGCCTGCGCGTCCAGAGCCTGTGCTCCGCAATGGGAGAGGCCACAACAGTGAGAGGCCCGCGTACCACAAAAAAAAAAAAAAAAAAGAAAAAAGAAAATATAAACAGACCAATCACAAGCATTGAAATTGAAACTGTGATTAAAAATCTTTAACAAACAAAAGTCCAGGACCAGATGGCTTCACAGGTAAATTCTATCAAACATTTAGAGAGGAGCTAACACCGATCCTTCTCAAACTCTTCCAAAATAGGGCAGAGGGAAGAACACTCCCAATCTCATTCTACGAGGCCACCATCACCCTGACACCAAAACCAGAAAAAGATGTCACAAAAAAAGAGAACCACAGGCCAGTAACACTGATGAACAGAGATGCAAAAATCCTCAACAAAATACTAGCAAACAGAATCCAACAGCACATTAAAAGTATCATACACCATGATCAAGTGGGGTTGATTCCAGGAATGCAAGGATTCTTCAACATAGGCAAATCAATCAGTGTGATACACCATATTAACAGACTGAAGGATAAAAACCATACGATAATCTCAGTAGATGCAGGAAAAGCTTTTGACAAAATTCAACACCCATTTATGATAAAAACTGCAGAAAGTAGGCATAGAGGGAACCTACCTCAACATAATAAAGGCCATATATGACAAACCCAGAGCCAACATCGTTCTCAATGGTAAAAAACTGAAACCATTTCCGCTAATATCAGGAACAAGACAAGGTGGCACACTCTCTCTGCTATTATTCAACATAGTTTTGGAAATTTTAGCCACAGCAATCAGAGAAGAAAAAGAAATAAAAGGAATCCAAATTGGAAAAGAAGTAAAACTGTCAATATCTGCATATGACATGATACTGTACATAGAGAATCCTAAAGATGGTACCAGCAAACTACTAGAGCTAATCAATGAATTTGGTAAAGTAGCAGGACACAAAATTAATGCACAGTAATCTCTTGCATTCCCACACACTAATGATGAAAAATCTGAAAGAGAAATTAAGGAAACATTCCCATTTACCACTGCAACAAAAAGAATAAAATACCTAGGCATAAAACTACCTAAGGAGAGAAAGGACCTGTATGCAGAAAACTGTAAGACACTGATGAAAGAAGTTAAAGATGATAGAAACAGATGTAGAGATATACCATGTTCTTTGATTGGAACAACCAACACTGTGAAAATGACTGTACTACCCAAAGCAATCTACAGATTCAATGCAATCCTTATCAAACTACCAATGGCATCTTTCACAGAACTAGAACAAAAAATTTCACAATTTGTATGGAAACACAAAAGATCCCGAATAGCCAAGCAATCTTGAGAACGAAAAACAGAGCTGGAGGCATCAGGCTCCTGGACTTCACACTATACTACGAAGCTACCGTAGGCAAAACAGTACAGTACTGGCACAGAAACAGAAATATAGTTCAATGGAACAGGATAGAAAGCCCAGAGATAAACCCACGCACATATGGTCACCTTATTTTTGATAAAGGAGGCAAGAATATACAATGGAGAAAAGACAGCCTCTTCAATAACTGGTGCTGGGAAAACTTGACAGCTACATGTAAAATAATGAAATTAGAACACTCCCTAACACCATACACAAACATAAAATCAAAATGGATTAAAGACCTAAATGTAAGGCCGGACACTATAAAACTCTTAAGAGGAAAACATAGGCACAACACTCTGTGACATAAATCACAGCAAGATCCTTTTTGACCCACCTCCTACGGAAATGGAAATAAAAACAAAAATAAACAAATGGGACCTAATGAAACTTAAAAGCTTTTAGGCAGCAAAGGAAACCATAACAAGACGAAAGGACAACCCTCAGAATGGGAGAGGATAGTTGCAAACGAAGCAATTGACAAAGGATTAATCTCCAAAATATACAAGCAGATCATGCACCTCAATATCAAAACAACAAACAACCCAATCCAAAAATGGGCAGAAAACCCAAATAGACATTTCTCCAAAGAAGATATACAGATTGCCAACAAACACATGAAAGGATGCTCAACATCACTAATTATTAGAGAAATGCAAATCAAAACTACAATGAGGTATCACCTCACACCGTTCAGAATGGCCATCATTAAAAAATCTACAAACTATAGGGCTTCCCTGGTGGCGCAGTGGTTAAGAGTCAGCCTGCCGATGCAGGGGACGCGGGTTCATGCCCTGGTCTGGGAAGATCCCACATGCCGCGGAGCCGCTGGGCCGGTGAGCCATGGCCGCTGAGCCTGTGCATCCGGAGCCTGTGCTCCGCAACGGGAGAGGCCACAACAGTGAGAGGCCCGCGTACCGAAAAAAAAAAAAAATCTACAAACTATAAATGCTGGAGAGGGTGTGGAGCAAAGGGAACCCTCTTGCACTGTTGGTGGGAATGTAAATTGATACAGCCACTATGGAGAACAGTATGGAGGTTCCTTAAAAAACTAAAAAGTGAACTACCATACGACCCAGCAATCCCACTACTGGGCATATACCCTGAGAAAACCATAATTCAGAAAGAGTTATGTACCAGTGTTCATTGCAGCACTATTTACAATAGCCAGGTTATTGAAGCAGCCTAAGTGTCCATTCACAGATGAATGGATAAAGAAGATGTGGCACATATACATAATGGAATATTACTCAGCCATTATAAAGAAACAAAATTGAGTTATTTGTAGTGAGGTGGATGGACCTAGAGTCTGTCATACAGAGTGTAGTTTGTCAGAAAGAGAAAAACAAATACCATATGCTAACACATATATATGGAATGTAAAAAAGAAAAGAAAAAGGTTCTGATGAACCCAGGGGCAGGACAGAAATAAAGACACAGACGAAGATAATGGACTTGAAGACACGGGGAGGGGGAAGGGTAAGCTGGGACGAAGTGAGAGAGTGGCATGGACTTATATACATTACCAAATGTAAAATAGATAGCTAGTAGAAAACAGCTGCTTGCACGGGAGAACAGTTCAGTGCTTTGTGACCACCTAGAGGGGTGGGATAGGGAGGGTGGAAGGGAAATGCAAGAGGGAGGAGATATGGGGACATATGCATACGTATAGTTGATTCACTTTGTTATACAGCAGAAACTAACACAACATTGTAAAGCAATTATAGTCTAATAAAGATGTTAAAAAAAAAAAGGGAACCATTTTCGTGTTTCCCCATGACGCCCATTAGAGTCACAGATGACCCTCCTGTTTACCTTACTCTATAAAACTCCTGGCTCCCCTTTCTTTTCTGAGATGTTCCTTATTGATGAACGTTTCCCCTATGACAATTGACTGAATAATAATGATGATGACGTCTGTAATTCCAAAAGGCTTTGTCAGTGTGTAATATTCTCCTAATATTTTCTTAAATTAAAAGAGCTCTATTCTCATTGGTTTATAGAAATAAATAAGTGCTTAGATAAACAGAATATTCCTAAAATTCCCAGAAAATAAGGAAATTGAACTTTCAAGACCTTTAATGTGCTAAAAAAGGATTCTTATAAAAACAAGCTCAAATGTTTTAAGAATTTAAGTTTGTATAATTTATGTAAATCTTTGGGAAACAAGACTAATTTAATAATTTTGGTTTACTAAAATCAGCTGTTTTTTCTTTATCAGTGTTAAGTATAATATACTTGAAGATTTTTATTGTACTTGGGTATATTCTTCCTAAATTTGTACAGGTTTACTGATTGAATGAGCTAATATTACTTCTACTAAATGTCTGAGATTATGACAAATGTTAATTTGTTTAAACAAATTGAGTCATTATCCTGACAAACTTTATTTCAACAGTAATTATGTTTTGTAGTACGTCAGCCTGAAGATAATTTATAAGATCTTTAGGTAAAATAAAATAAAAATAAAAGATCTTTAGGTAACTGAAGACTGTGGGCTGATACTAAATTGAGTTACTTAATGGATATTCATTAGGTACCTCGATCATTTCTAGGTAAGAGAATGCATTAATTACTAAGCATAATTTTGGGGTTTATATACTTTTGTTTCTTATTTTTACATGCTACAGAGAGGTTATATGTATTTGGGTCTGTTAATGAACATGTTCTTTTTTGCCAGTTTGAGAAGTTGTACTATAAGGGATGTGTATGGATATAGAAAGTTTTTTTTTTTTTTGAAAATCAAACTGCCAAGATTTATTTGTTTCTTTCACAGAAAATACAAGTATGTAATGTAGATACTGACGTGTAAAATAAAGTACAAGGATCAGGAAGACAAATGAAGTGAACATTACTCTTGCTTCAACACTGTACTGCTTCCTGATTTCACTTGCAGCATGAATCACATGGTTATATATATTATATATTGGAAAAATTAAAGGCAATATTCATTTAGATTTACCAAAACACCAGAGAGCCTCTGAAATCCAAAGAGGAATTTATTTGTTGGGGTCAAAGTTAGCTAAGGTTTGATGGGGCTTATTTACAAGATTTCGAAAAAGAACTTTAGTATCAAGTATTATAGCGATGCAAAACTAGATTTTGATTTTCTCTCTGCTAAAATGACAAATTTTTTGGATTGACTTCCTTCTTTTAATAACAGGTTGTAAAGGTTTTGCTTTTTTGTCTAAGTAATCTTCCTCGATAACAAAGATTCTGTCTTATCAGAATAGCCTTCTATGGTTTATGTTGTCTTTATTACGTCCTTGATTATTTAAGAAAGCAAAGTCTTTTCACTTACAAGAGATGAGATTCTTTATAATCATATTACCTCCTATGCTCACTTCTAAAATCTTTTATTGTCATTGAGAACCAAGTATTGTTTTTCAGTAATCCATTATCCTATGTTAATCAAATCCAGAGGCCCTCCGTGAAATCACAAAGGATTTGTTCTTCTACCTTAGAAAATAAGAGGTGCTAGAAATAATTAGGTTTATTTGATACATTACTATTGATGACATGCATGAGAAGTTGCCAAACCAGAAGAGATGCTTAGCCTTCCATAAGTTAAATTGGTATAGGCAAAATGTTATTAATATAAATATGTGAGGAATTGTATGCTGTATAGGAAGTGCCTAGAGATTCATTAATGCCCTCACTGGCCATTATATGTTTTATTTGTCAGAGTCCCTGTGCCTGAGCCCTCCAGGATTTGGAAACTCTTACCTTATTTTTATTTTCACAGCAATATAATTACCTGTATAGGTTCAATGAGAATCTGTCTGTCCTACTTGTTATCAGGACATGACTGGAAGCATTGGTTATGTAACCAGGGCCTTGCCTGGAATGTCATATTTGTGAAAGATGCTTGTTGAACCGGATTTAATCTGACACTTTTAATGAACTAAGGTTGACTTTATTGAGCCAATACATACAAAACTCTCTTGGGAAATCTAGCCTGGTACCTGGCTTATAGTGTTCCCAGCCTTACAAGGGAGTAAGGAAGGTTACTTCCTGGCAGGCTCTGGAACCTTAGAATATTTGTGGTAACGTAAGAAGAGAGAAATTCTTCCAAATTTATAGGTAATGCAGGTAAACTCATTTCAGTTTGGTTTCCTAGCCTTAATAGGCTTTTAAATTTTCAAAATGAGATTTCTTATGAAAAATTCCAACAAAGCAAGCTTAAGGTGTATATGGTAAATTACCATTTTTGCTGCACCTATATAAGTGATCAGGCTCTCTAATAAGGCCTAATTTTTATTTTTAAATATTTTTTAATTGAGGTAAAAGTCACATAATACAAAAATAACAATTTTAAAGCATACAATTCAGTGGCATTTAGTACATTTCTAACATTGCACAATCTCCACCTCAATCTACTCCCAAAACATTTTCACACCTCAGAAGAAAACCCTGCACTAATCAAACAGTTGTTCCCCTATTCTTCCCTCCCGCTAGTCTCTGACAACCACCAATCTGCATTCTGTCTCTACAGATTTACCTATTCTGGATATTACATATAAGTGGCACCAAAGAATAATATGTGATCTTCTGTCTGCTTTTTTTTTTTAAACATCTTTATTGGAGTATAATTGCTTTACAATGATGTGTTAGTTTCTGCTTTATAACAAAGTGAATCAGTTACACATATACACACATCCCCATATATCCTCCCTCCTTTTTTTTTTTTTTTTGTGTGTGTGTGTGTGTGTGGTACACGGGCCTCTCATTGTTGTGGCCTCTCCCGTTGCGGAGCACAGGCTCCGGATGCCCAGGCTCAGCAGCCATGGCTCACGGGCCTAGCTGCTCCATGGCATGTGGGATCTTCCCGGACCGGGGCACGAACCCGCATCCCCTGCATCGGCAGGCGGACTCTCAACCACTGCACCACCAGGGAAGCCCTCTCCTCCCTCTTGTGTCTCGCTCCCACCCTCCCTATCCCACCCCTCTAGGTGGTCACAGAGCACCGGGCTGATTTCCCTGTGCTACGCGGCTGCTTCCCACTAGCTATCTATTTTACATTTGGTAGTGAATATATGTCCATGCCAATCTCTCACTTCGTCCCAGCTTCCCCTTCCCCTTCCCCGTGTCCTCAAGTCCATTCTCTACATCTGCGTCTTTATTCCTGTCCTGCCCCTAGGTTCTTCAGAACCTTTTTTTTTTTTTTTAGATTCCAGATATATGTGTTAGCATATGGTATTTGTTTTTCTCTTTCTGACTTACTTCACTCTGTATGACAGACTCTAGGTCCATCCACCTCACTACAAATAACTCAATTTCATTTCTTTTTATGGCTGAGTAATATTCCATTGTATATATGTGCCACATCTTCTTTATCCATTCACCTGTTGATGGACACTTAGGTTGCTTCCACGTCCTGGCTATTGTAAATAGTGCTGCAATGAACATTGTGGCACATGACTCTTTCTGAATTATGGTTTTCTCAAGGTATATGCCCAGTAGTGGGACTGCTGGGTTGTATGGTAGTTCTATTTTTAGTTTTTTAAGGAACCTCCATACTGTTCTCCATAGTGGCTGTATCAATTTACATTCCCACCAACAGTGCAAGAGGGTTCCCTTTGCTCCACACCTTCTCCAGCATTTACTGTTTGTAGATTTTTTGATGATGGCCATTCTGACTGGTGTGATACCTCATTGTAGTTTTGATTTGCATTTCTGTAATGATTAGTGATGTTGAGTATCCTTTCATGTGTCTGTTGGCAATCTGTATATCTTCTTTGGAGAAATGTCTATTTAGGTTTTCTGCCCATTTTTGGGTTGGGTTGTTTGTTTTTTATCATATTTAGCTGCATGAGCTGCTTGTAAATTTTGGAGATTAATCCTTTGTCCATTGCTTCATTTGCAAATACTTTCTCCCATTCTGAGGGTTGTTTTTTGGTCTTGTTTATGGTTTCCTTTGCTGTGCAAAAGCTTTGAAGTTTCATTAGGTCCCATTTGTTTATTTTTGTTTTTATTTCCATTTCTCTAGGAGGTGGGTCAAAAAGGATCTTGCTGTGATTTACATCATAGAGTGTTCTGCCTATGTTTTCCTCTAAGAGTTTTACAGTGTCTGGCCTTACATTTAGGTCTTTAATCCATTTTGATTTTATTTTTGTGTATAGTGTTAGGGAGTGTTCTAATTTCATTATTTTACATGCAGCTGTCCAGTTTTCCCAGCACCACTTACTGAAGAGGCTGTCTTTTCTCCATTGTATATTCTTGCCTCCTTTATCAAAAATAAGGTGACCATATGTACATGGGTTTATCTCTGGGCTTTCTATCCTGTTCCATTGATCTATACTTCTGTTTTTGGGCCAGTACCATACTATCTTGATTACTGTAGCTTTGGAGTATAGTCTGAAGTCTGGGAGCCTGATTCCTCCATCTCCGTTTTTCTTTCTCAAGGTTGCTTTGGCTATTTGGGGTCCTTTGTGTTTCCATACAAATTGTGAAATTTTTTGTTCTAGTTCTGTGGAAAATGCCATTGGTAGTTTGATAGGGATTGCATTGAGTCTGTAGATTGCTTTGGGTAGTATAGTCATTTTCACAATGTTGATTCTTCCAATCCAAGAACATGGTATATCTCTCCATCTGTTTGTATCATCTTTAATTTATTTCATCATTGTCTAATAGTTTTCTGCATACAGGTCTTTTGTCTCCTTAGGTAGGTTTATTCCTAGGTATTTTATTCTTTCTGTTGCAATGGTAAATGGGAGTGTTTCCTTAATTTCTCTTTCAGGTTGTCTGCTTCTTTTACTTAGCATGTGTTTGAGGTTCATCCATGTTATAGCAATCATCAGTACTTCCACTCCTTTTTATGAGTAACATTCCATTGTATGCATATACCACTTTTGTTTATACATTCATCTGTTGATGGAAATTTGGGTTGTTGCCACCATTTGACTACTGTGAATATTGCTGCTATGAACATTTGTGTACAAGTATTTTTCTGAGTACCTGTTTTTAATCCTTTTGGATACAAACCTAGGAGTGGAATTGCTAGGACATATGGTAATTCTATGTTTAACTTTTGAGGAATAACCAAGCTGTTTTCTACAGGGGCTGCATTTTATATTCTAACTAGCAATGTATAAGGGTTCTAATTTTCCACATCCTCACCAGTACTTGTTGTTTTCTGTTGTTGTTTTTTTTTTTAATGTAGCCATCCTAGTGGGCATGAAGTGGTGTCTCATTGTGGATTTGATTTACATTTCCCTGATGACTGATGATGTCAAACATTGTTTTGTGTGCTTATTAGCCATTTGATATCTTCTTTGCAGACACGTCTATTCAAGTCCTTTGCCAATTTTTACATTGGGTTGTTTGTCTTTTTGTTGTTGAGTTGTATGAGTTCTTTATATCCTGGATACCAGACTCTCATCACATATATGATTTGTAAATATTTTCCTTTATTCTGTAGGTTGTCTTTTTACTTTCTTGATGATGTCCTTTGATGTACAAAAGTTTTAAAGTTTTACCAAGTCCAATTATTCTATTTTTTTCTTTTGTTGCTTGTGGGATCAGTCTTATTTTGAGTTTAAGAATAATCTTTCTGGGCTTCCCTGGTGGCACAGTGGTTGAGAGTCAGGGGACACGGGTTTGTGCTCCAGTCTGGGAGGATCCCACATGCCGCGGAGCGGCTGGGCCCATGAGCCATGGCTGCTGAGCCTGCGCTTCCGGAGCCTGTGCTCCACAACGGGAGAGGCCACAATAGTGAGAGGCCCGCGTACCGCAAAAAAAAAAAGAATAATCTTTCTTTGAGATTATCTTTGATCAAAAGAAGGTGACTGTATAGAGAAATTTTTTGTTTCATAGGAAAACTCTGCTTTATCTATAGCACAACATACCAGGGTATCAGAATCTAGTTACTGTCTTTGAACAATTTTGCAACTCTTTATAAACCGTAGGCTGCTGATGAGTATGCAAACTTTGTTTTCTGTGGTAGAGATATAATTGACTTCCATCCCTGTGTGGAAAAACCAGTTTTGGTACCTATTTTGAAATTGGGCTGGACCCTATAACCCTGCCCAAATTGTTGATGCTTACCAACTTTTCAATTTTTCCAGTTTTCTTCAATATCTGGCTAATATCCTCAAAACTAACTTTTCCAAATTTTCTTCCTGCTGCCTAACTTGGAGACACCAAGAACTAACACCTGACTGCCCAAATCCCTATTGGGACCCTATGTTTCCTTACAGCTTTCTCTCTTCTCTGGGATATGAGGCAGCCCTTCAAACTAAAGCCTCATGACTTGAAATAAACCTGGAAGAACTCATCACTGCAGCAGACCATGCATGACTGGAATTCTTGAACAAGCTGCTCCCTGGACCACTAAGGAAGTCTGGAGAAATGTTCAGGTCATACACATCCGTATATGAGAGGTAACCTAGACTTTGGACATTGTCACCAAGAGTACTTATATCCTAGTTCCATAAATGGTGCTGCAAAATGGATTTTCCTCCACTTAAGTCTTAGAATTCACTTGACTGGTTACCTTCATGGTCCAATTCTTGGCTCCTTACTATAATATAATCTTTTTCATTACTATTTCTTGTTTTTCAGTTTATTCTTCCCCCTTTTAAGATGCCTGATCTCCAAGACCATAAAACTGACTTTTGCCACCACCTCTCGACAGATGGTTTTATAGGAATAACACCAAGAGTCCTCACGAGACTATTTCTTAGACGCTTGTTTACCCTACTCAGGTGGCTTATGATTGCCTCTGAATTATTTGGTGATGGATGATGTTTGTCTTAAACAAAAGGAGGAAATTACAATGTTGAAGTTTATCTGAGTCCTGTTCTCCCCAGAAAGCAGTGATGGTTAAGAACCCCCACCCCTACTCTTTTGTTTTCCAGGAAAAGGCTAACTGCAAGGGACCATCCTACCCTGGCCGATTATTCTGAGATAAGACCTGTCTCCATCCTTCCTAATGATTCCTATAAAACTTGCAGATGACTCTCTTATTTACCTGCCTCTATAAAACCCCAGGCCCCCTTCCTTACTTATTAATCAATGTTCTCCCTCTTCCAATAGCTGGATAAAATCATTTCCTCAAGTACATTTTGTCTTTCATATCATCAACACAAATGTATTCAGAGGATAGATCAGGTTCAACAAACACATTTCTGAAAACTTTGAGAAATGTGTCTGCAGCTTTGTGGTGAGGCAATTTTTTTTCTCTTTACCAGAAACATCTAGCTTCTTATTGCCCTGGTGAACTGTAAACCACAAAGTCAATCTTTAAGAAAAAGCACAGGGCCCAGTCAACTGCATTTGCTAATATGCATTTGCTGTTTTCATGTCCATGAGGCCAGAGATCAGGGATTCTTTGATCATGACATCAAGATATTTATGTAAAACATCAGATGGCTACCTCACCCAGGCAGAGCCAGATACCTGCACTATTCAAAACAGCTTAATTGTTACTGGCAAAGATTTTGCAACAGTCATCTCCCAGTCCTGGTATCAAAAGTCAGCAATATAGATTTTCAGTGTTTCCTTATTTGAACCTTCCTAAGACTTGCTCAGATATCTATTTTCTCGTTTAGTGTTAGCATAACTCTTCTAATTCTTTTCCTTCATTATAGCTATTTTGGAACCCGCTGGTAGTATGGTTTGACTTTTCTCTCTTGTTGGCATATAATAAAAATAATAGCCGGGCTTCCCTGGTGGCGCAGTGGTTGAGAGTCCGCCTGCCAATGCAGCGGACACGGGTTCGTGTCCCGGTTTGGGAAGATCCCACATGCCGCGGAGCGGCTGGGCCCGTGAGCCATGGCCGCTGAGCCTGCGCGTCCGGAGCCTGTGCTCCGCAGCGAGAGAGGCCACAACGGTGAGAGGCCTGCGTACCGCAAAAAAAAAAAAAAAATAAATAAATAATAGCCAACATTTACTGAGTGCTTACCCTGTGCCAGGAACTATACTAGGTGCTTTCAATATGTTAACTCAATCAATTTTCTCAATAACCCTGTGAGGTAGGTACTATTATTATTTCCATTTTACAAATGAGGAAACTAAAATACAGGGAGATTAAGTAACTTGTCCGAGGTCATACAGTTAGGAAGTGGCTGATCTTGAATTTGAATTTAGGCAGCCTCGGGCTCCTCAGCCCACAAGCTTTATCAGTTTGCTAAACAGTTTTGATATCATTCTATCAACATCTATTGCTTGTCCTCTTTCTCGTAATTTCCTCTACTTCTCCTTCATGTCTATTCCCCTTTCACCATTTCAATTTTTAAAATATCTTTATTGGGGTATAATTGCTTTACAATGTTGTGTTAGTTTCTGCTGAAAAATAAAGTGAATCAGCTGTATGTATACATATATCCCCATATCCCCACCCTCTTGTGTCTCCCTCCCACCCTCCCTATCCCACCCCTCTAGGTCGTCTCAAAGCATAAAGCTGATCTCCATGTGCTATGCAACAGCTTCCCACTAGCCATCCATTTTACATTTGGTAGTGTATATATGTCAATGCTACTCTCTCACTTCGTCCCAGCTTCCCCTTCCCCCCCTGTATCCTCAAGTCCGTTCTCTACGTCTGCATCTTTATTCCTGTCTTACCCCTAGGTTCTTCATGACATTTGTTTTTCTTAATTCCATATATATGTGTTAGCATACGGTATTTGTCTCTCTCTTTCTGACTTACTTCACTCAGTATGACAGACTCTAGGTCCATCCACCACATTACAAATAACTCAATTTCGTTTCTTTTTATGGCTGAGTAATATTCCATTGTATATATGTGCCACATCTTCTTTATCTAATGATCTGTCGATGGACATTTAGGTTGCTTCCATGTCCTTACCATTTCAATTTTGTAACATTGGTGAAATGAGTCTATTTTGTCAGTTTTCTCCTACCTCTTTACTTGTCTTTCCCAATTTACCACTTCACTACTTTTTCTGGCGGCTTCTATCCCCTTTGCCATTTTCTGATTTGGATTTAAGAACTTTTTGGTTAAAAAATGAACCATGAGTAGTAGAGATAGCGGAAGAGTAAGACACGGAGATCACCTTCCTCCCCACATATACACCAGAAATACATCTACACGTGGAGCAACTCCTACAGAACACCTATTGAATGCTGGCAGAAGACCTCAGACCTCCCAAAAGGCAAGAAACTCCCCACGTACCTGGGTAGGGCAAAAGAAAAAAAGAAAAAACAGACAAAAGAATAGGGACGGGACCTGCACCAGTGGGAGGGAGCTGTGAAGGAGGAAAGGTTTCCACACACTAGGAAGCCCCTTCGCGGGTGGAGACTGCGGGAGGCAGAGGGGGGAGCTTCGGAGCCGCGGAGGAGAGCACAGCAAGAGGGGTGCGGAGGGCAAAGTGGGGAGATTCCCGCATAGAGAGGATAGGTGACGACCGGCACTCACCAGACCGAGAGGCTTGTCTGCTCACCCGCTTTGGTCGGAGCGCAGGGAGAGGACTGGGGTTGGCGGCTTGAACATAGCCTGAAGGGGTTGGTGCACCACGGCTAGCCAGGAGGGAGTCCGGGAAAAGGTCTGGAGCTGCTGAAGAGGCAAGAGACTTTTTCTTCCCTCTTTGTTTCCTGCTGCGCGAGGAGAGGGGTTTAAGAGAGCTGCTTAAAGGAAAGACAGGCGGTAGCCGCGGTTAAAAACGTGTACCCCAGAGACGGGCGCGAGCCGCGGCTAAAAGCGCGGACCCCAGAGATGGGCACGAGCCGCGGCTAAAAGCACGGACCCCAGAGACGGGCGGGAGATGCTAAGGCTGCTGCTGCCGCCACCAAGGGGCCTGTGTGCACGCACAGGTCACTATCCACACTCCACACCCACTTCCGGGAGGCTGTGCAGCCCGCCACTGCCAGGTTCCCGGGATCCAGGGACAACTTTCCTGGGAGAACGCACGGTGGGCCTCAGGCTGGTGCAATGTCACGCCGGCCTCTGCCGCCGCAGGCTCGCCCCGCACTCCACGCCCCTCCCTCCCCCCGGCCTGAGTGAGCCAGAGCCCCAGAATCAGCGGCTCCTTTAACCCCATCCTGTCTGAGCAAAAAACAGACGCCCTCCAGCGACCTATACGCAGAGGTGGGGCCTAATCCAAAGCTGAGCCCCTGTGAGCTGTGAGAACAAAGAAGAGAAAGGGAAATCTCTCCCAGCAGCCTCAGAAGCAGCGGATTAAAGCTCCACAATCAACTTGATGTACCCTGCATCTGTGGAATACATGAATAGACAACGAATCATACCAAATTGAGGAGGTGGACTTCGAGAGAAAGATTTATGATTTTTTCCCCTTTTCCACTTTTTGTGAGTGTGTCTGTGTATGCTTCTGTGTGAGATTTTGTCTGTACAGCTTTGCTTCCACCATTTATCCTACAGTTCTAACTGTCCCTTTTTTTTCTAAATAATTATTTTTTAATTTAATAACTTTATTATACTTTATTTTATTTTACTGTATCTTCTTTCTTTCTTTTTTTCCTTCCTTCCCTCCTTTCCTTCCTTCTTCCCTCCCTCCCTCCTTTCTTTCCTTTCCTTCTTTTCTTCTTTCTTTCATCTTTCCTTCCTTCCTTTCTTACCTCCTTTAGACAATGAATCATCCCAAATTGAGGAGGTGGACTTTGAGAGTAAGATTTATGATTTCTCCCCTTTACCTCTTTTTGTGAGGGTGTATGTGTATGCTTCTGTGTGAGATTTTGTCTGTATAGCTTTGCTTCCACCATTTGTCCTAAGGTTCAAACCGTCCTTTTTTTTTCTAAATAATTATTTTTTAATTTAATAACTTTATTATACTTTATTTTACTGTATCTCCTTTCTTTCTTTCTTTTTTCCTTCCTTCCCTCCTCCCTCCCTCCTTTCTTTCCTTCTTTTCTTCTTTCCTTTCTTCCTTCCTTCCTTCCCTCCTTTCTTTCTTTCTTCCTACTTCTACTAATTCTTTCTCTCTACTTTTTCTCCCTTTTATTCTGAGCCAGGTGGATGAAAGGCGCTTGGTGCTGCAGCCAGGAGTCAGAGCTGTGCCTCTGAGATGGGAGAGCCAACTTCAGCACACTGGTCAACAAGAGACCTCCCAGCTTCACATAATATCAAACGGCGAAAATCTCCCAGAGATCTCCATCTCAACACCAGCACCCAGCTTCACTCAACGACCAGTAAGCTACAGTGCTGGACAACCTATGCCAAACAAATAGCAAAACAGGAACACAACCCCACCCATTAGCAGAGAGGCTGCCTAAAATCATAATAAGTCCACAGACACCCCAAAACACACCACCAAACGTGGACCTGCCCACTAGGAGACAAGATGCAGCCTCATCCACCAGAACACAGGCACTAGTCCCCTCCACCAGGAAGCCTACACAACCCACTGAACCAACCTTAGCCACTGGGGACAGACACCAAAAACAACGGGAACGACGAACCAGCAGCCTGCAAAAAGGAGACCCCAAACACAGTAAGATAAGCAAAATGAGAAGACAGAAAAACACACCGCAGATGAAGGAGCATGATAAAAACGCACCAGACCTAACAAATGAAGAGGAAATAGGCAGACTACCTGAAAAAGAATTCAGAATAATGACAGTAAAGAGGATCCAAAATCTTGGAAATAGAATAGACAAAATGCAAGAAACATTTAACAAGGACCTAGAAGAACTAAAGATGAAACAAACAATGATGAACAACACAATAAATGAAATGAAAAATAATCTAGATGGGATCAACAGCAGAATAACTGAGGCAGAAGAACAGATAAGTGAGCTGGAAGATAAGATAGTGGAAATAACCACTGCAGAGCAGAATAAAGAAAAAAGAATGAAAAGAACCGAGGACAGTCTTAGAGACCTCTCGGACAACATTAAACGCACCAACAATCGAATTATACGGGTTCCAGAAGAAGAAGAGAAAAAGAAAGGGACTGAGAAAATATTTGAAGAGATTATAGTTGAAAACTTCCCTAATATGGGAAAGGAAATAGTTAATCAAGTCCAGGAAGCACAGAGAGTCCCATACAGGATAAATCCAAGGAGAAATACGCCAAGACACATATTAATCAAACTGTCAAAAATTAAGTACAAAGAAAGCATATTAAAAGCAGCAAGGGAAAAACAACAAATAACATACAAGGGAATCCCCATAAGGTTAACAGCTGATCTCTCAGCAGAAACTCTGCAAGCCAGAAGGGAGTGGCAGGACATACTGAAAGTGATGAAGGAGAAAAACCTGCAACCAAGATTACTCTACCCAGCAAGGATCTCATTCAGATTTGATGGAGAAATTAAAACCTTTACAGACAAGCAAAAGCTGAGAGAGTTCAGCACCACCAAACCAGCTTTACAACAAATGCTAAAGGAACTTCTCTAGGCAAGAAACACAAGAGAAGGAAAAGACCTATAATAACGAACCCAAAACAATTTAGAAAATGGGAATAGGAACATACATATCGATAATTACCTTAAATGTAAATGGACTAAATGCTCCCACCAAAAGACACAGATTGGCTGAATGGAAACAAAAACAAGACCCATACATATGCTGTCTACAAGAGACCCACTTCAGACCTAGAGACACATACAGACTGAAAGTAAGAGGATGGAAAAAGATATTCCATGCAAATGGAAACCAAAAGAAAGCTGGAGTAGCAATTCTCATATCAGACAAAATAGACTTTAAAATAAAGACTATTAGAAGAGACAAAGGAGGACACTACATAATGATCAAGGGATCGATCCAAGAAGAAGGTATAACAATTGTAAATATTTATGCACCCAACATAGGAGCACCCCAATACATAAGGCAAATACTAACAGCCATAAAAGAGGAAATCGACAGTAACACATTCATAGTAGGGGACTTTAACACCCCACTTTCACCAATGGACAGATCATCCAAAATGAAAATAAATAAGGAAACACAAGCTTTAAATGATACATTCAACAAGATGGACTTAATTGATATTTATAGGACACTCCATACAAAAACAACAAAATACACATTTTTCTCATGTGCTCATGGAACATTCTCCAGGATAGATCATATATATTGGGTCACAAATCAAGCCTTGGTAAATTTCAGAAAATTGAAATTGTATCAAGTACCTTTTCCGACCACAATGCCATGAGACTAGATATCAATTACAGGAAAAGATCTGTAAAAATTACAAACACATGGAGGCTAAACAATACACTACTTAATAATGAAGTGATCACTGAAGAAATCAAAGAGGAAATAAAAAAATACCTAGAAACAAATGACAATGGAGACACAATGACCCAAAACCTATGGAATGCAGCAAAAGCAGTTCTAAGAGGGAAGTTTATAGCAATACAAGCCCACCTTAAGAAGCAGGAAACATCTCAAATAAACAACCTAACCTTGCACCTAAAGCAATTAGAGAAAGAAGAACAAAAAACCCCCAAAGTTAGCAGAAGGAAAGAAATCATAAAAATCAGATCAGAAATAAATGAAAAAGAAATGAAGGAAACAATAGCAAAGATCAATAAAACTAAAAGCTGGTTCTTTGAGAAGATAAACAAAATAGATAAACCATTAGCCAGACTCATCAAGAAAAAAAGGGAGAAGACTCAAATCAATAGAATTAGAAATGAAAAAGGAGAAGTAACGACTGACACTGCAGAAACACAAAAGATCATGAGAGATTACTACAAGCAACTCTATGCCAATAAAATGGACAACTTGGAAGAAATGGACAAATTCTTAGAAAGGCACAACCTGCCAAGACTGAATCAGGAAGAAATAGAAAATATGAACAGACCAATCACAAGCACTGAAATTGAAACTGTGATTAAAAATCTTCCAACAAACAAAAGCCCAGGACCAGATGGCTTCAGAGGCGAATTCTATCAAAGATTTAGAGAAGAGCTAACACCTATCCTTCTTAAACTCTTCCAAAATATAACAGAGGGAGGAACACTCCCAAATTCCTTCTACAAGGCCACCATCACCTTGATACCAAAACCAGACAAGGATGTCACAAAGAAAGAAAACTACAGGCCAATATCACTGATGAACATAGATGCAAAAATCCTCAACAAAATAGTAGCAAACAGAATCCAACAGCACATTAAAAGGATCATACGCCATGATCAAGTGGGGTTTATTCCAGGAATGCAAGGATTCTTCAAAATACGCAAATCTATCAATGTGTTAAACCATATTATCAAATTGAAGGAGAAAAACCATATGATCATCTCAATAGATGCAGAGAAAGCTTTTGACAAAACTCAACACAGATTTATGATAAAAATCCTGCAGAAAGTAGGCATAGAGGGAACTTTCCTCAACATAATAAAGGCCATATATGACAAGCCCACAGCCAATATCATCCTCAATGGTGAAAAACTGAAAGCATTTCCACTAAGATCAGGAAAAAGACAAGGTTGCCCACTCTCACCACTGTTATTCAACATAGTTTTGGAAGTTTTAGCCACAGCAATCAGAGAAGAAAAGGAAATAAAAGGAATCCAAATTGGAAAAGAAGAAGTAAAGCTGTCACTGTTTACAGATGACTTGAGACTATACATAGAGAATCCTAAAGATGCTACCAGAACTCTACTAGAGCTAATCAATGAATTTGGTAAAGTAGCAGGATACAAAATTAATGCACAGAAATCTCTTGCATTCCTATACACTAATGATGAAAAATCTGAAAGTGAAATCAAGAAAACACTCCCTTGGGCTTCCCTGGTGGCGCAGTGGTTAAGAGTCCGTCTGCAAATGCAGCGTACCTGGGTTCATGCCCCCGTCCGGGAAGATCCCACATGCCATGGAGCGGCTAGGCCCATGAGCCATGGCCGCTGAGCCTGTGCGTCCGGAGCCTGTGCTCTGCAACAGGAGAGGCCACAACAGTGAGAGGCCCACTTACTGCAAAAAAAAAAAAAAAAAAAAGAAAACACTCCCATTTACCACTGCAACAAAAAGAATAAAATATCTAGGAATAAACCTACCTAAGGAGACAAAAGACCTGTATGCAGAAAATTATAAGACACTGATGAAAGAAATTAAAGATGATACAAATAGATGGAGAGATATACCATGTTCTTGGATTGGAAGAATCAACATTGTGAAAATGACTCTACTACCAAAAGCAATCTATAGATTCAATGCAATCCCTATCAAACTACCACTGGCATTTTCCACAGAACTAGAACAAAAAATTCCACAATTTGTACGGAAATACAAAAGACCCCAAATAGCCAAAGCAATCTTGAGAACGAAAAACGGAGCTGGAGGAATCAGGCTCCCTGACTTCAGACTATACTACAAAGCTACAGTAATCAAGACAGTATGGTACTGGCACAAAAACAGAAAGATAGATCAATGGAACACGATAGAAAGCCCAGAGATAAACCCACGCATGTATGGTCACCTTATCTTTGATAAAGGAGGCAGGAATGTACAGTGGAGAAAGGACAGCCTCTTCAATAAGTCGTGCTGGGAAAACTGGACAGGTACATGTAAAAGTATGAGATTAGATCACTCCCTAACAGCATACACAAAAGTAACCTCAAAATGGTTCAAAGACCTAAATGTAAGGCCAGAAGCTATCCAACTCTTAGAGGAAAACATAGGCAGAACACTCTAGGACATAAATCACAGCAAGATCCTTTTTGACCCACCTCCTAGAGAAATGGAAATAAAAACAAAAATAAACAAATGGGACCTAATGAAACTTCAAAGCTTTTGCACAGCAAAGGAAACCATAAACAAGACCAAAAGACAACCCTCAGAATGGGAGAAGATATTTGCAAATGAAGCAACTGACAAAGGATTAATTTCCAAAATTTACAAGCAGCTCATGCAGCTCAATAACAAAAAAACAAACAACCCAATCCGAAAATGGGCAGAAGACCTAAATAGACATTTCTCCAAAGAAGATATACAGACTGCCAACAAACACATGAAAGAATGCTCAACTTCATTAACCATTAGAGAAATGCAAATCAAAACTACAATGAGATATCATCTCACACCAGTCAGAATGGCCATCATCAAAAAATCTAGAAACAATAAATGATGGAAAGGGTGTGGAGAAAAGGGAACACTCTTGCACTGCTGGTGGGAATGTGAATTGGTTCAGCCACTATGGAGAACAGTATGGAGGTTCCTTAAAAAACTACAAATAGAACTACCATATGACACAGCAATCCCACTACTGGGCATATACCCTGAGAAAACCATAATTCAAAAGGGTCATGTACCAAAATGTTCATTGCAGCTCTATTCACAATAGCCCGGAGATGGAAACAACCTAAGTGCCCATCAACAGATGAATGGATAAAGAAGATGTGGCACATATATACAATGGAATATTACTCAGCCATAAAAAGAAACGAAATTGAGCTATTTGTAATGAGGTGGATAGACCTAGAGTCTGTCATACAGAGTGAAGTAAGTCAGAAAGAGAAAGACAAATACTGTATGCTAACACATATATATGGAATTTAAGAAAGAAAAAAAAATGTCATGAAGAACCTAGGGGTAAGACAGGAATAAAGACACAGACCTACTGGAGAACAGACTTGAGGATACGGGGAGGGGGAAGGTGATCTGTGACAAAGCGAGAGAGAGGCATGGACATATATACACTAACAAACGTAAGGTAGGTAGCTAGTGGGAAGCAGCCGCACAGCACAGGGATATCAGCTCGATGCTTTGTGACCGCCTGGAGGAGTGGGATAGGGAGGGTGGGAGGGAGGGAGACGCAAGAGGGAAGAGATATGGGAACATATGTATATGTATAACTGATTCACTTTGTTATAAAGCAGAAACTAACACACCATTGTAAAGCAATTATACCGCAATAAAGATGTTAAAAAAAAAATGAACCATGAGAGATACTTCTAGGAGCAACTTTTCTCTCCAGATGTTTCCTACAATAACCCAGCAAACTTTAATCATTTCAATTTTCAGGTTATTTGGATTTGGGATAAATGAGTTTTTAAACACCCCCCTCCAAAAAGAAGGCAAGTAAATGACCCAAGGTCAAATTTGCACAAATTGACTTTGCGGTGGTTCTTTCCTCTATAAACCCAATTTAGCTACTAAGCTAGCACCTTTGGATTTAGAATTTATACAGGAATATGTGTGAAAAAGGATTAGGTCAAGAAGGCCCTACTTGTTAACAGAAACAAATCCATTAACTGTGTGACAAAACCGAAAATGTTATCCAGGAAATAATTGTGACAGCAACATAATTCTACACAGTTCTCACTCTCTACACACCATTTGGCATGATAAGCAGTCACTACTGAAGACAAATGAAGGCTTGGGAGAGTAGAAATAGGTAATATTTGTTTTAAAATGAATCAAGAAAAGCAAATATGAATTCATTATGTTGAAAAGTGCCAGAAGGCCACTTTTAGAATCCACAGACCATATTTCCCTTTGGATAATTATACAGTCCAAGGTAAACTAACGGAAAAAGTGCAAAGCAGTTCGATTAACCACCAAGAATCTTAGGTAGTTTATAAACAGAACCTAACATTTGCACTACAGAAGAATCAAGGTGGTGAGTGGGTCCCTGAAAATTGCTGTAAGATTAACTCAGCTAGGGAATAAACTGAATAGACAGGTCATGATGAACTGAATTCACTTGTTGTTTCCTTTGGACATACAAGGTCTCATTTCTCTGGATCTAAGCTTCTTTAGCACATTTTTCTCAGATGACACAGGTGGAATTTTCCTGCTCTAAAATATGTTTTTATTCAGTAAAGTATAGATTAGCAAATCAAAGTCTTCACTTGGCTAGTGAATTTTTCTTTCATACAGTTTGCATTTAGGGAAGGAAGTAAATGAGAAGAAGCCAAACAAGTTTCCAAAAGCAATTTCCCAGCGTGTACCCCAGGTTCAGCCCAGATTTCGTCAATATCTGCTACCTCCAATGATCTTAGCCAATTAGAATCTAGAGCGTAGAAACACCGGGTAACTCTAAGTGACAGCAGTAAGATTCAACCAGCTCCAGTCTACTGCGTTTACTAAGGCATAAATATACAGATAAAGTTTTTAAAGAGGTTAAAGAATATGTATAAAACAACAAAAAAAGTGTGGTGTAACTTTTTCCTGAACCAGAAAATTTAATTAACCAGAATATTCCCTCCCTGAGCATTCTGGTTAATCAAAAACATCATTTTTTACTTTAAACTCTCATTTAATGAACTTAAAAACCTCAATGGTTTAGACGTCAATACTGGGTTGAGGAGTTAAATGTACTCTCTTCCTCCACAAGAAAAATAACATATTAGGTATAATTGATGGAAATCGTGCCTGTTCAACCTTTTCTAGTTAAACAGAAAAAACACAAAAGCACTGGCAAAGCAGCTGGCCCACGCTTAATATATATGTATTTGTATTTCTGCACCTGGTCCTGGCACACAAGACGAGTATCTCAAGAGCCAAAGAATTTATGTGCTTGCATCCCCAACCTACGTAATAGACCCCATTAAATTGGCTGGAGTTTATATTAGGTGTGGATAGGAGGAAATGCCATTGTGTTCAGTGAACTGATCACAACCTCTGTCGAATCAGGAGAGAGAGGAGGGTGCTTGCTTTAAAATTGCAGGGAATGCTTTCAGACTCTCTGGCTTCTGCTGATGCAAATCTAGGGTAATTTCTGACATACAAGAAAAAATATGGATGTTCCTCAAATATCCTTTTGGCCATCGGATGAAGCCCCTGCACAAAATTTGACTATGTATTACCGACACTGTTTAAAACTTGGATTAAAAACATCTAGAGTGTTGTCATGTTATGTCTACATTAATTATAAATACCCGAAAGAAAGGATATAAAATTCTGAGCATTCTTTTTTTTTTTTTTTTTTTTTCAGTACGCGGGCCTCTCACTGCTGTGGCCTCTCCCGTTGCGGAGCACAGGCTCCGGACGTGCAGGCTCAGTGGCCATGGCTCACGGGCCTAGCCGCTCTGCGGCATGTGAGATCTTCCAGGACCAGGGCACGAACCCATGTCCCCTGCATCGGCAAGCGGACTCTCAACCACTGTGCCACCAGGGAAGCCCCTGAACATTCTTTTTACACCTTTTCTGCAAACAAAGGACTAGTTAAATTCTGAAATATTATTCACAATTATTATATACATATACTCTACTCAACATCTTTCACTTGTAGATTGTGACTTCCTAGTGAAATGGTAATTATTTCTATTTCATAAAAAGTGAATTTTCATGATTTATGTCTTATATTTAATAAGGAGCTGTCATGCCCAAGGCAGGAAGTAAACGGCCTTCCTGGCACACATAGGCCTGGTTGAACAAGGCTTGGAATCTTTGTGGTCACCCCTAGAGAAAGAGCCCTGAAATATAACATCACTACTGGTTCCCACTCGTCCTGTGTCCTTCCTCGGTTGCCTCAGTCTCAGGTAGTTCACATAAGACGGGACACTGTATGGGATCAAACTGCAGGTAGGTGCTGGGGACTCATTCTGTGCTCTGTCTCTGTACGAGGGGTTGTAGACGATGCAAGATATCATGGACCCTGCCCTTGAAGAGCTTATGACTGAGTTGAATTGAGTTGTAAGAAAAGACTAATACACATATTAAAAAATACGTAAGATGTGCATGAGTAAGTGTTAAAAGTATATGGTGTAGACTATGCTTGTCTCGACTTCCAAACACCTAGCCCTAACCTGGAAGCTTTTTTCTAAGGGGCTCAGGGGACTTATGAACTCATTTACTCTCATCAGCTCCATGTGAAGTTGGAAAAAATGGCTAGTCCTCTTTCACAGTTGAGAAACAAAAATGATTTACATCCTAGGGTACTTAAGGAATTGGCTGCATGCTCCAGAGCCTCTAGCAGTGCTGTATTCCTCCCATAGTTCCCTCCTCGATTGCACCTTTTACACTGCTCATTACAGCATCCTAAAGCATGATTCTGACAATATCAGTACCCTGCTTAAAAAACCCTCAATGAGGCCCTGTGCCCACAGGAAAAAATGATCCTTTCTTTAGCATAGGACACAAGGCCCTTCATAATTTTGTCCCTGCCTGTTTCTCAGGCCTCATCTCATCATCCCCCTCAAGTATCCAACACTTAACTGCATCAGACTTTCCCCCTATTTTAAACATATTATATTCTGCAAGTGTCTGGGGGCTTTGCATATATGTCATCTTGGACATAGAATGACTTCCATCTCCTCTGCCTAACAACCTCCTACCCATCCTTTAAGATCTAGCTGTGAAGATGTCCCGAAGTTCCACCTTCTTTTCCCAGGCAGAGAAAGTTGATTCCTATTTTTGTGTTCTAGTAGCTTCTTCAAACTTCTACCATAGTGCTTAGCAAACCGGCTTGCAACGATTACTTCCTGTACCTGCCTCCTCTATTACGCTATAAACACTCTGCGAGCAAGGACTGTACCTTATTCATCTTTATACTGTCAGTACCTAGCACAGTACTTGGCACATGATAGGTCCTGGAGAAAGCTTTTTTTTTTTAATTTTAAAGAATTGATAGGAATGGTGAAATATCTAAAAAATGGAGAAAAAGATTCATATTATTTACCTTGAATAAAGAGAAAAATAAACTTCGGATTATACATTTACAAATTCAAACATGATAAACTAGAAAAACATGTGAACAGATCACTAAAAGACTGGTCAGTACCCAAATCAGGAAACTTTAAGGGCCCATGACTCATCGCCCAACATCCCTCTTAAAACATACAAACAAATAAACAAAGCATGGGTTTTCATAAGGCTGGTCCTAGATGTAGAGACATGTCATTAGCTTTTTTTTTTAAATGTGTGATAGAATAGGGAGCTTTGCATTAAATATGTCCCAAAATAAAGTTAGATGTGGCAGTGTTGTTTGACAGACACACTTAAAATTGAAATGACTTGAATCAATTGGCAAAGTGGGTGGATATCACTAGGGTGAAATGAAATATTGAAGGTAATTCACTAATGTGAGACAAATAAAGAGGGTGGAAGATATGCTGGAAGGTCATTTTTGAAGTGGTTCTGAGTATTGCAGCATAGCTGTAGGCCACTGGTAGACTTAATCTGGGAAATAAACGGCTTCTTCAACTCATGGCTACTCCCTCAAACCAATGGTCAGGCTTTAAATGGAGAAAGAACCATTTGGGGCACATTTGTCTTTGTAGTGACAAGCACATGCATAAGTGGTGATTGCTGTCAGTAGCAGCATCTTTAAATATTGAAGACAGAGATGTGGAAACAGCATGAAGGAATATCAAGATGGCGAGTTCCTAGTGGGTGTGCATGCTTGGGCAGAGGTCGGATCAGTAGTTTTTAAACGTTTCTTAAGCAGCAGAATGTTTTTATCAAATGAAATTTTATGTGGAATCCCAACATATAAAACAAACAAAATCAGCACTGCTCTGGTTAAAGTGTGAGTGGGGCATGGACATTTGGGGGTCCAGAACCCTATACATTTAGCAGTTCCTCTACTTCCTGTAGCTGCTACTGAAGCACCTTTAAGGAATTCCTGGGATAGATGCTGTGGAAAAGGTTTCTACGTGGAAAGAGAGGTTAGAATAGGTGACTTCTAGTTCTCTCTGATTCTGAAAGTCTACAATGTGATAGTCTTCCTTATTTGTAATAACCTATAAGGAAAAAGAATCTGAAAAAAATTACATATATATAGGTATATGTATAATGCATTACTTTGCTGTACACCTGAAACTAACCCATTGTAAATCAACTATACTTCAATAAAAATAAATTTAAAAAATTTAAATGATAATCCTCTTTCTAATATTAAAGATCAGTCAGGAAATCAGGATTTTATCCCACTTACAAAAAAAGTCCAGTAGAGGGCAACACAAATAACTAAGGGTTTGAGCAATAATATTGTTTTCCAGAACTGTATCTCTTTTTTAATTTTATTTTTTTCATTAAGACAGTTTTTGTAGTACTTTAAGATTCATAGCAAAATTGAGGGGAGAGTACAAAGATTTTCCCCACGGCCCTTGCCCTCACACATGCATAGCCCTACCTCTATCAACATCTCCCACCAGAGTGGTGTGTTTGTTACAACTGATGAACCCACATAGACACATCATAATTACCCAAAGTCCACGGTTTACGTTAAGGTTCATTCTTGATGTACACGCTGTGGATTTGGAAAAATGTAGAATACTAAGCATTCATCATTATGGTATCATACAGAATATTTTCATTGCTCTAAACATCTTGAGGAATAATCTTAATGAGGGATTACTTACTGGGCACAAGTCACAAATGAGGCTTCTCCCTTCTTTCCTCCCTCAACACACACATTTGTATTGAACACTCACTCTGTTCTATATTCTGAGAATAATGATGAACAGATAATATAGATAACAGCTTATTCTCAAGGATCTTGCAGTGTCTGGGGGGTAGGGGGTGTGGAAGCAGATGGAAAAATACAAAAACAAACAAGAAAACAATATATTGTGACAAGTGATATTACAAAAATAACACAGTAATGTGATAGAGAGTAATGGGGTCTGAGTGGGGGCTACTTCATATAGGTTGGTCAGGAAAGCTTCTCTGAATGGATGATGTTTAAACAGAGACCTGAAAAGTGAAAAGAAACTCATCCATACTGAGATGGAGAAGTCTTCCAGGCAGAAAGAACAGCATTGCAAAAGCTCTGAGGCAGGAAAGAACTCCCTTGGCCTATTTGAGAAGCAGAAAGGCCAGTGTGGCTGGAACACAGTTAATGAGGGAGAGTGGTACAAGATGAGTTCTGATGGGACCAAATCACAGGGGCCATCACACAGAGTTTGGACTTTATTCTCAATGAGATGAAAAGCCATTGGAGGGTTTTGAGCAGAGGAGGTATAGCATCTGATTTGAGCTCTCTTTTCTTCTATGAAGAGATATTGTATGTGAGCATTAGCACAAGGCCGAATGGGCGAAATTTGGCAAGACATGATGAAATTCGGAAGAATTGTTGCCAAGAAAGGTTCAAGAGTTTTATTTAATGGCACAAAGTGAATTTCTTGGAATGATTTACCCAAGAAAGATGACTTATTTAGCCTTCTTATAGCTGGCAGCTTTGACAGTTTACCCTTGGTGTCACAGTCACTGGGAGAGCTAAGGCTCATGTTTACGTCTTCTGACTCTTAATGTTCTTTTCACTAAATTAATTGCTTCTAATTGCTTACAGCAAAGCAGTGAAAGAAGGCAAAAGGCAGAAATACAGTATTTCCTTCCCTAAGGGCTCCTGGAAATTCAATTTTTCTCTGTAAGAACCTACCTGAGCACGCACTTAGGAATTAGTTTACCCTGGTAAACCACCTTAGCCAGTTTCCTTCTAGCATCTGAACTTCAAATCCCAACCTTAAATCAGTCTGACCACTTGAATGTTTATTCTGCTCCCAAAGCGAGGATGGTCAAGTGCTGTTGGAATAAACTGTGTAACTGCAGATGTACACCATTACACATTTATGGTTCCCAGTCACAGGTGGGCCTTCAAGGCTGCTCAGTCATCGTTGACTTCTAATTGTCTCTTTCTCACTCCTTACAATGGATACTACAAACTCACTAAGTCCCAAGAATCCCTGCTCAGAAGTCCATCACGTTCACAATAAAATCCAAAGTCCTACCGTGGTGTCCACAAGGTCTTGCATGATGGAGCCCCTGTCAACTTCTCTGTCCTCTCCTGACACTGTCCCCACTACTCTCTTTGCTCTAGCCACACTGGCCTTGTTATTCCTAAGAAACATCAAATGGATAATGGTGTGCATGGTTATATGCAGTTATATGGTTTGCTTTTGAGGACCTGCCAAACTGTTTTCCAAATTGGCTGCACCATTTTACATTCCCACCAGCAATGTATGAGGGTTCTCATTTCTACCTGTCCTCACTTGCATTTGTTATTATCTATCCTTTTGACTTTAGCCATCCTAGTGGGTGTGAAGTGGTATCTCATTGCGGTTTTGGTTTGCATCTCTCTAATGAGCAATGATGTAAGAGTTTTATAGTTTAGTTTTTAGGTCTATAATCCATTTTGAGTTAATTTTTATGTATAGTATGAAGCAGAGGTCCAAATTCATTCTTTTGCATGTGGATCCAGTTGTCCCAGCACCATTTGCTGAAAAAACTGCTCTTTCCCTATTGAATTGTCTTAGTATCTTTGTCAAAAATCAATTGACCATAAATGTGAGGGTTTATTTCTGAACTCTCAATTCTATTCCATTGATCAATATGCCTATTCTATGCCAGTATCACACTGTCTTGATTACAGTGTGAATCCTCCAACTTTGTTCCTTTTCAAGATTTGGCTATTTTAGGTCTCTTGCATTTCCACAAGAATTTTAGGATCAGCTTGTCAATTTCTACAAAAAGCCAGCTGGGATTTTGGCAGAGATTGTGTTGAATCTGTAGATCCACTTGGGAGTACTGTCATCCAAACAATATTAAGTTTTCTGATCAATGAACATGGAATCTCACTATACATTATTTATATGATTCACAGTTATAAGGAACTAATGTATAACAAACAGTTTTAAGCTGTGAGATCAAATGCATACCTTTACAATTTTATCAAGGTATAATTTAGATACCATAAAATTCACCCATATTAAGTATGCAATGCAATGATTTTTAATAAATTTACTGAGTTGGGCAACCATTACCATAATCCACTTTTAGAACATTTTCATCCCTCCAATAAGACTCCTCATGCCTATTTATAGCTGATCCCTGTTTCTACCCCCAGACCCAGTCAAGCACTAATCTACTTTCTGTCTCTATAGATTTGCCTTTCTGGACATTTTACATAAATAGAAGCATACATATGTGGTCTTTTCTATCTGGCTTCTTTTACTTAGCATAATGTTTTTTTTAATTAATAGTTTTTTTTAAGAAGTTTTGGTTTTACAGAAAAATAGAACAGATAGGACAGAGAATTCCCATATACCCTCTCCCCTGCATACAGTTTCCCCTATTAACATCTTGCATTAGCATGCTACATTTGTTACAATATTGATATATTACTATTAACTGAAATATATAGCTTACATTAGGGTTCACTCAGTGTTGTACAGTCATGTGAGTTTTGACAAACATATGATGTCATGTATTCACCATTACAGAATCACATCATCGTTTCACTGCCCTAAAAATCCCCTGTTCCACCTAATTATTCCTCCCCTCTCCTCCAAGCCCACGGCAATCACCTATCTTTTTTTTTTTTTTTTACTGCCTCTATAGTTTTGCCTTTTCCAGAATGTCATATAGTTGGAATCATATAGTATGTAGTCTTTTCAGATTGGCTTATGTCACTTAGCAATATGCATTTAAATTTTCCACATGTCTTTTCATGGCTTGATAGGTCATTTAAAATATCAGCTTTATTGAGGTATAACTGACATAGAATTGTAAGATATTTAAAGTGTACATCTTGGTGATCTGATATACATGTACATTGTGAAAGGACTGCTCCCACCTAATTAATTAGCACATCCGTCACCTCACGTATTTATCTTTTTTATTTTTTGGTGAGAATATTTGTTATACTCTTAGCTAATTTCAATTATACAATACATAGTAACTCATTTGTTATAGCTGATGATATTCCATTGCATGGATGTAAGAGTTTGCTTATCCATTTACTTATTGATGGACTTCTTAGTTGCTTCTAGATTTTGGCAATTATGAATACAGCTGCTATGAACATTTGTGTGCAGGTTTTTGTATGGACATTAAGCTTTCAACTCAGTTGGGTAAATGCCTGTGAGCATGATTGCTGAGCATGTTTTTGAGGTTCATTCACATTGTAGCTTGTATCAGTTTTTCCTTCCTTTTTTAAATCCCTGAATAGTATTGTTATATAGATATACCACATTTTGTTTATCCATGCACTAGCAGATGGACATTTGGGTTGTTCTCACTTTTTGGTCATTATTAATAACCAAACAGAACAGAATAGAATAGAGCTGCTATGAACATTCACATGTAAGTCTTTTTGTAGATACATGTTTTTATTTCTACTGGGAGTGGAACTGCTGGGATGTATGATAAATTTATATTTAACTTCTTAAGAAAGTGTTAAACTGTTTTCCAAAGTGTCTGCACCACTCTACATTCCCACCAGCAATGTATGAGGGTTCCAGTTTCTTAACATTTACTATCTGTCTTTTTGTTACAGTCATTCTTGTGGGTGTATAATAGTATCTCATTTTGATTCTAATTTGCATTTCCCTAATGATTAGTGATACTGCGCATCTTCTCATGTGTTTATTAACTGTTCATATATCTTTTTGGTGAAATGTCTATTCAAATCTTTTGCCTATTTTTAAATTGGGTTGTCTGTCTTATTATTATTGAATTGTAAGAGTTCTTTGTATATTATGGATATGAGACCTTTATCAGATATGTAATTTGCAAATTATTTTTCCCAGTTTACGACTTGTATTTTCATTTTCATAATGATGTCTTTTGAAGTATAAGTTTTTAATTTTGATGAAGTCCAGTTTATCAATTTTTTGTTTTATGGATCATGCTTTTGTTGTTGCATCTAAGAAATCGTTGCCTTACCAAAGTCTCAAAGATTTTCTCCTGTTTTCCTCCAAAAGTTTTATAATTTTAGCTCTTACATTTAGGTCTCATCCATTTTGAGATAATTTTTGTGTATGGTATGAGGCAAGGGTCTAATGTTATCTTTTTGCATCTGTGGATCCAACTGTCTCAGCACCACTTGTTCAATTTCAACCATACATTTTCAAAGGTTTTAAAAAGAAGTGTTTCTCTAACTCTTTATTTCAAAAACTTTCAAACCTATAGAACAGCTGAAAGAATAGGACAAGCAATCATGTATCTTTCACCTAGATTCATAATTTGCTACTAGTTTCCACATTTGTTCTCTCTTCAAACACAAACATGCAAGCATGCATGCACACGTGCACATATGTGCAGCTCTCTCTCTTTCTCTCTCCCCCCCACTTATTGCTGACCCATTTGAAAGTAAGACACAAATATGAGGATACTGCACTCCTAAATACTTCAGCATGCATCTCCTAAGAAAGTCTTCCACATTATCATACCCAAGAAAAATCAACATTAATTCAATAATATCATCTAAAGTATATTACATACTTAAATTTACCAAATTATTCCAAAAACGTCTTTCATAGCTGTTTGTGATCCACCCCACCCCTCATTCAGAATCCATTCAAGGTTGACACGCTGCCTTTGATTGTTAGAGCTCATTGTTCTCTTTATTCTAGAACAATTCCTTAACCTTCTTTTGTTTTTCATGATAATGGCTTTTTGGAGAGTCCAGGCCAGTTGACTTACTGTATGTCCCACATTCTGGGTTTGTCTAAGTGTTTCTGCATATTTAGATTCAGGTTAAACATTTTTGGCAAGAATATTTCATAAGTGGTGTTCTGTACTTCTTATTACATTACATCGGGAGGCACAATGTCAGGTTGTCCTGGTATTGACAATGCTGGGTTTAATTACTTGTTTAACCTAGTGACTGCCAGATTTTCCCATTGTAAATGTACATTTGTAATTATCAAGGAATCTGTGGGGTGATAATTTGAGACTGTGTGAATATCCTGTTCCCCAAGAACTTTTTACCCAATGGTTTTACCAGCAATTTGATGATCTTTGCCAAAATCAATTATTATACTGGGGGCTGCAAAACAGTGATTTTCTATTCTATCTTCCTTCTACATTTATTAGCTAGTATTCTTCTGGAAAGAAGATCTCCCCCCACCCCCCCACCCCCTGCTTCAGAATATCGCTTTGGACTAATGGATTATTACTTTTATAACATCTTTATTGGAGTATAATTGCTTTACAATGGTGTGTTAGTTTCTGCTGTATAACAAACTGAATCAGCTATAGGTATACATATACCCCATATCCCCTCCCTCTTGCATCTCCCTCCCACCCTCCCTATCCCACCCCTCTAGGTGGTCACAAAGCATGGAGCTGATCTCCCTGTGTGATGCAGTTGCTTCCCACTAGCTACCTATTTTACATTTGGTAGTGCATATATGTCCATGAAACTCTCTCACTTCGTCCCAGCTTAACCTTCACCCTCCCCGTCGGACTAATGGATTATTATTATCATTATCATTATTATTTTACCACTATAATCCATTTCCATTAATACTTTCACAATTTCTAAAAAATATATTTCCTAGCCCAGTCTACAGAAAAGGCCTAAAAGCAGTGCACATCAGTAGCACTGAGCATACCTAATGCCTAGACTGTGGTACTGAAATACCATTTCCTATTCTCAGGAACCAGAGCTCCTGAGAGAACTGGCTGGTTCCAGTGTGAATTGGGGAAACATTGTTCACCAGAAAGCAAAGATGCACTAAAGAACTGATGGGGTCATGTGAAAAACACATAGGAGCTGGCTTGAAGGGGCTCTATTGGCCAAATTTGGGATAATTTGAGCATTACAAAGAAGTGCTTTAAAAATTATCCATATTTTACTAAGCCTCATCTATAATTCCCCTTCTCTCTCTCTCAACCTGTCTCCTTCTCCACTGCCTTTATTTTCTCATCGTTCATTTGCTCTTCAGTCTTCTCTTTTTACAGCACTGAAAATTATACCAGTAATCATTTGATTGCCAAATCCCACAGACGCTTCTCAGTCCTCAACAGACTCAACTTCATTGTCACTAGTAACCCTTGCCCTCCCATGCTAGACTTTCTTCTCCTCTCCTCCAAAGCAGGGACAAACAATCCATATCCAGGTTCATGGCTTACCATGGCCTACCGAAGGTGAGCAGAAAAAGAACCTAAAACCATGGGAGAGGAAGACCCAGGTTGAAGAAGGGTTGGGGTATAGGTGTTAGTGGCCACATTTTCTCCATCTTGGTATTTTCAGGGCTTAACCAGTGGGTGGACTCCAACAGGTATACACAAATATGGCTCACTCTCTGTGACACTTGAGGCAAGGCACTTCCCCTTTCTGAGCCTCAGGTTCCCCACACACAACACAGGAATGATAACACCAACTCTAAGGGTTGTTTCAAGAACATTCATGTGCACACTGTGAACTCTAAAGGTTATTCAAAAGTAAGAAATGAAAAAGTTCTTACTTCTCCTGTTTGGTATTTCTTCCCAAACCTCCCCCCACCCTGCCCAATTAAACTTTCCTTGATTATCTCCCTCAAGTGACTATTTCTTTCCTTTGGTTTTCTACAAAATTGCTTGCTTTCTCCACTTCCTTCTTTCCCATTTACTCTGCAACTGTCTGTTCCACTTACACCCCTTTTACCACGTTCACCAGTGACAAGTAATTTTTAATCTTCAACTTATTTGATCAGCATCTGACACTAGTAAACATACCCTGATTCTTTCCTTTGTTTGAAATAGAGTTATTGTCAGTGTTGTGTCATAGTCAGCTAGTGAGATCTGACTATTCAATATTCAGGAATTTTGCAAGCCCTTGGGATTATTTATATCACTGAAATTAGCAAATGCTACAAATTTAGGGCTTCACTTTTTTTCAGAGATCTGATTTACCAGCACACTACTTGCTACTGTTTCTATAAATGACACATGCTCAATAAAATATGTTCAACTATTTAAACTTTAACAAAAAGTGCAATGACCTGAAATCTCACTACCAGGGAAAAAATCCAAAACCACCGTTTGCTAGGAAGCAAAGTTTTATTTAATGAAGAAAATGTTACATTGCTGCTTTATAACCTTCCATAATGTGTCATGGACATCTTTCCATGTCAATAAGTGTAGAGCTATGTCATAACTTTTAACGGCTGAATACTATTCCACTGTGTGTATCTGCCGTAATAATTCTCCTACTGTTGAATATTTTAGATTGTTTCTGCTATCATGATGCTGGGAACAATGTTGTTACATGTGTTTTAAAAATCCATTTGTACAATTTTCTAACTCCTTTGGGGTAAATTCCCAGAAGTAAGATTGCTGTCTCATAGAATGTGCTTATTTTTCATTTTGATACATATTGTTAAAGTGTCCTCTGGGAAGTCCAAAAAAATTTACATTCCCAGCAGTAAGTACACAGGAGTGTCTGTTTCCCCATAGCCTTCGTAACACTGTTCAATCTTTTAAATCTTTGCCAATCTCACAGATGAACAACAAAAACACACAATTTTGCTTTCATGTCTTTGATTACCAGTGAAGATGAACAACTTTTTATATGTTTATTGCCTCTTCATATGTCTTTGGATAACTGCCTTTTCATGTCCTTTGCTCACTTTTCTAATGTGGACGACATTTGCCTCTCATCCCTTTCTTAAAAGAGTTTCCTTCCTTAGATTCCTGTACACTACTTCTTTCTGAGTCCCGTTCTACCATGCTGCCAGTTTCTTCTCTGGCTTCTTCCTCTCTATTTGCCCCTTAAATGTTGATGCTCTCTCTTCACTCTGCCCCACCCACTTTTCCTCAGTGATCTTATCCATTCTTATGATCGTAATTGAAATCTCTAACAACATGAACAATCCCGATAGTAATAATGATATGAATAATTGCAAACATTTATTGAGCATTTACCATGTGCCAGGTACTGTAATTAGTGCTGCTATGGAATAGCTCCGTTAAGTTATTCCTCACAGGAAGCACATAAGGCAGGTACTAGCATGAAGCTCTATTTTATAGAGGGGGAAACAGAGTCAGGAAAGTTTAACTGACTTGTCCAAAGTCACAAAATTAGTATGTACAGAGTTGGGGCTGAAACCCAAGTCTTGTCTGGTGCCAACTAGACTATATTACATCCTGTGACTGTATGCTGTATATCGTCTACATTACAGCCCACAAGCCAAATCCAGCCTGATGTGTTTTTGTTAATAAAGGTTTATCAGAACACAGCCATACCTACTCACTTAAATATTGTTTATGCTAGCTCTGAAGCTAAAACAGCAAAGTTGAATAGGTACAACAGACACCTTGTGGCCTGCAAAGTCTAAAATACTTACTATCTGGACCATTACAGGAAAAGTTTATCTGCTTCTGCTCTGCTCACAGATAACTCCAAAAATCTACATCTTCATCACTGACCTATCTTCTGAGTTCTCTATCTACCAATCAGCTGAACACCTCTAGCTCATAAGTACTTCAATTTCAGCAGTCTCGAAACTGGACTCTTAAGATACCAGTTCCTGCCATTCCCAACTTCCTACCCTCTAGCCCAGGGATGTGACATGCATACTTGCCATTCCTCTTTTTTTCACCCATGGCAGACATTGCTAATTGATCACATTACTTTTTCCCATTAAGCCCCGATGGGGCCTCAGAATCTTTCTTAATACAACCCTTTATGAAGGCCTGGCCTGAGATTGGCAGTGGGGGGGTACAAAGAAGGGGTTGGAGTCAAGAAACATTTGTCCTCATGGAGCTTGTATTCTAGGGGAGGAAACACAATCATCAGAGTGAACCACTTGTATGCAGCTGTGACCATGTCATTCTCCTTAGAACCTACACTGGTTCCCCATTGCTGATAGTCCAAACTACCTGAACATGGCAGGTAAGGGCTTCCATGACCCAGCCCTTATGTACTCTAGTTTCACCTCTGCTATTTTGTACTCTAGCAATACTGAAATGTATACACTGCATTTTTTTCCCCACCTCCCTGACTTTGATTTTGCTGTCCCCTTTGTCCAGACCCTTCCCTCTTTCTTTGTATGGTTAACTCCTGTTTTTCAAGATTCAGCTGAGACAGCACTTAAATCTAGGAGGCCTTCCCTCTTCTCCCTCAGGTTAGGTGCTTCTTGTCAGTGCTCCCGAAACAACATCCTGTGCAGACCTCTATTGTTACCTTATCGTTGTTTGTTTCTACATCTGTTTTCCTGACGAGGCAGGGCTCTTGGAGGGCAGAGACTGTCTTACTCTTCTTTGTAACCCCAGGAAACTCAAGAACCTCCTCCCGTGTATAAGACATTTAGGCACTCAATAAATATTTGTTGAATTAAGGACTGTTGCTTCCACATGCCATTCTCATTCAGGGCCAGATCACTCTGCTGCACTCCAGACTCTGCTTACCTGACATCGTGCTGCCTCTCAGGTACCCCAGAGCAGAGACGCCACGACCAACAATGAATTCATCATCACTCCTGAAACCCACTTTTCCTCCTGTAATCCTACTGTCATTTTTAAAACTGGCAACCCTACTGACAGTTTTGATTATTCTGTCTTCCTCTCCCTGATGATTCTATTTCAGAAATCCTCCTTCTGGCTCCTCCTTCCTGTTTCCTCTGCCACTGCCCTCATTATCACCCCCCTGGATGACTGCACCAGCCTTCTAACCCATCTTCCTGCCTTTACTCTCATCCCCTGGATTTAATCCTCCACACTGTGGCCAGAGTTATCTTTGTCAAAGAAAAATCTGATTCTGTCACTTCCCTGCTTAATGATCTTTTCTGGCTCCCCACTGCCTTCAGGATAAAGCCCAAACACTTCAGTATAGTACACAAGGTCCTTAAGGATCTGGCCTCATATCAGTTCCCAGCCTCACCTCCTGCCACTGGCCCATACCAACTTCCTGACTCAGCCATACTCAACTCTTGCCAACTCTCCTCACAAATCTTATTCTCTCATGCCTTCCCACCTCTGCATGTTCAGTTCCCTTTTCCTTATCCTTTTCCCTTGTATCTGCCTGGCTTACACTTTTTTGCCCCTGAACACTCAGCTCAAGCATCACAACAGACTCAATACTTCAACAAAGCCTGCTCTGAACACAGTACCTCCCCACAGCCCCGCTGAGCTTAGCGTCTTAGTTTACGCTTCCCTAGTACCCTGTGCCTATTACAACCATTAACCACATTAAGTCAGAATGCTAGTTTACTTGTCAGTATCTCCCAGTTCACCACAAGCTTCTTGAAGTCAGGGACAGTGTCTGTATCTCTATATCTTCAGAGCCTAGCATCTTTGCCTGGAATACAGTAAAAATTCAACAACCAAAACAAATGTTTAAATAAGTGAAGGCCTACTTGACTTTGCAAATGTTGATCCTTTTTCCTGGCATACTCTGCCTGGTAAATTCCTAGGTCATTATTGTATCCTTAGCACCTAGCAGAGTACCTGGTGTACGGTAGGTATTCAATAAATACTGAGTGAATGGATGAGACCAAGCTCAAAAAGCACCTTCCTGACCTCTTAAGAGCCCTGGGTGTAGCTGGTGGGTCTCCAGCCCCAAACCCCACAGCCCATTGTATCTCCTTCTGCCAGAACACTTGCCCTGTCACACTATTCACATGGCTGCCTCCTGGCTAGACTGGGCACTCCTTGAGGACAGACTTTTGTTACACTTGTGTCTGTATCTCCAGTGCCTAGCACAGTGGCAGGCACACAAGAGATGTTCAGAGAGCGTTTTTAAAAATATTTATTTATTTGGTTGTGCTGGGTCTTAGTTGCGGGAGGCGGGCTCCTTTTAGTTGCGGCTCAAGGGATCCCTTAGTTGCAGCTTGAGAACTCTTACTCGCGGCATGTGCGTGGGATCTAGTTCCCTGACCAGGGATCGAACCTGGGCCCCCTGCATTGGGAGCGCCGAGTCTTAACCACTGGACCACCAGGGAAGTCCCCAGAGAGCATCTGTTGACTGAATAAACGGATGAATAAGAAGATAAGACTTAGGGGAGTCTCTACAAATATCTGAAAGGCTGTGCTGGACTAAGAAAGCAGACTATTCTATGTGGCTGCAGGAGGCAGAAGAGCTGGGAAAAGCATTATTTTAGCTCAAGGGCAGAAAGAATTTTAACTTTTAGAATGGCTTGAGGGTCAAATGGGCTGCTGCTGGGGAAAGTGAACTCCCTGTGATGAGAGGTGTGCAATGAGGCTAGGGAATGCTAGGCAGCGATGCTGGAGAGGGAATTTCAACAGCAGACAGGGAGGTGAAGGTGGGGTGTTGATTGGGGGTGATGGTGGTGGTGGTGCTAGATGATCCCTGGGGTTCCTTCTGGATGGGGCATCCACTAACCTGCACCCCTCAAAGGTGCCCGTGGACTGGGACATGGCTTCTCCACCAACCAGACCTTTCTTAGCCAGCCCAGGCACATTTAGCTGCTCACTATTTCTCCTCAGGGGCAGGATAGCCTTATTCCTATCCTTATCTTTAAAAACCAGCAAGGTATCGGGCTCATAGTAGGAGCTCAACAACTGTTTGCTGAATTGTATCTGACTATTCTGATATCAAAGACCACTCCCCTCTCTGACTCAATAAACATTTTTTGAATGAAATTAATTTAAATTCGACTATGTGACAGTGCGTGGCTCATATCATTCATTAATCATCATTTACTGGGTGTCTATATAATATTACAAACAAGGCCACATGCTAAGCATTGTGAGAGGGGAAGCAATAGGACTCTCTCTTCCAGGAGTTTACAGTGTGGCAGGAGAGAGAAACTATGATACAATAAGTGTAGCAGAGGTATAAAGTGCCTAGCACAGTGCTGGCTATGTAGTAGTTACTCATGGAAGAATGAATAATGGTCCTCAAAGTTGTTCACGTTTTAATGCCCAGATGCAAGTAAGTTAAGGATTTGAGATGGGGAGATTATCCAGGATTATCTGGGTATGCCCTTAATGTGATCATAAGTGTCCTTATAAGAGGGAGGCAGAGGGAGAGTTGACACAAAAGAGAAGGCCACACAGTGGAAGCAGAGTCAGAAAGAAGAAGCTGAGCTGCTGGCTTTGAAGATGGAGGAAGGGACCATGAGCGAGGAATATAGCTCTAGACACCAGGCAAGGAAACAGATTTTTCCCTTAGAGCCTCCAGAGGGAGCGTGGCCCTGCTGACATGCTGATTTTAGCTGTGTAAGACTCATTTTGGACTTCTGGCTGTCAGAACTGTAAGGGAATAAATTCCTGTTGTTTTAAGCCACTAAATGGGTGATAATGTTAGAGCAGCAATAGGAAACTAATATAGCACTTGATAAATACTTGGGAATAAGTGGATTTTTAAAAAAGTTCTGTAAAAGAGATAAAGATACAGGGATTCCCTACTGAGTAGAAGAGAGCCTAAAAGCTTTAAAAATGCTCCAAGGAGCCATGACTTGCTTTTCCCTTGACTAGGCCAGCTTGGGGATTATTTGTGCAGCTTACTGCTTGCCCACCATGGTGCTGGTAGCTGTTAGCTTCCGGTTGCCATTTTGGAAATCTACTTAGGGGGCACTTCTAGGGCCCTCAGTTGCCTGAAATGCTGTGCCCTGAAGCCCTATTACCTGAGAGTGGGAACAAAATATAGTCTCTTTTTCACTGAACTCTGATGGCAATTATAATCTGCTCTAAACTGTTGAACACTCTATTATATGCTATTTTATGTTGTTTTCTAGTTACATCACACATCTGAATCTTATCTGTTCAATTACGTAAGATCCTTAAGGGCAGGGATCATGATTTTTACATATATTTAGTTCTTCCATGATAGTAGACACTCCAGAGTGACTCAGGTAATACTTACGTATTGCTGATAATCAAGAAACTGGGTAGGGAAGACTGTTATTTTATGCTTCATTTTCTAGACCACAACCAGCAAGCTGACTCAATTTATCTATCGATCTGCCTATCTATCTATCTATCCATCCATCCAACATTGATTATTTTCTTACCATGGGCCAGGCATATACTTGGTACATTCAGTGGATACAGAAGTAACACTTGGTTTCTGTTATTGAAGGCTTAGCTGTCAAAGACTGCTAAACTAACACATTATAACACGATATGCTAGAGGCAAAAACAAAATACCATTAAAACAGAGGCAAGAGCAATTAATTCTGTCTATGGGAGTCGGGAAGAACGCCAGGAAGGTGACAATTAAGCTGTGTCTTGAAGGAGAAGTAGTTTTCCAGGAAGAGAAGAGGTGTGTAGGACATTCTAGACAGAGGGAGCACATAGGAAGGCACAGAGGAGTTGTGAAAAAAAAAGAACTGGCTAGAGCAGGGAGTGGTAGGTGATGAGGCTAGAAAGATAGGCTAAGGCCGGACTTTTAAAGCCATCCTGGCAAGTGTCTGGACTTGTGTTTTATATATGAAGGGTAACCAATGTCTTTGATTTCTATTTCATGTGAAAAGCACCCACAATAGAACGTCTGTACTGCAGAGAGGATGTTTTAACTGTGGATTGCTATATAAAATCTATATTATTTAAACGAGTAAAACAATGATCAGAATTCTGAGTCTGAGGAATCTCTGAGTTAATCCCTCTGTTTCTTTATCCATTTTTTCCACTGAACAGAAAAATAGAAGGTTGATTATTCAGAAAAAAATTTCTTTTCTGGTCACTAAAATATATAACAAGTCTACTATAAACCCCAGAAGCTCTGCTTCTTCCTCTTCTTTAAAAAAACAAAAACAGCTTTAGTGAGCTATATATCACATGCCATACAATTTACCCATTGAATGGCTTTTAGTATGTTCACCTCACCACAATCAATTTTAGAACATTTTTATCACTCGAAAAAGAAACCCTGTACTCATTAGCAGTCACTGCTCCTCATTTATCTTGAAAGCTCCTGGGCCCTGGCAACCACTAATCTACATTCTGTCTCTATAGATGTACCTACTCTGAATATTTCATACAAATGGAGTATAAAATATGTGGTCTTTTGTGACTAGCTTCATTAACTTGGCATAATGTTTTCAGTTTCATCCATACTTAGCATAATGTTTTCAAGTTTCATCCATATTTTTACCCTCTATCAGTACTTCCTTTCTTTTTATTGTCAAACAATATCCCATTGTATGGATATACCACATTTTACATTTATCAGTTAATGGACATTTGATTTTTCCCTACCTTTTGGCTATAGTGAATAATGCTGCAATGAACATTAGCATACAAATTCTTGTGTGGACATACATTTTCAATTCTCTTGGGTATATACTTAGGAGTAGAAGTTCTGGGTCACATATTTTAATTCTATGTTTAACTATGAGGAACTGCCAAACTGTTTTCCAAAATGGCTGTACCGTTTTAGAGTCCTACTAGCAGTGTATAAGGGCTCTAATTTCTTTATATCCTCTTGAATACCTTCTATTGTTCATCTTTTTGATGACAGCCATTCTAGTGGGTATGAAGTGGTATCTCATTGCAGCTTTGACTTGCATTTCCCTAATGACTAATGATGTTGAACATCTTTTAATGTCTTTATTGGCCATTTGTACATCTTCTTTGAAGAACTGTCTATTCAAATCCTTTGCATGTTTTTCATTTGGGTTATTGGTCTTTTTATTGCTAAGTTGTAAGAGTTTTATGTATATTTTGGATACAAGATTCTTATCAGATATGTGATTTGCAAATATTTTGTTACATTCTATAGGTTGTCGTTCTACTTACTTGCAGATATCATTTGCAGCACAAATGTTTTTAATTTTAATGAAGTCCAGTTCATTTTTTCTTTTGTCACTCGTGCTTTTGGTGTTGTATCTAAGAAACCACTGCCTAACCCAAGGTCACAAAGATTTACTCCTAAGTTTTCTTCAAAGAGTTTTATGTCTTACATTTAGGTCTTTGATCTATTTTGAGTTATTTTTTTTATATGGTGTGAAGCAAAGCTCCAAATTCATTCTTTTTCATGTGGTTATCCAGTTATCCCAGGACCATTTGCTGAAGAGACTATTCTTTCCCCATCATATGGTCTTGGTATCCTTGTCCAAAACTGACCATGGATGTATGGGTTTATTTCTCAACTCTCAATTCTATTCTTTTACCTATATGCCTTTCCTTATGCCAGTAACAGACTGTTTTGATTATTGTAGCTTTGTAGAAAATTTTGAAATTGGAAAGTGTGAGTCCTCCAACTTTGTTCTTCTTATTTTAGAATTGTTTTGGCTATTCTGGGTCCCTTGCAATTCCATATGAATTTTAGGGTCATCGTGTAAATTTCTGTAAAAAAGCCCAGGCCCAGATGGTTTCACCAGTGAATTCTACCAAATATTTAAGGAATAAATAATACCAATTACCTGTAATGTTTTCCAGAAAATAGAAGCAGAGGGAACAGTTCTCAACTCATTTTATGAGGCTAGTATGACATCTGGTATACAGAAAATCCTAAGGATTCTACTAAAAACCGTTAGAAGTAATAAATGAGTTTTAGCAAGACTGCAGGATACAAGATCGAAATACAAAAATCAATTGTATCTCTATACCATAACAATGACCAATACAAAGATGGAATTAAGAAAATTCTACTTATATATTATAGCATCAAAAAGAATAAACATCTAGGAATAAATTTAACAAAAGAAGGGCAAGAAAAATATATTTGTATTTGGAAAATAATGTATACTGAAAACTACAAAAACATTATTGAGAGAAATTAAAGAATATCTAAAGAAATGGAAAGAAGTTATGATTCTTGAAATGTACATTTTAAAGAGGCCTGTCCTAGTAGAGCTAGAGATGGTAGTTTCAGAACTTGAAATATGCTGATTGTTACGTGCAGGATGAAGGAAACAGCTGAGGGCTTCCCTGGTGGCGCAGTGGTTGAGAGCCCGCCTGCCGATGCAGGGGACATAGGTTCGTGCCCTGGTCCAGGAAGATCCCACATGCCGTGGAGCGGCTAGGCCCGTGAGCCATGGCCGCTGAGCCTGCGCGTCCGGAGCCTGTGCTCCGCAACGGGAGAGGCCACAACAGTGAGAGGCCCACGTACCGCAAAAAAAAAAGAAAACAGCTGATGCTTTTTTTGGATGTGGGGAGATGCCCTTTAGAAATTTATTTATTTCATATATTTTGGGTGTTTAACTGCAATTTGCTAGAAGTTCTGAAAAGTTTTTACAATTTTGTCCATTTTCTACAGTGCTGCAGTTGTTGGAACTTCTGCAAATTTCCATGGTTGTTGGTAATTCAGGACAAGGGCAGTCTTTCTAGCTGTAACTTTGGCATTTAAGGGCACCCCCACCCAAGCCTATAGACTTTATGATCCAGCACAAATCAACTTTGTGCTTAACAAAGTTGCACTCTTACTTTCAAATAAGGTACTTTTCCCCTTATTTCCAGTACTTGCTAATCAAACCTCTTAATCATTCCAGGAATGTGCCATTGGTGCTTCTATTGTTGCTTCATTAAATGATGCTATCTGTACTGTCATGGATAATTTCTATGATTAAGAGCTGAAATGTTTATAGGAGATCAGCAGGAGAGAAAAATTAAACTAACTGGTCAGAGGTGAGAGGTACACCAGAGATGGAAAGCAAGGTGGCTATCGCAGAAATCAAAACTGGCCAAAAATTTTAAGTGTTTTTTTCCTTTTTATATCTCTTGCCCATCTAATTCTAATCCTCTCTTGGTATTAGCATGTCTCTCCTTCTCTCTAGACAGTACTCATAATCCTGCTTTTATGCCTTGACCCACCTGTAAACCTACACAGGTCATATGGTATTACGAAAAATCAGGAAAATAAAATTCTTGAAATCTGTTCTTTATGTTGGTACACAGACTATGTATTGTAAAATATACATATTTTACAAATAGTATTACTAAAGTAAACCTGTGGCAGACACACTTCTAAAAAGTTATGTGATAACTGACTCTGCAAATCAAATCTTGAATTCATCAGAGGAGTTAATTTAAGGAACTCAGTGGATGAATTCTGTCATAGTGAAGGCTCCTTCTATAAAATGAATTCTCCATCCAACCTCTGTATCTATCCATTTGGCAACATGCATGTTTTTTATTCCCTGAGTTTTCTTAAATTGGAGCACACCTATACTTGGATCTTTAAGACAGTGCTGAAATCACTATTAGAACACAGCTTTCTTTTCCTCTCTGCTGAGTATAATGATCTAGGGAAGGAAAAGTGAACTAACAAATCCTAGCTTGTGTCATTATAGCTTATGACTGGTTAACATATATACTTTTTTAAAAAAAATAAATTTATTTATTTATTTATTTTATTTTTGGCTGCATTGGGTCTTTGTTGCTGTGAACGGGCTTTCTCTAGTTGCAGCGAGCGGGGGCTACTCTTCATTGCGGTGCGCAGGCTGCTCATTGTGGTGGCTTCTCTCGTTGCGGAGCACGGGCTCTAGGTGTGCGGGCTTCAGTAGTTGTGGCACATGGGCTCAGTAGTTCTGGCTCGTGGGCTCTAGAACACAGGCTCAGTAGTTGTGGTGCACGGGCTTAGTTGCTCTGTGGCACGGGGATCTTCCCAGACCAGGGCTCAAACCCATGTCCCCTGCATTGGCAGGCGGATTCTTAACCACTGTACCACCAGGGAAGCCCTGGTTAACATATAATAGGGTATTTCCATGCCTAATGTCCAAGCCTCGTCAGGTCTTCTGTGGGCTCCCTTTTCTAACACCCTGTTTAGTACCCCTGCGGCCAGTTCATGTCACTGTCTCTTGTGAGAATTGACTCAATGACTTTTACAGATCAAGAGTTTCTGTATTTATTTATAATACCATTGTTTCCTCTGTCAAAGAGGGAGACTGAAAAACCAGACATCTTCTGTAATTTGATTTCATAGTTACGTCCAGCAAGTCCTTTTAGAGATTTACATGTTCCAATGATAGAAACTGAGGTAGGACCTTGTGTCTCTCTGCTTCAGTTTTTTGACTTATCAAAAAGTTCCCACCATACCCCACCTCCTTGACAGAAATGTTATCATGATAAGTTTAAATAAAGGCATGCATAAAAAATCCAAAGTACTGTCCTAATTATCTAACTCACAATTTTTCTCTCATTAAGACCCCAATTTTAATTTGACAGAGCTAAATAAATCAGCTTTATGCACACCTGCTTCTTTCCACATAAAAAACGCACACAAAATACATGCACCTGATTGTGGGAAACCAGAAATTAGTCCCACATGACGGATTTTCTTTTAACCACCCACTTTACATTTATAGTCCACTTTAAGGGCTCTGTGCCTGGAGTTGGCAGCTCTAAGAACAGTGAGATCAGTTTGTCTACAGTTGTTCCCAACCTTTTTTGGCTCTGGTACACCTACACTTGCTTCCAAAAATATACCCCCCAGTCTGGTGCTCAATGGAATGAAAATCTTTCCTGAGCTAATAGAATATAAAACAGAAAAGGCAATGGACATAGTTCTGCATTTTAGAGTACTCATAACAACACAGTGAGGCAAACCCGTGCAAATGACGCAATTGACCCTGCATCAAGAGAAACAGAGCTTTGGGCTGTTCTTTCAAAGGTGGTAAAGATTTACACTTCTCAGTCTGCATCTCGCAGCTTGGCCTCCCTTGCTTTTGAAGAGATGGTCAGCCAAGGTAAATGGTGCGGCCAATAGCACTGGAATCAGCGGAAACTAACTGGTTTGTACAAGGACGAAAATCATGGTCTTGGTCCTATTAGCACTATGTTCTAAATGCCTGAGCTAACTAGCCACTGATATTGCCTGTGAGAAAACCAACCTTCATCAGAAACAGAAATGTACTTGAGTACTAACACATAAATTAATAGCTCAGTCTCCAGGACTTGAATTCAACATGAAGCCTATTCCAAAGTTGCCATTTAATATGGTGGAAAAACCCCTATTTACCTGAACAATTTTCAAAGTTTCACAATTTGTATTATTCCCCCCAATAATTAACTTTATTTCAAGTAAAAGGCTTGAATTCCAACTATTTACACCACATTTCCTAAAATTAGCATGCATTTCTGAGAAATTTTTACTAGACATTGATATTATTTATATGAAATAAGCCTTGAAAGGCAAGTCTCTAAAGTTAATTGGGGCACCTTCTTTACAGGTATCTATTTCTCCTATAGGAAATTCACAGGTAGGAATTCCTGGTCAAGGCATTAATAAGAGCTTAACAACCTTCAAGATACCTCCTAATGGAAACTATAATAATCTCTTAAAGAAGTTTTGTTAGTTGTCTGGAATAAAGTCCATAATTACCCCTTGACTCAATCCACCTTGTATGATCTATAATTACTGTTATATTAAAGTACATCAGGCAAGATTAGTGATTTCAACTCCTCTCTGCTTATACCTTACCCTGATTTGCCCCCAGTCTCCAGAAGAGCTTAAAGAGCCATTTTTTACTAAATTCTAAAGACAAGATATAAAAGGCATGGGGAAAAAAAAGTTTCTCAGAAGAAAAATCCACTGAATTCTAGTAAAGACCAGCTAGGAAGTGAATGTCGCTTACTAGCATTCCAACTAAATTTAGTGGTATCGATTGTATACGAATGTGTGTGGGTCGCACATATGGTCACCTTATTTTTGATAAAGGAGGCCAGAATATACAATGGAGAAAAGACAGCCTCTTCAATAAGTGGTGCTGGGAAAACTGGACAGCTACATGTAAAATAATGAAATTAGAACACTCCCTAACACCATACACAAAAATAAAACCAAAATGGATTAAAGACCTAAATGTAAGGCCAGACACTATAAAACTCTCAGAGGAAAACATAGGCAGAACACTCTAGGACATAAATCACAGCAAGATCCTTTTTGACCCACCTCCTAGAGAAGTGGAAATAAAAACAAAAATAAACAAATGGGACCTAATGAAACTTAAAAGCTTTTGCACAGCAAAGAAAACCATACAGAAGACCAAAAGACAGCCCTCAGAATGGGAGAAAATATTTGCAAATGAAACAACTGACAAAGGATTAATCTCCAAAATTTACAAGCAGCTCATGCAGCTCAATATCAAAAAAATGAACAACCCAGTCCAAAAATGGGCAGAAGACCTAAATAGACATTTCTCCAAAGAAGATATATAGACTGCCAACAAACACATGAAAGGATGCTCAACATCATTAATCATTAGAGAAATGCAAATCAAAACTACAATGAGATATCATCTCACACCAGTCAGAATGGCCATCATCAAAAAATCAAGAAACAATAAATGCTAGAGAGGGTGTGGAGAAAAGGGAACACTCTTGCACTGCTGGTGGGAATGTGAATTGGTACAGCCACTATGGAGAACAGTATGGAGGTTCCTTTAAAAATTACAAATGGAACTACCATACAACCCAGCAATCCCACTACTGGGCATATACCCTGAGAAAACCATAATTCAAAAAGAGTCATGTACCAAAATGTTCATTGCAGTTCTATTTACAATAGCCAGGACATGGAAGCAACCTAAGTGTCCATAATCGGATGAATGGATAAAGAAGATGTAGCACGTATATACAATGGAATATTACTCAGCTATAAAAAGAAAGAAAATTGAGTTATTTGAGGTGAGGTGGATGGACCTAGAGTCTGTCATACAGAGTGAAGTAAGTCAGAAAGAGTAAAATAAATACCGTATGCTAACACATATATATGAAATCTAAAAAAAAATTGGTCCTGAAGAACCTAGGGGCAGGACAGGAATAAAGACGCAGACGTAGAGAATGGACTTGAGGACACGGGGAGGAGGAAGGGTAAGCTGGGACAAAGTGAGAGAGTGGCATGGACATATATTCACTACCAAATGTAAAATAGATAACTAGTGGGAAGCAGCTGCATAGCACAGGGAGATCAGCTCGGTGCATTGTGACCACCTAGAGCGGGGGATAGGGAGGGTGGGAGGGAGATGCAAGAGGGAGGAGATATGGGGATATATGTATATGTATAGCTGATTCACTTTGTTATACAGCAGAAACTAACACACCATTGTAAAGCAATTATACTACAGTAAAGATGTCAAAAAGAAAAAAAGAATGTGTGTGGGTAGTTGGATTAAATATTTGAAAATGCGTTGAAAAAAGAAAAAGAAAGTTGAGTTTTATCTTAGTGATAATACAGTTCGTATTAAAGACAGGTTGGGGTAGAAAATTAAATGAAGGTAAAACTGTAGAATCACACGTGGCTCTATCCAACTCTCATTCCTTCTTCTCTTCTTCCACAGAATTCTTGGTTCTTATATTTAAACAGCAAAACTGAGGAAACAAAGACTCTCACTACAATTCAGACATTAGAAAAAAACAGAAAGTCAGACCAATTAATTCTATAGATACACACTTTGAATTTGCACCTTCAATTTTCATTTAAGTTTTCTGAGAAAAGATGATACCAGCACGGGTTTGGTGACTATGGACAATAAATTGCAAGGCTTACTCAAAGTGCACACTGTTGTAGAAAAATTCACCAATGCTATAGATACTTGCCCTGCTCTAGCAAGGACCAGCTTCAGGAACTGTTCAGATTTATTATAAAAACAGGTACTGGGAAGAACAATAAAGAAAGGTTGTATGTCTCAGACTATTTGAAATGATTCCATTAAATAGACTGAAAAATACATTAAAATACCTAAAATAGACTGAAAAAGGCATACTACTGAATATTATGACTAGCACTTCTCAAAACCGTCCAGGTCATCAAAAACAAGGAAAGCCTGAGAAAATGTCACAGCCCAGAGGAGCTTAAGGAGACATGACAACTAAATGTAACATAGTATCATTACACGTGGATGGGATCCTGGGACAGAAAAACAGTATTAGGTGAAGTCTGAATAAACTATGAACTATATCAATATTGGTTCATTAATTTTAACAAATGTATTATATTCATGTAAGATGTTAATAATAGGAGAAACTGGGTATGGGATACATTGGGACTCTCTGTACTATCTGCTCAATTTTTTCTGTAAATGAAAAACTATTCTTAAAAAATAAAGTTTATTAAAAGTGGGTTCTATTTCTCAGGCTATTTGAAATGATTACACTAGTGAAAAAGACCTAATACTTGAGGGCCTAGCTCACGGGCCTGGATCAAGGGCACTCAGAGACTTCAGCCATCAGATAAGAACACGACAAGGACTCCATACCCCCATAGTAATCCAGCTCAGAAAGCCGTAAATCCAGGCACCCAAAATCCCTTCAGAGAATTTCAGTGGGAACAGTTGATAATTAAGATAATAAGCAAAGCCTATTTAACTTTCTTCATCCCAAACAACCCTACATCTTGAAAACACATTGTAGGCAGCAGGTTTCAAAAGCAGTGAAATCCTCATTTGCAGAAGTCAAACTAACAATTGGGGGGGTGGGGTGGGGGACAAGCCATCCCTGGTGACTTGCATCCTCCATCAGCTGCCAGCCCCTCCTGATGGAGAGAGGAGCTGGTATGGGAGCAGAGGCAGCCTGGGCCTTTAGCAACTCCTACCTCAGGCACTACGATGTTGATGTTGTCTAACACTATCGCTTACACAGACAAAGCACCCAAACTCCAAGTCAGACTCTTGCCCTCCTCTTGCCTAAGGATTCAGTAAGCACCAAGGACCATGGGAGCTCTATTCGCCAGTCAGGTTATGAACGCTGAAGGATAGTTTCTTAATGGAAATACTGACCATGGTTAATTAGTAAAACACAAATTTCAAGGTGAAAATCTCTTGATTCTATATATTCATTCTTTCATTCAAAGTATATATATTTATTAAAGAAGTATTATGAGCCAGATACTGGGCTCATGAAAGAAATTAGCTCAAGAGAACACTCTGAACTGATGAAACAGTTTAGATGAACATCAGATCAATAAATATAAATGTGGATGACGTTAATAGAATCTCATCAAGCAGAGAACATTCTTGATTTAACCTCGCACGCCCTCTATTGGTCTCTTGGTTAAAATGCAAAGCTTATATAACCCACAGTTTGGTAGGTCATGTTCAATATGCTGGAAATCTGACGTGCTGACTACTCATTGGACTTCGTGAACACTCAGACCTCTGACTGCTGTGTGGAATCTCCTCTCTCTCCTTCTCTCTCTCTCCCCGCTCCCTCTCTCTCTCCCTCTCCCTCTCTCTAATTTCATAATACCTGTTACGATACTACCATTGATTCATTCAACCAATATCTATTGAAGTCCTACCTTGAGAGGGCACTAACTCATCTTTCCAATTTAAATAACTTTATTCTTTATTTTTCAAACATATTGACATTCCGTAAGTCAACTGGTAGTACCAGGAGAGACACTTCCCCAAAGGGTTGGGAATCAATGTTTCCCACTCATCTCTCTCTGCCCATCCATTCCAACTTTCATACTCGATCATTCACCCAACGAAAATTTTTTAAGTTTTCTATGTGCCAGGTAGAGTTCTAGGCAGTGAAGCTACAGTAATAAACAAAATCAAATAAAAATCCCTACCCCCTATGAAGTTTATATTCTAGTGGGAAGGGGTGTAAGGCATGAAATAAATAATGAATAAGTAAATTAAATAATTTTTTAGACAATCAATAGTATGGAGAACAATAGAACAGGGAAAGGGCAATGGGAGGCTTTTTTGCAGTGCAAATTTAAAAACGTGGTCAGGGAAGGCCTTACTGAGAAAGTGATATTTGAGCAAAGACTTGAAGGAGGTAAAGGGTCATTAATTGGGAGAAGGATATTTCAGGCAGTGAGAACAGGAAGGGCAAAGGCCTGGAGGTGGGAACATGCCTGGTATGTTCAAGGGAAAAGAGGAGTCCAGTGGCCAGATAATAGCGAGGAAAAGAACAGTAGTTCTACAGGGGGGGAAGGAGAAATAGGGGGAATGCACAGGGCTTTGTAGGCCGCGGTAGGCACTTCGGCTTTTACTCAGTGAAACAGGGAGCCAAGGCAGTGTTTTGAACAGAGGAGTAATAGGATCTGACTTCTGTTTTAATAGGATCACTATGTCCGCTGTGTGGAGAATAGACCTAACAGGGGCAAGGCCAGAAGCAGGAACACTAGTTGGGAGGTGGTTGCAATAATCCGAGAGAGATGAACTAGGGTTATAGTGCTGGAGGCAGTGAGAAGTGGTCAGATTCTGGATATATTTTAAAGATGGAGTTGGGATTTTTTACAGACTGAACGTGGGGTGTGAAAGAAAAGGAGTCAAGGATGATTCCAACATGTTTGGTTTCAACAACTGGAAGAGTAGGGCTGCCATATGAGGGGGGATTAGGAGTTAGCTTTTGGACATATATTAAGTTTGGGATGTCAACCACACACCCACCAATCAATCTACTCTCTACCATCTCCTACCTAGCTATCCATTTACTCACTCAGATTTCTCTATGTCACAAATCCCTTGACATCTCTGTATGTCTTTCGGTGTGCCACTTCCAATTTTACTAACAATACTGCCTCCTACTTTGGCAAAAAACTGGGTATTTTTGATGTCTCCCTTCACCTTACCCCCAAGAGCTAACTGATCACCAAGTTCTGTCAGTTATGCCTCTAAAATCACTCTCAAGTGCTCTTCTTCCTTTTCACATCCACTGTCACCACCTTTGTTCATACTTTCAAGATCTCTCCCCTGGTTTTTGAGCATAGCAATTTGATCTTTTCCTTTACTAGTGAGACTGGGTAGACGGGTCCAGTGGATCTGGGGTCAGGAGGTGGAGGCAAGGGGCAGGGCATAAGTAAGAGGGTCATTTACTCCCTTCCCTGGTACCTAGACCTGAAAGCGAATGCCAGAATTACATTTAAGAGAGAATGCTAGGGCTTCCCTGGTGGCGCAGTGGTTGAGAATCGGCCTGCCAATGCAGGGGACAAGGGTTTGAGCCCTGGTCCAGGAAGATCCCACATGCCGCAGAGCAACTAAGCCCGCGCACCTAGAGCCCATGCTCCGCAACAAGAGAAGCCACTGCAAAGAGAAGTCTGTGCACCGCAACGAAGAGTAGCCCCCCCACCCCGCCGCAACTAGAGATAGCCCGCGTGCAGCAACAAAGACCCAACACAGCCAAAAGTAAATAAATTTAAAAAAAAGAGAGAGAATGCTGAGGTTGAGCTGGGAAAGCATACCTATAATAAGATTATGAGATCAAGGTTGCCTTGAGTGCCCCCCCGCAAATACTTCCTGATCAACAACCTTCCAGTGAATCAGACAGTGGGCCAACCATGATGCCACTGGAAAGCTAACACCTCTTTCATGATGAAACTGGTCTCTCAGCCTTAGATTGCTGGAGATAATTGCAGGGTACAAGGTAGACAAGTGCATCGGGGAGTAGCAAGACTGGATGAGTGATCATGGAGTGAGAAGGGCATGAAGTTCTACGGGCTGCTGATGTAGGAGGTGTGTGGGCGGATGACTGAATTTCACTTCAAAGGTTTCCAGGTAAGAGTCCTTCAATTTCTGCCATGGCAGATGTGGCTGTGCCAAAAGGAAATCACACCTGAATGATCCAGTTAGTGTAATTCATATATGGCAAACACTTTCTGGTGCTTAGTATGGGCCAAGTATTAGTCTATGTACTTTACACACATTAGTTCACGTAATACAACTGCTTTGTGAGGTAGGTACTATTATTATCTCCATTTTATAGGTGAGGAAATCAAGGAACAGAGTTTAAGCAGGTTGTTCAAGATCACATAGGAAGCGGCAGTGCTGGGATTCAAACCCAGGCAGTGTGACTTGAGTCCCTGCTCTTACCCCCTCTGCCATGTTGTATGGTGAAAGCTAACAGAATGGGCCCTTGGGTGGTCCATACTTGGGTAGTCAAGATATTGACCAGACTCCGGGATGTCAGTGGTTCTAGCAAATAGCCAGGGTGAGAGTGGGCTGGAAATAATTAATGCCATGAAAGGAAGAGGTCTGGATGGAGGGGTATAGTGGATTAGAAATGAATTCTGAGGAGGCTGGAGGTGGAGAACCAATCGTATTATGTATCAGAGGTGTAGCAGTACTGCTGCTCCGCCAGGACCTGGTCAATCCATATGGCCTGGAAGGTTGTCTGCTGGTAGTGGTATGGTGGAGAGGTAAATGTGGGGGAGGAGGACTTTGAATGGCATTCTCCAAAACTAGTATATGAACTGGAGGCTGTGGTTGGAGAGCAGATGGCTATGGAACTTGTGAAAGTGGAAGGCCTTTTAGATGCATGGGCAGCAATGGCTGGGAAAGAGGGATCCACCACTAAGAAGGCGTTACAGATGTGGGAGGAGGAAAAATCTGCACTGAAGTTCATTGGAATGATATCCCAAAGACCTGAAGGTTACCTTGGTGTGTCTTTGTCTCAACTGTAGGATCACAGAGGTATACCAGAGGTTAGGTCAGATATGGGGCAACTAGAAGAACCCTTAGTCCAGGAGTTCTCAAACTGTGTTGTGCATCAGAATCACCTTAGGGAGACACTGGTTAAAAAAAAAAAAAAAGAATATTCTTGGGCTTTACCCCTAGTGGGTCTGATTTAGGAATCTTCATTTTAGAATTAAGATGCAGGTGGGCTGCAGGCCACATTACGAAACACACTCCATGAGATTATATGCAAGTCTGAATAGGCTATGTTGGCCCACTGGAGGGGTGCCCTTGGGCACAGGCAACCCCCGATCCTAACAGAATGGGGCATCTTGGAACAACATAAACCTCTGGGCTGCCCCAGGATGGACCTGGATCTTTATGTTCTACACTTGCTGCCCCGGCTCCTCTGCGCTATAACAATTTGAGCTCATGATCACAAACTGCTTGTCCCTCTCAAAGGAAGTGTCTCCCTATCTTGAAGGTGGCCTTGAAGAGCTCTCATTCCCACTTGGGGTAATTGGCCTTGTTTAGGGCCAGCTTAGGTCCAGAGATCAAAAGTACCTAGGTCCTCCTGTGACAGGACAATACTCCCCACCCATCAACCCCTCCTCACCCACACCCCTGTACCTGGATGTTGAAGGCATTAGTCAGTGGTATAGACCAGGGCTGGGGTAGAAGGCCTTCAGCTACGGGAAGGTCATTTTTGTGTCTGGGGACCAAATTCCTTTCTCCTTAAGAGAAAGGATACTGGGGAAGTGAAGATGCAGAGGTAGTAGATGAATTGTGGGCAGTATCAAGGGGTTGCTGACGTCTTCAATCATTTTAGGGACTTCATTTTAGAAAAATGTACATCTTATCCAGCACTATGTAAACTCTGCCCAGAAATATCACTTTCACACTTTGGGGCTTGGCCTGGGGATAGTGCTACTGTAATCATTCAACTACCACGCAGCTCAGACATTCTGTGACATCTCATTAAGTGAATTTATCAAAATATTGCCCAGGTAAATATTCTAGGAGGTGGTGTGTGATCTCATTTGCTGGAAGCAAGTGGGGACACTGCACAGGAATCCTCCATTCATTACCTTTCTTGATCCAGATGAGGTTGTAGGTGCCCCTAGGGGATACATAACCCTGTGAAGGCCAGAGCCTTATGGAATTGAGCTAGAAGGTTCTGGGGTAACAGAAAGGATTTTGAATAGTGATTACACTGAGGACAGAATAATCTTGACAAGAAGAACTCCCTGCTTTTTATTTTCAGAAAGGGTCTCAAGGTTAATGTGGAAGAGATGGAGAATCTGATGAATCCCGCTGCCAGCTGCTGTCCAGAGTTTTTATTTTATAGAAGGCCTTGATTTTAGATTCAGAGAGCACCTGCTCCTTAGGAAGAAGAAAAGTCCTGGATATCAGCACTACAGCACAGTCACCCTTGCCAATTAGGGGTGGTCCCACTGTCTCTTGGTAAGGAGTATCCTCATTTGCCTTATGAGTATGGGCTGGACCTAGTAGTGGAGGTCGAACAGTGAATTCATGTGATGTTTGGGAGGAGTAGGGGTATAGGGAAGGCTGGCAGTGAAACTTTGATAAAGCAAAGGGCCTGAGTCTTTAAGCTGATCGTGAATAGTCTACTTTCAGCCAGGAGCTTACGGGCAAAGGGGACGTGGAAGTGCAGTGGGTGACAAACAGTACCAGGGCTCACTTTAGCTGGACAGGCAGTGGGACCCCACTGGACCAGAGACTTGCCTGAGAGGCTACCTAAGACCCCCTGGGTGTAACCCAATCTGGATATAAGTGACTTTCATCAAACACTTACTATGTGCCAGGCTCTTTGCTAGGCTCTTTAATACAATGATCAGATTTAAGCCCCATCACCCTATAAGGTGGGTACTATTATTATCCCTAATTTACAACTGAGGATACTGAGGCACAGAGAGGTTTTGCAGCTGGTAACTGATGGAGCTGGAATTCCCTGTGCAACACTGAACCACTGTATTAGACTATCTTCCCTAGATCTCATCTGATCTGGGCTACTATGGGAAAGGTTTGTTTATTTTGTCTCATGATGGGTCTGTTCTGCAGGTGCCAGGATGGAATGGGTGTAAAGAGGAAGTGATAAGGACATGAGCTCCATGGCTGAAGGAGGAGTCTGCCTTGGTGCTGAGGCGACGTGGCTGACCCTGAATCCAGGTTTCCATTTTCATGCAGTCATCTATTGGTTTGGAAAGGCTGGAGGTGGGATGGTGTCAGAAGAGGAGGGGGGTTCTGGCTGCTTGGTTAATGAGTTATACTGCACATACAGCACTCTGGAGAACTGGAACTGGAATGCAATCCACTGGCATTCACTCTGTGCATAAAGAGCTGGAGCTCTTGAGAACAGAGCTCTAGTAGCTTTGATCCCAACTACTAGCTGGACAGTAACTAAGAGCTGGAGGTCTCATTCTATATTCTTCTTGTTGAGTTCGCCAAGACACAAGGCAGAGTTATATGGCTCTATCATTCACTGCCCCCAGGTGGAAGTCCCAGAAACCAATGGCATTCTAGGGCAATAATCTCTCCTCTCCTAGCAGCGAAGCAGGCAGAGGGGGCCCAGCTGGCACAGATCCCGTGTCACCAGGTGGAAGGCTGAAATGTCATGGGATAAGATGGCAAATAACAGAATTGTGGCAAGAAGAAGGGCAGGTTGAGCTAGAGATGGAAATAAGTCTTAAATGGATTATTAGAATGAGATAAAGGAAAATACTGGGAGCTGTAATGCAGAGTCAAACAGGAAGAGGTGAGGATGAGAAACAGCCAGTCAAAGTGGACAAAGAAGATGCGATCTTGGCAAATTCTGGAGGTTAGGAGTCACTGTCCCATGCTGGGTTTTAATACCTCCTAGTACATGTTTACATGGAAAGAGTGAGTCCCATTTAAGGGGATCTAGATGGGACAAGATGGCTTCTTAAGAGACTGACTACAAAAAGCAGAATCAAAGAATTCAAAGAGGCCTGTGAGCAAGTGATAGAAGTGGACAAGAGTCATTTCATGGAGAAAGTAGAGGCCATGGGGCCAGCACTCACTAGTAGGCAACCCAGATACTTCTCTGCTATACCCTCCTTGACTCCTTTTGCTCTGGCTTCAGAAGAGGTGGGTCTCCTCCTCCCAAAGCCATTCCTCCCATCCTCTCCTGCCTCCTCCGAGACTTTGCTCCATTTCTTATCCTTCTCATATTTCCGTTATTTCCCTTTCAGTCTACAAATGTTCTCAAAGCTCTTAAAACAAACCCAACAAGTCAGCCCTCAACCCTGTTTCCCTTGGCCACTGCCCTCCTCTCCTTTCTTTCTCATTTGAACTTTTGGACAGATTAATGTTCCTTTCTTGTCCATTTCTTTAGTTCCTGCTCACCCCTCAACAGTTTGTATTCCCATCACTCTCCAGAAAGTTCTCTTACCAAGGTCATTAATGACTATATTAATTGCCAAATATGACTGACACTTCAGTACTGCTCTGGATTGTTGAGAGCTCTTTCCTTCTTTAAACTCTTCTGCTCCCTTGGTATTCTATGGTCCCTTTCTATTTCGATTACCTGGCCAGTCCTGATTGCTGCTTTTCAGCTGAACTCACTGGGGCTTCTTCTTATACTTGCCCATTACAAGTTGGTATTTCCTGGGGTTCGAGGCTCTACTTTCTTTTTCTCCTCACTCTCTGCCTTTTCCCTAAGTAATCACACCCATTTTCCTGGTTTGTGCTACCATTTCATATACAGGCAACACATCTGCTTCTAGTTCCAGCTTCCACCTCCATCTCCAAATCTCAGAATCCAATTTCCCTGGGTACTACCTCTGCTGCATACCACCACCTACTCCCGTGTACTGAGGTGGTATAATTCAGGGGTTAAGTACACAGGTTGAAGAGTTAGATTGCCTGGGTTTGACTCTCATTGCTCTGCCTTAGTTCAGGTCCTCATCACTTGTCAGTGAGAGTGCCGATACCCAATTCAGTCCCTCGACCTACAGTCTACACCTCCTTCAATCCATCCTCTATAACTACAGTCAGTTTCCTAAAACACAAATCTAACCACGTTACTACCTAACATAATATTTCAGTGCCCCCCATTTCCTACTGAAGAGTTTCTCAAAGTGTGTGCATCAGAATCACCCCTAGATTTTGAAAGTGCAGGTTCTGATGCCCCAGTCCAAACCTACCTGATCAAGATCTCTGAGAGGTCTAGAAATCTGCATTTTTCAACTGAGTGACTCCGACATACATGAAGCCCTTCATGAGCCATTTCCTACTTTTCTACCTCATCTGCTGCCATTATCTACTTTGAACCTTAACCCTCCAGCAATGTGTGTAGTTCCCCCAATCCGCCAAGTTATTTCACAGTGCTGCTTCTGCAAGGCCCTTCACCTACTTGTCTCCCCAGCACACTCCTCTCCATCCTTTGAAGTCTTCTTAACCACAACCTCCTTACTGAGAAATCTTACTTTCCTTCTGTACAGCTGTTTCTCAACCATTTTTTCATTATCATTCCCTCACCCAAGGAGCCTTTTTAGACACCTTTTTCTAATTGACCTCTCCGCGAAATTTTATATCACAGATGTACTGTACATCTGTTATGTACTGTGACCCTTTGGAAAACCATAAACTATGTAACATCTAAGTTTCTTGCCGCCCCCGCTTCCCTACCACCTGCCCCAGCAAGAATCAATTTTTGCTCCCTTGGGGGCAGTATCACTCCCATTGAGAATACACGCTCTGCAGCAGCAGAAGACACTGCTATCCAAACCGGTCTTCTTGAGGTTCACCTTTGGTTTCTCTGATAAGTCTTTTCTGATTCTCCTCCTATCTCTCTCACCACTCCTTCTCAAGACTCAACTTTGTAGGTCTTTCTTCTCTTGCCTGCCTTGTAAACACTGGCATTCCACAAGGCTCATTATTTGAGTTTTTTCCCCTGTATTATTTTACACATGCTTCCCAGGTTAGTTTGTCTATTTCCTTAATTTTAATTACCACCTATCATGCTGGCTCCCAAATCTGTATCTTCAGTGAAGATGATTCTCCTGAGCTCCAGCCTCTTGCTAGTCTAAGTATGGGCCACAAATTGGCAGCCTTTAGTATTGCCTGGGAGTTTGTTAGGAATGCAGATTCTCAGGTTCCCCCAAGACCTGAACCAGAATCTCCAATTTAATAAGATCCCTGGGTATTTTGTATGCACATTAAAGTTGAGAAGTCATAGGCTGGACCCCATTGCCGACTCTCTAATAGACATCTCTAATTAGATGCTCCATAGGCAGAGCAGTCCCCATCCCCTACTCTTCTTGGTTAAAGGTAACACAATTACTCAGTCATCTACATAAGAAATCTAGATCACTCCTTCCTTATCATTTATATCAAACTGGTTACCATTCCTACCTATTCTAGCTACTAAATGACTCCTGAATTTATTCTCTCATCTATGCTCATCACCACAGCTTTCACCTCCTTTAGGATAGATTATTATCACAGTAAAGGTCCTAACAGATTTCTCTGTCAACATTCTGGCCCCCAACACTCACCAATTTATCTACCAACTATTGCCAGAATCATATTCCTAAAATGCAAATCTGATCATGTTACCTCTTCCTGGCTAAAGATTCCTTCAGTGATTCTTTACTCTTTTAAACCAAGGTTCTTAACCAGGGATCCACACATGGGCTGTAGGAGATCCTTAGACTTTCTGAAACTATAAGGAAAAATTTGTGTATGTACATTTTTCTAGGGACAGTGTTATATAGCTTTCATCAGATTTTCGGAGGGGTCCATGACCAAAATAGGTCAAGAACCACTGACCTGAAGGATCAAGTCCAAGCTGTTCAGCTTGGCAAACAGGACCCTTCATACCTCTCCCACCTCACCTCCAGCCACTTGCCTATAGGAGCCCTTGGTTTCAGCTTTAATTATAGACCTGGAAGTGCCCTCAGCTTTCACACCTCTGTGCCTCTGCACATGCTGTTCCTGAAATAACCCCAAGGTCACATACACAACTAGTAAGTGGTGCATTCCACTCCTTCTGGACACCCCACTACCTTGTGCCTAACTCTAGCATACACCGACCATATCATGCCTCTATTGTAACAGCTTCCCACTTTGTTCCAAGCAGATTTTATTATAAAAAGTTTTATTAATAAAAGTAATATAATCATATTAGAGAAAATATATGAAAATATATAAAACAGAGAAAAGGTACATGTATATATCTGTGTGTGTATACCCACATATACATATAGTATATATATATAGTGTGTGTATGTATATATATTATATATATATATATATCATACTATCATCATCGTCACAAAGTCACTGGTATCATTTTGTTGTATTTCCTTCTAGAAATTCTTTTCATATGCAGATATTTTTTTACATATCTCTAATCAGAGTGAATATATGATGCTGTAGCTACCTGCCCTTTAAAAGCAAAGCCAACAATATACGATATGCATTTTTTCTTGTTATGCAGTTGTCCTAACCACCATTTTTAATAGTTATATAGTAGCCCATCAAGTGGATATGTTGCAGTATACTACGTAACCATCCCACTGTTGTTGAATATTTAGGTCTCCTTCCCTCCTTTTTTCTTGGCTATTATACGTGAAAGAGAAATTACCATCTTCATATACACAGCTTTTCCATATTTTGGATTGGCTTATTTCCTTAGATTACCAAGAATAATAGATGTATGAGTTAAGATCTTTCTTCCTTTGGTTCAAATTTGGTAGAAGTAAAATATATACATGTATATATAATGTTTCAATTTTTCTTCCTCTAATTATTAGCGATACTAAATATTTTTTCATGTTTGTTTACTATTTGTTTCCTCTTTTGTAAATTGTTCATGTCTTTTACTAATTTATCTGAATATTAGTGTTTTAAAAAATCAGTTAGAATAGTTAATGATTTTAACCCTTTGTTAATATTTGCTGTAACTATTTTTTTGCCTCTTTTTATTTTGGTAAAATTTTAGCTGCAAAAGTTAGAAAAAATCTCATTACTGAAATTTTGAAAACTAGAAAAACACATTAAAAAAATCATTTTAATTCTGTCACCCTAACATAACCACTACTATCATTCCCACTAATTTTTTTTAAAAAAATGCATGTACTAAAAAAAATGCATGTATTTTACAAAGTTGTAACTGCAGTGTGCAAACAATTTTAAAACCTGTTTTATTAACCCAGAAGTATTTTTCTGAAATGCCCCATAGTCTTCATAATCATCATTTAAAATAATAGCATAATATTCCATGGAATGGATTCACCCTTTCCTTATTGCTAGATATTCATGTTATGTCTAATTTTAAAAAATAAATAACACTGGTAAATATCTTCAGGTTTCTTTTCCATATTTTGAATTATTTTCTTAGGAAACATTCTCAGAAGTAGATTACTAGATAAAAAGGCATTAATACATGCTGGCTACCAAACTGTTTTCTTAAGGGGTTGACCCAAACCACACTATTACTAGCAAACTCAGTACCATTTTTTTTCAGTTCTATTAAAGATAGGCTAGGTAAAGAGGTAAAGATAGGTAAAGATAGGCTAGATAAGTTACCTACTTATCTGCATTTCTTTGATTAGTAGTGATGAACACTGTCCCATGTTTTCCAGTTGTGCTTAAAACTCCTTTGTAAATTGTCTATTCATGTTCTTTGCCCGTATTTCTTCTTATACATCATACTGTATGAATGTCTGAGAAAATGCAAACCTGTCACATTTTGTCATATTTATGTCAAATATGCCTTTCTAGTCTGTGTTTAGATTTTATTTTTGAAATGGCCATAAAAGTTATTTTGGTTTTAAAATTTTATACAAATATGTTGATCTTTTCCTTTGTTTTTCTTCTATTCTTTCCTAAGCTTAGAAAACTATTCCCCTTTAGAAGCCTGATGAATATTCATTCATCCTAGGGTTTTTTTCCTAATTTGCTTTTTTATATTTAACTCTTCAATCCAGCTGCCACTTATTTTAGTTTATTACAGGAGATGAGAGTATAAATGCTACAAGCTGTCACAACATCATTTACTGAACAATCCTTTCCAATCACTTGCAACACATCCTTTATAACTGATTGAATTCTTATATGCAACAGTCTCTTTGGGGAGTATACTATAACATCATTTGTCTAATCTTATACCAGTGGTACCAGTGTTTTCATTATCACAGTTTTTTATGTTTAATATCTAATAGCATTAGTCTCTCATTACTCTTCTTTTGCAGAATTTTCTTTGAAAATCACTCTTCTTTGGCTTTCAGATGCAATTATTTGCTGTCTTACCTCTAAGAGATAAACTTCTTGAGGGCAGAATTGGTTTATTTCCTTAGAATATTGCTGGGAATAATAGTACTGGGTCAACAGGTACAAACATTTTCCCCACTCTTAACATTTCCAACGTTTTCAAAGAGTGTGCCAATTTCACTGTAATCCTGCCAGCACCTGGATATTTCGAAATAAAAGATTTCTTTTTCAAAATTGGTAGGGGAAAAATGTGCCATGCTTCAATTTCTGTATCTCTGCTTATTAGTAATGATAAAAATATGCTTGACACTATGTAGGTGCTTAATCAATGCATGTTGAATGAATAAATGGCATGTATGAACCTGTACATGTATTTGGGGATACGGGGGTTTAAACAGATATTGTGGTTATAAGAGATAAATGCCCGCTAGATGTAAGTTTGTGGGCTAAATGCCTGTATTCCATCTGCAGAGGTTCTAGAGGCGCCAAGAACGCCTTGGAATTTGGACCTGAATTGGGGCAATCTCTAGAGACTCTTGGTAATTTATATTTACCACAGGCATGTCTGTTTCCAGGTAGGATCAGCTGCAAGCTGTCTGAAACAGTTAAGATAATGGCGTGTGGGTATGCCCACGCCTGCATACAGCCCAGAGGCAGCCATAATTGGCTGGAGATAGAGTGTGCTTCCTTTGGCAGCAAAACAGTAATAAGAAGTGGCAGGTACCTGGGTATTCCACTGCAAACTGACCCAGGCCCTAGGAGGCCTTAAGTGGTGAATTTAAATATATAAGCTGCTCCAGTGCCACATGCAGAAACTAGAGCTGACTTGTAGCACTGGGCATTTCCCATGAAACCACACTACTTTTCTTTTCAACTTGCTAAGCATGAGAAGGCAGAGAAGTCCTTGGTTCAGAGAAGCTTGGTTTTGTCCCTTTTATCTATAGCTTGAAGCAGACAGGGTCATTTTTCCCTCCTAGAGATCACTGTCTTGATTTTGAATTTTTTTAATAGAGCAAAAACTAACAAAAGGCAGGTTGTTTCTCTTTGTTTTTAAGACCATGTAAAACTCATTACTAAACACAGCTTCTCTATGCTCCACCACCTCAGTTGTAGATTCTAGTAGTAAACTTACTCAAGGATTTCCTTGGTCATGAAATCTATCCATTTGATGAAAAGAATTCCATATTATTACCTTAATCTGCATATGCTGAAGTTGTGCTCAAGATTTTATTCTGAAAAATAAAGTGCTGTTTTCTCTAGACTCAAGAGCACTAGAGTATCAAGGTCATGGCAGATAGTATGAACAACTGGTGTGTGAATGATGCATTGGCAGTTCCTACCACTGCTGCTTTATTTCACTCAAATAGCACATTGATAAATTCAGTTTTTAAATTCCCTCTCCTCTGGAGGGGGGGATAAATTAGGAGTTTGGGGTTAACAGATACACACTACTATATATAGAATAGGTAAACAACAAGGACCTACTATATAGCACAGGGAACTATACTCAGCGTCTTGTAATAACCTATAATGGAAAAGAATCTGAAAAGTATAACTGAACCACTTTGCTGTACAGCTGAAACTAACACAACTTTGCAAATTAACTATACTTCAATAAAAATAAATAAATCAATAAATAAAATCCTTCTCCTCCAACATGTACTACAGCCATCTTAAGCAAGATACCAAATGCTGAATAAGGCTCAGCAGTCCCTGTCAGACACAGAGTATAGCTGTTTGAAATGTTAACATCAAACTCAAAAAGGACTTTTCCTGTAACTCCAAGTAGCACCCAATAGCTGTTGCACAAGCCCTTTCTCCTTAGGGTAACACCTCTAAGTTGCCACTTTGCTGCTTAGAGATGGCAGCATAAGCCTCTTTTTAAAAAAAATTTATTTATTTTATTTATTTATTTTTGGCTGCATTGGGTCTTTGTTGCTGTGTGCAGGCTTTCTCTAGTTGTGGCGAGTGGGGGCTACTCTTCATTGCGTTGCGCGGGCTTCTCATTGCAGTGGTTTCTCTTGTTGCGGAGCACGGGCTCTAGGCACGCAGGCTTCAGTAGTTGTGGCACATGGGCTCAGTAGTTGTGGTGCATGGGCTTAATTGCTCTGTGGCATGTGGGATCTTCCCAGACCAGGGCTTGAACCCGTGTCCCCTGCATTGGCAGGTGGACTCTTAACCACTGCGCCACCAGGGAAGCCCTAAGTCTCCTTTTTGATTCTTCAGCCTTTTGTTTTAAATCTGTTCTCATCAATTCTCCATCTATTCAAAAATCTGTTTGCCACTCCTTTCAAGAACTAGCTCCAAAATTCACCTCTTCCAAGACTTCCATGATTAACTGCTCCTTATTGCTAAATCTCTTCATCTCATACATATATTCAATTGGTACCAAAATTGATGTTGCTCCCCAATTATTCTAGTTTTAATAATGTTTCTAGAGTATAAGTTCCTTGAAGACAGGGGAATTTCCAGAAAGCTTAAAAGGAATTTAGAGATTGTCTAGATATCTAGATTAATATCCTTTGCTCTGCCCATTTTCCTGATGAAGAGACTGAGACCGAGAGAGGTTAATCTGTCCAAGTCAGTCAGTCAAGTTTGTAGAAAAAGTAGGCATAAAGCCCAGGTGTCCTGACTTTCAATAGTACACTTTCCACTATATTATGTCATCTTTTATTTTACTTGTATCTCTTCAGAAGGTGTAGTAAAGTGTCATACACACACACCCCCCACGTCTCTCAATAACTGCCAATACAATAAACATAAGAGTTTACATAAATAAGAAACTGACTCAAGGAAAGAGATAGAAAGCAGAAAGGTCATTTTCTTACTTCTTTGCATGATGCCACCCTCCAGACCAGTTGATCGCTACTTTGCACATTCCATCAATCAGGCACTGGGCAGCTGTGATTGTAGCCCCTCCTACAGCTGCTGCATAGTCAAATATTCCTTCAGTGGCTGGGCAGTCATAACCTTCAGGCAAACATCAGAAGAGCTTGTTAAAAAATAAGCTGGATAAAGAGGGGTGTGATATTATGACTTATAATAAAGAATATACAGTTAACCCTTGAACAACATGGGTTTGAACAGCGCAGGCCTACTTACAGGTGGATTTTTTTTCAGCAGTAAATACTACAGTACTACACCATTAGCAGTAGGTTGAATCCGCGGATGCGCAACTGCAGATGTGGAGGGCTAACTATAAGTTATACTCAGGTTTTCGACTGCACGGAGGGTGGGTGCCCCTAACCCATGCGCTGTTTAAGGATCAACTGTATTTCTTCCCAGTTTGTGGCAGAGTTCCTAAAATTCTTGGAATTCCTAAATGATGAGTTATAGATGTGTCTTGGTTGTATTAATGAGGTAACTTGTGGACCACATCTAAGGATGGGGGTTGGTTGCCAGTAGAATTATGAGGGTTGGAACTATCAGTTCCATCCCCCTGACCTCCTGTGTGAGGCCAGAGGAACTGGTGATTGAGTTTGTAAAAAATGAATAAACAGAAACTTAAATTAAATAGTCAGGAGACCAGAAGGGGGCGCTCTCACACCCTGAAACAATAACCAAGTTTAACAAGAAGAAAGACTTTTCTTTCCTGGCAAGGACTCAATGAAAAAGCCATGGACTCTTTTTTTTTTTTTTAAACCATAGCTCTCCCAAGTTCCTTTCCCTCTCTGTAAAAGTGTTCTCCTTCCCTTGCCATGGCTTGCCATGGTTGCAGACCCCAAATTGCAATTCTCTGCTGATCCCAAACAAACCCATCTTTGATGGAGAAATATCTGGCAGCCTACTTGTTTAGGTCAACAAGCTTAATCACCAATTGGCCAATGACTTAATCATTCATGCCTATGTAATGAAGCCTCCATAAAAACCCCAAAGGAGAGGGTTTGGAGAGCTTCTGGGTTCGTGAACACGTAGAGATTTGGGGAGAGTGGCACACCTGGAGAGGGCATGGAAACTCCATGCCCTTTCCCCATACGTTGCCTTTATGCACCTCTTCCATCTGGCTGTTCCTGAGTTATATCCTTTAATGATTAACTGGTAATCTAGTGAATATATGGGTTTCCTGGGTTCTGTGAGCCGCTCTAGCAAATTAATTAAATTCGAGGGGGTCATGGGAATTTCTGATTTATAGAGAGTTGGTCAGAAGCACAGGTAACAACTTGGACTTGTGCTTGGCATTCTGAGTTGGTGAGGTTGCTAGAACCTCCAATTTGCAGCCTGTCAGCCAGAGCACAGGTAACAGCTTGGGTTTGCAACTGATGTCTGATGTGGAGAGAAGTCTTGTGGGACTGAGCACTTCACCTGCGGAATCTGATGCTCTCTCCGGGTAGAGAGTGTCAGAACTGAGTTGAATTGTAGGACACCAAGCTGGTGTCCTGAGCATTGTTTGGTGGTGTGGGGGGAAATTCCCCCCTCCACACATTGGAATTGGGTCCAGTACCCTATTAGGAGGAGTAGATTGAGGTATGACAACAACATACCCTACCAGAAAGCTACTGTGCTAACACCAGCTCCAAAATGAGAGCTAAACACCTTCAATGCCGGGGAAGGAATTATTCAGTATTACAGCTAGAAAGACTAAACCTTGAAGATTAACTAGTCACATCCTATAGATGGAGAAACTGAGGACTGAGAGGTGATATGTCATATCTGTGATGACACAGAGCCAGGTCTGGGACCCCCTGGTGTCTTAAGCCCGCACCCCCGCCCTATACACATACCTCCAGTCCAGTGTTCTTCTATTAAATCATGTTGTTTCTCTAGACTATCCTATTGGCCACTTATGGCTTTTAAAAATGCAGCTGTTTAATGAGAGATAAGGCATCAAACTTAGCAAGAATATAAATATACACTGAAGTTAAAATATAAGGTCACAGGACAGTTAAATCAGTGTACATACAGCCAAACCCAATCTGGGCTCTGCTATTAGGGCGCCAAGCAACTGAAAGGTTTTCCTCCATTTGATCCAGCATTAATTTTGCTCAATTCATATGGGAGTGTGGTTAAAGGAAGATTAATATTGTGGTTAACACATTAGTTGTTAATTTAAAAGTATTAAAGACCATCGTGCAAGTTATAAAAGATTAAGTAGTTATGATCTATAGATGGAGGTCATCTATCTCCCATCATTGCCTAGTAATGACTTTACCTAGTCCATATTCTATGGAGTCTGGATGATCATCATCTCCTTCCTGGCTGACCTTCTGGAGATGCTGCAGATAGGCATCGGTGTGGAAAGTGGCCATCTCCTCCATGGAGGCCACTTTGGGCTTAACTATCCTAATAATAACAGGGAACAAAGAAAGGTGAGTGAGTCAGATCCAGAGTATGCCAGAACCTGGAAGCAGGAGCCAGCAGTTGGAGTGAAAATACAACTTCCAGCTTCTGGTTCCAGGAGGCTGAAGCAATAAACACGTTCTGTTCCTCCACTGCAATACAGTCTTCATTTCCTCACATCTACATGTTGACTCCATTAAAAAGGGGTGAGAGGATAGATATCTCCCTTGAGTTTATAGGCAGGTTAAAAAAAAGAGTTATTATATTTAAGTTAAATAATCAGGTATTAGACAAATTTTGCTCTGTGAGTTACAACTTTCATGACAAACCAGTAGGAAGAGATATTTTCATTTGAATCAGTTTTCCTAATTGGGCAAATACAATCCTTTCAACTACATTTTTACTTTAATAGGCAGCTGTATTGTCATGAATTTTGAATTTGGAGTCAGAGAACTGGCTTCCCGTCCTAATTACCAGCTCTATAACCTCAGATAAGCTGACTGTTCTGTAGTTCAGTTTCCTCATCTGTAAAGTGGGGATATCTTATGGGAAGATTAAATGATAACATACATGAAAATGCCTTGTGGATAACTGTCATTATTATTAATATTAAAGGATTAAAAAATAGGCAACCAAAAAATGTGAAAGTTTCTATAATTGGTCCCTCACATCTGCCTCTGAGAGGAAGGAGAGAAGGAGCAAACAGGCTAGAACTGGGCTTTGCTCAGAAGCTCTCAACCCACTGTTCACAAGAAGTGAAAATAGGAGTGACGGAGAGAATACAGGGTGCTAACCTAACAACAGGACTTAACCACCTCTAACTTCTAGCTGCCTAGTCCCCATATCCTCTTCCTGACTCTGCCACTGCCACTACTGCTCTCTAGCCCTCACCACTCAAAGGGGGGTCTATGGACCAGCAGCAGCATCACCTGGGAGCTTGTTAGAAAGGCAGAATTTCAGCCTCCCCTCAGACCTACTGAATCAGAATTTGTACTTCAGTGCTCACTTCAGCAGCAGATATACTAAAATTGGAATGATACAGAGATTAGCAAGGCCCCTATGCAAGGATGACACTCAAATTTGTGAAACATTCCATATATTTTGGATTGGGAGTTTGGGCTTAGCAGATGCAAACTATTATATAGAAAATGGAAAGAGAACAAGGTCCTATTGTATAGCACAGGGAACTATATTCCATATCCTGTGATAAACCATAATGGAAAAGAATATGAAAAAGAATATATATATATATCACTTTGCTGTACACCAAAAACTAAACAACATTGTAAATCAACTATACAATTAAAAAAAAAAGAATCTGTATTTTAACAAGGTAATTCATATGCACATTCAAGTTTAAAACGCATGACCCAGGCCACAGGGAGGCATTAGTGTTTTTTTTGTTTGCTGAAGGGGAACATGCCCATGAGTTTCTCCTGAATTAATATGGCTATACAGGCTACTACCATCACCAAGCAAGCTCAGCCTCAAAAAGTAAATATATATAGCTAAGATCCAAGGAGTCTTGCTTCTTCTTCAAGAAAACATGTCTACACCCTCAGAAGTGATAACTCTGCCCATTAAAATAAAAATTTTACAGTTTCTTGTACCATGTTTCCCGGCCCTAATTGCTCCCTCTTTTAATACCCTTCCTCTTCCTTAACAAATCCTTACTGAGAGCCTCCCTACTTAACAGCAAGGAAATTAGACAGTTTTGCTTTGCTTTGATTTCTTGTTTGTCAAAGTAATTTTTTGAACTGTTAAATAACTTTAATGGAAAGCATGTAGTTTTTCTGTTTACCAAACCTATGGGTTAAAAAACGGTTGAAAAACATTCATAAAGAAGATACTCAATAAATGATTTTGTTAATAATAAGGATAAAATTTACACTACCTTCTGGGAGATAAATGAAGCATATCACACTAGCCAGCATAGACAGATGTTCACCCAATTGGCCAGAAAATGTCACAAATAATCCTACAAGTGTCAGGGTTCTAATATTTACTCTTATAACAACAAACAGCAACTTCATTTTTTTGTTTTTTTTTAAAGAAGCACTTAGCTCTGTGCTGAGTTATGGCCTTGGCTCCAGGAGTTTCCTTTGGTCTTGACTGTCTTCAGGCTCATCATTAAAGTTTGGTGGTGGTAATGGTGTATCTAAAAGTCTTAAGTTGAACCCATACTCTCAGAGCTGGCTTAGGAAAGACAAAAAACAAACAACCCCAAAACCAGAACACCTCCCAGCTGAACATCTTTTTTTCTATCAGATAGGTTTTAGTACCCAAAAGTACTCACCCCGAAACCTCCACAAAACACCTATCCCTAGGATACTTCCCTCCCAGCAATAAAGTCCTATTTCTTAACTGCTTCATGTACTTTTTTCGAGTTTTCTTAATTCTTCAAGAGCTTTTACTAGGTTACAGGCAGATTACCAACACTGTGAATCACAAAAAACTTTTAAAAAAGGACCATTCTCTCCCTAATTAGCCCCACTGTGAAGCAGGAAGTTAAGGCTATGAACACCTGGGTTCAGGGCTCTGTTCAAGCACAACTTACCTCATTTGCTTATGCAGTGCATATGCTTCAATCAAGGAATGTACCATACTGGCCTAAAAACATCAGCAAAAAAGGAAGAAAAAAAAGGCAGAAAATAGTCTCAAATGTTTAATTCAGAGAAATTCCATCGACTTCATCATCCTGAACAAAGGAACTAACTTTTAACTCCCCTCCCTTTTTACTTAACAGTTACAAAGCACTTTAGACAATACAAAGTATCTAAATCGCTAAGGAGCAAGCTATCGGGCCTTACGGAGGTGTTGGAACACTTTTCTCCTGCAGCTTCTTCTCCACTTCGGGGATCCCTGGCAGTAAAGACACCATCCCCTCCATGCCATCCCTTCCCCCTCCCCCGCACCTCCACCCCACCCCCACCTGTCCGTTGGACGCCCCGCTGCGCTCTCAGGAAACTCTCTAAGGGAACACTTCCTCCATCACCTGGTACAGCCGCCCAAATTTCTGCTGAAGATTTCCCCCAGCCCTGTATCCTCTTCGCTTCCTAATGCCCTCCCGTCCACCGGCCTCCCACCCACACCCCCAAAACCCACGGTCTTTCATCCCAACCTTTCTTACCCGTTTGGGGACTTTGGCCAGGGAGTCGCACATGCTAACATACTCGGGGCTGTAAATGTAAACCGGGGGCAGGGACTGCCCACCGTCCGCCGGTTCCTCCGGCTCCTCCATCTTCCACTTACAGCCGTTCCGGAGCCACCGTCCGGATCCGGCTTTTTTCGGACTCAGCCCGGGCTCCGGTTCCTGCTCCTCTGATCGGCCGCAGCGGTGCTCCCTGGTCAACATTCCCTCCTAGTTTCGAGATCGCCGGTGACACTGTCCCTGCTCCCCATCCAATTGAAGAAATGCATGGGCCTTGTCAGGCCAGAACCCCTACATTTAGTGACTACAGTTCAAAAACGGAGGTCGGCAGATATAAAAGCCCAAATAGCTGCCAATTAGGATCGATATTTTATAGCACAAATAAGCACAGTCAAAACTAACCATTGTTGCCCTACGGGGCCATTTGAGATGAAGTCAGACCAGCTTCAGAGCATGCTGGGAGATGTAGTTTCGAGGGATTTGAGTAGCGGAAGAGTCAGGGCTAATTACTAAAATAGCCGCGAATTTGAGTTTTAGCGCTAAAAAAAAAAAAAGGATCACCGTCAACGCTTTATGAATTGTCTCAATCTGCAAACACACCCATATAAATATCTAAAGACAGACACAGTGTGGCCACTAAGAGCCCAGCACCACCCAACACATCAGACGGGCTCTTTTTGGTGGGGGATTAATTAATGGTACAAACTGTTTGAAAAGTTTACACAGTCAATTCTGTGCTGCAACTTAGTTCACTGCTTTTCATCATTAACTATCCATGTCCATATAAGAGTTAACAATCTCAATAATTCACTCTGGCAAAGCTGGTACCACTTTCCCAAGACGCTGGCTGGTACTCTGTAAATTGCTTCGTAGATTCCAGTCAAGCAATGATGTCAAATCACTCCTTGAAAATTCACTTGGAGTTAAGTGTGTAAGCAGATACTTTCAGTGATGTTTGGAAACTGCAGCTCTTCTTCCTTCCCTCCTTTTTTTCTCTGCAGCTATACAAGAGTTAGGGAAATATTTTAGGTTTAGTGTGAGGGTTCACATTAAAGAGTATCCTGGAGCAGTTTTAGAATTACCATCAGTATTTCCAGGTTCCTGGGGGCCCCTATGATCTGACACAAACTAGCCAATGCCCAAGGCCCCAACTCTCACATCAACATGAATTAACCTCTCAGACAGTCCAATATTCTAGTTTGCTTTTTTCCCCTACTCTTTAAACATTTATGGAGTATTGTGATATGCACTTGGATATACTATCTCATTTCATCCTTGCAACAGTCCTATAAAGGAGGTTGTAATACACCCATTTTACAGATGCAGTTTAGAGAAAATAACTGTTCAAAGTCACACACACAAACAGAAAAGCAGGAATTCAAAACCAGGTCTGCCTGACACTGAAGTTTTTGAACATTCCCTTTACTATATAAACTTGATTCCTCCAGGATGACTTTGTGTTAAATCTAACCTTGTTCAACCCTCCATTTAGTATCTCCTCAATACTTAGTATTCTGGATTTTTTTTTTCTCCTGCGATGTGTTTCTTTAGCTAGAATGTAAGCTCTCATGCTCCTTTTGTATCTTCCCATAGCAATTAGCTCAAAGTTCTGCCATCATTCAATCATTCATCAAACTTTATCTGACATCAACTAAGTGTACAGTACAGCTGAGGATTCAATCCTCAAGATGAATTACAGTCTGATCTCTGCTCTCAGGGAATTTGCATTCTTGTAGATGAGACGGATACACAAGAAGCAGAGTCAGATAATGAATGTAGGATGCTTGTTTAATAACTAAGCATTAAGTACTTAATAACTGGTACTTAGTAAATGGCAACTAGGGTTCTTATTCAGTGACATCTGAGAGGGTCCTGGTGGATAGATGGGATTTTACCTGGTGAAGAAGGGAGCCAGGGGAGGGCATGCTGACTAGAATCAACAGCATAAGCAAAAACAAAAAGGAGAACATTTCTAGGCTAGTTTAGTTGAAGGGGCTGGCTCATGAAGTGTTTTGAATACTAGACTAAAGAGAATAGACTTCACCCTGTGGGAAATGGGGAGACATATAAACAGAAATCTTAAAATAAAAGATTTCTACAGCAGTAGTGTGTAGGGAAGATTAACTATTGAAAGACTACAAGCAGTGAGAGTGCTGCAATGGATCAGATAAGAAATAATGATCATTTATGGTTTTGTTTTGTTTTTTTGTTCTTTTGGCTGTGCCGCGTGGCATGCGGGATCCCGACCAGGGTTAGAACTCGTGCCCCCTGCAGTGGAAGCATGGAGTCCTAACCACTGGACCGCCAGGGAATTCCAAAGCAATGATGATTTAAACTAGGGTAGGGACAATGGAAACAGAGAGGGAGAAACAATGCACAGGGTAGGTTCAACAGGACTTCCTTACTACTAGTACTTGAATATTGGTGAGAGCAGATGGAGAAGTTATTGAAAATTCTTAAAGTCTGTGTGAAGAGAAGGCCAGCAGTATCAATATAAGGAAGAGGGAAATGAGAAGGAAGAACTCAGAGGGTAGGGCAGGTGCTTAACCCAGTTTATTTCCCCACATAGATAAGAGATAGCTAAAGTCATAACAGTGGGTGAGATAGTCAAGGGAACATGGCTGTCTCCACTGCGATGTCTAATCATATCTAACTTAACATTTTCAAACCAAACTCCTGATTTTCCTATCCAAGTCTTTGCCACCCCTTCCCCATCTTTCATAGCTCAGTAGAGATACCAAAGTCTATCCAGTTGCCTAAGCCAGAAACCTGGGAGTTATTTGTATTCCCTCCTTTTCTTTCACTCCCAAATCTAATCCATCAATTTCCATTGGTTTCACCTCCAAGACGTGTCTTAACTACCTCCACTTCTCTCCTCTGCACTGTCGTCACCCCAGTCCTGGCACTGTCATCTCTCACTTGGACTTCCTGCAATACCTAGCTGGCTTCTACTTCCACTCTTGTTGACTTACAATCCATTCTTTTTGTAGCCGCAGAGTGAGCTTCTTAAAAAATGTAAATCAGATCATGTCACTTTTTAAAACCTGCCCCACGCCATGGTGAGAATCTTTGAGCTAGGAAGAAGAGAGTGATTTGGGAGAATGCCGTTTGTGGGAGTTGGGAGAGAAAGATGCCAAAAAGGAGACAAAAAAGTAATAGTTGGGTGAGAACTGGTACAGTTTCACAGAAATCAAGGGATGAGAGGGTTACAAGAAGGGAGAGGTAGTAACAATGTCATGTATTGCAAAAGGGTCAGAAACCCCTTTTGCCATTAGGAGTTCACTGGTGCTCTATGAAAAACACACGAGGCAAGGGAGGAAGCCAGATTGCAAGGGGTTAATGAGTGAAGCCAATGCTGTCAAGTGTAACTTCCTTTTTGAAGAAATTTGATTGTGAAAGGAAGGAATTATTATAGTATATCAACCTAGGGGGATGTCAGAGCCCAGGAATATTTTTTTAGAATAAGAGAGAAATGCACATGTTTACAGAGGGGAAGGAGTCTATGGGGCTGTAGGAGTTGACTAAAAGGTGAGATCATGACAAGTTGGCAATATAAGGAGGAAACAGGACTTGTCTAGGGCTTTTCATGGATAGACAGTGGAGAAGGAGGGCAGGATACAGACTGGCCAACTGAGACTCTAAAGTCTGGACTCTGATGTGAAAATTGATTTTTCCATGTGTTCTTTCAGTTCTAGCAACAGGTAGCTGAACACTTCAACATGGGGAGCATTGCTTTTAAACTGGAAACAGTATCCTCATTTGGCATACAATGTGGCAAGATGATTCAACTATGGAAAAAGATAAATTGTTGCACAAGGATCTGCAACAGCAAATCCCACAGGGAGGCTGCACCCTTATTCATGATTAAGATAGAGCACAAACCATGCCACAGGTCCCAACCTCAACTTTCCACAAGCTTAATACCCATACGATCCTTAACTTGGGAAGAAAACCTTCCTCAAAGCACCAGATTTGCAGTCAGAGGACTTGAAGTCAGAGGAAATAGGTTGAATCTTGGCTCCAAAGTTTACTAGTGTGGTGACCCTGGACAAGTTCTTGGCCTCACTTTCCTTAGCCATTTTTGCTAAAGGTAGTTTTTGAACCAGCAAGGTCAGGATGGGCTATGCCACTTCTTTTGATGATCTCCTCTGCCTTCACTTGCTGGCAGAAGCAGGCAGAAGGGAAAGCAAACACATTAAGAAGTCACCACCCCTCTGGCCACCTTCTTTGTGCATTTTACAATATGCCCACTGATATCTCAACTGTAGTGAACCAACTGACCCTTGTTTTCACACCACTTCCTAATGTCTTTTCCTTGGAGAGTGTCATTGTTGAGAATGTGAACTCTATAGAGTCAAACTGCTTGAGCTCAGATCCAAGCTCTACCACTTCCTGGCTGTCTGATTTTCAACAATTTGCTTATAATGCTTAGTGCCTCAGTTCCCTCATATGGAAGATGGGGATGACAACAGTAATTAACTCACATGGTGACTGTGAAAACAGAATAAGATGGTCATACCAAGTGCCTGTATAACAATGTCTGGCATTTGGTAAGCACTCAAATATTGATTATCATTTAAGAGCTATTATGCCAAATATTCCTCAATTTGGGGGAAAGTCTCCACCCCATTGCTATCCTCACCCATATACCGTTACTGCAAGAGTACTGTTACTGGTTTGAGAACAGGTCCTTTGCTTTTAGGCCTAGCCTTAAAAGAAATCGGACTTCTGCTAAATAGAGGGTGACCATACCATCCAAACTGGGACACTTTTGAGTGACAGAGAGTGCTATTAATAATTATGCCAGGACAACAGGCATAAACGGGGACTGTCCTGGGCAAACCAAGACCTAAGGTCACTCAAGTTTAATAGGAAATGAAGACTAAGTGTGGAAGACACTATATTTATCTCCATTGCATTAGTACAGGTACTAGGTATTTGGTAAGTAGAAAAGGGTCAGAGTAAGAATAACTTTGGACCCATCAGCTGCATAAAATTCTCAGAATGTAGTATAACCTAATTAACCAGGATGGGACTGCAGAGACTGTTCATCCTTGCTGGATAAACCCTCTCTTGTTACACAAAAGGCTAATGAGTAGTTGAACAAGATTCTGCCGAATAGTTATAACACTTAGGAGAACGAACTGTTTTTAGGTACCCTCCAGTTGTGCAGGAGCACCACCTGCAAACAATTATAATGCTGACCAAAAATCAGTCTTATTCATTCATCAGAACAGGCTCCCGACAGATGTCAATAAGCTAGTTGGAATTCAGTGAGCCTAGTTTGAGCAGTCATGCACTCGAATGATAAAACTGCATTTCTTTACATATATTACATACCATATTATATAATGTATAATATATGATTTATGTATTAATATTATTCTACTTTGATCCAATTATGAACTTTGACTGTACCGCATAATTAGAGTATGTAAAATAGAGCCATGAAATAAACTCCAATCACAGAAACACATATAAAGTTTTGCACATTGGCACCAGACATGATTTAATTGGAAATTCTAATTTTTTATTCTGTTTTCAAAACATAAGTGCTTAAAAAGTGTCCAATGTGTTTTTTAGTACCACATGCTTAAAATGAACAAAATATGAATCAAGTTTTCTAAACAGTTGCTTTAAAAGTGAAGTAGCTGTGTGTGGGAAGCATAGTGATAGATAACTTCATAAACCCAGAGAAATGTAGCCATCAGGGTCAGTTCAGGTAAATTTGTGTGGGAGGGAGTGGTGGCTTTCAACTGTGCCACTCCAGATGTACTCTCTGTGGCTGGGGTACACTTGCAGCCAGTGAAAAGACAGTTTCAGAACAGGGTGTAAATTTTCTTTATATGTGACCAGAAAATCACGTAATCAGAAAGCTACTTACTGTGTGTTTCCATTTCCTATAAGAGAGGTACTGAAAAGTTTGGCCATCCTTTCTTTGTTTCCACTATCTGTTTTCTATCACCCTACTATGCTCATTTATTCATGTGTACTCATAATATTGTCACTGGTTCTGTTACAATTATTTAGAGAATCCCCCATCCCCATTCTTGGAGAAAAACCTGAAAAAATCTGAAGGAAAATAGGGGATTGAAGTAGGAGGTTATCTGAGTATAAACAGGGAAATTAGTAGAGTCTTAACAGGAGAAGGAAAATGCTATGGACTGAATGTTCGCATCCCTCCAAAATTCATATCTTGAAGCCTTAATCCCCAATGTGAAAGTATTTGGAGGTGGGAGCCTTTGGGAGATAATCAGGTAGAGTCCCCATGGTAGGATTAGTGCCCTGAGAAAAAGAGGAAGAGCCGAGAGCTCACTCTCTCTGTGCCATGTAAGGATACAGCAAGAAGGCAGCTATTTACAAACCAGAAAGAGGGCCGTCACCAGACACTGAATCTGCTGGTACTTTGATCTTGTATCTCTCAGCCTTCAGAACTGTGAGAAATAAATGTTTGCTGTTTAAGCTACCCTGTCTATGGTATTTTGTTATAGTGGCCTGGAACTAAGACAGAAAGTTAGGAGAAACATTCTTCAACTGGCTACCTAAACATGAGACTAGGAAAGAGGACTCAAGGAATCCTCCACTATCTTTTGCGTATCAGCCTGAGGCCATAGTCACACCCCTCTCCCACACACAACACTCATATTTACATACTTAACTCAGTTTGTCAAATGTAGATAAAGACAGATATACAGACATGTCAAAACTACTTAACATTCAGAAAAATTCCCACGTGTGCTTAGACACACATACAAATGCAGGTGTTTACGAGAGACAGATACATGCCTGCAGATATCAAGATATACATAGATATGAACACAGAGAATCAGGAAGTAAAAATGTAAATGAATGAGTTTAAAAGTAGATAGGAGGGCAGGGAGTTGGAGGGGGTGGATGCTATAGAGAGTGAATAGGTGAGTGAGACGGAGACCAGGTGAGCACAAAGAAAGAGTGCTCAGTAAAGCAGCTATAGACTGGACTGCTATATGCCTGTTCGCCAAAGACAGAGGCTTCAATTATTCTCTGTGTTGTATGCTGGCCCACTCTTCAGAGCCATGGATTAGTGTACAAGGCTCTCTTCAGGGCACTAACCCATCTCTAATTCCTTCTCTGTTTCCTAGGTGTAAGACTCTACCCAGACATCTTCTCTTCTGCCCCCCTCCTTTCTGGAATTGGGATCCTGGCTCCATTTCTCTGGGTTATTCTGCATTTTCTACTACAAATACATCTTTGAGTACCAGCAATCTTCATAAAATGTGATTTTAAGTGTTAATACCGAAATCCTTAAATATGCACACTGCACTTGCATTTTTTTGATATTTCACCAAAGGGAGAGTAAGAATTATGTGTGCCGATATAGAGAAGGCAAAAGCAGAGACAGTAAGTTCTGCACAGAAAGGAGTTCATCATTCAGTGTGAGGCAGCATGTGAGTAAAGAAGAAAACCATGATCTGGTACTCTTTTCCCAAGAAAAGGCACTTAGGATAGACATTTCCAATTTATAGCAGCATAAAGTCCAACAATTTAGGGTTTACTCACTTGAAATAATGTTCCAAAGCACCCACTACTCGTTCACACAATGAACCAAACATAAGAAAAATCAAACTTTAGGAATAAGTTATTATTAACACCTGCTCCCCAAACAGGAGTTAGAAAACTAAGGTTGTAACAGATCTAGAGAATAAAAACACATGCAAACTTTTATGAACCATGAAAGAATTAAGGCACTGAAAAGCCTGGGTGAGCAGATGCCTCCAGGCAAGGGTTCACGTCTTCTACACCAGTTAGTTTATCAGAAAAGTTCGCTCTTCTTGGGAGGGATGGGTTGGAAAGGGGCACGGTCGGGAGTGATCAGGCCATCACATTTCAGTTCCATGCACAATGAGGCAGGAGCCAGCTGTCAAAAGGCTCCCAGCAGCCAGGGCCTAGAGGCCTCACTGCATGGCACAGATGCTGTGAGGCAGGAACTCCTGCACGTAGGTGGCAGCTGCCTTGGAGAGGTAGGTCATGGTGCCAAACCTGCCACTGGGTGCACTGTCATACAGAAGAGTACAGATGCCAGATGCAGGATCCTTGGCCAACATGATATCATCTGCGCCGAGGGTTTTCTGTTTGGTTTTTAAGGGTGGGAGAACACAGGGGAAAGGAAAAATTACTAATCCTACTAATTAAAGTCCTGATTAGAATAACTCAGAGCCTCCTCCCCATCACCAACTAGTTGGATCTTAGGCTGTTTAGACAGGAAGGGATCAGGGTTATGCACAAAATGGTGACTATGAGTTTCTATATATGCATTTTTCACTAGATCCTAAAATCACATGAAATTATTTTTAAAGCATTAATTGTTTTGAATTTTTGAAAGTTAAATATAATAGGTAATTACAGTTGTGTTTGTTAAAGAGTCAAATGTTAATACTTACAAATCACCCTAGAGGGACTTTGGTCTGAATCCTTCTAGTACCACTGATTTCAGCATGTATTATTTTATCTTGCATTTCATCATTATTTCTTTCTAAGTCGACTTAATTCAAATAGACCTCAAGCTTTCCAATCTAGAGTCTATGCCTAAAAGGGATCACATTTTCTGCTACAACGAACTAAGAGCAATCAGAATATTTAAAATTAGGACTGTCCTAGAAAATCCTTGAAAAGTCCTAGAGAAACTTTTAATTTCCTTTGCATTCCCCCCCAGGGCCTAATAGAATGAAACACTGATTACATGTTTTGGAGACTGTTCTATTAACAGCAGTGCATGTCCTTCACTTTATGTGGTCCTACTCTTAATCTAAGAAATATTTGGAAAGCTTTCAATAGTTTGCATTTTTAAAATGTGCTTTATTTCCTGGAATAAGATTTATTAAGAAAATAAGGAAATGTAGAATTAAAAGTTTCACTTTAATATTTTCCTACAGGTAAGAGAGAAAAGCAAAACCAAAACAAAACCAAAATCAAATCTTCTCTTTTCCTTAATAGTCCAGAAAGGATATACTACCCAATAGTTTCTTATTAAGTCCTTATCGCTACGAAAAGTAGTGTGATAAAAGTAGTCTGAAATATGACGAAAAGCATAAAAGTCTCCTGAGTTCCAGGCAACTTTACCATGTAACACAACCACAAAACTCATGGTAAAAGACAGAGGTCATCCCACAGCTTACTTCTTTTACAGATAGAGCTCAGAGCCACTACAAAGGGGGCCTAGAAAAGAGCTATGAGGAAGAGGACACAAGAAAGTGACCTTGGCTTCTTGAAGAGCTCTGAATGCAGTCAGGTTAGTATCAGACATTCCTCTTTGAGAAAACAACAGGTTTGCCTACCTGTTCTTGAAGAAACAAGTCATTGGCAATATGCACTATTTTTTCCACAGCAATGATGCTTCCAATACTATGAATTTCAATGTCTGACATCATGGTGAGGACAAGGATGGCTTCAACCAGAAGCTGGCGGTACTCCGGCTGAGGTACACGATTCAGGACAGACTCCACGTGAACAGAGAATTTAATCTCACCTGGAGTCATCTGTGATAGAGAAGAAGAAAATCACTTCCTAAGAGCCCATCATGCAGGAGACATCAATTACCTATTCTGAAAGGCAGAAGAAATACTGTAGCCAAGAGTACTGCTTCAGTCTCCTTTAATATAATTGAGTGAGTACATAGGTTCAATCTTGTTTTTGAAGGCAATCTGGCAAGCATAACAAGAGTCATAAAAGTATCAATGCCCTCTAATCCATAATCCTCCTTCTGGAAGTTCATCCTAAGGAAATAATTCAAGAGAGGAGAAAAGCCCTATGTGCAAGAGTGTTTTATAGCAGCATTAGTCACAAGTGGAAAACTAGAAGTAATCTAAACATGGGAATGGTTGTGTAAATAATGGCATATCATGGTACAGCAACTTCATGAGTTTCTATAGAATCATTAAAAGAATAAATAAGATGACTGTGGATAAAGGAAAAATCTAAGTAGAAACTAAAATTGTATATACGTGATGATGAGGATTATGTAAAATATTTATATACTGTTAGATTAAAAAGGGCATGAAGAAATATGAAGTTATTTTAGGGTGAAGGGGATTGAGGGCTAATTTTTGGTAAAACTGTATTAAGTATATACTTTAGGGTGGCAATGTAGATTTGAAGTCTAAAGACCTGGGTTCAAGTCCTGTCTTTGTCAGTTACTGGTTCTATGACCTTGGACAATTCACTTCTCTAAATTTGTATGCTTATCTGTGAACTAGGAACTACAATCCCTTCCTTAGCTATCTCACATAGTTGTGCTGAAGATCAAATTAAAGACTGTGTAAAGGTGTTTTGGAGACTCTTAAAGGTACATTCAGGTATGTATTATTATTAATTCTGTTAACATTTCAATCTTGCTTAAAGGCAGAGAGAAGACCAAGAGAGGACACAGTGTTCTTTACTAGGGAAGAGGCTTCTAGGAAGGAGTGGAGCCCTGAAACACAGCATTAACTTTCTGTACCCACCCTTGCAGCCATGATCTACAAGAACTCCAGAGTTTTTGAGAATTTTCTACTATCCAGTCTTACTATTCTCAGCTTCCCAATTCTCGCTCCTTTGTTGATTTTGTATAAAAGCTATTTCTTTATAATTTCAGTGTGACTGGGCAAAAAGCAAAATATAAAAGCACCTCCTAATCTATGTCTGTGGTTCATGGCAATGTTTTCCAACCATGGTGATATATCAGGATTATTCTAAGGATTTTTTTTTTTTAAAGTACAGGTGCTCGGGCTTCCCTGGTGGCGCAGTGGTTGAGAGTCTGCCTGCCAATGCGGGGGACACGGGTTTGAGCCCTGATCTGGGAAGATCCCACATGCCGCGGAGCAACTAGGCCCGTGAGCCACAACTACTGAGCCTGCGCGTCTGGAACTTGTGCTCCGCAACGAGAGGCCGCGACAGTGAGAGGCCCGCGCACCGCGATGAAGAGTGGCCCCCGCTCGCCGCAACTAGAGAAAGCCCACGCACAGAAATGATGACCCAACACAGCCATAAATGAATAAGTAAATAAATAAATAAATAAAATTAAAAAAAATAAAAATAAAAAAATAAAGTACAGGTGCTCATGCCCCATCCCTGGAGAGTCTAATCCACTGAATTGGAGATAGGAGCTCAGGTTACTGTGATATATAGTTAGAGCTAAGGACCATTGGTTTATGATCACTGGTTTATAGTCTACAAACATGTTAGTAGAGAAAGGTAGGGATGAGCAGGATGGGGACATGAGAAGTCATTCATTCATTCATTCTTAGATTTCTATCTCATCTGCCATTTCTAACTCTGGCAACACTCACATAAATCAGCCTAACTTAATCAACCATTAAAAGAAACTGCCTTTATATAATTAATGTAACACATAATTATTCTCTAATATTCCCATTCTATTTTTTAAGAACATTCTCTCCTTTCTTCCAATGCATTTCTTGTTCAGTTGATTTATAAAAGCATAGATTTGTTATTTTGAAAAGAGATCACTGAAATACTTTAGCCAGACAAGCTATCAATCAAATAAATGTGAAAGACACAGAATCTTACCTCTCTAGTGGTTGAAGAAGGAAGAACAAAACCTTCCACAGAAAGTCCATGACACTGCAAAACAGCAAAAACGTCACCCGGGACATGCTGACAACTGGGAGACTGTAAGGAGACACTTAGTATTTCTAAGTGTGTTCCCCTGGGTAGATGCTGAGTAATCACAGGCCAGGGAAAGGCCCTGCAGCCCACGGGTCTTTGCCAAGGGGTTACGCTTACTGTGTGGCAAGAAGCAGGGTTGGACTATAGGGAACTCAAGCTTCATCCTCTACTTAGGGGAGTGGAAGGGTCGGGAAGGTCTACCTGCTGAGATAGTCTAGCCCTAAAGATTCAGAGACTATCTGAGAGGATACCACGGTAGGTCCCAGAGCCATCACAAATAGACTTTCATAAAGATTTTTTTGGGCTGAAGAGAAAAAACTCAAGATATGCATTTACCAGACATGCATAGTTACATTTTCTAGTTAAGCATCCCCCATCAGCACTCCTGATCCCCTCACTCTGCTCTACTTTCTCTACAGTATGTCATCTTTCAACATTCTGTATAATTTACTTATTTATTGTGTTTCTTATTTATTGTCTCTCCTTAATAGAATGTAAGTTCCATAAGGACAGAGATCGTCGTCTGTTTTGTTTTCTGTTGTATTCCTGTGAGCACCTAGGACATTGCCTAGTGCATGGCAGATGCTCAAGAAATACTGTATGAACGAATGATATTTTATCTTCCCCCCACCATCAATTCAATTATTAAAAAGCAGTGGGAATTAATGATTTGCCATTTTAGATTTTAAATAAATCAAAACATTATATATTAAACCACAGATAAATATTCCAATCCAAAAAGTTTATCGACCCTACCAGACACTTCCATCCCATGTTCCATATGCCAAATAACAATCTTTGAGAATTACCAGCCTTGAAACATATGTGCAGAGTGATTATGTTACATTCATACTCTGAAAGGAATGGAATGAAAATAAAAACAGACGGCATTTGTTTTTCCCCTTTACATTAGGATTTCAAATTCATGCTTTGATTCTGCCACAAAATACCCAATTTTCCCAGTCAGACTTGAATGTTCCTTCCCTTGTATTCTCACAGCCTTCTGGTTTTGCACTTTTATCATAACACTTTTGGCCTTGCATTACAGCTGCTATGTAAGACGATAACTATGGATTAAACTCTTTGATGACAAGAACAGACACTTTCCATGGTATCTGGGTAGAAGAGCACCTACTACATGTAGTCTGTGAAACTGAATTGCCATAAGCCAGGCAGAGCTGGAGAGATACAGCACATATCTGTTACCACTGTGCTATAGCAGTTAAATGGAAGGAAAATAACTGATAGGTACTCTTTGAAAGGAAGATCGCCAGAGTTGATAGTTCGAGGAATCAAATTTCACCTTTCCAAAGGATCACCTGATTCTGTCCCTGGAATATCAGTGTGCTAAGGGGAGAAACATAACTAAAGGTTTTGAAGTCCTGGTTGAAGTGTTCTTCAGGTCATTACCAAGGGCAATGAAGCAAAAAGTGGCACCTATGAGACTATGAATGAGATCTATGAATGAGTACAATAGTCTTCTTGGCCTTCTAAATCTGTCACAATCATAATGGTGTGATGTCCCCTTGAAAGTCTTTGGCAAACTAGGCCTTTGACAGAAAAACAAAAATTGGTCACACCAGTAGAGTCTCTGGACTATTAGCATCACTATGACTGCATTTATTTAGTAGTTTTCATCCAAGAAAAAAAATAGGTAAGAGCGTCTCATAAAGCTTCCCAGATGCCACAGTTGTTTTACTGTAGTAACATTTGTTATTAACAGCACATTGCTACAAATAACATTTCTACTCTACAATAGCTACAAAGAAAGTGAGTCTTTATCACCACATTCATTTGATTAGCAGTAAATGTATCACAATGTCCCACAATATCCAACCATGGCCAAAAAGCAGAGAAGTGATGATTTTTGAAATCTCATTTATAAACACTGCAACAGTAACAGTTATGGAGAGAGACTAAATTATCAGTAATGTCAAAATAACAAATCAACTGTTTCATTTTAATGTTTTCTTCTAGGTTTTATCCATAAGAGCACATGACTTTTATATAATTGCAGTGATATCATAGTCATGTCATATCTCAGACAAGGAGACTGATAATTTCATGGGGGGTGTGTGAAATAAAGAGACATCTACAATGTATTATGCTCACCTTCTGCAAAACTTTCCATACTTTTTGATAAAATCCAATTGGGACTCTGTTTAGTGCTCCATCCAGCCTTCTTCGGCGTTGCCATTGACCTTGACGACTATCTTTAGATGTCTGTTGACCACATGCACTAGGGAAGGACCCAATACTTGGACTCATAGAGGTTCCAGGTGACTTGGGAGAAAAGTAGAGGAAAGAACATAAATCAAGAGTTATCTGTTTCTATGATTAAAGTATTATAGCACAATGAATAATAAACACACTCAGCAGAATTATAAACCACAAATTAAGTGTAACACCCAAGACAAAAAGGTTATAGAGAAGCTAGAAGACTTATGAGTAGATAGCAGCAATGTAAACAGGTATGAGCCTTTCAGAAAGCATCTAGTGATACATAAGAAAAGCCATAAAAATACTGATGACATGGGAGGTTCTTCACTGTCTCTTTGCCAGGTTATTTCTGTTAAACTTCTAACTGGTCTATGGCTTGGTTTGTTGCTCCTGTAGGCTATAACACAAGTCTCAATTTAAAAGAATTGAAATAAGACACAAAGTATATTATCTTACTACAATGAAATTAAATTAGAAATCAGTAACAAAAGGAAATTTGGGAAATTTACAAATATGTGGAAATTAGACAACACATTCCTAAATAACCAGTGGGTTAAGAAAGAAATCACAAGGAAAATTAGAAAACACTCTGAGATGAATGAAAATGGAAACACAACATACCAAAACTTATGGGATGCAGCTAAAACAGTGCTTAAAGAGAAGTTTATTTTATAAATGCTTGTATTAAAAAAGAAGAAAGATCTCAAATCAATAACCAAACTTTCTACCTTAAGACAATGAAAAAAAGAAGAAAAGAAGAGCAAATTAAACTGAAAGCAAAGAGAAGAAAATAACAAAGACTGTAACAGAAAGAAAAATAGAGAACCAAAAATAATAGAAAAAAATCAATGAAACCAAAAATTTGTTTCTTTGAAAATAAACATCAAAAAAATTGACAAATATTTAGCTAGACATACCCAAAAAATAAAAAAAGGAAATGTATTAAAGTCAGGATAGAAAAAGAGGACATCACTTCCAACCTTAAAGAAATAGAAAGGATTATAAGGACATACCATTGGCAGTCACATGTCAACAAATTATTGATATATAACTTAGGTGAAAACCACAAGTTCCTAGAAAGACACAAACTATCCAAATGGACTCCAGAAGAAACAAAATCTGAATAGATTTATAACAAAGAGATATAACTAGTAATTACAAAACTTTCACAGAGAAAAGTCCAGGTACAGGTGGCTTCACTGGTTAATACTACCAAACATCTGAAGAAGAATTAATATCACTTCTTCACAAACACTTCCAAAAAAGAGAAAAGGAAGGAACTTCCCAACTCATTCTATGAGGCCAGTATTAGCCTTACACCAAAATCAGACAAAGACATCACAAGAAAACTACAGATCAATACCCCTTATGAACAGAGGTACAAAGATCCTCAACAAAACACTAGCAAACCTAAAAATTCAGCAACATATAAAAAAGATGATACACCTTTTAATACACACAATGAAGTAGAATTTATTCCAGGAGTTCAACGTTGTTTTAACATCTGGACATCAATCAATGTAATACACCCTATCAACAGAATAAAGGATAAAACCCATATCATCCTAATAGATGCAGAAAAAGCATTTAATAAATTCTAACACCGCTTCAATGATAAAAAACACTCAACAAACTGGGAACAAAGGGGTTCTTCCTAAATCTAATAGAGGGCATCTACAAAAAACCCACAGCTGACATCATAATGAATGGTTGATGACTGAATGTTTTCCCTCCTAAGATCAGAACAAGACAAAGATGTTCAATCTTGCTACTTCTATTCAGTATTGTACTGGAGGCTCTATCCAGGGCTATTAAGAAGGAAAACAAAAGTCATTCAGAGTGGAAAGTCATTTGCAGATGACATGATCTTGTATATAAGGAATTCACTAAAAAACAATTAGAACTAATAAATGAGTTCAGTGAGGCTGCACGATATAAAATCAATATACAAAAATTAATTGTATTTCTAAACAGTAGCAATCAACAATCTGAAAATGAAATTAAGAAAACAATTTTGTTTAAGACAGCATTAAAAAGAATAAAATACTTAGGAATAAATTTAATGAAAGAAGTGTAAAACATACACTGTGAAAACTACAAAACCTGTTGAAAGAAATTAAAGACCTAAATAAATAGAGATCCTATTTTCATGGATCAGAAGACTTAATATTGTTAAAATGGTAATACTCTCAAAACTGATCTATAGATTGAACACAATCTTTATCAAAATCCCATTGGGTTCTTTGCAGAAATTGACAAGCTTATCCTAACATTCATGTGAAAATTCAAGGGACCCATGATAGCTAACACAATCTTAAAAAAGATCAAAGTTGGAGGACTCACAATTCCCAACTTCAAAATTTATTATAAAGCTACAATAATCAAGACTGTGTCAAGAAGACACTGCTTTGGGAAAACAAGTGTTCTCCTTACTTGCTGCAAGTAATAAATCCTTCCTTCTCTGGAAAAAAAAAAGGCTGCGTCATACAGGCATAGGCTAGGCATGTAGATCAGTGAAATAAAATTGGGAGTTCAGAAATAAACCACTGCATTTTTGTCAGTTTTTAACAAGAGTGTCAAGAAAAGTAAATGGAGGAAAGACAGTCTTCTATCTAAGAGATAGTGCTAGAACAACTGGATAGTCACATTCAAAAGAATGAAGTTGGACCCCCTACTACACACCATACACAAAAATTAAGTCCAAATGGGTTACTGTGCAAAAAAGAGTTAATATAGAAGGCCAGAAATGCTATTCTTGGAAAGCCCTGATTATAAGATTGGCCCTTGGTTGGCATTTGGAGAGCTGGATTTTGGGAGGGTTTCCACCATTCTCAGAATTGATTAACAGTGGCTTATTGTGCCTAAACTGTTTGTGGAAACTCTATGGTTTATGTTGAACATTTGCTTTCCCTCTGGGAGTCTAGAGTTTTGGTACATGCCAGACAGAGGCTGTTTATGTGACCAGCCCCCAGTAAAAACCCTGGGTGCTGAGTCTTAAATGAAATTCCCTGGTTGGCAATATTTCATACATGTTGTCACAACTCATTGCACGGGGAGTTGCATCCTGTGTGACTTTACTGGGAGAGCACTCCGGAAGCTGGTGCCTGTTTTCCCTGGACTTTGTCCAATGCACCTTTTCCCTTTGCTGACTTTGTTTTGTATTCATTTGCTGTAATAAGTCATAGCTTTGAGTATGCTTAGTCCTGTGAGTCCTCCTAGTGAATCACTGAACCCGAGAGGTGGTCTTGGGGACCCATAAACATAATCATAGACCTAATTGTAAGAGCTAAAACTACAAAACTCTTAAAAAATAGGAATAAATCTTTGTGACCTTGGGCTAGGCAACGCCTTCTTAGATAGGACACTAAAAGAAAAATTAGATGAATTGGACTTCACCCGAACTAAAAACTTCTGTTCTTCAAATGACACTATCAAGAAAGTAAATTGCGTGGTTGATATGCTTCAGAGAAAAAAAAAAGTGAAAAGCAACACACAGAATGGGAAAAACTATGTGCCAATCAGATATCTGATAAGGGACTTGTATCCAGAATACATAAAGAACCTTTAGGGACCTGTATCCAGAATATATAAAGAATCTTTACAACTCAACAATAAAAAGACAAATAACCCAATTAACAAATGGGTAAAGGATCTGAATGGACATTTCTCCAAAAGAAGATAAACAAACAGTCAATTGGCACATGAAAAGATGTTTAATATCATAAGCCTTAGGGAACTGCAAATCAAAACCACAATGAGATATCACTTCATACCCACTAAAATGGCTAGAATCAAAAAGATGGACAATAGCAAGGATTGGTGTGGATATGAAGAAATTGGAACCCTCAGACATTGCCAGTGGGAATGTAAAATGGTACAGTCCCCTTTGGAAAACAATTTGGCAGTTCCTCATGCTAACCATAGTTACCAAATGACCCAGCACTTCTCCTAGATGTATATCCAAGAGAAATAAAAACATATGTCCACACAAAAACTTGTACATGAAGGTTCATAGCAGCGTTATTCATAACAGTCAAAACCCAGAAACAACTCAGATGTTCATCAACTGATAAATGGATAAATAAAATGTGGTGTATATCAATACAGTAAGGTATTGTTCAGCAATATAAAGGAATGAAGTATTGGTACACGCTACAACATAAAACTTATAAAAGTAAAGGATAAAATACATTGGGGAAAGTGTTTCTTTGACAGTTTAGATTCAGAAATAAAATAAAAAGAAGGTAATAGAAATATTTTCTGAGAAAAGAACTTCTTACATTTTAATTTGGATCAAATGCCTATATCACCACTGCTATGTAAAAGAGAAAAGTGCCCTAAGGCACTTCTATTGGCCAGTGACTATCACACTGATGCACCAAGTAGATGAACTCCATTTGATTTATCTTCATTGTCTTCGTCTCTACCATCAAGATCCTAGGCTGGGCTTCCCTGGTGGCGCAGTGGTTGAGAGTCCGCCTGCCAATGCAGGGGACACGGGTTTGTGCCCCTGTCCGGGAAGATCCCACATGCCGCGGAGCGGCTGTGCCCGTGAGCCATGGCCGCTGAGCCTGCGCGTCCCGAGCCTGTTGCTCCGTAACGGGAGAGGCCACAACAGTGAGAGGCCCGCGTACCGCAAAAAAAAAAAAAAAAAAAAAGATCCTAGGCTGCTGAAAGCGGAGTCAAACCACAAGGGCTATTCAGACTGTTTTCCAAAACCAAATATCAATAGTTCTGAGCTTTTAGATTAACTCCTCCTCTATGCCTCTGTCTTCCTTTATTAATGTAGATATGACAAAGTTGGCCAAGTCATACTACACTAATTCATTACAGGGTATATACTTGGTTAAAGTCAACAGAAATACCAATATTGTTTCCAAATTGTTTTCCATTTTTTGTTTGGTTGTCATCTGGCCTTAATCTCTTCAGCCTAAGAAATCTGAAATCATAGGCCATTATGGATTATTGATTTAAACCAAGGAAACTAAATCAGAGATCAGTCTTCCTAAACTGTAAGCGTCATGAGGGCAAGGACCACATTTGTTTTGTTCACTATTGTATGTCCAGTGCCTGGCACAAAATTGGCACTCAATTAATATTTACAAATGAATAAACAATAAGAATAGGTAACCCAGTGATTTTCAAACTTAAAAGTGCATCAGAATCACCTAGAAAGCTTATTAAAACACAGATTGCTGGGCCTCACCTCAGTCTTTCTGATTCAGTAGGCCTAGGATGAGAACAATATTTCACATCTCTAACAAGTTCCCAGCGGATACCGATGCTTTCCAGTGCCTGGCACATAGCAGGCATTTAATTAATTATATTAGTCAAAAGAATAAATGACTGAACAGATACTTAACAAATAAATACTTATTAAATTGAATTTTGTTTTCTGAAATGGAAAAGAGGTTGGAGTTGAACCCCCTCACCTGCCTTTTTGGAAAAGAAATGGAAAGATATCACCCTGCATGAAGTTGATTTATAAGTATAAATTTTACTTTTTGATTCTTTTTTTTCTTTTTGCAGCACGTGGGCCTCTCACTGTTGTGGCCTCTCCCGTTGCGGAGCACAGGCTCCGGACGCGTGGCCTCAACGGCCTATGGCTCACGGGCCCAGCCGCTCTGCGGCATGTGGGATCTTCCCAGACCGGGGCACGAACCCCTGTCCCCTGCATCGGCAGGCGGACTCTCAACCACTGCGCCACCAGGGAAGCCTGATTCATTTTTTTTCAGTCAATCTGATTGTCATATAATACAAGATAACAGCAGTTACCAGAAAAAAACAGTGACATCAAATCTACACCCAGGGGATGACTACCATTGGGCTATAAAAAATATTTGAGAAAATAAATTTTTAAAGGTGATGAGGCAAGGCAAACATTATGTGTTTTTAAAAGTTATTAGTAGAGTAAAATTACAGACTATTCAAGTAACTAGCCAGCATGTTATCATTAGAAAAGCTGATGAAATAGCCTGACTCTAAAAGTCATGGTAAAGGGTAAAATAAATAAAACTACCTTTACAAGTATTTTTTCTATAATCAGAAAAGAGGGCATTGGTGAGTGGCAGAGAAAAGGGCTTAGAACAATACAAAATACCAGACAGGCAGGTGAGGATGGAAATCGGTATTTAGAAGAAAGAAAGTAATGAAAATTTAGAGCTCTCAATCCTCGAAATTACAGTCCTAATGATTTTGGCTTTCTTAAAGTCCTATAGGCAGTGTATGTGTAAAAAAAATTAAATGATATAGCTGGGTGGGTAGGTCAAGTCCTTAATATCATACTAATCTAGCTGGGAACATGGACTTCAAGTTCTAAATATATAATGAACATGTAAGTAATACTCTGTGACTATAAACAACCATGAAGTATTTAGCCAATCACTCTCAACCAAAACAAGAACTGTTTACCAGGAACATCACTTTAACTCTTCAGTATGAAATGTAGTTCTTTAACCTTTCAGATAGGAAAATGGTCATATTATACAAATTGTCTAGGAAAAAATCCTGTAAAGTGAACACTTTTCTATCACAAGGCCCTTTCTTATTCCATTCTGGTCTTGTACTTGCATAATATAAACGTAAAAGGGTATCTGATAGGTATACCTAAATTAAGTTTACTTCAAGTTAAACATCAAGCATTGGCTCTTTATTTTCCTAAATGGTTTCTGACTCCTAAAACAAACAGACACACAAGCACACAAACAAGCAAAATTTCCATTTTGCCTTTCCTCTTCTGGACGTGTTTTAATATCGTAAGCTAGCATAAGTCTATTTTGGAAGTAGAAGGAGTAGTTTTAAGCTTTTCATTAAAAGACTTTGAAATCACACCATTTCCCAGAGTTCTGAAAAACACTATGGAAGTTTGTGTTAATTATTTCTTTGTATAACACAATAACTCATCTATTCTCATCTTCAAGGAAAAAATTAGTAACAGCCTACAGTATGATGTTTGGTGACTCCCACCAACTCTCAGATTGATTTATATGTTTTTCCTCTATGTGTTCACAACACCTTTCGTATACCTCTATCATGACAATGATAAAAATCTAATTTCTGGACAATAACTGAAAATAGATGTTTAAAAAAGCCCTTACCTAGTCTGGTTCTTAAAAGCAAGAAATGTAAGTCTACTTCCATAAAATTAATTCCAAAATTATGTATTAATCCTAACAAGAGGAATTCAAGGTTTCAATTTCTTGCTATCAGAAACAAGTTACTTTCCTCTTAAAATCAGCAAGATAGTTTGGCCCAGAAAAATGAAAGCTATCTGCAGAAAGATTGCTAAAAAGGAGAATCAAACAAGCTACTCTGTGGCTTATCTTATTTGTAAAAAAGCCATAAGCTCATGCATGTTTTATAGAACTAAAGGCAGGTTAATCTATATTAAAGGATCCCTACTTGTTTCACCTGACTCTCAGTTGAGATAGACAGTCTACGAAAGTCCACCTGAAAAATAAATGGCTCAAATTAAACTCAGAATATGAAACAAAATACATGATCTTAACAAAGTCTGAGTCCAAAAGAATGTTCTTAAATATGAAAGTATCCCAGCTCAGTTCCCAAGTAGTATCTTACCTGCTTTATCTCACTTTTTAACTGCATAATCCCAGTTCGTTCTGGTTTGGTTGCTCCAACAGCACCAATCTCACGGATAGAAATAGCAGGGCTGATATTTGAATCAGTGAGACGAACTATATAGCATGACAGATTAAAGAGAAAGAGGGAGGATAACCAGGTTCAAATTTTTTTCTCCACCACATTTAAAAGACTTAGATGTATGTCCTCCTTTTATGTTAATAATAATAAAAACCAAACAACCAACTAAACCTTGCTATTCAAAGTGTGGTCCACAGGCCTGCAGCATTAGCTTCACCTAGAAGCTTGTTAGAATTTTAGGCCCAACTCTAGAATTAAAGCCTGCAGTTTAGCAAGATACCCAGGTGATTCTTATGAACAGTAAGGCTTGAGGAACACTGCTTTATAACTATCTAAGGTCTAGTATCCATCCATCTGACATTATATATTTATTTATTCTAAGTCTAAAAGTTAAGCATGAGAGATAACTCTTTTAATTTGCTCTGATGTTTTAGGTACTTGATATCAAATACCACTACCAAACCACCAAGTGCAGGTGTAAGGTTAATTTGTGATAGACCCCTAAACGTATTTGAATTTAAAAATGAAAGGATGTATCAGGTGCACTGTAGCAGCTACACACACACACACACACACACACACACACACACACACACACACACACACCACTATAAGTGCTACTGAATTATTGCCAACTGGAATACAAGAAAGTTTCAGATGATACAGGTTGCTAGTTGTCCTAAAGTAGAGTCTTAAGATAATGTAAGGGAATGTATAAAACAGTCCAAAACAAAATATGCTAGTAATCTACTTAACTGACATATCATTTAAGGGAAAAAAAGACACACAGTGGTTTCCAAATCTTGTTCCAGAAGACAGCTTTGGTTTTAACTTTCATATACTGGGGTCCTATTTATTTGGGAGAAAAGTTCCGCTGATAAAAGAAACACTTTAAAATCAATGAGACATTTAAAACAAACATTCTGAAATAGAAATGCAGTGATTCAACCTTACCGCTTCGTTCCACGCCAAACTCCTTGCCACTGAGAATGTGATGCAGGAGGTTCTTCATGGCTGAAGGACTGAGATTCATCAGGCCATCTGTGGCTTCCTCAGCTACTCAGCAGAAATGTTAGAACAGAGGGATTTCTAATTGACCTGCCACTCTCACCCTATTTTTTTCTCTATTTCCTTTCTTGCTTAGAATTTCTGAGTCACTTGATTGGAAGAAAAAAACGCAGACGTAGAGAATGGACTTGAGGACACAGGGAGAGGGAAGGGTAAGCTGGGATGAAGTGAGAGAGTAGCATTGACATATATACAGTACTGAATGTAAAATAGATAGCTAATGGGAAGCAGCTGCATAGCACAGGGAGCTCAGCTCGGTGCTTTGTGACCACTTAGAGGGGTGGGATAGGGAGGGTGGGAGGGAGACACAAGACGGAGGGGATGTGCGGATATATGTATACATATAGCTGATTCACTTTGTTATACAGCAGAAACTAACATAACATTGTAAAGCAATTATACTCCAATAAAGATGTTAAAGAAAATAAATTTCCAGCACCATACTGCCTAGGTATTCATCCTCCAACAGATTCTTAATAATTTAAGGACTGATTATCCAGTTTATGGATTAACTAGGCCCTTGATTTCTTCTTCACCCCTCTTCCACATCATTAGGATACTCAGTAGAATCTTTATTTGAAAGTGGGAAGAATGAAAGGAGTACAATGGAACTGGAAACCAGTCGGAGAAAGCAATGATTGTATCTATGAAGATGGGCTAAAATAATCAAAACTTCTCTCTATCTGGAAATATGGGGATTTAAAAAGAGAATAGATATGAATCTATGAAATTATGAAGAATATTGAGAATATAACTTGAATTTGTTCATCAACATCAGACACCTATTATGAGTTTACTACATGTAGGTCATGATTTTAAACAATGTTAGTACAAACAGGTATGACATGGTACTTGACCTTGTGAGGCTGACCAACTATTTGGGAAAGACTGGACATGTAAACAAGATAAACAACAGTAAAACATGGCATGGCTATACTAAGTGTCAAATGAGAGGTAGAGACAATAAATGCTTTGGAAATAAGAGGAGACATCAATCTCCAAGGATGGGGACTGATAAAATTAGTGGGAAGTACTGTTGAAGTGGGAGGTAGAGGCCAGACTGTTGAGGGTCTTGAATATCAGACCCAGGGATCTTGACTTTATCCTAGAAGAAATAAATAGCCATGGTTTGATGAATCCACAGGAAAAAAAAAATCTGTAATGGGCAATTAAGGAAAAGTGAAGAATGTTTGCGGATTTATCCCTTCTTGAGGTTTATTATTGAATAATCAGACTCTCATAAAACATCACTTGATACCAAAGCTTGAGAAAAAAATATATATATACATGTAATCTTATAACAATGTGCTGAACTGGCGATCATTTGGAATCAGGCAGACTTGGACTCAAATTTCACTATTTACCAGTTATGTAACTTCGTGCAAGTTATTAACCTTTCTGAGTTTCATTTTTTAAAAATTGCTCATTAGCTTTATTTAAAGAATTTAAAATTTTTATACAATTTTAAAGGTTACTTTCCATTTACAGTTATTACAAAATATTGGCTATATTCCCTGTGTTGTACAATACATTCTTTTTTTTTTAACATCTTTATTGGGGTATAATTGCTTTACAATGGTGTGTTAGTTTCTGCTTTATAACAAAGTGAATCAGTTATACATATACATATGTTCCCATATCTCTTCCCTCTGGCATCTCCCTCCCTCCCACCCTCCCTATCCCACCCCTCCAGGCGGTCACAAAGCACCGAGCTGATCTCCCTGTGCTATGCGGCTGCTTCCCACTAGCTATCTACCTTACGTTTGGTAGTGTATATATCTCCATGCCTCTCTCTCGCTTTGTCACAGCTCACCCTTCCCCCTCCCCATATCCTCAAGTCCGTTCTCTAGTAGGTCTGTGTCTTTATTCCTGTCTTACCCCTAGGTTCTTCATGACATTTTTTTTCTTAAATTCCATATATATATGTGTTAGCATACGGTATTTGTCTTTCTCTTCCTGACTTACTTCACTCTGTATGATAGACTCTAGGTCTATCCACCTCATTACAAATAGCTCAATTTCGTTTCTTTTTATGGCTGAGTAATATTCCATTGTATATATGTGCCACATCTTCTTTATACAATACATTCTTGAGCCTATTTTACATCCAATAGTTTGAGTTTCAATTCCTTTTACCATCAGTAAAAGTGAGATAAAAATACCTTCTCCAGTTGGTTGTTGTAAGGATTAAATGAGATAATATATGTAAATAAAAAGCAAAAAGTACAGTGTCTGGCATATGGTAGGTATAAAATAATCATTAGCTTTATTCCTTTAAAGGGTTATTTAAATATACATTATCTCATGTAATTTAGGTTAGATTCAAACCAATAAATTTAGCTACTTGCTAACAGCTCAATTAAAAGCCTTTTGGGGAAATTTAACTGAAACAATGGCTAAAATTGAGTTTTGCAACTGTGATTTTATCTTTGTATTCAATCCCTATCTCTATTACTTTGCCATTCTTGTTGAAATCAAATACCGAAGGAAAAAATAGTCATGCCACGGGGTCTCCCCATAATTCTGTGCTACAGCTTCCAAAGGCCCCATCTATTCTTCTAACTAAAATTGCTACCTTGCCAAATATACCTATAGCTAATATCAAAAAGAGTCTTGTCAGATAAATATGAATAGAAATATTGCCTTCCTTTATTTGATCCTGATGTTGACTAGACAGAATACTGACACTATAATCAAACTGATGTGGTGACTCAATCTGACAGCCAGAGGTGGCCATGCCTGAATCAGAATTGAACCCAGTCTATCACACTTAGTTTGATGTATGCCTCGGATCACTCTAGGAGTTAGTAGGAATGTCATTGGGAGTGCAGAGCCCCTAGGAGGTGGAATTTTGAAGTTGATAACTAATATATAAATTTGTCATAGCAGTCCCTTGACTTGTATAGAGACTGACTAACATGGGAACAAGACTGCTATATGCAGCTTCTGAGCTACCGATAAAAATCTTTTAGATTCCTTTCCCTCCTGATTCAAAACTCAATAGAACTCTATTAAAAGTGAATTCTGCCTCAAACAGTTACTTAATTGAATACCTGAGCATCGAAGGGAGTGGGCCAGTTCTGTTGCCATAACTTGTATGATCAGACCAATTCGAAGTCGAAACATTTCAGCAAAGAGGCCAGGCTGAGTTCGCATATACATGGCTAGATATACCATTATTTCCTGTGCATGGAATGAATATAGACAAAAATTATGCCCTAGATCTCACAAGGCTTATTTTGTGGTCTTCAGAAATTGCCAGATCAACTGAAAACAAACTTTTAAATATCAATCACCAGATTAGGCTTTATAATTCTGCTCACCTGTGTAAGAATTGAAATGCTCATGTCCCCTTCACTGGCTTCATCTATCAGCTGAGTGAGTACTTCATAGGGCAGAGGTCTAAGGAAGAGGACAGTGAAGAAAGACAAAATTCTGCAACTACTTAAAGCTAAATTTATTGAGAAAATAAAAAAGCTCCTCCCAAGTCCAAGTCAGTGTCTCAACATCTCATCATTACTGGTAGCATTCTGGTTCTTTCAGTCTTCATAGTTCACTGCCTCCCCAAAGCACTCTGGCCCATATCAACTCAGGAGAGCTCTGCTCTCCCGTCTCTAAGCCTGGATTGCCCTTCTCCTTCCAAATTGTATTTAAAACTCACCCCATGACGTCCTTCCAGACCAGTCTTTCATGGTTAATTCTTAACATTTGACAAGTAACTATTATGGCTAAAAAGTAATAAACTAAATTTAAGCTGTGCCTTTTGGAAGACATTTTATTACTTTACAATCACACCTTATAGAGTTATACTGATTTTTTATAGTTTCATCAGTTTACACACACACACACCCTCCTACACTTCTGACTCTCCTGTTGATACTAAGCACTCTGGGGGCATGGGGCATGCCATCTTCTTTTGGATTGCCCACAGTAGCCACAAAATTGATCTGATTTGTAATAAAAGGTTCTGTTTGCCAGGAATAAGGTGTTATGGATTGAACTGTGTTCCCTCTAAGTTCCTATGTTGAAATCCTAATCCCTAGTATCTCAGAGTGTCTTTACAGAGGTAAGCTAAAGTGAGGTAATTGGGTGGGCCCTAATCTAATATGACTGGTGTCTTTTATAAGTGAGAAATTTGGACACAGAGACACACAGAGAGAGAAGAAATGTGAAGAGACATAAGGAAAAAACAGCCATCTATAAGCCAAGGAGAGAGGCCTGGAACAAAGTCTAGAGTATAGCTGATTTTTTGTGGGGGCTAATTCCAGTTGCCCTGTTTGTTTGTTTTTTGAATAAAACGTTTGGTAAAGCCAATAAGTAAAAACAAACAAACAAAAAAACCCCAAAAGAGCAAAATACATTTGAGTACTACTCCCTGTGAGCCTTCTCTTTCATTTACTCATGTCCTATCACTACCAACATTCTCACATTCACTGTCCCTGATAGAAGCTCACACACGTAGGACATTATCATCCACTTATAGATTAGGACAAGAGAATTGCAGTCAGTCCACACAGCTCCTTAAAGTCTCAGAGGAGCTTCATCAAACCCAAACAAAAACCATACTAACGCAGAGATGGTCTTCTCTCGAGGTTCTGGAGGGAGTCCCACTGTCAAATGTTTCTGGTGGGAGAGAAGGTCTGTGCAGGCCTAGGAATAAATAGTATAATAGTATTATCCTTCCCATAACACCTCACATTTCCACGAAATTTTCTGTTTTCAGCCTAGAAACCTTTGCTCCCCCTTAACTTAATGACACATCAATCTTTTCCTCAGGAAATGTGATGAAGATCAGAGAAGAGGGATTTCTAGGAAGGAACAATGAAGTATTTTTATCTCCTAAAAGGTAGGAACTTTTAGCCTAGTATAAATTCATTCTTAAGACCTAGAATCCTCATAGTTTATAACACCTCTATAAGTCTACAGTTTATATGCTTCAGTATTATATATTTGACATTCATAAACAAAAAAAGCTACCTGATAATCAGAAATGTTATGTGGGAAAAACAACATCTTAAACAGTTAGATGCTGTGGTGACTGCCTTAAAAAACAACTGCAGAAACCAATTTATAAAAAGCACCTCCATTTAGATTTGGTATAAATTCAAGAAGAATTTATAGTACCTCATCGAGTGCTTCCACCTTCTTCCTTAAGATTCCAGAGATGTATCGGATCAGGCCCCAGTGACGAATTTCTCCAACTTTGCTATAGAGCTCAGTAAGCAGCTCTCTGACTGTTGCACTCCCTTCATCATACAATCCAGTGTCCCAGTCAGGTCCTCTGGAATGTTAAAGGCAGGTCTACATTAATTATAAATAAAGCTACAGGCAACAATACTTTGTTTGTGTCATAGAGAATATGCCTGTTTTTGATAGGTTTCTCTCATTAGGAAATGAATGTTATTTACTACGAATTCTCGTAAAACTATTTTTAAGTTGGTACTGAAAGCCGAATACCTAGACAAGAATAAGTCTTAGTTTCAGTTGTGTTTTGACAAAATACATTCTTTTACCCTCTTAATGGGCTTCAAAGTAGCTGAAATTAAAGTCAAAGATTTAATTTAACTACTGAAAGTTCAGAAAGTATGCTACACTTAGGGAACTAATGAAGAAGTAAGAAGAATGTGTGCTTATTTTTAAAAGATACATATATACACACACACACACACACACACACACACACACACATCATATACATTATTGTCGTAAAAGTTCCTATACCACAAGTCAACTGTGAAGTACCATAAAAGATATATGAAGTGCTATGAAATTGGGGAGTTT